>NC_136073.1:578642825-579242825 GCF_964261635.1 Lissotriton helveticus | reverse complement strand
CTGCTCGCCCCTGAGGCCGTCCAACATCTTTGCTTTGTACAGTTTGAGGACCAACTTTTGGAAAGATATTTGATTGGTTAGTCATTCGTCTGGTACGAATAGCGAATCTGTTTCCCCTTTCAATATTCCATGTTTTAGTAAGTTGTGTTTGAGGTGCGTTGCTGATCTGCTGATGCTTGATTGGAGGAGATGCAACCTGCGCTTCCAGAAGGCACTCCAAACTATGACATGTACGATAAAGCACAGCCTTGGCCCTATTATATTTAGTACATTATGGCACAAATAAACAAGAGACAATGCTGAGCCACAGTGGCCGTTAATAGGTACCTTTGACAAACAAAAATTGAATTTCTTGCAGGATAAATTGTTTGCAAAAGGGAGGAGGCAGTCAATGTTTGATTATCTCCAGGTATGGCAAAAGGAAGCTAAACAGAGGCGAATGACAGCAGACAAGGAGACTCGAAAGGGAAAGATGCAAATGATAACACAGAAGGCAATTGCGTATGATAGAGAGAAAATAGAGAAGGGCATAGTCTGCTAACTGGTAGTTTAGATTGCAATGTGACAAATCCTATGTTGCCCGGGAAGAAGGTGATGCCTTTGTAGAGGACATGTTAGATACTCGACCTCCACCTCCATATGCTCCGCATAACGTGTATCCTGCTGTCCCACACCACCAGTCCCCTGCCTCGCCTGCCCTTGCCTCTAATTCTCCTGCTATTGATCTGGCTGCCTCGGCCACAGCGCCTCCTTCTTTTTCGGCTTCATCTGTCGCGCATGCAGGTTTTCTGCTATGCCTGTTGTTCCAACTTCTTCCCTCTACCCATCACTTACACCTACAACAGTCATTAATAACTCTGGTGCCTGCCCCTTTGACTATTATGCCTGCCTCACATTGCCTTTCCCCGACCTCGTTGAGCATTGGGACGCCTGTGCGTGGCCTGGATGGCAGTAATTGGGCGACTGCACGGGAGCGAATTGGGCGGTTCTTGATTCGGTCTGATGTGGGAGATGCAGAGAAAAAGATGGTAGCTAACCAGGCTGCTCAGTGGGCCCAGAATCCGATTTACAGTGTGGAAGATGTGTGTAGTGTGTTGAAAGAGTATCAGTCATTTGTACAGCAGCATGCCCTCAAGCATATGTTGGCTACTTTGATTGGGTTGTGAGAGCAGTATTTCAATGGTGTCATGCCCCATATTATTTGACATCCAGGACCATGTGTATGCTGCTAACATTGCACATAACAACGTTTTTAGTAATGTTGCAATGTTTGATACCGAGGTAGGCTGCACCAGAAGACTCCGACAACAGTGTCCCAGGTTCTGATGGGGGAAGTACACCCTATTTTTCATCCTGAGATACCGGAGCTGCGAGATCAACATGATGCTGTTGTCAGACAGAGTAGAGGCCCATTTCCAGGAACAATGGGTTTATACTCCTTTAGTCTCTTAAGACTCAGTTACCCAACCCTAGGAAAAATCCAACTGCATATTATAAAGAATTAACGGAGGCAGTGTTGTCGACGGTGATGACGTTGGCAAACATTGAGATGTTTTTCGGTTCATTGGTGCCCGGCGGAATTTGGCAGCAAGTGCATACACAGGACCATGTCGTGGAGTTGGGTGGCACCTGGGATGAGATCAGGACATGGGATAAAGAGAAAAAGCCTGGTGAGAAGCCTAAGGCTGAGATACTAGCTTTGCCAGTACGTTTTATTACCTATATGCAGTCTCTTATTCCACCTAGAAGAGTGGACTGGGACAAATTAACAGCATGTCGTAAGATGAAAGTGTATCTTATTTTTTTGACTAGGTTCGAAGGGGTGTGTTGGGATTTAAGTGGGCAGGATTTGTCAATGGAAGGAGGTATAATTGTTCGTTAACAGATTTGTTACAAACCTGCTTTGCTGAGATAGCGACTCGGTTACAGGCTTTGGAAAGCACTTGGACTACCTCCTCCCCATCAGTGATCTTGAACATGGCACAGTACTATGAGCATAGAGAGAAGGTGGAGAAGAAAAGCAGGGAGTTGAAGACAAAGGTGTTGATGCAGCAGGCATCTAAGGGGGAACGGTAGAGGATGAGGTATTGGCCCGTCTCAATAGTTGCCTCGCACTAGAAGAACTGCAGCAACTCTGGGGCCGAACTAGTGTGCATATTGTAAGGAAGAGAGACACTGGCGCAGTGAATGCCCAACATTTTTGCAAAAGGTTGGGGTTCCTAGAGGTCGAGGTTCTCGAAGAAGGGGTCATGGGGCAGGCCGCCATGACAGAGGCCAGGGAGGCGTGGAACAGCCAGGTCACTCTAATCAGAACTCTTTTGATGACCCTATGGGGCGACTGTATTACCATGATGACTACGATTTGGATGAAGTTACAGGACTAATTCATGGCTAGGACAGCCAGGGGCAGGGTGAGGGATCAGTTCAGATCCCTGTGGATCAGCCCAGACCTTATGTTACAGCCGACTTGCTGGGCTCAGCTAAAAAAATATTGGTGTATACAGGCGCAATGAATAGCTCTGTTTCTCATTCACTGGTCCCCGGGGCAGCCCTGTGCGGCCAAAATAATGTTTTGGTAGGCTTTTCGGGTATACCGGTTGTGCGCCCCATTTCTGAGCCACTTGCCCCGACTATTGGTTCTTTTACTGAAGATTCGTCTTTCCTACTAACATCTAATTGTTGAGAAAATTTGATGGGTTTGGATTTGTTAAAGAAGTTGCACACAACTATTTCTTGCTCCCGGTATGGTGTCTATATGACCACAGGACCCAATGCAGTGAATTCCAAGCAATGTTTGTCAAAGGATGAGCCCCTTCCAGCTGAGTTCCCGGGTGTGCCAACAACGTTATGGGCTACAGGTGATACCGATGTGGGGCTATTGCAGATACCACCAGTCTCTATCAGAGTCAAGGACAAAGTTGCTCTCCCACGTACTGCAGATCATACAGCCTTTGATTAAGTCAGGGGTTGCTGAAGAGAAGTCTGCGAATTTGTGTAATAGCCCTATTCTTTTCATTCTTAAGAAGACACCCTTGGGTTCCTCTGATGATCATCCAGCTGTCTATCAGTTTGTGATTGATTTGTGTGAGGTTAAAAAGATTGAAGGCCCTGTTTCCTGTTGTCCCCGACATCACTGCCCATTGGGGTATGATTCCTTCCTCTGCCAAATACTTTTGTGTCATCAATTTCAAAAAATGCATTCTTTAGCATTCCAGTCCATCCAGATAGTAGGTATCTGTTTGGATTTGCCCTCGCCGGCAGACGCTTTAGATTCTGCCGGGCTCCTCAGGGCTATACTGAAAGCCCCAGTATCTAAAGTCAAGCTTTAAAAAGCCAATTGGACTCCCTCATACTTCCCACAGGTAATGTATAACTGCAGCGGTTAAATTGTTGCTACATTTGGCCCACCGCAGACATAAAGTGTTCCTTTCAAAATCTCAGTATTGTTGACAGGTGACCCACTTAGTCTCCTTTCCTCCTTCGAAGTAGGTGACCTAATACCTGAATGCATTAGTACCATTGTTAAAATGCCCATACCTAAGACTCAAAGGGATGTGCGTGTTTTTATATGTAATACTTCGTATTGTTGCCACTGGATTTCTAACTACTCCCTATTAACACGTTTTAAAGTAGTTAAAGAGCTTTCCGGGGCCGCATATCAGCCTAAGCCCCCATGCCTGGATGCTAAACACTGTAATGATTTAGCCGATATTTTTGTGACAAAAATCAGTGTAAATAGTGTAAACTATTTACACTGATTTTGAAAAACAGGTTTCAGCAACCTCATCCTCCTCTAAACAACCTATCCCTAGGAATATGGCTGCCTCAAAGAACAACGCTGTCCTGGATTGCTGGGCCCAATTGGACATTACCTCCTTCTGTAAAATCCTGAGTAGCATCAAATCTGGCTCTCCAAATGATTTGTTTCCTCCTTCAGTCCTTCAAACCTTAAGCATTTCGACTAATAAGTTAATTATGCAACTATTGAATTCCTCTCTACTGGAAGCCGAAGTTCCAGGAGCTTGGAAGCATGCTATGGTCATGCCCTTATTGAAGAAAACAAACCTGGACCCGGGAATACCATCTAATTTCCGCCCTATTTCCCTTTTACCAATCTTCTCAAAAAGTTTGGAGAAGCATATAAATGCCCAGCTTGTTAAATTCATTGAGACACAATCTCCTGCATGACTCCCAATCTGGATTTCGTGCAGGCTTCTCTACTGAGTCCACACTACTGGGCGTTACGGATAATATCCGTCGTCAAGTTGATAGAGGTGAAACTGTGGCACTTATTCTCCTTGATTTAAGTGCCGCCTTTGACACTGTTTCCCACCCTATCCTCTTGAAATCTCCCCAATCATGTGGTGTCATGGGCTTAGCCCTAAAGTGGCTATCCAGTTTCCTGACTAATAGGACCTTCCAGGTTTTCTCTGCTTCCTCCAAATCTGAGGTTTGTGGGTCTCAATATGGAGTTCCTCAGGGCTCAATATTGAGGCCCCTGCTTTTTAATATTTGTCAGCCCTTTAGCTGCCAATGCGGAACAAGCGGGGCTCACGGTGTATTCTTACGCCGATGATACCCAGCTTATTTATTCTCTCTCAACCAATTCAAACAGTAATACCTCTTCGCTGAGATCTGGGTTGACAAGCATTGCAGACTGGATGCATAAGAACAAACTGAAATTAAATAGTGATAAGACCAAGCTCTTGCTCTTTGGCAACAATAAAGCCCTCTGGGGCCCCCAACACTGGCCCTCTCAGATGGGGATACCCCGACTCCTGTACAATCTGCCCGGAATCTCGGTTTCATAGTTGATGACCAACTAACCATGAGACAACAAGCCGGTAGGGTAGCCTCTGTTTGCTTTGTCATACTGAAATGGCTGAAAAAAATCCTGTGGATGCTTCCTTTGCCCACTCAAAGAACGGTAGTCCAAGCCCTAATTACATCTAGGCTCGGCTACGGTAACGTTCTATATTTAGGAGTGGGAAAGGAGGTGTTACACAGGCTACAGGTAGTCCAAAACGCTGCCGCCAGAATGCTTTGCAATCTCCCAGTAAGAACATCTGTCTCAGCTGCTTTATGCGATCTTCATTGGTTGAAGATTGAGAACCGCATCAAGTTCAAAACTCTCTGCTACATGCATAGGATGAATGCAGGAGTAGCACCGCACTATCTTCAGGCGATAGTGGATCAATATCGTCCCTCGAAATCCCTTCGATATGCTAATCAGCACAACTTTAAAATTCCGAGGATCAAAAGAACTAGAATGGGGGGGACGTTCTTTTTCCTATTTGGCTCCAGTACTTTGGAACTCAATGCCTTTTTCGTTGCGTATCGAACCCCAATATCAGAGGTTTCGCAAGGACTTAAAAACATGGCTTTTTAATCAATAGACTATATCTGCACTATTTATCTTTTCCTTTTCCTTATATCTTTAGCGTTCTTAGCGCCGGGAAACCTTTGGGTAGCTGTTGCGCTGTATAAAATTAATTAATAAATAAATAAATAAATTAACGAAACCTCTATTGCAACTAACCACTAAAGATATGCCTGAACCCTTGCCCTGGATGCATGAATGTCAACAAGCTTTTGAGCAACTAAAAGTCGCACTTTGTTCTGCGCCTGTGCTTAGCATGCCCGACTATCAGAAGCCGTTCGTGTTGTACCTGCATGAGACGGCTGTCTGCACGCTCTGTCTTATAACAGGCCTATGAAGGTAAGCAAAGGCTGTGTGCTTATTTTTCGGAGCTTCTTGATAACGCCGCGAGAGCCCTCCCGAGCTGTCTAAGAGCGGTTGCGGCCGTGGCCATCTCTATTTGACAATCAGCAGGTCTCATCCATGATAGCGATCTCACATCCATGGTACCTCATACTGTGGACACACTTTTTAACAGAACGGTGTCCGGTCCATGAATCCTCGGAGACGTACGATGCAATATGGGGTCCACCTCCTGAAAGCTCTACGGTCTGATTGTAGCCACAGACTCATTTGAGTGATCAGGTGAGGGAAGGAAAGGGAGGGAACTGCAGGGAAGGAGATCCGTAACGAGAAGCACACAACGGTAAATACTTCCTACTGTGACAATGAATATGACAAACATAAGAATACTTTATATGGAATTGCCTTCCTTAATACCTGTAAAGTAAAATAACTGTACTTCATTCCAGGGTAGAATGGCCTAAGCCACTGCCTCTACTAGATCTAGAGATAGAAGAACAACATTATATATTTCGCTCGAACCACACGCCCAGATAGACAATAGTGAGAGGTCATAAGTCATACCTACCTAGAGATGCTTAGTGGCTTGGAACAGGGGATAGGAGCTAACTTCCAAGGAGCTCAACATGCCCCCGCTATGAAAGATAATAAGCAGATAGAAACGCCAATAAGCTTAACCCAAAGAACGTCTAATAATGATGCTGAATCATGTATACATTTGTAACCAGCAATTCATGGCAGTGAATCATAAATCATAAGCAGTAATTGGCAGTGCTTCTTTTTTCCCTTCTTATGGGAATACCCGATTGTACTCATGAAAGGTAATATCCTGTCCCTACTGTATTTCCTCATACATGCCAAGGACTTAAGTAACATAAATGTTGCAGGCAAAGTATAAAGTAACCAACTGCACAGTCGCGCAGAGTTATGTCAGCAAGCCTCGAGGGCAACAAACAACCAAAGTCTGAGTACAAAGTGGCAACCTCGCAAGAGTCAAGAAGACTCAACCAACGAGGTTGCGATGCCCAGACTACCAAGATCGAGAACGCTTTTCATGCGTTCTCCTGAAAAACTCAGCCCCGCAAGAGTCAGGATAAAGACTCGTCCAACAGGGCTAACAAAGGAAAATTCAGCCCCGCAAGAGTCAGGGAAAAGACTCGTCCATAGGGGCTAACAAAGGCCTTCTTCCGCTTGTGAAATGAGCGAAGAATCACTCTTAGGAAACAAATGCGGGCCAAGAGGAGTTGGTGCTAAAGCAGACCTACCCGATCCTGAAGTCGCTGTAGGGTACAAAACAGGAATTAGCGGCGGAGACGGTTGTTTCAGGAAGCACTAAATCCGGCTTCCAGCGTGCGCCTGACGTCATCGACGGAACGTCCCCCCATGGCCTCATGGGTTATGTAGTTCCGCTACTAACGCCTCCGTCTACATGGAGCTGTGAGATTCGTCCGTGTTCTTTTGGGGTGCCTGGAATGCGCCGTGACAGTACATTTCTCTCCCGAAGAACACTGAAAGAGACAGGGTTTTGAAGGAAACTTCTTGTGAAAGAAGGTAGTGAACCTGCAAGCATGAACCCCAGATGCAAGTTCCCAGGAATTTTCCTCGGTACCATACCCTTTCCAGGCCACCAAGTACCATAGCCTACCCCTGTAAATCTTGGAGTCCACAATCCCCTTACTTCATGTTCAAGTTCATTGTTTATCAAAACAGGGTCAGGTCCTTTTTTGGCAGAGGCCTGTGAGGGTTTAATGAGTGACACATGAAAAGCGGGGTGTATGCGCAGGGAGGAAGGCAACGCCAGCTTGACTACTACCGGATTCACCAACTTCACTACCCTATAAGGGCCTATGTATTTGGGATTGAAAATGCTGTAACGCCTAAACCTGATGTGTTTGGTTGAGAGCCAGACATAATCCCCTTTTTTATATGCCGGCCCAGGGCATCTATGTCTGTCCGCGTATGCTTTGTATCTGAGCTTCGCCTTACCTAGTTCTTTCTGTGCCTCCCTCAATGTTCTCTGAATGTTGGTTATCCTCTCTTGTACTTCAGGCACTTGTGCCACATGGAGCGGTAGAAACAAGGGGGTAAAAGTAGGATGAAAACCATATGTGCAAAAGAAAGGGGAAAACTTGGTGGAACTATGCACTGCCCTGTTGTATGCTACCTCGACTAACCATAACTTTTCCACCCAAGCCTCTGTGGTGATATCTACGTAGCAACGAAGATACTGTTTGAGAGTTTGGTTAACTCTTTCGGTTTGTCCGTCATTCTGGGGGTGAAAACTGGTTGAGGTATTGGAGACTATACCCAGGGACGAGCACCACACCCTCCAAAAGTTTGCAGTAAATTGGGATCCCCTGTCCGAGACAATGTGTCTAGGCAAACCGTGTAACCTGACTATGTGTGTCAGCATTAGGTGGGCCAACATACTAGCAGAGGGGATCTGTTTACAGGCGATGAAATGAGCCATCTTAGTGAGGTAATCTACCACCACCATTATGACGGTATGTCCAGAGATGTTGGCCCAAGGTTGGTTTGGAGTAGGAAGAGGACGCAATAACCCGGCCTGTTTTGTATGCACTGTTTTCATTTGGCTGCAGATTGTACACTCATTGACCCATATGGCTAGATCAGTCTTTAACAAAGGCCACCAGAATGGACGTAACAGTCTTTCAGTGGTTTTTTTCTAAACTGTTGTGTCCGGCACAGGGCATAGAATGGCACCAATCAGAGGCCCATTTGCGTAGAGACACTATGGGTAACAACAGCTGTTTTCCACGTATAGGGAGACCTCAATCATCTTCCATTCTTTGTTGTTTCTCAACCATTCTTGCTACTTGGCTGTGCGCATGTTATTCGCCACACTCCTGAGAAACGTATCCGTGAAGGTAACCCCAACTAAATTCTGTGAATTAATAATGGCTCGTTTAACTTCCAACATCTGCGTAGTAGAAGTAGCTTGACGGGTTAAGGCATCCGACTTTTTGTTATCCTTTCCTGGTCTGAAAGTTACCTGGGAATTAAACCCAGCAAAGAATAACATCCATCGCAGCTGATGTGGGGTGAGATGTCTTGCTGCCGTCATAAATTGGAGGTTGCGATGGTCTGTGTATACAGTCACCTTGTGTCTGGCCCCTTTCAACAGATGTCTCCAATCCAGGAAGGTTTCTTTGATGGCAAGCAGCTCTTTCTCCGCAATCGTATAATTGCGTTTGGCTGCATTTCGTTTCCTGGACATATATGCCACGGGGTGGAGTAGACCGGTATCCTTGTGACGTTGAGAGAGTACCGCACCTACCGCCATTTCTGAGGCGTCTGCTTCCACAATATAGGGTTGTTCTAGGTCTGCATGCATTAGGACTGGAGCTGTTACAAATGCGTGTTTCAAGGCCTCAAACCCTTCTTGTGCCTTTGCTGTCCACCGGAAACTCGATTTTTTTACGTAGTAAACATGTGAGGGGAGATGCTAAATCTGATAAGTGATCGATTAACCAACAGTAAAAGTTGGAAAATCCCAAAAAACATTGTATGTTGCGAACGTTAAAAGGCTGAGACCACTCTTTTATGCAGTTATCTTCCGTTCCGACATTTCTTGCCCAGCTGGTGTCAACATCACTCCCAGAAATTCAACAGAGGTTACTCCGAACTCACACTTGCTAATCTTGCAATACAACCTCTGTTTGAGTAGGGTCTTTAAAATGGTCTTTACATGAAGCGGGTGTTCTCCTACACTGGGTTAATAGATCAAAATGTCGTCGATATAGACCACCACAATTTTGTCCAGGTACTCCCGCAGAACGTCATTTAGGAAAAATTGGAAGGCTGCGGGAGCGTTGCACAATCCGAAGGGCATCACCCGATATTCGTACAATCCAAAACGCGTTTTAAATGCAGTCTTCCCATCGTCTCCGCTTCACATGCGCACCAAGTGATATGCTCCCTTTAAATCCAATTGTGTACATATCACCACCCCTTTCACCTCTAATAGGACATTAATGAGGGGCAACGGATATCGATTCTTGATGGTGATAGCGTTTAAGGATCTATAATCCACACAGGCGCGGAGCTCACCATTGGCATTCGGGATGAAAAATAAAGGAGATGTCGCAGGTGACTTGGAATCCTGTATGAATCCTAGTTCTAGGTACTTGTCGAGGTATTCTCTGAGATATGCTGTTTCTGGTTCCGTAAGTGCATAGACCCTTCCAGCTGGAACAACGGCACCAGGTTCTAGGTCAATCTGGCAATCATACGGCCGATGCGATGGCAGTATTTCCGCCTTCCTGTCATTGAATACTTCGGCATATTCCAGCTATTCCTCAGGTAAGCCCACCTCATGTTCCACAGCCGTGGCGATGCGATGACACAGAGCCAAAGATAATGCAGGATTGAGTGGTTGTTGAAGACAATGCTTTTGGCAATAATCCAAGAAAAACAGAAGGGTCTTTTCCTCCCAGTTGACTTGTGGGTTGTGCATCCTCAGCCATGGTAATCCAAGTATCACCTCATAATGGGGTGCTTGTATGATAAGTCAACAGCTCCATATGATCAGATCCTATCAAGATATTTAAATCCCCCAGGTAGTGTTTGATGTTTGGAGGCAGGCCCTGCGGCGAATGGGGTGGTGGCAGACCCTGACTGAGGAAACTCCTCTTTGGCGAAATGGCAGTTTTCCTGACCTGGCTGCCCTTCTGGGATTTGCGGGGTGGGACGATGTCGGGATTTCTAGACTGGGAGATGTCATGGTCTGGACGTCGCTCAAGTCGTTCCAGGACTTGAGTGCAGAGTATCAGATGCCCCGTACTCAGTTATTCCGTTATTTGCAGTTCCGACATGCCATTGCCCCATACTTGGAGGGCTTGACGTCTCTACCAGAATTTAGCCCCCTGGAGGCTCAGGTCTTTATGGGAGATATTGAGACCAAATAAATATCGCACATATATCAATCCCTGATTATACATTGCTCTTCCAACTTACAGAAGTTGAGGGGGACCTGGGAGGATGATGTTGGTGCATTGGAAGAGGAGGACTGGAATGAGGCTCTAGCTGGCCCCAGAGGTGCGGCCATTTCTGTCCGCCTTAGGCTGATCCAATTCAAATAATTGCACAAGGTATATTTCACTCGGCGGAGGCTGTGGCAGGCGGGCCTCATTGCGTCCCCAAACTGTACAAGGTGTGGACATGAGAAGGGCACTTTCTTTCACACGGTGTGGAGTTGTGGTAATCTACATAAGTTCTGGAATGGGGTTTGGAATGGCTTAGATGAGGTTCTTGGGTGGGTGCTACACCGCACTCCCCGCTTGGGACTGTTGCAAGTATTGGATGGAGTAGGGGGAAACCTATACAAGAGGCATTTATTGTTACTGGGACTCACAGTTGCCAAACGAGACATAGCACAGGCATGGAAGGACCCGAGGGCTCCGACAGTGGTACCGTGGAAGAGGGGGCTAGACTTTTGCATGGGGATGGAGAAGCCCATATTTCTGGCCTGGGGCTGCCCTCGGAAACATTATAAAATCTGGAAGCGCTGGGCTGACTTCAGGGGCATTTGGCTCGAGCCTCCGCCAGAACAGGACCCGATACTGGATGTTTGAGTGTGCTGTGCCGACAGATGTGTGTACACAAACTGCTGACATTGCTTGAAACCGTGCAGAGGGGGAGGGATCCGGGAGGGTTGGGGAGTTGGGGGGGTTGGGGGGTGGGCTGGAGGGAGGGGAGTTAACTGCATTCATTTTATGGTTTTCAATGTACAAGATATGATGGATCGCAAAGCACCATGTATGTTTATATAATTGGCAGTTGTCTCTGGGGTACAGAGCTCTGTGATTTCTATGTGATCTATCAATAAAATCTGTTTAAAAAAAAAAAAGATATTTAAATCCCCCATATGGAATCGAATCAGACCAGAATCCAAAGGTCTCCCATCTACCTCATAGACTGCTTCTGATGTTTCTTTCTCCTGGAATGCAATTTCCAAAGCGAGGGCCTGCTGTTGATCCATGAAACATCCAGTTGCTCCCGAGTCCAACATAGCTTGCACTACATGCCATTCTTCATGTACTTTCAGACGTAGATCCAAGTAGAAATGGTTCCTCTGGCCAACAGAATCACCTTCAAGGGAAGGGATGAAAGCCTGGCTTGAAGTGTTCCCTTCCATCTCCTTCAAGCTCGGTCGTTTCCCGACGGTGGACTTGCTGTAACTGCAGAAATCTTTTTATATTCTCCCCGGGGGTACTTCAGGCGAAGGGAGCTTTCTTTGAGAAAATGTCCTTTTCTCCCGTAGTAAAGGCATAACCCCTTCTTCCTTAGATAGTCTCGCTCCTCTGTTGTAAGGGGTGAACGTACAGCACCGATTTCCTTCGGTTCAGATTTGGAGCATTGCCTGACATCAGGGGTAGGTCGATTCTACCGGCATATCGATCTCTCCTTTTGTTTTCTCCCTTCCTCTCACTAAGACGGTGATCCAATCTAAGCACCAGTTGAATAAGATCATTGCAAGAGACTGGTTGGGGGTCAATATGAGCTAGTACATCTTTCATTTCCTCCCGCAATCCTTGATGAAAGATTACAGCTTGTTCGGCTTCTGGCCACTCCGTCACTAAACGCCGGAAGTCGTTGAGGTAGGCTATCAAGTCCACGTTACCTTGTCTCAATTCAAGCAAGTCTCGGTCTGCTGAGAGTGTAGCAGCCTGTCGGTTAAATGTTCTTTCAAATTCTACTAGGAACGCATCCCAATCATACACTAAGGGATCATCCCTCTTGACTAAAGTGCAGCGTCCCCCACCAGATAAGATACCAGAAAGGCTACCCTAGACTGATTAGTGCTAAATGCCTTGGGCCTACATGAAAAGTGTAGTAGTACCTGTGTGAGGAATACCTGGACCTTACTACTATCCCCGTTGTATCTTTCTGGTGTGGCTAGCGGTGTGTGCGTAGGGACTGCCACCGCCAGGGGCGGAATGAGAGAACTTTGAGACACCCCAGCATTAAAAGGGTTACGCTGCATCCTGTCTACTTGGGCTTGAAGTGTAGCTGTTTCAGCCCTAGACGCGCTCAGCTCCACCTGCACCAGGGCTAATGCTGCTAACACATCGTCTAAGGTGACCATCGCACCGTACGTCCAGGAGGATAATAATTTGTGGGCCGCTAATTCTGTCAGGTCCAAGAATCCTCGGAGATGTACGATGCAATATGGGGTCCACCTCCTGATAGCTCTACGGTCTGATTGTTGCCACATACTCTTTTGAGTGATCAGGTGAGGGAAGGAAAGGGAGGGAACCACAGGAAAGGAGATCTGTAACGAGAAGCACACAGCGGTAAATACTTCCTACTGTGACAATGAATATGACAAACCACATAAGAATACTTTATATGGAATTGCCTTCCTTAATACCCGTAAAGTAAAATAACTGTACTTCATTCCAGGTTAGAATCGCCTAAGCCACTGCCTCTACTAGATCTAGAGGTAGAAGAACAACATTATACATTTCTCTCGAACCACACCCCCAGATAGACAATAGTGAGAGGTCATACGTCATGCCTACCTAGAGATGCTTAATGGCTTGGAACAGGGATTAGGAGCTAACTTCCAAGGAGCTCAACTTGCCCCTGCTATGAAAGATAATAAACAGATAGAAATGCCAATAAGCTTAGCCCAAAGAACGTATAATAATGATGCTGAATCATGTATACATTTGTAACCAGCAATTCATGGCAGTGAATCATAAATCATAAGCAGTAATTGGCAGTGCTTCTTTTTCTCCCTTCTTATGGGAATACCCGATTGTACTCATGAAAGGTAATATCCTATCTTTACTGTATTTCCACCATACATGCCAAGGACTTAAGTAACATAAATGTTGCAAGCAAAGTATAAAGTAACCAACTGCACAGCCGCGCAGAGTTATGTCAGCAAGCCTCGATGGCAACAAACAACCAAAGTCTGAGTACAAAGTGGCAACCTCGCAAGAGTCAAGAAGACTCAACCAACGAGGTTGCGATGCCCAGACTACCAAGATCGAAAACGCTTTCCATGCGTTTTCCTGAAAAACTCAGCCCTGCAAGAGTCGGGATAAAGACTCGTCCAACAGGGCTAACAAAGGACAACTCAGCCCCGCAAGAGTCAGGGAAAAGACTCGTCCAACGGGGCTAACAAAGGAAAACTCAGCCCAGCAAGAGTCAGGGAAAAGACTCGTCCATCGGGGCTAACAAAGGCCTTCTTCAGCTCGTGAAAGGAGCAAAGAATCGCTTTTAGGAAACAAATGCAGGCCAAGAGGAGTTGGTGCTAAAGCAGACCTACCCGATCCTGAAGTCGCTGTAGCTGCAGGGTACAATCCAGGAATTAGCGGCAGAGACGGTTGTTTCAGGAAGCACTAAATCTGGCTTCCAGTGTGCGCCTGACATCATCGACGGAACGTCCCCCACAGCCTCAAGGGATATGTAGTTCCGCTACTGACGCCTCCATCTACATGGAGCTGCGAGATTCGTCAATGTTCTTTTGGGGTGCCTGGAATGCGCCGTGACAAACTGAGACGCAGCACCTTACCAGTGTGCGTCTGACTGGCTATGACCTGACCCTGTTTGCACCACACATCACCATCAAGAGATGTGCCACTCTGAATCCGCCACGTTACTACCCCTCCCTTCTGATAGTGGGAACAAGGACGTGTATGGTTAAAATTTCCATACAGAGGAGGAGACGAAGGGACGAGTGTACGTGACTGATGTTCCCCTATCTGATCCCCAAGGAGAGCTATATGTCGATGGCTCTTGTTTCAAATGACCATATAGCACCACAACAGCGGCGTATGCCGTAACTATCTTACAATCACAGTTTAATTTCCAGTGCACTCCAATTTCCCTACTAATCCCAATTTTTACCTGATTTGTTTGTGCTACTACATCTGTTGCACTGTGTCTGACAGTGCCCATCAACGTACAAACACTACATGGGTCAAGCGAAACCAGTCCCTTAGATGTGTGCACTTTTTGATGAAACAGAATGTTTCTTATCTTGATTCAATCATCCTCAAACACAAATTCAATATCCATTCATATTCTGTTTCTCCATGAGTTATTTTTTATTATTCCATGTTTATTCCTTCATTTATTCAATCAGTAATTCATGATTCCATCCTTATGGCCAAACGAAATGCTTTTTACCAAACCCAATGCATTTCGGGTTACTCAATGACCCTTCTTCAGGGGTCTATGAAAAATATACAAGAAAACCAGATCAAGCACCTTCATCAACAATAACGTTCATCAAACGAGTCTTAATCATGAATGATGAGTAAGGTGTCACAAAAATTCATAAGTGCTTTACCAGAACATAGTCATTCAGTGGAAACATATCTTTGAAAGCTGGTGATTATATGTAATAAAGATATGCTACAACATGCCGATTATCTATCCCACTATTATTCAAACTTCAGTGTACCCCTACTGTCCTCGCTTCACTTACTTTCAAAAGCGTAAGTATTTAGCATGAATACAGCATAGCAAACTGTTACCGCTGTGTTCCTTGCGGATACACTCCTTGCACATTCACCCATTGTTATTCTAACTTGCTATTTCACTCCTCGCGAGATTCCGGCATTCGCCTTCATCATGTGCTGTAATTGACCAATCATCACTCAAAGCACACACGCTCCCTCTCCACGTGATGAGATGTGTTCCTGAACTGTATCCTATCCATGTCGTTGTGTCATGTTTCGCGGTCATATCGCCCCGCTCATCAGTTCATGTCAATTTCATTCTTTAAATGTATCGAAGCCCTCAACATGAAATCGGCATTAACTTTGCAAATAACCACAATCAGTAATTGTAAATGTATACATCGTGAATGATATATTCCACATTAATATGTCACGCAGGTTACAATAAAGCACATTCAAAAGAAAAAAATATGAGCGAAGCACAATCCCAGGAAAGGCACCCCCTCTTGGCAGTTTCGCACAGCCGTCCTTCCAAGGTTCTCCAGATGGATTTCATCGAAATTGAATGAGTTAATAATCTGAAATGTGTTAGTCGTCTGTGCATTTAGTAAATGGATTGAGGCTTACCCCACTAAAGAGAATACAGCCATGGCGAAGGCACTATTGAAAGAGTTCTTCCCGCGCTTCAGCTTGCCCTGTTTGATTTGGAGTGACAATGGAAGTCACTTTAATTCTAAGGTTATCCAGCTGGTGTGCGATGGGTTGCACATCAAGCAAAACATCCATGCAGCAAACCACCCCCAATTAGCAGGTTTAGTTGAGAAGTACAATGGTATTCTCAAACTAACAAGCATTTGCAATGCAATAGGTCTCGCATTAGGAACGTTTGAGCTACTGTTATTGTAAATGGCAAATTTTTTATTTATGAGTTGGTTTTGAAAATAGCAAAATTAGTAGCTTTGTCATTTACAGTGCCATAGTTATAACTTTCACAAATGTGACACCTATAGCATTTGTAATGCAATATGTGTTGTATTTACGTGACATAGATGTATTGATATTACAAATATCTTCTGCAGAGCGAACTGCTGCTGTACTTTTCTGTACATTTGGGACCCATTGCCGACTTGGAAGGCTATTACACCCGCTTGAGCCTGTGTCTTCGCCGACCCGCCTCCCGCCGTCTCACCCCTGTTCCAGCTCGGGGTCTGGGCGCAGAGCGGAGCGTGGTGTGGGGCGGAAAACTACACTGACCAGCATCCTCAGCGGCGCAATCCGCGTCAACCGCGCGCCAGGTGGCGCTTTAAATCACAGTCACCCCGGTCGAGGGGGGGAATCTTCTGCAGAGCGAACTGCTGCTGTACTTTTCTGTACATTTGGGACCCATTGCCGACTTGGAAGGCTATTAAACCTGCTTGAGCCTGTGTCTTCGCCCACCCGCCTCCCGCCGTCTCACCCCTGTTCCAGGTCGGGGTCTGGGCGCAGAGCGGAGCGTGGTGTGGGCGGAAAACTACACTGACCAGCATCCTCAGCGGCGCAATCCGCGTCAACCGCGCGCCAGGTGGCGCTTTAAATCACAGTCATCCCGGTCGAGGGGGGGAATCTTCTGCAGAGCGAACTGCTGCTGTACTTTTCTGTACATTTGGGACCCATTGCCGACTTGGAAGGCTATTAAACCCGCTTGAGCCTGTGTCTTCGCCCACCCGCCTCCCGCCGTCTCACCCCTGTTCCAGCTCGGGGTCTGGGCGCAGAGCGGAGCGTGGTGTGGGGCGGAAAACTACACTGACCAGCATCCGCAGCGGCGCAATCCGCGTCAACCGCGCGCCAGGTGGCGCTTTAAATCACAGTCACCCCGGTCGAGGGGGGGAATCTTCTGCAGAGCGAACTGCTGCTGTACTTTTCTGTACATTTGGGACCCATTGCCGACTTGGAAGGCTAATAAACCCGCTTGAGCCTGTGTCTTCACCCACCCGCCTCCCGCCGTCTCACCCCTGTTCCAGCTCGGGGTCTGGGCGCAGAGCGGAGCGTGGTGTGGGGCGGAAAACTACACTGACCAGCATCCTCAGCGGCGCAATCCGCGTCAACCGCGCGCCAGGTGGCGCTTTAAATCACAGTCACCCCGGTCGAGGGGGGGAATCTTCTGCAGAGCGAACTGCTGCTGTACTTTTCTGTACATTTGGGACCCATTGCCGACTTGGAAGGCTATTAAACCCGCTTGAGCCTGTGTCTTCGCCCACCCGCCTCCCGCCGTCTCACCCCTGTTCCAGCTCGGGGTCTGGGCGCAGAGCGGAGCGTGGTGTGGGGCGGAAAACTACACTGACCAGCATCCTCAGCGGCGCAATCCGCGTCAACCGCGCGCCAGGTGGCGCTTTAAATCACAGTCACCCCGGTCGAGGGGGGGAATCTTCTGCAGAGCGAACTGCTGCTGTACTTTTCTGTACATTTGGGACCCATTGCCGACTTGGAAGGCTATTAAACCCGCTTGAGCCTGTGTCTTTGCCCACCCGCCTCCCGCCGTCTCACCCCTGTTCCAGCTCGGGGTCTGGGTGCAGAGCGGAGCGTGGTGTGGGGCGGAAAACTACACTGACCAGCATCCTCAGCGGCGCAATCCGCGTCAACCGCGCACAGGTGGCGCTTTAAATCACAGTCACCCCGGTCGAGGGGGGGAATCTTCTGCAGAGCGAACTGCTGCTGTACTTTTCTGTACATTTGGGACCCATTGCCGACTTGGAAGGCTATTAAACCCGCTTGAGCCTGTGTCTTCGCCCACCCGCCTCCCGCCGTCTCACCCCTGTTCCAGCTCGGGGTCTGGGCGCAGAGCGGAGCGTGGTGTGGGGTGGAAAACTACACTGACCAGCATCCTCAGCGGCGCAATCCGCGTCAACCGCGCGCCAGGTGGCGCTTTAAATCACAGTCACCCCCGTCTCGCGGGACGCCGGGCGAAGCCCGGGCCAAGGGCGGGCCCGTTTAAGCCCGTTAAAGACCGGGTAAGACTGGACTGGGCCACCCTATTGACATTTTATTCTATCCATCCTTCTACCATATGATATATTACTGTCGCTTCTTGGTGTCCTGTACTTTATTGGTAAACTGTGCTTATTTCATTTGCTAATATGTCACCTAGAACCACCAGAAGCAGCAAACCTTCTCATGCTGCTCAGGTAAAAGGCCCAATTGACCAATTCATTGCAAAAGCTAACGACGCCATAAACCAAGGCGTCCTCCTGTTAGAAAGGAGGGTCTCCCAAGACGTAGCTGCAGCTAAACGTTCCTCCTTGGGACTATTGGCAGAAGCTAAAACCCCACTACGCAATTTAGATCCTGGCGTACTCCAAGTGACCCACATAGTCCCGGGCACCGTGGATTTATCAGTGTCCATCGATCTTACAGCGACGCAATTATCACATCCCTCCCCGTCTCATTTATCCCTATCCATCGAGAGAACCCCGACTCTTTTTATTAATCCAACTGAGGAGGACTTTCCTTCTCCTAATACTAGGGGTAAGAGAGAAGGAGCTATACCGAAAAAAAGGAAGGGGAATAATGGGGACAAGAAATCACCTCTAAATAATCCTGAGTTTCGGCAGGGTTCCCCTAGTCCAGATCAATGTATAACTCAACAATCGTTACCTCAACAACAGACTACTGATGTAACGTCAGATATTATAAATCTTTCATCTGACATATTCAACCCTATCTTTAGTGGTGAGGTGGGCAGGACCCCCCCACTTATGATTCTCATATATTGGTTTCATTAGAGGCTTTAATCAAATTACACTTGAAACCCATTGAGTTATCATTGTCAAAAATTGAAAAAACATTAGAATCACTAATATCTGATCTAAAAACAAAGAAAAGCCCAATCCCTACCCCCTCACTTTCTGAGGCCCAAACAAATAACCCTAAAGCAAAAAATGTAGGGGTAACAATACTCCATCCAACAATACCCCATCAAACACCCCAGGCTCACAAATCGGTGACGACCACAGCGGTAGTCCACCAAAAACCTTTAAGCACAAGTGTGCAGCAAACGTTAACCACTATAGCTGCAAAAAAGAGCCTTGCTCCACCTTCTCTTCCAGCTCCGCCCTTGCCACCGGTCCCTTCTAGCACTCTACCTATTGTACCGAACTCTGCAAAAACACCAGCAACCAAAAATGCAGGTTACAACACCAGACGAAATGGAGCTCGCCCTGCCCATCTCCCCCCGGAAGCAACCCCGTATGTCATTATCATGACTGGGGTTCCTGCGTTGCATTTCAATTCAGAGGAACCAGGTTGGTCCTTAAAAAATAAAGTGCTCCATTGGCTATCAAGCAACAGGCCACTTCCCCCCTACGCCAACAATAGAGTTATCTCTGTTCGTAGAGTCCCTTGGGTAGGGAAGGAGTCAAAAACAATCCCAGGAGACTGTGCAATAATACATTTTGAAGATCCCCAAACGGTTGAATATATTTCCTCATGGGGTTCCCAAATGTCCCTAGAGGGAATAGGCACGAAAAGACTATCCTTTTTCTTTCCTTCAGCTCAATCCCAAGCCCAAGGTCCAGAGTGGAACTGGACCCAGGTAGGAAGATGGAATAGAAAACCGGACCGGTCAAACTGGTTGGGTCAAGGAGGTAGAGACATCACGCCATTTCCTGACTGGAGGGGAGTTTCTACGTATAACAGGTTTGACTGTTTAGAGATGGTGGATTGACCACCATCGGCTAAATATCTGGACAATGGGAATCCCCCCCCCCTTGGTTTATCAACAATTATGTCACCAAATTTCTTTCCATCTCTGACTCCACCACCCAAAGTAATGTTAACTACACCTGCCGCAGTCTCAACGGGTGCAGTAAATACACACCTTCAACACTCTGCTGATATTCTGCCCCGTCCTTCCATTGCAGATAACTGCTTAGGTGATATTCTGCCTTGTCCTCCTAATACTGATAACCGTATATCTTTAGGTGGTCCAGCACTTAATACTGAAACTTCGTCGACCCTGCTAGTACCTATATTATTCTGGAATGTAGCAGGTCTTCGATCGAAGATTCTACTTAAATCATGGCTGGAATTTGTATCTGTCCATCAGATAATTTGCTTGCAAGAGACCTGGACAATTGACCCACTTCACATCCAAGGCTATAAAACATATTATTCTCAGCGTGTCCAACCACTCACGGTAGACCTATGGGAGGCCTAGCAGTATACATCTCCAATAACCTGGCAGTAAGAAAAATCTCCATCCTTTATACCACTTCGAATTATCAAATAATAGTGGTTATTTTTAAAAATGGTACGTCATATTGTCTCATTAATTTTTATAATAACCTGTCTTCAATAGAATGTGCGAAAACTGTGTATGCAATTTCCCTGTCTATAAATGATTATCGCTCTAAGCAATTAACATCTGCATGTAATGTGATATGGGGAGGGGATTTCAATGTCCCATTGTGTGCTAACTACAAAAGAACTAATTGTGGCCTTCTAGATGAAAATGATTGCCCATTGACACACTTTACTCATTCCCCCGTAGGCGACTCTCTTAATGACAGTTTCATGTCCCTAGAACTGATGTACGCTAATGAACTTGCAGACCCTCCTGTAGAATTTAAACCTACTTTTCATGGTAGAGGATGTTCTAGCACTATAGACTTTATACTGTGTTCTTATTCTTTAAAGGGTATACTTTTTCAGTTTATTACAGGTTCAGAAATTTCAGGAGACCACTTCCCTAACAGTATTGTTCTCAAGTTAACCTCGAATGATTCCTATCCTATCAGGAAGAGCCTCCTGACCCAGAAATCATTGACCATGGATAGAACCAACGGTTTCTCCGTGAAATGGTCAAGGATTGACCCATTAATAATAACAAATAAGGTCATATCCAAGGCACTCCCATGGATAGATATCTGTCTGGCGGAGGACTCTCCCCCTGAGCAAATTATATCCAGCTTTAGGGAGATCCTAAAAACAATCCAGGCCGAATTACATCGTAATCATAAAGTAGGTAACCAGCCTGAGCCAAGATGGTTTGACTCGGCATGTCGAAAAGCATTAACTGCCCTAAAAAAGGCATTACACAATCCAACTTGAGATAAGAACAGAGTAGCTAAACTAAGATCTGAGTATAAACAGGCCCAAATCAACTGTAAAAAGGTCCATAAGAACAAACTGTGGGCTCAACTACAGGAGAGCTGCCATAGCAAGGACAGCGCCCAGTTTTGGCAGGTAGTCAAATCCCCTTTCCTGGTTGAGGCAAATTCACACCAGCATTTGGATGTGGCTGTGACCGCAGATGAGTGGGTGACCCACTTTTCAAAAATCTTTAGTGACTCTCGCTCGATCTGTGCCGCACAGGCCAATTTAACAACAGTCTCCTCAAAAAAAGAGGTATATCCAATAGATCTCCATTTTTCTCTTGGCGAGGTCATAAGTGCTTTATCCTCCTCAAAAAACGGAAAGGCTCCTGGTCCTGATGGAGTTCCACTTGATATATTTGTCACCAACATCGACCTATGGTCCCCAATTGTCACCCAGGTGATGGCGGCAGTTTTAAATATTGGCCTTTTGGACTCATGGTCCTCTCCTATACTTCTCCCCATTTTTAAAAAGGGCGAAAGAAACAACCCTGCCTGCTACAGGCCCATTTCCCTCCTGAATTCACTGGGGAAGGTCGCGGGTCGCCTAATCCTGGAACGTCTCCAGGATTGGGCGACAGAGAAGAACATCATCACCGACCTCCAGTATGGTTTCCGGGAGGGACTGGGTACAGTGGAACAGGCCTTAAATTTAACCCTTTTAATAGGAAAGTACGTGGGAGCCAAACGGGGTAATCTATTCTTGGTCTACGTCGACCTTAGTGCGGCGTTTGATTGCGTGATCCACGCCAAGCTGTGGTCCATTTTGGAGGAGTTGGGTGTTGATCCTCCGCTCATCAAGTTTCTGCGTGAGCTTTATTCTGACGCCTCGGCTTGCGTAAGATACGGGGTGGGCGGAGAACTAACATCCTCTTTTCCTATAACTCGAGGAGTCAGACAGGGCTGCGTCCTGGCTCCCTTCCTGTTTAATTTATACACCAACGGTTTGGAAGCAGCTATGTTAGAAGGGAGCCAGGATTTACCTACCATCAACCATCGCCCTATCCCAGCACTACTTTATGCTGACGACTCCGTCATTCTTGCCAGAACCCTAGTACAGCTACAAAAACAGCTGGACAAATATTGTAATTTCATGCTTTCGTTAGGGCTAAAAGTGAACAAGAGTAAGACTTTCGTCATGTACACGGGGCCTAAGATAAAAAATTCTAAACATCTAGTTATTGAGCAAATTAAGCTAGAACGAGTTAGGGAATACCCCTACTTAGGTATTTTAATTGATGACCAGCTAACCTGGAAAAGGGCGATGATATGCAGAAAACTGCTTTACCAGAGAGCGACTACTGCCCTTGTTTCTTTCTCCAGGAAATTGGGCAAACCAACTCCATCTGTGTTGCTTAAAATTTACCTAGCGAAATGTCACAGTATTGCAACATATGGAGCAGGTGTATGGGGCTACGTAAACACCGATGACTTGCAAAAAATCCAAAATGGCTTTGCAAAACATCTATTGGCACTCCCACAGAGCGCCCCTACATACGGTTGCCATATTGAGCTTGGTATTGACTACCTCGTAGACAATATTAAATGTCAACCAATTCTCCTATGGCACCGTATTTGGACCAAGCCACAATGTCATTTAACACGTGCCCTGATCTCAGAATGTTTAGAATTGACATCTTGGGAAAGAATTCCATGATTAAAGTATGTCGCCAATTTTTTTGAAGGACCTGAACCTTATTCATTACTTTACTGAGCCATCTTCTATAACAGAGATAAGCAGAAAAGCTTTGAAACATCAATGTCTCAACCATTTAAGAGAATTGCGTCTCTCTGGCGAAGTAGCCAAACAATCAAATGTTCATGTATTGATGATCCAAGTGTCCCGAGGTATTCAGCCCTACCTCACATTTTATACATCAAACCATGAAAAATACTTACTAACCAGGTTCCGTTTTAACTTGTTTTTTCGTTTGGTCACATTTCCAACAGTGTTAAATTGGTCTCATGACTTAGTAAAATGTCCTTGTGATCAGGTCTCCCCTCAAACGACTATTCATGTTGTGTTGTTTTGTCGTTACTATGATCAAACGCGTAAACGTTGGATTATTCCATTGTTGCGCCAGATGGGGTTGAGGACCTGTCGCCCGGCATTTTTAGCACTGCAACAACTAGAAACACAATATGTGGCAAAGAATGTAGCGATGTTTCTGAAATCTTGTTTAACAATCCGTAAAGTTATAGGAACAACGTCTAACTGAATCTTTGATTAACTGTATTAATTTTGTACATGGATTTAACTGTATTAATTCTGTACATGGATTTAAAAGATTAATCTTTTTTAATATTTTTAACTTGTAATGTAATAACGTGATTTTACGACGATGTATATAACTTTTATGATGTACTTTTTATGATTATCAAAATGATCAATCGAATAAAAGTTTTTTGAACTGAACTGATATTACAAATAACAATGGCTTTTAATTTTTTTAAATAGTTAATAATTAAATAAAAGTTATTGTAATTTATAATGGCAATAGCTTAAAGTTCTGTAAAGAACTTTTGGTAAGATTATGTTCAGTGTATTTTATTGTGACGAAAATCCAAGAACAGAAGTGAAATATTAACATCTTTTTGTGACATTTGTAATAAAGCTTGAAACATTGAGAGAACATATTTGAACCAGTTGTTGTTGAATTGTTGCACAGATTGATGCTGTGGTGGCGCCGAGTGATGTTGTGGTGGCGACGAGTGATGCTGTGGCGTTCAGTGATGCTGTGGTAGCGCATAGTGATGTTGTGGTGCCTCTGAGTGATGCGATAGAGTGCGATAGATAGATAGAATGAGTGCGATAGATAGAGTGAGGGCGATAGATAGATAGATAGAGTGATGGCGATATAGAGTGAGAGCGATAGATAGAGTGAGGGTGATAGAGTGAGGGCAATAGATAGAGTGAGGGCGAGAGAGAGAGGGAAGAAGTGATGCGAAAAAAGTAACAGCCAATGTTGGCTTTCTGGAGAATAAAATCAAAACAGCCAATGTTGCCTTGTCCCGTCACACGTTCTTGTTTCAAAATACAGCAGTGAACAATGTAATAATTAATGCTGCTGTCTGAAAAATGATCCATCTAACAAAGAATGTGTGACAATAGATAGGTATAAAAAACGTTCATAAATAGATTATTGATTTAAACAAAAGATACAAACTGTAAGTTATATGTTAGAACTACACAGTACTGTAATAAGACCGCTGGAGAGTCTCCTTGCCTGCTGTGTAGATGTTTACAACCTGCAGACCAAAGATGAGGGAAGTGGAGGAGCAAAAACGAGAGAGAAAGAATGGAAGAAGGAATGGCAGATGGAGCTCACGTGGTAGAGTGAGTGACAGAGAAGAGAGAGCGAGAGGAGAGAGATTAATGGGGAGAGAGTCAAAGAAGGGGATAGAAATAGAAAGAGAGAAAGGGGGAGGAGAGAGAATATAGGGGGAACGCAAGAGAGAGAGGAGAGAGAATGAAGGAGAGAGAGAATTAGAGATGAGAGAGAGAAAGAGTGATAGAAAAAGAGAGGGGGCAAAGCTAAAACAATGCCAACACTTTTTTTAGGGACATCATATATAGCAAATAAAGAACCCAAACGCACACATTTGGGAACTCTGAATATTCTTAAATACTCTATCAAAACAAACCGGGAAAGGAGGGTCATGGGGATACAGAGTTTAAAGACCTGATCCTGATTCATATCCCCAGCTACACAATATGAACAACACAAGGAACCGAATTGGTCTATGAGCCAATTGCTTCTGGCCTAACTGGCATTGGTAACACTATGTCAGTGGGTGCTACAGTCACCGTTTAACAAATTACAAGAAGCAAGAAAAGGAAAACACAAGAGCAGTGAACTAAGAACACAAAATGTGGAACTACTTCAGAAAAACTGATCAACAAGATCCAGATCATCTCATCGTGGATAACCATCAAACAGACCAGGCAATCAGTCATATCATTTGGCCGTCCAACTTGTGAATTGGCGGGTCCTTTGATTATCGAGACCACATGCCACACAGTAAGTTGTTGATACTGGATCTAGTCCACAGTTAACTGTGAACCACCAACTGATAGCCAATTATTGATGGTAGAGAGAAATAGTGAAAACACAGTGCATCTAACCAAAGGTGGTGATGTTAAAATAGGGTGATATGTCTCAAACAAACAATTTTAATAAGAAACAAGGCACATCCCCTAATTAAAAAACAGGAACAGCGCAAACGACAGTATGAACCAAATATCTGTCGCGATATGGGCCAACATGTTTCTGCCTACCGGGCAAAACGTCCCTAGGCTTTCATCAGGGCCACTGTTCTTCTACTTGTTGCTACTGTTAAACTATGTGTGTACTAAATAGTGCACCAAATAAAGTTGTGAGAAATTTACAAATAATAAAGGTTGAAAAACAATACAACCTGTACCAACATTTTGTACTAATCCTCCATGTCAGCGGATGTCAATAACCATCTGTTGGGAAATAATTCTCCTGTTAATACAGTGTATTACAATAGCCCCAAACACCTGTGCTTCCATAATATCTTATGTCTTAATCAATGAATCAATAAATTTTTCTCACCCAGAATGACAGGGGACCGGACCTCACGTCACCTGGACCGTGCTCCGGTATACGAGGCCCCGCTCTGTTGAACAAGTAGATGCAAACCGGGGGAGACATCAAATATCTACCTCTTTAGTAGAGTCCAAAGATATCTATCTTACTCCCTGTTATATTAGTCATCCTTGCCCATCAACAAACTCAGTGATAGAGCACTCCCCAGTCACTGGCAATGCAAGTCCCGCCGTGATGTCATTTTGTAGTCCCGCGGAGTGATTTCCCCCGCGTTTTGCCGTTTTTTGCACTGCAAGCAAGCGTTTGCCAGCTCCAAGGGCAGAGAGCTATGAAATATGAAGGAATAGGCTCTCGTTAATAAGACCGAGGGCCAGATGTATGAAGCTCAAATGGGTTCTAGCACACGGCCAGGGAGGCCAGACTGACCTGCAACGCTGCCAGTACCATCACCGCTGGGGCCCTGACGCTGTTTGTTCTTCCCCGCCGCCGTTGCTCGTAACATCGCACAGCCGCAGCGGGGGAAGACTACAGCTCCCAGCGGGCACAGGGGCTTGAACCGCCCACTTCCTGGCGGAGCGCGCCCAGAGGCGCTCAAAGACCGCTTGCTCCCCCGGTGGAGCGGGGACATCTAGCACACGGCCAGGGAGGCCAGACTGACCTGCAACGCTGCCAGTACCATCACCGCTGGGGCCCTGACGCTGTTTGTTCTTCCCCGCCGCCGTTGCTCGTAACATCGCACGGCCGCAGCGGGGGAAGACTACAGCTCCCAGCGGGCACAGGGGCTTGAACCGCCCACTTCCTGGCAGAGCGCGGCCGGAGGCCCTCAAAGATCGCTTGCTCCCTCGGTGGAGCGGGGACATCTAGCACACGGCCAGGGAGGCCAGACTGACCTGCAACGCTGCCAGTACCATCACCGCTGTGGCCCTGACGCTGTTTGTTCTTCCCCGCCGCCGTTGCTCGTAACATCGCACGGCCGCAGCGGGGAAAGACTACAGCTCCCAGCGGGCACAGGGGCTTGAACCACCCACTTCCTGGCGGAGCGCGCCCGGAGGCGCTCAAAGATCGCTTGCTCCCTCCGCGTCGCGGACGGCGCCGGGCGGAGCCCGGGCAGAGGGCAGGCCGTCTGTGGCCGTCAGAGGGCCGGAGGAGGCTGGGCTGGGCCACATCCCTAACATCTCCTGCTACAAATGGGTAAGCGCAAGAAAGCGATGAATATGGAGGAGGGTAGGAAAAATGCTAAGGTCCCAAGACATTCTAAATCCATTATGAACTATCTTTCCTCGGCAGTGGGGGCCCTGACGAAGGAGATTGCAAATGCCGAGTACAAACTGGGCCTGTCAATCCCTCCTCCGATAGTTAGTATCCCATCTACCCCCACGGACTTGGTTGACATTGTACCTATGGATAAACCTCCCTTACCTCTGGACCCAGTGGTGACAATTGTTAATCCTCCTCCTCTACACCCCACAGCCAAGGCACTTACCCCCAAGTCTCCTGCTAGACACACAAAGCAGAGTCACCAGCTAACTACCCAACCAGCAAGGCGAATGATTGAGAATAACGCCAACAGGGGGAACACATCTAGTTCACCAACTGACCCCATGGGAGACAAACTGGAGGCACTCTTTGTTGCAAGGATTGAACCCTTACTTGTTGGGATTGCGAAGGACATCGTGGATACATTAAATACCTGTCTAGAAGGACTTCTAAAGAAATGCGCATTAATTGACAGGCTCATTAACTCCCACTCCCCTTGCCTAGACACACGCGATAGAGGGTTGTGTCCCGAGGGAGAGGGGGGCATGGAGGTGTCTGGTATGGGGGCATTGGTACAGGCACCCAGTGCGGCATCGCAAACCGAGCTCAGAGGGATTAGCGCAGGGGCTACTAAAACACCACTTCTAGTTAAGGAGGCAATTTCCCCAAACACGGAGGCTCAGCCACTCCCGCAGCACCAGGTATATACACCTGTTCTTAGGAAGGAAATCCCTAGCAAATATAAACTTAACCTACCACCTGAAGCATCCCCATTAGTTGCTGTCTTCATAGGGGTACCCCCACTCAGGGAAGGCGAGGAGGAATCTACTCCGGATCTTATGGTTAAGGCCAATAGGTGGTGTTCGGACAAATGTTGCGGGGAGAACATTGCAGACACGATCATTTACGCAAGGAGGGTGGGCTGGATTGGTAAACAGCAGAAAATTACTCAAGGGGACTGTGTGGTCATTAATTTTAGCAGGGCTAACCTGGCGGATAGACTCTTCTGGGATAGCTCTGCTATTTCATTAAGGGACCATCTGAGACCTGTCCCCTTAGGTTTCTTCTACCCACCTCCAGTCCGCATTATGCAAACTGTACGCCCCCTGGGGAACAGGTTGGGTGGGAGGTTACCCCAGAGTGAGGGCAGCCCCCATGGTCACACATCCGTACAACTCTCAAGGTGACCAATTACTTCGTCAACCCGCTATTGGCGTGATCATCAGAGTGTCACCGAGGGTTGTGGGCTGGCCACGAATAACCGTTTCGCCCCCCTGTCGGGTCTGGAGGACATAGACTGACTAACAATCAATCCACCTCTCCCGACAAAGGAGGGAGGCATCACAAATAATGGTGAGCTAGGGTTGTGCAAAATGCTTAGCTGGAACGTGGCGGGAATTAGTTCTAAAAGAAATGATAGGGAGTGGATCAGATTTGTCTCTGGGCATAACGTCATCGCCCTCCAAGAAACATGGGACACCACCTCTAACTTCTGGTTGGACGGGTTTACCAGCTTTGTCGTGGCTGCCACCCCTAGTACTGCTGGTAGAGCTAGGGGAGGCCTTTTAATTTTATTTTCTCTAGAACTTAAAGGGTCCCTAAGACAGATTAAAAACGCTTCCCCTAATATCCTTATTGTTGAAAGGGTAATTAGCCCCACTAGGAGGACATTATATATTAATTTTTATAATTCCTGGAATAGGGACACTGGTGATAACAATATCGCCAGCTTAGATTCTGTTTTAATTTCAGTCAGTCGCAACATACATATCAACTTTGAGTGTGTACTATTGGGCAATTTTAATATTCACCCATGTGTGGTTCAAGTTATGAAGAGGGGGGAGAAGGACCTGAAGGACCTCACTTTGAGCATACTATACCAGGTGAGGAGCTGGAAGATCTTTCGGCTAATTTTAATCTTTTTGAACCACTGTCTACGGAGGGGGGGTCAAGAACAGCTACTTTTAAGGGGACTGACCCGGGAACAATCATCGACTATACATTTGTAACACCAGGTATCTTAAACAGGGTCAGCTCCCATCGTACAGCCCCCTCTCTCTGCAGTGACCATAACCCTGTCATACTTGAGGTTGCTTGGGGAGATTTTATGGGGCCTATGCCGGGGTTATTAAAACCAGGTCAAATCTTACGCACAGCTGATCAGGGTAGAAGGCTCAAATGGGCGAAGGTGGCCCCAGAAAATTTCTATGCAGAAGTTTTTCCGAAAATCTAGGCCCATGTGGTGACATGTCAAAATCCAAACGCCTCAGACAGTGAAATTATAGGGGCCTTCCAAGAAATTTGTGGTCAGGTCTTGCGGGACTTATTGGTAAAAACTAGGAAGGGAGCTTGTAACAAGCAGCGCTGGTTTGACGCCACTTGTTCAAAAGCACATAAATCCTTAATGGCAGCCTTGAAGATAATGCCTAGGCCGAGGGCTGACATTGCCATATTGAGGAAGGAATACAAGTGAGCAGTCAAGACCAGGCAGGACAATATCAAGCACAAAGCTTGGGAGAATCTTCTTTCCACGGCCGTTCTGCGGGACAGCAGACAATTTCGGGACATAATCAACCAGCCCTTCTTCTCTGATTCAGCCAATGTCGCCATGGATTGTGTTATCCCTGACGACAAATGGTTGGCTCATTTTAGAACAGTGTACGGAGACAACGAGACGGACCGTCAAATATGTCCCCTGGCGGTTCCGGATGCACCCCCTATTTGTTTTAAGAGGGCAGAGGTCAAGAAAGCTATCCTGGCCACCACCAAGAACAAGGCACCTGGCCCTGATGGGGTGCCACCCGACTTCTACATACATTCACCCAAGTTATGGGCGGGAGTTCTGGCCAATGTTTTCACCGCCGTTAATGGCAACCCCCTACCAACCACCTGGATAACTTCTACCATCGTCCCCATTTTTAAGAAGGGCCAGCGAGATGACCCCGGGTGCTACAGGCCATATCCCTCTTGGACTCTGCAGTTAAGATCTTAGGCAGAGTCCTTCTGGTCAAGTTGAGGGATAGCGTGGAGACCTGCGGGGGGCTGGCCGACATTCAATATGGGTTTAGGGAGAGGAGAGGAACGGTAGAGCAATGCTCCAACTTACATCTGTTGATCTCGAAATACACGGTAGCCAAGGAGGGGTCTTTATTCCTAGCGTTTATGGACCTCTCCTCGGCCTTCGACTTGGTGAACAGGTCTAAGTTGTGGACCACTCTCCTGGGGATGGGGATAGATGAGGCACTGGTTAGGTATATGGCGTCACTTCATCAAGAGCTATTCGCTGCAGTGCGGGTTACCAATGAGGGAAGGTGCACGCCCCGTTTTAATTCCATGCGCGGGGTCAGGCAAGGTTGTATGTTGTCCCCGCTGCTCTTCACTATCTACATTAATGGCTTGGGCGCCCATCTGGAGAACGTGGAGGGAGATGTTCCGCGTACAGGAACAGCTAAGATCCCCGCTCTCCTGTACGCGGACGACGCGGTGCTGATAGCCCGCACTGGTGTCTGTCTTCAACGCCTTCTGGATGCTTTTGGCACATTTATGGGCCACCTGGATTTAAAAATAAACACGAATAAATCACACACAATGGTTGTTGGGTGCCAAAGAATTAAGGGGATATCTAAAACCTTTGAATGCAAAGGTGAGGTAGTCACCAGAGTCTCGACTTTTCCCTATTTAGGGGTCCTTTTTGATCAAAGGGGCTCTTGGGGACCCCAGGTTAGAGCTAAGAGGCTGGCGGTGACCAGATCATCAGCAGCCCTCATGGGATTTGCAAATAGGTTGGGCGCTAGGCCGATAGAAGCCCTTTTAAAAATTTATAATAGTAAAACTGTTGCATTGGCATTATATGGTTCACCCCTTTGGGGTTATGTAAACCTCGAACCAATACAGAAGGCGGAGAACAGATTTTTACGTTCCCTTTCGTCTGTCCCACAGTCCACACCGACTTTTTCCATACACATGGAGGTGGGCCTGGATTTCGTCACTGATAGACTGAACATGGCACCCTTGATCTTTTGGCTAAAGACGTGGCTCAATGAAGAACTGTCTCTTAATCATAAGATTATGACTGATATCATGTCTTTGGATCATTTTAAAAGGGTGCCATGGTTGACCTACCTGATGAAGTCTTTTTCAGACCTGGGACGCCCGGAACTCTTCACATCCCCTCTGGATATTAAGAAACAGGATGTAGTTACAATCAAGAAACAGTTCATGAGTAGGGAAAGAATGGGGCGTGAGGAAAGGGAATTGCTGAAACCGGCAGTGAGGAAGCACTATCTGCTTGTAAACTCCATTGCACTACCACCTTACCTTGGTTTTGTTACAAAGCCATTTCATAGGTTTCTCCTGACCAAGTTTAGGTTTAATTTGTTACATTTTTATTTGGGTAACTTCAATACTTGGGGAAAAACAGAATTAGCCCCCCCCTGTTGTTGTGATAATTTTTCTGTTCAAGATACCATGCATTTTGTTATGTTTTGTGGTTTCTTTTTAGAGCCTAGGAAAAAATATCTGTTGCATGTTTTAAAGGAGGCTGGCTTCACGCAGGTGCGACCAGCCCTGCTCTACCTTCAATCACTGAACAACATTCATATTACATTTTGCATGGCAAATTTCCTGGTGGCGGCAGCTAGAATCAAAAAATGTAACATAGTAATGGGCCCCCCTGAATGAGTTTTTTAATTTTTTTAGCTTTGCATAAAATGAATTAATTCACTCTCTTTATATATAGCCCGGAAAAGAATTACGTTGTACGCACTGACTTGTATGATATTGTAAATAGTTTTTTTTTGTATACTAATGTTTTTATCTCTTTGTATGATTTTTAACTAAATCGAATAAAGATTCTTGACTGACTGGGTTCGCGATTCCTTATTTTGCGATTGCATTTAAGGAATCACAAAATTTGCGATACCTTAAATGCAATGTATGATGCAAAAAAAAATTGCTAATTGTCCCTAAGGAATCGCAAATTACCACCAACTTCAAGTTGGTGGTAATTTGCGAATTTCTTGAAAAATGCCCATTCTTGCATTTTTCAAAGTGCCATGTGATGCTCTTTCATGCACTTAGGGCATGTATGTGCACCACTTGTGCAACCATGCGAATTTCAGGGGTGCAAAAGGGTGTCCTAATTATTTTGAATAGTCGCTTACATAAAGTGGGTCGTGAATGATCCTCAATGGACAATATGCAGCCAGTAGCACAACCTGAGAACGAGATAAATAAAGTTTTAAATTCAAATACTATGCTGAAATGGTGCAGATACCGTGAATTCTGACAAATGAAACCCACTTCCACTCAGAGCGTAAAAAAAGGTGACAATAGTTACTGAATCCCTGGAAGGATCGGGCAGCTTCCAGCCACGTGAAGGGGCTAAAAAGAGTACCTTGATGTGAAACCAAACGAAAACAAGAGTTGCCATGTCCTAGCGCTTTCATTTTTAAAAAACTTTAAGACTCGTTGCAGAGCGGCCATGCTACTATGCAACATGGATAAAAAATATTGACATAGCCAATAGATCTTGTATAGGCGAGACCTATTGGCTTTTCCAATGCTGGTTTACCTTTCCTCTTCTCCCAGTCTTTTTGGATGATTTTGTGAGGTCAAAAAGCACTAAACAATATGTGACATCTCAACATTGGGTGGTCGACTTTGCCCTGGTTCCAGCGCACACATCAATCCATCTCTTGAGTTTCCATGTAGGACTGGATGGCTGAGAACAGCGCTGTGACTGGAATGCAAAGGACCCTGATTAAGTAGTTTGTGAACATATTTATCCTGTGTGGACAGTAATGTACATGGAAAAATCTGATCTAGTTGTATGATTAATGTGTAACCAGGTGGCCAGCGTTCTCATCCCATCATCCTTACTGACTCAAATTGTGTGATCCTCTGCAGCTAGTTTACATCTGGCTATCTCATCTTGCTTCATTGTCAGATGTGTGATGCCCAAATCACCTTATCCTGAAAGCCTTTCAGGGGGGTCATCATTTTCCCTCATAAATCCCTTCCTGCAACAACTGAAGTGTAAAAGCAAAAATCACCCTTTCAGAACATCTAACATACAGATGGAACAACTTGAACGCCCTATGCCACCGAATTGTGATCTGCTAAAAAGTGGGATCCTTTGATGCAGGTTAAACCACCCCAGATGTATTAGTCTCATTCCGTGATTTATTATGTAAAAATGACTACAGCTATAAGAATGCTGCTCGTTGATGACTTTGGAACCTGCACACCTTGGTTTTCGGTACTTGATAAAAAAAAAAACTTTTGAGGCTGTTAAGATCCTTTTTGTCTTCCTGAAACTCATACTAGCATGTTAACATGTACCAAATAGAAATAAAACAACTGCGGTGTGCAGTTTGAATAACACTCATACGGACAACACACTAATGTTTTTGTACAGCACCTTATGTTTAATATATGGTTGTTACTGTGGTATATAAATAAATAATACCGGATCTAGGTTTGACTAGGCATAGCAATAACAGATAGCTCAATAAATAAGAGTCAAGATTCGAGGTAGTAGGAGTTTGCAGGTTTATTACAGCATAAAGGACAGGAACAGGACAACCTGCACAGGAATAGGATGGCAGGGCCGGGCAGCTGCCGGGGCAGGATCTGGGATGAGCGCGCTGCCATTTAATAACAATACACACGCATATATAGTAAAACAGTTGCATTACAGTACATATGATAGGCGGAGCAGTGGGTGGAGTAAAGGGTGTGACATGTAGCAGTCGCGAAAGATAAGGGTGAAAGTGGGTGTAACAGGGCGTATACATAGACATGTGATGCAAACGTAACAGAATATGTCATGAATGGGGCGGAAACATGGAGGGGGCTACCTAAGGAGCCGGGACCTCTAACCTAATGGTGCGCGCAAGCTGACAATGACGTGTTACTAGGAGAAGCTGGGGGCTATGAACTCTGTGCTAGGAGCAGAGACTGAAGTCTGGAGAGTCAAGGCGACATGTACCTAAACAGTATCTAGTATCTGATGTTTAGAGAACATGTTGATAGAATCCAAAAGTTATCGGGGTAAAGGCTAACAGACTCTAAGACTGGAGCATGCATTATTCTACATGTAGTACGCGTTGGGGAATATTAAATGACCATTAAATACAGTATTTCTTTTACATGGAGACGTAAAGGCTAGACTATGACGGTAACTATTGATGCGATTCAGTAGCTTCAGGAATGCAGAGAAGGAGGGCTGGACTGATAACTAGAATCATAACATACTCTTGGTAGACTCAGAGGCAGAGCCAGGCTGAACCGGGCACTGCGAGGCAGGAAGTAAGTGAAGGGTCAGGGATACAGGTGGGGGCCGTGTCGCTCCTCAGCGAGGGCTTCAGGAGACAGGAGCTGAATCTGGTGTCCGGGCCCTTTTGAGGCCTAGAAACGGGAACTTTACAATGAAATAACGTGCACACTGAGAAACGTGGCAACGTAACTTTACATAGGCCTGATATTCGTAGTATTCACGAGAACTGGAAACAGGCATACTAGAGATGGACACAACTGTAATTGCGTCTTTATTCGAACATGGGGAATACATATGCATATTAATCATGCACACATAACATATGATGGAGGACGCGTAGGGACACAGAACATGGCAAAATTTACTTTTCCACATTCCCTCCTTGTCACTACGTTTCCATCAGGAAACATCAATGTTCATGATACCATCTACCATTTCATACAGCATCAATTGTTCGTCTCGAATTTTCTTGGAACAGGATTTAGAACGGGACTTGGGACTAGGAATACAAGAGGTAGCACAAATGCCGCAAATCGCAGGGCCACATTGTATACAGAGGGAGCAACTGAATATGATCGCTACTGCAATACCTAGAAAGGACAAGACTTTCCATCCCCAGGCGGAAACTATATTCCAGAACCAACCGGACCATGTCCAGGTGCCTGGATCTTGGTGTAACAGATGGGCAATTTTATGAAGTCTGGTTATAGCTGAATAAACAGACGGCGCGTTATTAGGAATGAAAATGCAGCAACTAGATCCGATGACTCTACAGGCCCCGCCCCTATCGGCCAGTATGACGTCAAGGACGAGACGATTCTGCAAAACGACAAATCTCATAGCAGATTGCTCTTCGGTTAAGTTACCTAGAGCAGAGGCAGTCTCATTTACTACAGCTTCAAGGGTTCTGGTTAACCTACGGATTAGCTTACTATTCTGAACAGGTCCTATAAAGAAGAAGAAACCTTTATTAAAATCTGTATACTGTTCTAGAGCAGTTTCAGTATAATCGACAATCGGGGACTCGATCTCCCTTCTATGTCTAATGTGTACTAGATGTGTGTTTCTATGATAATCAGATGGGGCTAGGAAAACTGGTGGCAGTAGGAAGGCAATGTAACAGGTTCCCTCCCAATCGAGGGGCAGACGAACATATGCGGTCTGACCACAAATAAAATATGAATGACGTGAGGCTTTGAAAATAGATTTCCCACTGTCACTATAACTGACAATAGTAGTACAATCACTATGTCCTACATGTACGGAACCATTATTTCGGACACATAATTCGCCTTTGACTGGTAGTACTGAAATAGCAGGTAAGTCTGGAGTGGTATCAGACTGAACATTCAGGACCATAAAATTCGAAGAATAATTACCTAAATTGTAAACTTCATTTTCTAGATCTAACCCTGTTCTGTGGGGAAGACCTTGCTTGTCTGGAAAACATGTACTGTTAAGAAAAGACATATCTGTTGAGGATGACGTTAACGTGGACCATGCTCCACACGAACCATTATGTGAAAATGGATAAGGAAAGAGTGGCAGAACTCCCTTCGGTGTCTGGAAAGGGGGGAGTCGACCACACACCCAACAATTAGTGGCATTGCTGGTCTGGTGTGAATAATGTAGCATGCGGATAAAGGAATTGTTACGCATAGCGAGGCGGTAAGAGAGTTCATGAGGAGGCAGATCACTAAACGTGTGCTCTACTGTAGCATTAGAAGACTTATTTTCATGAGAAACTGGAAAATACAGGTAAAATGCATAACTGGTGCAGGAAATCATAATGCTGAGAAACAAAACGAAAATTAGAAAAACGATACATCGGATTGAGTTTTGACTAACTCTCTCACTATGGGGGTCTATTTTATACATGTCAGAAACCGGTCTAACCATTTCACCTAGGGGAGGACTTAGACAATCAAACTGGCTGACTTATTTTACTAGACCTTAGCTTTTTCTTATACTCCTGTTGCGGAGTTTTCTCTAACAGGGGGGGTTCAGTAACATTGTCTTTTGCGGGACAGTCCTTAAGAATAGTACTTTGGCAGTCTTTCAAATGCTCGGAAATGTTCTTTGAAACGGGCTTCAATCCATAAAATGTCTTGATATGCGAAAGATGCACCCAGCCTTTTCTTCCCTCCAACTTCACGGCTGTACGGGTGGCCAGGAGGACCTGTCAGGGCTCCTTCCAGCGAGGCTCCAGCGGACTTGAACGATCAAAATTTCTCACTAGAACCATGGATCCGGGAACGATTTCATGCGGTGCCACCTCGGTATTGTCTGGAAATGCGGCGGCAACCTGTGAACGACAAGAGTTGAGGGCAGACATCAAGGAAGCTAGGTAATCTGTCAGCATATTACTTGAAACATCGGTAATGCTTCGGGGTCTAGGTGTACCCCACATGTTAGGGGGGCGGCCGAATACGACCTCGTACGGGGACAGACCTGATCTGGAATGTACGACCATGCGCATATAGAATAGAGCAACTGGCAGAGCTACTAGCCAGTCTACACCTTTCTCTTGACAAACTTTTGCAATTCGGATTTTCAGGGTCTGATTATGTCTCTCTACGAGACCGGCTGCTTCAGGATGGCGTACACAATGGAACTTCCACTGGTACCCTAACAACAGGGAAACGTGTTTCATCAACTCAGATGAGAATGGCTGGCCGTTATCAGAATATACGACTCTAGGGAGTCCATAACGGGGGAAAAACTCACGAACCAACTGCTTGGCAGTAGTTGTGGCTGTGTAATCTGGGACTGGATATGCTTCTGTCCATCTGGACAAAGCACATACAACTACAAGAACATACTTGAAACCTCGACATCGCTCCATCTGAATGTAATCCATCTGGAGGACTTCAAAAGGGTGGTCAGGGGGCTGGAATCCACCTTGTTCCACCGGGACACTTTTACCTGGATTAAACTGACAACATATCATACAGGTACGGACTTTCTGCTTGGCTGCAGCTCGTAAATGCTTGTTGAACCAAATATTCTGAATACTGTCTAACATAGCTTTCTCTCCTAGATGTGCTGGACTATGTGCGGTATTAATAATGACTTGAACCATAGAGTCGGGGAGAAACCATGTGGCTCTACCCTTCGTCAACCATCCCTGATCTGTCTGGACCCCTCCTTGTTCGGACCATTTCTTGATTTCATCGGGAGTAGCATGTAACTGGATATCTATGACATCTTGAGTAGGGTCCTTAACTGTCATACATGTAGTCGGATCTGGAGTAAGTGTCTGTGTCGGGTTAACTGAAATGTCTGGAGTCTGTGCTGTAAGCTTGGCTGTGCGATCCGCTAGATCATTACCTTGAGAAATGGTATCAGTAACTTTCGTATGTGCTTTGCATTTCATGATAGCAATGGATGTCGGTAAGTGTATGGCATCTAACAGAGCCTGAATAAGGAGACCATGCTGAATCTTGGTTCCATGAGAAGTCATGAAACCTCTCTCCTGCCAGAGCACTCCAAAGTCGTGTACGACTCCAAATGCGTAGCATGAATCTGTGTAAATATTAACTTTCAGGTTCTTAGCGTGTATGCAGGCTTGAGTCAGAGCAACTAGCTCTGCTGCTTGAGCAGACAGGGTGTCAATACAGTGTGTCTCAATAATGTCGGTGTCAGTAGTCACTGCATACGCGGCTACTAGTTCTCCTGTACTTGTTCTCATACATGAACCGTCCACATAAAGTGTCAGGTCGGGATCTGGTAATGGAATATCTGTCAGATCTTGTCTTGGTTTCGTCATGATGTTAACTACTTCCACACAATCGTGTGTGGCAGGATTTGGATTAGCTGATGGTAACAGTGTAGCAGGATTTAGGACGTTGCAGCGTCTGATTTCTATGTGTGGCTGAAACAGTGTCAATTCATAACCTGTTAAACGTGCAATTGTCAAGTGCTGAGTTTGTGTTCGGTTCAAAAGAACTTCCACGGAGTGTGGAACTTGTACTGTCAGGGAGTGTCCTAAGACTATGGAATCACTTTGTCTGATAGCTAGTGCTGTGGCTGCAACTGACTTGAGGCACGCAGGCAGAGCCTGGGCTACAGGATCTAATGTGCTTGAAAAATAAGCACAGGGCTTGTATTGTCCTGCTTGATCTTGTGTGAGAACAGATAATGCTGTACCTTCACGTTCAGTGACGAAAAGTGTAAAAGGCTTACTGTAGTTCGGTGTTGCTAGAACTGGAGCTTGGCATAGAGCTTTCTTTAACTCATTGAAACTAAGTGTATGTTCAGATGTCCAAGGGAGGACAGTCGATACGGCTGCCTCCTGTGTCGTTAACTGTATCAGTGGCTTGGCTAGAAATGCATACTGGGGAATCCATTGTCTGCAATAAGAAGTAAGGCCGATAAAAGCACGTACCTCCTTCTGGGTCTTGGGCTGAGGAAGACTCGCTATGAACTGGATACGATCTGGTGTCAACTGTCTACCCCTCTTGGACAGTAAGTGGCCTAAATAGATCACTTGCTGGACACAGAATTGAAGCTTCGAAGGGGACACCTTGTGCCCCATTTCGGCTAGGAAATACAAAACTGTAAGGGATGCTTGCTCGCAAGCACGTTCAGAACGGGCTGTGATCAGTAGATCATCGACATACTGGAGCAGGGCAGTGTCAGTTGGCATGTGAATGTTGTCTAGTTGTCTCTTGAGTGCTTGACTGTAAATACTTGGACTTTCTGTGAAACCTTGAGGAGCTCGTGTGAACATATAGCTCCTTCCATTTAAACAAAATCCGAAAAGAAACTGGCTGTCTGGATGAATGGGGATACTGAAAAACGCGTTCTTGAGGTCTATGACCGTAAAAAATGAAGCTTCGGAATCAATGGCTGTCAATAGGGAAGAGATATCTGGGACAACTGGGTACTGGGGAATAATACATTTATTGAGTTCTCGAAGGTCAATCACTAATCGATATACTGGGGGTGCATTTGGATCAGTACGTTTCATGACTGGAATGATCGGAGAATTACATACATTGGAGTCAGTTTCTACAACTACTCCTTGAGCCATAAGCTCGTCAATAATTTTGGATAAGGCTGCTACAGCCTCAGGTGGCAATCTGTACTGTCTGATTCGTGGTAACACTACACCTGGCTTAAGAGTCACACGATGGGGTGTGATTTGCATAAAACCTACATCAGTTGGACCTTGCGCCCATAGATGCTGCGGAACATTAGACAATCTTGGATCAAAATCTCGTAATACATAGTGACCCTTGAAGTCACGTAGGAACAATCGTATTCCCTCGGGGGAACAGCAAATAACTGCACCTAACTCTTTCAGTGTTTTAATGCCTAATAGATTTTCTGGACATGACTTAGTAAGTAACAGATCAGTAGTGCGGGACAATGGACCTACTTCTAGGGTAACTGGCTTAGATATCTCGTTCACGATAGGCTTTCCTGAAAATCCAAGGGAAACATTTCTAGAGCCTGAGAGCGGAGCCCCTGGAACTTCGGCGTGGCTGATGGTGGTCCTACTTGCCCCTGTATCAATCAGAAACTTTCTGTCTTTCCCTAATACTTGACTATGAACATAGGGACCTTCTTGATCTACAGGGATCTCGATGAGAGGCAAGCCTACCTCCCTCTCTAGGCTGTTTCATGAATATGGCTGGTACTCTGGATACTCGGACTGTGCATACTGGTACATCTGTTGTGTAACATGCTGTGTTGCAGCAATAGGCTGCGGTACTGTAACTGTCTGTGGTGCATTCTGTGGCTGAGGAGTCTGTGAAACTTGTTCTTGTCTAGGCGGACGTGGTCTTTCTTTAGTCTTACCGGTAGCTATGTTGTGTTTCAGAACTGCACACTCGTTTATAAAATGACCTGGCTGTTTACAATAATTGCAGTTTCCTTTAACGGGAGCTGCAGGATGACTGGCTTGATTCGGACCCCTCTTCTGGCTGTCTTGAGGAACAGATTGTGCAACTAGTACTTTCATTTTCGTGTCTTTCATACGTTTTCTCTCATGTTCTTGCTCTTCCCTGATTCTATTCTGGTGGTATTGGAGCATCTGTAACATCTGGGACGGAGTACTAGCTTGCCAGGTACTTTCGACTTTCAAAACTCGGTTCTTAACTTGTGGACTTGAATTCTCGACTAATTTAGTGACAAAAAGGTGAGGGTATGACTCGCTACTTGTCTTGAGGCCACTGTTTACGGTAAAACATTTTTCAAATCTAGAGTAAAAATCACTAGTGTCTTCGTCTTGTTTCTGTTTACAGGCTGAGATTGCATCCCAGTCTTCTTTTCTAGTTGCTAATAATCTGGGCAAAACTTGTATTAATAATTCTGGTAATTCTTTACATTTGTCTCCAAGACCGGTACCTGGTACTCGTGCCTTGTCTTCAGCTTCTAGAACTGCCCAATCGATCTTTTTCTCTCCCACCTCCCAATCTTTTTCCTTGAGTTTCTCATATACCCCTGCGGGCAACAGGACTTTTAGCATTTTAATAACGTCTGGATACGTGTATTCTCCCATACGGAGCATGTCTTTTAATTCTCGGTGGAACCCTGCTGGATCTTTATCATGACAGGGAATTAATTTTTTCATCTCTAAGAGTTCCATCTTTGTAATCGGGGTGTAAACAAACACTCGTTGCATTTCACCAGCTGTTGTCCTGACTGGATGTACTTCCCGTAACGGATTCTGTCTGTCTATGTAAAAGGGTTTACTTTCTGGGGGAGAAACATGAACAAAATGCGGGTTCAAAAACGTTCTATATTTGTGGCGCTGTTCTAGAATGACACTAATTAAATCGGTACCTAAACCTTTCCATTTATACTGGAGTAACTCGTTCAGGACATCGTGTAACGGACCTGGATCAGAATGTTGACCCTCATACAAAGTAATGAGGTGCTGGATCATATACATACCCACCAGTCGTTGCTCGGCTGGGGGCAGTTTCAGAAACATTTGTGCCACTATTTCGTCTGGAAAAGTGGTAGAATCAGTAGTCCATCGGACTGCTGATCGGGCTAGTTCTTGTTCATGCATGGTACTTACTTCACTATAACCGATTCGTGATTTCAGAATATGATCGGTAGCTTGAAATACTTGTTCTAGAGAACCTTGTTCTGGTGCTAGATGATGAAGAACTGACTTGTGTTCTGGGCGTAAATGGCGATCTGGAAATCTAGATTTTCCTACATACGCTATTCTGGCGGGATTCTCGTCCTCTACCTCTTCCGTAGAGTCATTTTCTTTCTCGCTTACTTGTGCTGCTTTACGTTGGTCATGTAACCTTATTATTTCCTTACGAATTTTCTTGTACATACTCTCTATACTACTGATAGTCTTGTGCTTACCCTCGGCTATGTTCTCACTCCACCTTGTCAGGATTCTCATTTCGGCCGAATCTTTAGACGGGTAATCTTGTTCTCTTATTAGACAGTTAATCAGAAACTTTAGTATCATGAGCTGGATCTCAGCTTTCCTTTGAGACATGGCCTCGCCAATACTTTCTGGATCATCCCCTGTACGGATGAAACGATATATTCTGTCTAGATCTTCTTTCATATTCGGTAAGGTAACCAGATACTCGGATACCTGCCTAACACGCACGGAAAATATAACCATACTATCCTCGCCTGGAACTGGATCATAACAGCATTCAGTAAGAGCTCGCCTGATTTCTGCAATGGACTGATATTTAGGCGTACGCTGTGACGCACGTTCATGTAACTCGACTGCTCCTGCACGTCTATTTGGCGGCGGGGTCTGAGGAGGACCTCCTCCTGCGGCCCCTAAACTGGAATCATCGACTGATGCTCTTCGTGCTGGCAGAGTGGGAAATTGAAATGCGGGCTGAACCTGGGGTACCATAGCAGGTACTGCAAGGGGTGCCCCGGTGTCTGGAGGAGCAGGAATTGCCTGATTTACAGGGACTGGCGGAGCGGGATTTGCATATTCTGGGACTGTGTCGTCCAAATAGGACGAAATGAAAATATCAGCTGCGGTCGGTTTGTGACGTAGCTTGGTCGGAACTAATGGTGGCGGACGATTACTGGATGCCTCCGGGGTCGCTTTTGGCAAGCCCTCGGCAAGAAGAGGGTACATGCCCTTAATGAGGGCATTCCTCTGTCTGTCTGACTGTTCGGTTTTAACTCGTTCACCTATCTCGATTAATTCCCTTTCTTGGGCTCGTTCTAAGGATTCTCTACTTAGTTCTGACTTTCTGATTTCTTTTTCGGTTCTTTTATGGGATTCTTTGCGCCATAACTCAATGGCATCTTTCTGTGACTGTCTGGCTTTCTTTTTCCATAATGCCTCTTCTACTCTCATGATGCACTCGGCATCCCACGTACCTGATACGGGCCATCTATACTTTTCCTCTAACTCCTTGGTGTACTCTACCCATAAATCTAGATACAATATGGCGCTTATGCCATGCTTCTGATACATAAAATGACCTGGACTGTCCCTAGGCGGGACAGGAACTGCTGCTTCTAGCAGACCTTTTCTGGTTTTTAACTGACGTAATTTAGAAAATAACGGCATAACTGAACTGTAATCTAGACACAAGACAATACACAATGAACACGATAATTATGCCACACTCATACCACGACAGTAAAATACATGAAGAACATTTAGAATCATAGTTCGAACAGAATACTACCTGGAATACGGAAAACAGAATACATGAATTTTCTCGAGAAACAGAACTGACTAGAACAGGAACTAGGTGCACTGCTGAGACAGTACGAAACTTACCGGTCTCATAAAGAGACACGTCAGGACCCGCATCCACCGAAGTGGACACTTCGTCTTGGGACTGTGTACCACCAAACCCCACGGACCAGAGTCAATTGGATTGACCCTGTCTAGATACTACCCCAGCAACGGTACTCACCGGGCAGCAAGAACGGAAGGCCTCGGACTGGACTGGACTGCTTCGACGCCGGACGGACGAACTTCGGACTTCAGTTACGGGTGGACCTCCGGATACCTCGGACCTTGGACTCTCGGCTTGGGCTCTGGTCGGGACTCGCCGCGTTCCTCCACCGCCTCGTCTGGATGCTGGACCGCCACCTCCGTCTCCTCCGTGGGCCTGAGGGATACTTGAAGCAGAAATATCTGCACGTGCACGGTATGGTTCCGTCACGGCTGCAGAGGGTCAGGGGGCCGGCGTGGCTTCACCGGCGCGTGGGGAAAGGGCAAGTCCCTATTCGGGCGCCATTATGTGGTATATAAATAAATAATACCGGATCTAGGTTTGACTAGGCATAGCAATAACAGATAGCTCAATAAATAAGAGTCAAGATTCGAGGTAGTAGGAGTTTGCAGGTTTATTACAGCATAAAGGACAGGAACAGGACAACCTGCACAGGAATAGGATGGCAGGGCCGGGCAGCTGCCGGGGCAGGATCTGGGATGAGCGCGCTGCCATTTAATAACAATACACACGCATATATAGTAAAACAGTTGCATTACAGTACATATGATAGGCGGAGCAGTGGGTGGAGTAAAGGGTGTGACATGTAGCAGTCGCGAAAGATAAGGGTGAAAGTGGGTGTAACAGGGCGTATACATAGACATGTGATGCAAACGTAACAGAATATGTCATGAATGGGGCGGAAACATGGAGGGGGCTACCTAAGGAGCCGGGACCTCTAACCTAATGGTGCGCGCAAGCTGACAATGACGTGTTACTAGGAGAAGCTGGGGGCTATGAACTCTGTGCTAGGAGCAGAGACTGAAGTCTGGAGAGTCAAGGCGACATGTACCTAAACAGTATCTAGTATCTGATGTTTAGAGAACATGTTGATAGAATCCAAAAGTTATCGGGGTAAAGGCTAACAGACTCTAAGACTGGAGCATGCATTATTCTACATGTAGTACGCGTTGGGGAATATTAAATGACCATTAAATACAGTATTTCTTTTACATGGAGACGTAAAGGCTAGACTATGACGGTAACTATTGATGCGATTCAGTAGCTTCAGGAATGCAGAGAAGGAGGGCTGGACTGATAACTAGAATCATAACATACTCTTGGTAGACTCAGAGGCAGAGCCAGGCTGAACCGGGCACTGCGAGGCAGGAAGTAAGTGAAGGGTCAGGGATACAGGTGGGGGCCGTGTCGCTCCTCAGCGAGGGCTTCAGGAGACAGGAGCTGAATCTGGTGTCCGGGCCCTTTTGAGGCCTAGAAACGGGAACTTTACAATGAAATAACGTGCACACTGAGAAACGTGGCAACGTAACTTTACATAGGCCTGATATTCGTAGTATTCACGAGAACTGGAAACAGGCATACTAGAGATGGACACAACTGTAATTGCGTCTTTATTCGAACATGGGGAATACATATGCATATTAATCATGCACACATAACATATGATGGAGGACGCGTAGGGACACAGAACATGGCAAAATTTACTTTTCCACATTACAATAAAGACAATCTGCAAAGCGCTTGGCCCGCCAGTGAGCTATTTCGGCATGCCGTCAGATGGTTAAAATAAATGCAAACTTAACAAAGAACTCCAGCCGGACCGGCCACAATGTGAAACTCTGGCTCCACACCAGGATTACATAATATATATTTTTTTATTTCAGGTCATTTTTATTGAAGTAACAAACCAAAAGTAAAGACAGTACAACAAGTCTTCCGTTACAAAAATGATACGATGCAGTTATTGATTGACAATTACAGAAAGGCAAATAATAAAAAGAAAGAAAATCAACTCTTGCTTGTCTCGTTGATATACATAAACATGCAGAACACTCAATGTGTGGATGTAGCGGATAGGACTCTAGCATAGGATCGCAAACGTACTTTCAAATACCACAGGTCACTGTAACAAGATCGACATACAATGCATCAAGGAGGCTCGTAATGAAATGAAGACGCATCTAATGATTTCCACAGCTTCCTATTGGATGGACACCACGTAGAGGCCTGTAATGCCTGATTATTAGCACCTCTTAGAAAAGATAACCATTCCTGCCAGATTTTGAAGTTTACCTCATTTGTACATTTCCATTTGCACAAAACCACCTTACATGCCAATGTTAACATTAAATCCAAAAGCTGGCGATCTTGATCACTTGTTAGTCGTGGCTCAAGCGCCCCTAGAATTACATACACGAAGTCCTGTACAGGTTTTATCTCGAATACGTGATGAATGCATTCAGATATTTTCCCCCAGTATTCTCTTAGCGAGGGACAGTAGAATAGCATGTGGGCAAGATCACCAGAACCTGACTGGCAATTCCAGCATGTCGGTGAGTCTCGTAAGTTACATTTGAATAGCTTTTCTGGAGTCCAAAACGACCTATTTATGAGCATATATTTTGTCTGGAATAGGATGGGTGATACTTTGTGGGCAAGTGCAGTCTTATGAATAATATCCCAGTCAAAATCTATGTCTGTGGAATTCGGTTCAGCTTCCCATCTCACTTCCACATTTCTGTGAGCTTTCTTGGGTAATGGTAATAATAGTTTATAAACCTTAGAAACGAAGTGACCTGCGTACATAAGACGTGGGAGATGAGTTGTTAGCCATGGTATGTAGGGCGAGAAGTTACGGACAGATAGTGCCGCTTTGATTTTCAGGAAATTATAAAAATCTATCGGAGTAAGATCAAACTTCTGCTGCAAGACTGAGAACGGGATCGGCTCTCTATCCTCGTACAGATCTCCCGCTAAGTTAATGCCCTTCTTGGACCATGATTCCCAGAAGAGTCTATTGCCTTTATGCTTAAGGTAGGGATTTCTCCATAGGGACATAAAAGATGATTTAGAGAATGTCAGATTGGTTTTATGTGTTTGGTCAAGTCTAAGCAGGGCCCGTCTAGTATTTAGCATTATATATTTGGAGTGTGGTAAGTGCGACAGGTCCATAGTGAGCAAGGATTCAAGAGGAGCAAGGCCCACTAGTGATTTCTCAATATTAATCCATATAGGTGTATAGATTGGGGATTTTGTTAACCATTGAGCACCTTGTTTACAAAGAAAGGCTGTTTGATAGTTTCTGAACGAAGGCAGACCCAGGCCGCCTTTAACTTTTGCCAATTGAAGCTTCTTTAGAGATATCCTGGCTTTCTTACCCCGCCACAGGAAGCTACCAAACAGCTGATCTACCCTAGCAACAAAGTTATTCGAGAACGTCATAGGGAGCATGCTGGCCAAATAGTTAACTAACGGAGTCGACATCATTTTGAGCGTCTCCGCTCTACCCCACCAAGAGAGGAATTTTGGAGACCAACCTTCCAGCAGTGTGGACATCTTTTTTAGAGTCAATTCTTCATTAATTTTCAGAGTGGAGACCAAATCTTTATCGAAGTCCAACCCCAGGTATTTAAAGCACTTGGGCTGCCATGTAAGACCAGAGTCCCCTATAATCCCTTTATTACCTATATTGTTCAGGAGTTTGACCTCCGTTTTGTCTTTATTGAGCTTATAGCCCGAGACCTTGGAAAAATCCTCAATATCCGACATGAGTGCAGGTATGGCCTCCTCAACTCTCTCAGAGAGAACAAGCACATCGTCCGCATATGCTGTTAATTTGACCGTGCAATCCCCAAACGGTATGCCTGCGATGTTAGGATCATTTCTTATATGATATAAGATTGGCTCAATTGCCAGTAAAAACAGTGAAGGAGATAGGGGGCACCCCTGCCTCGTACCTTGCTTCAAACAGAATGCAGAGGAGAAAGATCCACCCGCCCTAACTCTCGCCGATGGGCAGCAGTATAGGGACATTACCAGTCGTGTAAATGTTTCCCCTAAGTTAAATTTGTAAAGGACTGCTTCAAGGAAGGACCAGTCAACCTTGTCAAAGGCCTTTTCGGCATCCAATGTTATTGCCACTGTAGGTGTGTCTAGGAATTTTGCTTTTTCTAGCACATGTGCCAGAATCCTTGTATTGTCACTGGACAATCTATTTTTAAGGAAGCCAGCTTGAGATGGGTGGACTAACTGGGGAAGGACCTTCTGAAGGCGGGCGGAAAGTATCATAACCAGGATCTTACAGTCTATATTAATTAGTGAAATAGGTCTATAATTTTTCGGGAGCGACGGATCTTTCCCTTCTTTAGGAAGTACTGCGATTATTGCCTCTGCTAGAGTGCCTCTGACTTCACCTGAGCTATTTATCTCCTGAAATAGATTTAGTAGGGGCTCAACCAGTAGAGATGGGAAGGTTTTGTAGAATTTAGCCGTAAAGCCATCCGGGCCTGGAGCCTTTCCCGTTTTCAGACTTTTAATTACATTTTCTATTTCTAGAGCACTAATCGGGCCGTTGAGGCTAACCTGGTCCTCAGCAGAGAGCTGTGGAAGATCACACTCGTCCAAGTAATTCTTAATCCTGTCCTCTTCCACCTTTTTATTCTTTGCATAGAGGTCTTCATAGAATACTCTGAACACCTCTGTTATCTTGTCTGGTTCTGAGTGTGAAGTCCCAAAGGCATCTTTAATGACGCTAATAGAATTCTTCTGGACCTTAAACTTCAAGTACGAGGCTATGCTCTTACCAGCTTTATTAGACTCACAAAGTTTAAATCTCCGTCTTCTGTCAAGCCAAACTCCCGCTCTATCACTAATTATTTTATTGTATTCGTATTTTTTATTCGCTAAAGCATAGAGAGACATATCATCCCTATCCCTCAAATGCTTACTCTCAAGGTCTATAATTTCACTCTCCAAGGATTCCAACCTCGCATTATGGTTTTTGTTCATTGCTGATCTGAGTTTGGTACTTTTCATGGCATCCCATCTAATGAGATCAGATGTGTCCCCCTCTTTGTTAATCTGTAAATAAGAGGCGATCGAAGCTTGTATTGTGGACCGGTGTTGATCATTACTTAGGATTTCATCGTTCAGGCGCCAAGATGAGGATTTGACATTTGCAATGGATAAGGAGATACAAGAGTGATCAGACATTACACGAGGTTCTAAGATAGTAGATTCTATTCTAGGAACCCCGTTCTGTGTTATGAGGATGTAGTCTATCCGGGAATACGAGTCGTGTGGTGCAGAGTAAAAAGTATAGTCCCTACCTGTAGGGTTCTGAAGCCTCCACGCATCCACTAAGTGAAAGCGTTGACATAGATTGAGGAAGGCTTTATGAGATTTACTTGTTTTGAAGGGACAGTGGGAATCCCTATCCAACGTTGCATCCATCGGAAGATTGAAATCCCCAGCCAGTATGTGAACAACATTATCCGGGATATTTCCAATATGCTTATTCAGATCCTCCCAGAATTTGAGGTCATTGGTGTTAGGGGCATAGATGTTTGTAACATAAAACTCTGTATTATCCCTACTTAGTTTGGCCGTAACCCACCTCCCGTCGTCACTCGCCTCGGAAGACAAAAGCTCCACCTTTGATTTCTTCGCAACAAGTATTAAAACACCATTCTTTTTGTGCACAGCCTCGGCGCCCACAACCTCATTGTAAAACTTATTCCTCAGGTGATAGAACTGCTTAGCCTCAAGCTTCGTCTCCTGTAGTAATACAATGTCACCTTTCAATCTCCGTATATAATCTAAGATTTTTTGTCTCTTGACAGGTTGGTTCAGACCTTTAACGTTGAGAGATAATATCTTCAGTTTGTCCACATTACAAACTCCCATCGGAGTATTAACGGTGTTATGTGTGAACAGTCAATTGAAGCTTCGTATTAATAATTATATCAGTCACTTGGTACCAACAGCAGCATGCCAATGAGACAACACCTTGAGGTCTAAAAGGGACATATGAACGAAAGTAGAGTCTGTGATCTTCACCACCATCAAGCATTAATGCAGTAAAGAGTATGCAAGCAAGAAGAAGAAGAAATAAAACTAAAAAACATAAAACACACAACCCGACCCCAGATCCCCTCAACCCCCCACCCTTCCCACCCCACCTGTACGTAGTAGGCATGGTGATTGGAGAGAGAGTGCAATGCGTCCTCCCCGTGCGTGAACACATTCATCAAAGTTTTGGAACATATGAACAATCTTAGCAGACTCGTAATTTGCTGCTAACTAGGGTAACCACGGCAAACCACGCATCTAGTAACCTAGCACATATATCGTGAGTCAGAGACTTCATGAGAGGAAGTATAGGAATCATGGATTCCTACTGGTGTGTGTGAGTTACAAAAACAATTACATTGCCAACCGATGTAGGCCTATATGATGAAACATGTTAAACAAATCAACTTGTAAACAGAATCCCATTACTCGAAGATCGCTATATAAGAATGCAATAGTAGAGACATTCTCCATAGTCAAAAGATCGATAACAGTACAATAGCCCTCTTGACCTGGACATTCAATAGTAAGAGAGCTTGAGCAGAGTCTAGCACATTCAATACCCTTCCACAACGAGGAAAAGGAACACATAAGAAAAACATGCGAAATACGAAGATCCTTCACTTGTAACCTGAGGCCGAGGCCTGGTCTGTTGGACTTTCGGGATTGTTTGTCTCCATGTCTAAGTCCTCAGGGCCATCTAGCATACGTTTCAATTTCAGGGGATCTGAAAAAATGTGTGGAGAACCTTGAATAATCACACAATACTTTGCTGGACCAACGAAGCCATATTGGAAGCCCCTTTTCTTCAACAGCGGTCGGAGCGCCAAGAATGCCTTCCTGACGTCCACCGTCTCTTTACTGTAATCCTGCGAAATGTAGATCTTAGCAGATTTCCACAGGATGTGATTGTTTTTTCGCATGAAGGTGAGAATTTGTTCTACATGCTGGTAACGTAGTGGCTTACAAACAATAGCTCTAGGGCCTTTTTGATTTTTAGTTATCCTGCCCGGTACTCTATGGGCCCTATCGAACTCCAACGGGTGCAGGAAAGTCATGTTATTAGCTTGGGTGAACCAGGATTCAAGAAAGGCCACACAGTTCCCATGTTGATCCTCCGAACCTTCTGGAATACCAAAAATGCGTAGATTCCCCCTTCTATTCCTGTCTTCCAACTCAGCAAATTTCCGTGTCGTTTGGTCCGCAGCTATGCATAGACGTTTTATGGCGTTACAGGACTTGATTTCCATGTCCTCGAGTTTGCTAATCCTTGATTCTGCCTCTAACAGTTTTGCATTGGTGTCGCGATTATCTTGGCTGATTGCTGCTACTTCCTCTTTGGTCGCTTTCGCCAGATCCCTTACTTCATCTAGTCTGTTAAGTATCAAGTCTATCGGGTCCGGATTGTCTTTCCTCCCTTTGCCGGGCGAAGGCAGATCAGACTTAAGCCTCTTTAAGCTTTTCGCTAGTTCTTTATTATCTGCCATGACTGCTCGTGGCGTATACTGCCTGATCGTTGACAGTGATCTTCTTGTAGTTGTAGTTGTCCTTTACGGAGTACTCGTAGTTGCCGGACCTCCAGACCTTTTTCTCTAGCCTGATAACAGTAAGCGCCCAATAGCCATACAGGACCACCTAGGAGTCGGAGCGATAGACAACCTATCTGTTTGCTTCCTGATCTCGTTCTAACACCGTGCCGAAATGCGCACTTCTCAAATTAGGGTGGAAGCCTGCGTCGCCATTGCAGGAGCCACCACGTGTATGTAAAGCCTTGCACCAGTAGAGCCACTATGTTAATCTAGACATAGCTTTATCCTCAATAGCGGCGTGTAGTGGGCGCTAGCTCTAGAAACCAACATCCAAGCATTCACTGAAATTCCTTTTTTAGCCTCCTGGTGTAGCACATGGCACAGTTACAGATCACAAATCTCCAAATATTGCTTCCATCGCATTTATCCAGCACACAGTCCTTGCATTATACGAATTGCAGTAATCACAGTCTTTTTAGCAATCCCGACTCTAATTTGGAGCCAAGAACCTGCATTTTTCTTCTAAACTTAGTAATATTGCCAAAGTATTCAAACTTGCCAAAATTTACATTCCCCGGCCGCTACCACTCCTCTGGATGAATGCCTTCACTTCTTTCCCCTCATAATATATGCCGGTAACAGCAGCGCCGGTAACAGCCTAAGCCGGTTTGCTATGGTAGGGAATATCGAGCCACCGTTAAAGTACATTAAGTCGCCATCTTGCGTGAGCACGAGCAGCGGTCACCTTACTGTACAGTTCTCGTATTGCCCGAGGTCGGGTGCAGTACTCACGGTTCCCCTCACGCTTCTTTCAAAAGACCCGGTTTACCACCGGAGCCCTCAGCGGTCCGTCCTTACTCCGATCGGGATCCACACATTTCGTTCTCCGACATCCCGGGCAATTACGCGGTCCTTCTACTGTCCTCGCACACTGCAGCCCGGCAGCCACCGGAGCGGGATCCTCGGTGCAGCCAAAACTCGACTTCCCCTTCACAGAAATCGTCGGTCGTGCTCTCTATCCGCTCCCCTCACATTCCGATTGCTGACTTTTCCGTTTGTTTCGGTCCCGGAGAGGTGGAACTCGTTCCAGGTTCGCTTTACGGCCTCAGCACGGGTGGAGAGAATCACAAAGCCGCCATCTCTCTCGGCGTCCAAACCACGCCCCCTAGGATTACATAATATATTAAATGTCGTCTGTATACATCGCCATGGGGCCAAACGGTGAACGCTGTGATTTGCAAACATCCGTAGACCTAATAGCAAATGTTCACATTAAGTATACATTGAGTGGCATACATCATCCATCGTACTCTAAGCCCTTGCTAGTTTGCTTGGCAGCCTCTAGCAGATACATCTAAACAGCTATAACATTGCTATCGTCTTTAATGAGCCCGATCACTCAATGTCCTCACAGAACAACTAAGCCCCTAACAGGAACACAGTGAGACTGGTCTACACCACGGAAGAAATAAGTAATATTGCCTAAAGTAAAACAAAAACAAGCCATGGACTAGCAGTAAGAAATGCGAAGGAATCCGGCGCGACTTCTATGTGCAGTGTTTGCTAACAGAGCACGGCACAGGCAGGGGCAAGAGAAAACTCCATTTCCTATTCTAAAACAAGTTTTCGTGTCAGGAAAAATAAACCAAGAACACAATGCGTTCTTCCCCGTGGAGGAGTTAAAATATTTCACTGCACCACTTGGAGTTACATACGCATTATATAGATCCATGTATGCACTTACCGGTCTCAGAGGAGCCTCTCTCAAACGTGAATGCAAAGAACGCTGGGAGAAGCAGTGTGATAATAGTGGGCCCTAACATGAAAAAAAAGCTGCAAACATTTCTTTTTAAAAAATGTACACATTTAATAAACAAAATATGGGTTTAGGAAAATAAAAAAGTCAAGAAAAGGCAGGTTTAGTATAATAGGGCTGCCTTAAGACGGACGTCTCAGATGCATTGTTTGCGTCCGTTAGTACGTGGCTCAGATTGGGCCCAGAGAGCAGCTCTGTGTGTACTCCCATCTGATCTTCATTAACTGTGGTAAACACTGTAGTGAGGTCAACCCTTCCCCTACGCACACAAAACGAGGCACTACAAGCTGCAGAGCCTGCAGCCTGTCCTTGGCATGTTTCAGAGAGAGATATACATGACGCCAGGAGAACCAGCACGGAGTGGCATTGGGCCCCAAACCTGAAGAGCTCCAAGGTCTCCCACGCTATCTTACCCTCTTGAAGGGGAACAAATGGCAGAAAGAGGGCCCTGGGGCCCCGCAGAACAGAACAGGAAGCACACAATCCAGGCATCGGTCACCTTCTGGGGATATGTAAATGGATTAGGCAAAGGCACGGGACGACGTCCTCTCAAACGGGCAATTGATTAGCACGTCCACTCTAATCTGCAGTACTGAGGCCAGTCCCAAACACAGCGCAGCGGCGGCTGCATTTCAGACAAACATTATCATTTTTAAAGCGCACACTGGTAAAAACTGCATGGGGCAAGTGAACAGCAGAAAGAGCAACAGATGAGAAAAACTGCCCGCAAACTAAAACTATGCCGTGCACTTTTAGCCAACGCACTTAAAATGCATGAAGGCAACTCTTCTGAAACAAGCTGGAGGAGCGGCGGCAGTTCAGCCGAACTACATACAATGTGCTTCTGTCATACCAGAGAGTGCTCGGAGTCTAAACAGGCCGGGGCAGGAATTCCTGGAGTCAAATAGTTTGAATGTTTACAGCGTGACAAAAAAGAGCTGCAAGCGCCATTGTTGACTGGCCGCCGTGTTAAAAGTGAAAGCGGGTGCCGCGCTGAAACCTACGCGGCGCCCAGGAGAGGGCGGGGGCCTGCGCCATTGTTGACTGCTATTAATCTAAAAGGGTGCATTTTCGGAGGTCTGCACGTAATTTAAACAAGCATAGGGTCAGATTGACAACATGCAATATTATCAAGTGTCAGAAAGACAACTATTTCTAAGGAAAAATGATAAATGTCAGCAAACAGGAAGTAGTCGAGGAAGGCACAGGGCAGCGCGGCCGTGAAAGTGAAAGCGCGGCCACGAGACGCGCTCTGTGGAGTGGAGGGGCGAGCAATAAAAAGGCAGATGTTGGGATGGGTGTGAGTGAGGGGGAGCAGAAGCCTTTGATGGATCCCTTTGAAGCACGCACGACCTCGCGGCTGTGAAAGAAATGTGAACAAGCAACAAATCGCTTTCATGTGGTGATGCGAGGCAGGCGGATAGAAGCGCGTTCACGAGACCACATGCACTTCTGAAAATCCGCATTTTTCAGAGCTTAGTTTAGCTCTTAGTTTAGCCCCAATAGTCTCGTACTATTCATTCCTTGCGGAATGGAATAGGACGAGACCTAAAAATGACAAAGATCAAGGAGAGCACAGGGTTGCAGTGGCCAGATGCTTTACCCCTAGCGCTGTTGTCCACGAGAGCCACAACCCTCTCTAGAACAGAACTGTCACCGTACGAGGTCGTGTTCGGCCGCCCGGAATATGTCTGGAGCGTCCCGCGACCTCGTCTATTTTCTGACATAGAATACCATTTGCTTGCGGGTTACCTCTATGATTTGACTAAAAGTTTGCGTTCTACTCACCAACAGATCTCTGAAGCCTTACCACAAACTCCTGAGGGGCCAGGCCATGAAATAGGACCTGGGGACTGGGTCCTTGTGCAAAACCTTCAGAGAAAAAACAGATTGGAGCCGTGCTGGAGGGAACCACTCCAGGTCCTCCTCTCCACCCGAACAGTGGTGAAGGTCGACAGCCAGAAGAACTGGATCCACTGTACCCATTGTAAGAGGTTACCCCTGCCGATGCCTTATGACCAATGGGTGCTTGATGGAATTGGCGACTCTGAGACGGAGCAGGTACCGCACTTCATTCCATTTTTGGATGCACGCCTGACTTGGGCACCACCTGAGGAAGAGACCCACGCTGTGCTGAATGAGGCGGTGCCACCTGAGATCAAGTAGCCCCTGCCTGTTGGTCCACCTGTGCCTGAGTCCCAGCCCGTTGAGCCCCAGTGTTGGCTCGACTGTGTTTGACCCTCCACCCCTTGGTCACTTTGAACCTGACCCCCTTTTTCCTGATCCCTCTGTGCCTGGAGTGACAAGGTACAATTTACGCCCCCAAAGGAGGAACAGTGCACCAATGGAAAAGTCAGATTAGTTGGGATGGACTGCATTGCTGAAGAATAGGGCGAACGTACCCTACCTGTGGTACCAACGGTAGCTTAGAGAAAGGGAGATTGGTACATTGTTCGGACAGTGCACGATCAGGGATTTGGATCTGAGCTAGACGAACAGCTCCACCACCGGTGCTCAACAGCACCTATGCCTAAAGAACAATAGGAGTCCGTCAAGGGGACTCAGATGAATGCCCCATTCCCTTGTTTCACCTCCAGTTGGCTACAATCATAAGTCTTCCTCTGGTTGTAAGAATTTTTTTTTTACCCCTTTGGCCGTCCCATTGGGGAGGAAAAACAGCGCTTTGCAGCTCTGCGTTCTAAAGAGAACGGAACTGTTTGGTCCACTTGGTCTGTGAAAAGCACAATAGTTTTTGTAACTATTATTCTGAACTCTCTAATAATAATACTTGGAATAGCATATTTCCTTGTGGAGAAATATATCCTGTGCATACTTTGATGGTACAACGCCTGTTCCCCTGAACATATTTCTGTCACTTTGGCACCTCACAAGGAGGAGCACCGAAAGTCCTATAAAGATAATGTGTTCATCCAAGCTCTGCACCAAATACACAATGCTTATAACCTGACAAAATAAATGCTGGTTATGTGGGTTGCTGCTCTCCGTGACTCATAGAAGTGAGAACTTTTTTGTCCATGCCATTGTCATATGTCAATAGCTGTGAGGGGTGGTTTGCATTGCTTAGTAAGGTACGTTCATTTCTCTGTGCTGCTACATTAGAACAAAAGAGTAGTAGTTCCCGCACCCAAACACAAATTGTACATTTCCAGCATAGAGCATCTCCTGATGCTCCTATAGGCTGAGAGCTGTTTGGCAGATTGTTCCTAAGGTCTTGCATGCAAGCATATAAAGGAGTGAGGAATGGAACATGGTCCCATGCGGAAATAGATAATTTCCTGCAGTTCAACACATCAGAAAACTTCCAGTCCTTTCAGGCCCGTAATGTTACTGAAGATAAGCTGATACCCCTGTCGGTGGTTAATGTCACAGTTGCTTTCTGTGTTCAGGGGGCTGGGAAGATAGAGGTAGGGTAGAACAGATGCAACACCACTTACAATTTGAGAGTAGCAGATAGCCCGCCCATGATTCTGCCACTTCATGTCTACTTTGTTTGTGGATCTCACAGTTATGTCTGGCTTCCTGAGGGATGGTCGGTAGGTGTTCTCTTTCTGACCTCTTATCCCCAGTGTATATATAGCCCCGCCCAATTACCATAAAGACCATCGATTACAGTGTAGAAGTGCCCATATGCTTCGGTTTGGAAGAATTATTAGCACAGACATAGATCAGTCGGACTCCACCTTGCAGCAGTTTACTGATGCTATGAAAAGTATCATACCTTTCTGGGGCTCTATAGGCAATAGCCTTAACATTTGACGGCTCACTAGGGTTGTGGAAGGGGTCATTAACACCACTACGAGGATTTTGACCAATATCACAGTAGACCTGGGTGGGCCCTGCCATGTCATTGGCAGTAGCTGCTGTGTATACATACCGGACCACGCTCCGACTGTTAGCTGCTATACAGAACCTCCATTGGCTCACCTCTGACTTACAACAGGAAAATGGCACGTGGTCATTCACTGGTGGTTTTGGGGCTTATGTGCCACTTGGGGTTGGAAGATTATTATTTTCCTGGTTGCTATAGCTGGTATTATTTTAGCATGTTGCCTGTGCATACATTGACTCCCTGCCTGTTGTGCCTGCTGTGTACCAATGTTGAACCCTTGCCCAAAGCCCCCAGAACGTGATTCTCAGAGCAAAGCCATGATGATGCAGGACCATGGTGCTAAAACAGTGTTTATATATGCAGGCATATAAACAAGGCAGTAATCTGGTGTACTACTATGCAATACCCTACTTTAAGTGTACCTAGAGTGTGTGTAAGTGTGAAGCCAAGAATCCCCCCTAGGGACAATTCAACCCCATTACCTGGTGGTAGAGAATGTAGGACCCTCTCTGGGTCAAGAACTGGACACCCCCTCATAAAAGATGTCAGACCGATGCCTGGTGAAGTCTCAGCATGCAGGGACCCTCGGTGTCAACTGAAGTGCCTCCCCTACTAATATTATGGGATGCTCTTTATTCATAATAGAATGCAGCCTTGCAATGTGCGTACAGGTTAGTGATGTTATGGGTATGTAGATAGCCCTTTCGATCTGTGGATGAAGATAGAAGCAATATTTGTGCATACTGCATAGAAGCCCCTTGTACATCTTGTTCAAGGCATCGTGTGTGAAGCTAAATGTGTAAAAAAAGTAGTTTCAGAGAAGCTAATCCAACATTGTCATGCATTCAAATATGTGCAAAAGGTTGCGGCAGAAATGTTATTATCTAAAAGCCAACAAGCCACAACAAAATTAAACAAACAAAATCTAAACCCACTTTTACAATCCTCTAAAAGCAAGCTTCCCTTTAAAATGTTAATATAAAAAGCCTTAAAAGTCATTATACTAATTGAAATCCCAAACACCCAAAACCATGGTGCCTAGAAAAATATAGCAAAAGCGGTTTTGATGCAATTGGTTTAAAAAAGAACAAATGATTCACACCACACAGAAAGGCCAATTGTTTGTGTTCCGAGTGGTTGATGCAACATTACTGTAGCCCACAACCGCAAATGACGGCCCCAGAGCTTCACCTTGAAACAGGTTTATGGAGCAAAGGTGATTCCATCTGGTTCACACAGCAGCTGCTGAAAGAGGGACAAGATCCTGTAAGCATATCGTTGAGCCGGTGTCTGTTTCACTAGGAGCTAAAGGATCCCAGGGTGGCTCAAAGAATGCATTAATCATCATGAAAATATTCTAGGGATAACAATACCCATCGTTCTTTAAGGGGTCCGTCAGTACTTCAATGTCCAGTGGCACAACCGATTGTGATCCTAGGCATAAATCCAATACGCATTTGTGGCTGCAAAGCAGGCTTTGGAAAACAGGTGTAGGTTATTTAGTTCTCAAAGCCGTGGTGGTCACAACACCATAGCACTAGCAAAGCTGTCAGCAGCGGCCCCTCCTTTGGGGTGGAGGAGCACCGCTGCCCCCCCACCCACCAGCTGCAAATAAAACAGGTTTCTAGCCAGTTTTATTATCATTTTATTTCAATTCACCTGGACCTGCCCCCATTACTCTGATGAGCCTTGGGGGTGGGTCCAGGGAGATGACAGTGTTTTGGGGGCCATTTCAGGCCGGCCAAACATCTCATGCGCAGTAAAGCTTTCTTCAGCTGCATTGCTGGGGCTTGAGAAAACAGGCACAGTCTCCCAGTCTGCCTGGGAGCGCAAAGTTGTAGCGCTCAGGCCAATCATGTTGCTTCTTTCCTGCAGCATCATGATTGGACCCAGTGCAGCCTGGGAGCCTGTCCCAGAAGCAGCAGGAAAAGCGGGATGGAGCGGACGACTGAAGTTGAGGCTACATCCTTTTGAAAAAGCATGGCTTTCAGCTTGCTCAGAGAATCAAAGCATATGTTGGAAACCTTTATTGAAGGCCATAGCGTTGCCTCCCTAGCTGAGCGGGCAGGTAGAGACAGTACTTGTGTGCAACAAGTGACTATGGAATTAGTGGTCACCAGATAAGCTATGCCCAATTCCATTCCACATTAACCTTGATCATTCAGCATTAAATAGCTCCCATTCGAGAGCAGCTTGAAGACCAGTTGAATCATGGCAGCCGGGGAATCCTTCAGATAACAAGACAAGATTGCAACTGAAGGATTGCATGGTCCATGAAGAGAAAGTCTTCAGAAATTAGGGACCCACTTAAAGCATCCTCACAGTCTGAACCATTAAGGAAAATGTCTGTGTCCCATTCCTGCATCTAAACGTGAATGATAACTCCCAGTACTCATGCACATAGCCTTCCCCTAGTGTTTTGTATCTGCCTACCTGCAGGTTTTGGAGACAATATTAGAATTGGTAAGTCGTGACCGGTAGGGTAATGTAACCATGGATTAGCCAGTCTGTGGATAGGGTCTCAGCCACAGTGAAAGATAATTGGTCAAACATTTCAATGTACAAAATGGTATATTTCTCATCTCTGCATGCCAATACTATCCGTCTTTCCATTTGATCATATGCAGAAAACAGACTTGTACTATTGATGTAAGGCCATGGCACGATTCACAAAAGTAATCTAAGACAAAATCCTAAATTAACGACTTTTGGTATTCACAGAAGGTATTTAGGAGTATTAAAGTTAGGATTAATTTTACGACTAGGATTTTGTCTCAGCTAAACTTAAGTTTGTCTTAAGTTTAACTTAAGACCAAAACTTAAGTTTAACTGAGACAAAATCCTAAATGCCTTCTGTGAAAACCAAAGTCATAAAGTTAGGATTTTGTCTCAGATTACTTTTGTGAATCGGGCCCGTAGTGTTTGCAACGTCCAGCTCAATATTCCAATGGACCATAGTTTGGACTGTCCAGGGTGTAAAATAGACATTGCTTGCTGTATTATGTAACTTGTAGATGATACTATGTTGCTCAGTGCATAAATTCCTGATGATAATGTGGTCATACCGTTGTCAACCTCAGTCCAAGCCTTTTCTCAATTAACCCTGTCGATCTCGTGCAATCTCTCAATAGCTTCTTGTTGAGAAATTTTCCACAGCTGCTTGTATATTCCATACAAGAATGCTTTTGCCGTAAGTTCCAGGGACCTAATGAAAAACCCCTGAAGTCCATGTAATCAAAAAGCAGGAACAGGATTGTTTCACCTGAGAAAGTGTTGAGGTTTTTTGCTAATCAAGGCCCAACTTACCAACACTACAGGTCACCAGCCTAAACTGTTAGGTTTGCTCATATTGCTGATCAGGCCTATTGATCCTAAACCCTTCAGTGTCCACAGGCCAAACCAACCGTCCCTTTCAATTGGGGTCTGATGAATTGAAAGAACCATTACTTATCATGGTATCTAGTGTATACTCATCGTTGTGTATTAGATGCTGCCAGCTCTCAAAGAATGAGAATGTGGGAGGTCAAACCTTTATCTTGGCTATTCCCAGACATGAAGTTTGTTGCACTGTTTTAATCAGGAAAATCATTTGGTGTGGTATGCGGTATGTTCTGAATAAGGCCGCAGTTCCTTGAATCTGCCAATCTTTTGTCCCCCAGACAGATTTTGTGCCTGTCATTCCAAAAGTCGAAACTCTGTACGGACAGTTGGGAAATAAAGGAAGCAGGGTATATCAGCTTGGTGTTTGTCAGCATATTTTCTTTTTGCAGGTGTAGGTGCAAGTCTATTGTAATAAAGGGGGGGTGGTCTGATGTGTCAAAACCAGAAAAATAAGCAAACGTATGTTTAAAGGTGTTTGAACTACCTTTCGGCAGTGTCAGGCAGTGTTCCCACTATCTATAATTGTAAACAGCATGTGGGATACTAGCTTTGTGTAAAAAATGGTGACCATAATGTTGATAACAGAACATGTAGCTAAAATTAGATGTACCATCATACAATTCATCATTAGAAAATGCAGCCAATTGCTCTAGATCTGCAAGAAAAGTTTGCAGTTTCAATGTCCCAATCATCAGAGAAAGTACTAGAAGTGATATCATTTAAAGAAATGTTAAACAAATATGGAATTTGTAAAACTTCAGTTAGATTATATACATCATATGATACCCTGTCCCACACTATTCCTTTAGGAACTGGAACTGCATTAATGTTCACCAGGGAGAGGTCCCTTAGTTCACTGTGCAATGATGCATGTGCCTTCAGAAACAATTTTGCATGTTATACTGAAGAGCATTTTGGGAGATAGTGTGCGTTTAGAAGTAGAAAAAAAGACAGTTACCAAACCATTCCAGAGGACCAGGAAATGTAATCCAATTGTAATCCAGAGATGTGTCCATGGAGCCATAAAGTATGCCTTTTTCAGCCAAAGATATAGGGCATACACCCATATCTTGAAAGGAAGAGGAGATGGTGGCAGCGCAGGTTGAATCAGATGAGCAGTCGTCATAAAGCACAAAGTAGCCAGATCCTGTCTGGTCTGTTCCTGGCAGCCTATAAGGTTTCGTAGAACTGGGAGATGACTCGATCTGAGGTGTATTCATCACATAAATGTCGAATTGAAATTTCTGTACTTTTTGACTATACAGTTGTAGTTTCAACAGGAAGAAGTATAACTTCACTGTTGTTTACAGCTTCTCTTTGCAGAGGGGAATCTTCTGTAGTTATTAAAGCATCCATCTGAACTTTCTGAACAGTAGCAAGAGGAGTGCAGCAGCTACCCAGGAGCCCAGGTGGCCTACTATTGAGAATCAACCACATAGTGTGGTTTGATCAGATCAATAGAGATGAAACCTTTTGTCTCTACGACCAGCAAGGGGCGGCATAAGTACAGTTCTAGTACCTTCCACAGCAAGGACTAGTATAGGCGCCCGGTAAGATGGTCCAAATTCTTCCTTGCCCACAATTTTCTCTCTGACCAGGTCACCAATCTTCAGGACCCATGCAGGTCTTGCCGGTATGACCTTCACTTCTCCAGTGGTGGTGCGTTTTACTTGGACGTTGCTTTGTGTGTACCGGAGATCATTGAGTTCCTGTAAAATAGCCAAACATTCATTGATGTCAAATGATGTTACTGCTGCCACTGTGCTGACATTCTCGTGGTCTAGCACCCACATTCTCACACCAAACAGGAGTTCATAAGGCGTACAACCCCCAGGGATTTTCTTGGCATGATATTGAGAGCACTCTGGCCCCCATATAGGTTATTGACCCAGTTGCCACCATAGCCTAATACCCATGCTGTTAAGGACTGCATCTGATAGAGTTCTAGCTGGAGATCCCTTACCTTTGATTTTCCCAAGTGTAAGGCTGGATCTGAAAACTTTGGTTGGCTCTATTCGGCTCCGCGTGATGTCGTTGGTAGCGTCGGTTATGACGTTGCCGTACCTATATAGGTGCCACCCAGGCCGTTGGACGTCAGTTCTTTTCTTTCCGTGCCAGTTAAGTGCCTATCGGGGAAGAGCTACCCCTCTTTCTCTTTTTGACAGGTCTTTTTGCAGTTTTTTTGTCAAATTCTGAATTTTTACCAACTTTTTGTGTGAGGATGTTCGAGGAAGACCGGATTCAAACCGTGCTGTATCTGCCACCGCATGATGTTGATTACTGACCCCCACCGCGTCGGTTTCTGATATCTCGTGTGCGACCACAACTCTAAGTCGTGCTCTGGCTCTCGGGCTGTGGCTCCGAAGGCCTTGCGGGTGCGGGCTATGAAGCTCTTTGCGGCCTGGCAGTCAACACCATCCAGCAAGACTCTGCAGGGGTACTGTCCCGATCGAAGAAGAGGCCATCACGGGACCGCTTCCGGAGGCCTAAGCCCTCTTTGTCCCAAGCAAGGTCCTCAGGACACTCGGGGAAGACGAACAAGAAGTAGTACAAGTGGACTTGATCTTTGCCCCGTATGTCTGTGGACGAAAGAGGTAAGGAGCACCGAAGCTCTTAGCACGGTTTTGCAGAGCCGGAGCCAGGTTCGACTTCCTCCCTCCCTTTCCGGGAGCCGGAGCAACCCCTGCTCAAATTAAAAAACTGTACGAGGCCATGCTCTGCATATTTGAGCTAGCTGACCCTTCAGGTGAGCCCTCGGGCACTGCGGAGTCCGAAGGGACCCAATCGGATTTGACGCTGTCAGCTCCGGCCACGGCGGGCCTCAGTGATACAATCTGGGTTGATGCCGGTCATGCCATCGCGACCGCCTCCGACGTCGGACCTGAAGTTGGTGACTTTGGTGTCACTTGTGCCAATTGGTGGCATCAGCCCCATCCTTATCCCTGACGACACGGAGTCAGAACAACGTCACTCAATGCCGATTGACCCCAAGGGTTCTATGTTGTCGCCTGGACACTTAGAGGATGTGTTAGGTTCAGGAGAGGAATGGGAAGGGTGTATGGACCCTTTTGAACACCAGGATGACTCCGCAGAGTAGTTGGACTGGTATGGGGAACTTGGGGAAGCCAGTGGACTGGGCACTTCTCCAGATACTGGCATGCCATCTCTGCAAACTGTGTCTATAGAGGAGTGGGCATCATATGCTATGGTGTTAAAAGGCCAGCCTAGGTCGTCCGACTAGAGCTGCCTTCCATGCAGGTCAGGACTAATCACTGACTGAAGTGCTTCAACCTGTGGAGCTTCCACTTCTGAACCCCTTTTACCCTTTAATGAAGCGCTAACTGATGTCCTTCTAGGCACGTGGTCCAAGCCTAACACAGGGGCTCCTGTGAAAAGGACAGTTGCACGCCGCCATCGCCCAGCTCCGGGCAAACCAAAGTTCCATGCAAAAACCCCACCCTCGAAAGCTTTGTGGTGCAGGCTTCAATATACCAGGGCGCGTTCACTTCCGCCCCTCCGGATAGGGAATCCAAGAGGCTGGATTCATTTGGTAAGATGTTTTCTTCCTTCAGCCTGACATTTCAGTCGGTGAATACCGTATGCATATTTGGCCGTTTCTCCCACTCCCTTTGGGAGACGGTTGTGCAAGTGCTGCACCAAGTCCCGGAGAAGGCCAGGGCCTTGCTCTCTCAGGCAGTTAAGGACGGGAAAAATTCAGCAAAATTCACCATAAGGTGTGGCCTTAATAAGACGAATTCCCTAGGCAGATCGATTTCCACGACAGTGGCCTTGGGGCGCCACACCTGGCTTAGGACAACTGGCTTCTCAGGCAATGCCCAGGCAGATTTGGAGCACATTTCCTTTGATGGAACCAGTCTTTTTGGGAAAAGGCAGATTCGGCCCGAGTGAGGTTCAAGGACTCTCCTGCTACGGACAGATTCTTGGGCCTCTCCTCTACCCCTTGTGGCCAGTCTACCATTTGAACCTTTTGTGGCAACAGAAGGGGTTTCCAGCCACATCAGCCCTATCATATCCACGCCCTTCACAGGCGTCCTAAGCCATACGGGAATGTAGTTTATTCCCACCTAGAAATGGGAGCCAGAAGTCGTTGACCACCCAGCCCTCGGCAGCCGCAGCCTCCAAGCACTCCTAGTCTGACTCTGCAAGATCACACCACTCCAGTTGGTAGGAGAATCCATAATCATCTTCCCCACTGGAAGTCCATACCATCGGACAAGTGGGTTTCGCAGATCATTCAGGAGGGCTATTCTCTGCCTGTCCTTTCTTTTCCTCCTCCTATTTTGTCAAATCATGAACGCCTGACGAAGGATCATTTGAAATTGCTCCAGGAGGAAGTTACAGCTCTCTTGGCCAAGGGAGCTATAGAGAGAGTCCCCGGTTCAGAAGTAGGCAGTGGCTGTTATTCCTGCGACTTTCTGATTCAGAAGAAGAACAAAGAGTTGCGGCCCATTTTAGAACTTCAGACTGTCAATCTCTCCCCCAAGAAGCAGAAGTTCAAGATGTTAACTCTAGCTCAGGTCTTGCCTGCCCTAGACCAATAAGACTGGATGGTAGCTTTGGACCTGCAAGTTGTGTATTTTTACATCCCCATCCTGCCAGGACACAGGCGTTACCTGTGGTTCAAGGTAGGCGGTGAGCACTTTCAGTTTACTTTGCTCCCCTTTGGCCTTACCAGTGCCCCCCGGGTGTGCACCAAGTTGATGGCGGTGGTTGCAGCTCATATGCGCAGGTTAAGGGTGTCAGTCTTCCCCTACCTTATCGAATGGCCCCAGGCTGTCGTCTCCCACCTTCAGACTATGGCAAACCTCCTGCATTTGCTGGGGTTCTCTATAAACGTGCCAATTTCACACCTGAGTCCTTCTCAGATGCTCCCTTTTATCTGAGCTGTTCAGGACACAGTGCAGTTTTGGGCCTATCCTCCCGAACTGCAAGTCCAGGAGATTCAGGTTAGGATTCTGATGTTTCAACCGCTATCCTGGATTTTGGTGCGACTGACTCTGAGGCTGTTGGGCCTCATGGCTTCCTGCATCCTGTTGGTAAAACATGCCAGGTGGCGTATGCGGGCTCTGCAGTGGGACTTGAATTTCCAGTGGGCACAGAATTGGGCAAATCTCACCTATGTGGTCCAAATCTTGAAAGGAACTTTAAAAGATCTGCAGTGGTGTTTGACAAACCATGGTTGAGTCAACAGCCGACCCCTCTCCCTTCCCCAACCAGATCTCACAATTGTGACAGATGTGTCGCTTCTGGGCTAGGACAGCCATCTGGGAGAGGTGGAGATCAGGGGACATTGTTCTCCAGAGAAGTCGGGGCTCCACATAAATTTGTTGGAGCTTTGAGCGTTTCAATTGGCATCAAAAGCATTTCTTCCCTCTGTCAAGGGTAAGTTAGTGCAGGTGTTCATGGACAACACCATCGCCATGTGGTACTGCAACAAGCAGGGTGGGTGAGGTCGTGGATCCTTTGTCGAGAGGCGCTACATCTCTGGACATGGCTGGAACAGCAGGGCATAACCCTGGTTAATCAAACACCTGCCAGGTTCTCTGATCCCTAGCGGATCATGAATGGCATCTCCAGTCGGAGGTGGCGCAATGTCTTTCAGCAGTGGGAAGAACCTTGGTTAGATTTGTTCACCTCCAAAGAGATCGCACAGTGTCAGCAATACTGCGTGCTGGAGTTTCCAAGGCGGCAATCGCTCTGCAATGCCTTTCATCGCAAGTGGAGCTCAAGCGTGCGGTATACCTTTCCGCTCATACCACACCTGCCCAGGGTTCTGAAGAAGATCAGGAGTGACTGGCTCCAAGTCATCCTTGTGGCTCAGGACTGGGCAAGGAGAGTCTGGTATCCATAGCTTCTAAAGATGAACATCTTTCCTTCGTTTAGGCTGCCACTTATGGAGAATCCTCTATTGCAGCAGGGAGGGGTTCTCCACCCGAACCTATCAACTCTGCACCTCCATGCGTGGAGATTGAGCAGCGGTAGTTGATGGCTTTTGACCTTCCTCTCAAAGTATGTAACATTCGTTTGGCAGCCAGGGGCCCTCAACTAGGACGGTATACGCCTGCTGTTGGGAGAAATTTGTATTATATTGTACAGAAAGGTCTATTGAGTCTCTTTTTGCTTCTTTTCCCACTGTTGTTTCATTATAACCCTTCCCAACAGGGCTCTGCTTTGGGATCTCTCAAGGGTTATTTTTCTGCTCTGTCTGCTTTTTTTGCAGCTGCCAGACCAGCCCTCTCTCTTTAGGTCTTCAATCATACATAGGTTTCTAAAAGGGCTGGCTCATTTGTTTCCACCCGTGCCCTTTGTTATGCAGCAGTGGGACCTTAATTTGGTCCTCCCTTCGAGCTTTTACACAACTGTCCACTCCTGCTTCTGACCATCAAGACAGCCTTTTTAGTGGCAATTACATCTGCCCGTAGGGTGAGTGAGTTGCAGCCGTTATTTTACACGCCGCCCTACATAATGTCTTTTCCGGGCAAAGTGGTGCTTCATTCTCGCTAAAGATTGTGACACCATTACACCAAGGGCAATCCATCACACTGCCCACTTCTTTGCTCCCACGCATCCCTCTAAGGAAGAGGAGCATCTCCACCGCCTGGACACAAAAAGAGCATTGCCATTCTACTTTGACTGCACAAAAGAGTTCCAGGTGGACGACCAACTCTTTGTTGGGTATGTGGGAGCTAGGAAGGTAAGGGCATTGCAGAAAAGGGCCATCTGTCGCTGGGTCGTTCTCTGCATTAAGATCAGCTATGCCCTGGCTAAGAGGCTTCCCCCTGAGGGATTAAGGGCCCATTCCACCAAGGGGAAGGCTGCAACTACGGCCTTCGCTCGGGGTGTCCCTGTCCTTGACATCTGCCATTCAGCAACGTGGGCATCCTTACACACATTTTGAAAACACTACTGCCTGGAGAGTCCGGTCCTCAGAGACGGACATTTTAGTATAAGGTATTGGTCTGCAACTCACCGCCAGGATGGGATGGGAAGGAATGGCTTGGGTATCTAATTCAAAGGTACGGAATCTGCAGCTAGAAGTCTCTATCAGATGAACAAGTTACTCACCTTTGGTAACGCATTATCTGATAGAGACTCCATCTAACTGCAGATTCCTTACAGCCCCACCCATGCCTCCCCGCTTTGCGGACTAATGTTGTAGGGCTAGGGTTTCTCCACTTTTCAGGGTCTAAGTTTTGCACACGACTAAGTCAGTTACTTAGTGGCTCTGCACTTCTGGTGTGGAGAAAAACAAAAATTACTGATGTCTGCGCGTCTGGGTGGTGCCTACATAGGTACCGCAACAACATAACCGATGCTGCCGACAACGTCATGCGGAGCCGAATGGAGTCACCCGTCAGCGCGTGCACTGTGTATTGCTCAGCAAACGTTCCTGGGTTCAGCCTGACGCCTTGAAAATTCAAAGGTAAGGAATCTGTAGTTTGATAGTCTCTACCAAATAATACATTACATAAGGTAAGTAACTTGTTTTTTAAGTTACATTTTTTTCTCTTACCTACCAAATTTCCCTCTGGTTGGTAGGGGAGGAAATTATGTATTTCCTGATGAAGACTCTCAAATCCTTTAAGAGTTCTGGCATCAGATGAGCACTGTGGCCAAACCCACAGGAATCTGGAGCATGAATACATTGCCGACAAGATGTACTTGTGAGCCCTATCTGATGTAAGGGGCCGCAGTGATCCAAATAAACGACCGCCAGAGGCTTGTCTGAGATCAGTGGAGGTGTCTGAGGTAGACGTGCTATGGTTGAGCCTTTCATCTGTTGACAGATATCACATTTGAGGAGAAAGTCCTTGGTCTGTTTTTTTACACTCTGCCACCAATAGCGCTGCTTCAGTAACAAGACTGTAGCAGGAACCCCTGTGTCTGCTGAACCCAGACCCTTGTGTGCAGCTAGTATTAATCCCAGTCTGTGATCAGTGTTTGGTATTACTCTATCCCGCACTCTTGGAATTTGAACATGCGGAATATATTGTGCATCTAACTTGTAGGAACACTTGAGTGGAAAGCCTTCCGGCAAGTGGGTGTCTTTGCAGGCAGCATTGAAGGTCACCATGATGTCTCTGTCTAATCTCATACAAGCCGATATGATAGCTTCCAAACATTTGCACACACGTGGTGCCTGGAAACAGATATTAGACCGCATTTTCAGTGCTAGGTCCACAGCGTCAATTCTGCCATTTAACTCAATGGTGTTAGAGCAACTGCAGCGGTTTGGACCATTGCCTTAGCAGCCTCATCTGCCATGGAATTCCCTTCAACGTGAACGGCTACACGTTGATGTCTCAATGTGGAAATAACATGAGTGCATGGCAAGCATTCTTTTAGCTTTGCCACTTGCTCCCAAAGCAGCTTGTGCTTGATTGTGCAACCATTGGAATCTCGAAATCCATTTTGACCCCAATAGTGAAGATATTCATTACAGGACTGGACACAGTAGTATCACTCACTACAAGTGTGGGGACTAGGGACTGCATGTGTGTTTTTTCAGGACTGAACTTTCCGTCATGCATGTGCCCCTTTATGGTTGCGCATACTATGGAATATTGGTATTGTGTTCCTATGGCAGTTTGAGCAGATCCATCGGTTATTCTTATCGATCTAGAGGCATAATTTCATTTGGCAGAGGATATTTTTTTTCGTACTACAGGAATACTTGTGTTTGTAGTGTAGAATCGGATCTGTAATCCATAACTGTGGCAGTGAGAGAGTTATCTTAGTCATCATCATCATCAAAGAAACTTTATTCGGCATTTGAAAACACCATAAAAGTACAATTTAAAACAATATCATATATGTACATTTTTCCCTTCAAGGGGATTTCACAGACTGATCTATTTACAATCCATTTGATTCTGATCCCCTCCCACACTTTGCTCATATATTCCTTAGGGATTCCTTTCAACAGACCTCTCTTGTCTCTCTTAACTCGACTGCTAATCTTAAAAAACTCGCAATGGAGAGCAGAGTCAGGGGGTCTTGTGCCATTTGCAAATATAAAAGGGCCACCTTAGCCTGTTTGAATTTATTCTTCTTCAGCAAATGTACTAAAAAACGGCGCCTTGGTAATGAATAAAAAGGGCACAATAATACAAAATGAAGGGTATCCTGCTGAGATCGTTGATCGCAGCCGCAGGGACCCTTTGACTCAATAACACTACTAAAACCTGCCGGATCGGCTAATAAATGTAAAAGATTGAGCCTAAAACGTGTAATTAAAAATCTGTACTGGGCGTTATGTATGAGGGCCAGGTATGGTTCTATTCCTTCACTTGACCTCACCAGCCCATAGGCTTTGACCGACTTTTTGTTCCAATCTCTCTTCTCTAGAAGAGGCTTTATACATAAAAAAATATCTTAGTCATTCCGCGTAATCCAAAATTTATGTTAGGCCTATATTTTAAAATCCTAAAATGGATTGTAGTCCTTTTCAGACTTGTTGGAGGTTACAGCAATGCACATTTAAAAACAAATGTACTGCCAGGCTTTTTCCTTCACTTGATAACTCCTATCCCAGAAACAGGACATTGAGAAATGCAATTTTTGATTTTCTGAAGTCAAATTTGTAACCCAGATGAGCGAACCCAAGAATTATGTGCTTCGCTCTAGCCAAGTGTTCCATTAATTCATCGTCCGTCAGATAAATATCATCTACATAGGACAATGCCTCCTCATTACAATTTTGAAGTAACTGTTACCCTGGCTGAAAACAGCCCAGGGCTGCACTTACACCATTGAGTTAAATGGCAGAATTGACGCTCAGAACCTAGCACTAAAAATGCGGTCTAATATCTGCTTCCAGGCACTATATTCTAGCAGAAGATTCCATTTGAGATATCTAGTGTTTTGTATTTCTTCTGCACAATGTTATTCAGTAGTGCGGCACTATGTGCAATTTTTAGTGCAAATGTGCATGTGAAAAAGTTCAAATGTCTGTAGTCTAAGACTAGACGGTATGAATTTTCTGGTTTCATTATGGAAAATGAGGGATTATTCATGGATGAGGTGCATATTTCTATTAAACCCTGGTATTTAAGATGTTGTGGGATTTCCCTAACTTTTTAGTTTTATAGTTTATTGGGTATTGTCTCTGTGGTTATGGAACTGATTTTAATGAGATTTTGTGATCAGGTGACTCATCATCCCACCCAACATGATTGCGGTAAAGTGAAGGAGCTAGAGCGAACGCCCACTCCTTGGCGAATGAATATTTAACTGATTTGGAATGAGGTCAGAAAAAGCAGTTAAAATGACAGTTTCTCCCACTGGGCTTTCCATTACGAACTCAGGTGGGCAATCATTTTTAGCCAAAAGAATGTCATAACCGTAGGTTAGGTTCTTTCAAAAGAAAGCCTTGATGTTTCTTCGTATGGCCCCCTCCATTTTCAGCATTATTTCAGATAAACGATGTGGGACGCTTACCCTTGAACCAAGTATTTCCACTGTGATATGCTCATTCAGCGCTGCTACCACCAAATAATCCATCAGGCTCTGGTGAGCAATTGTGACTTTTGCTGCGCTGTCAAGCATAGTCACTGCCCATTTCCCATTCAGAAGCAGAGTCCTCAGCAGTCTGGGCATGTCTTATTTTAATCCAAACTGGATACCCCCTCACAGAGATGTCTGACCACGGCGTGGTCAAGCCGCAGCATGCAGGGACCCTCGGTATCAGCTGAAGTGCCTCCTCTACTAATCTTATGGGATGCTCTTTATTTATAATAGAAAGTAGCCTTGCAATGTGTGTATAGATTGGTGATGTTATGGCTATGTAGATAGTCCTGTCGCCCTGAGGATGAAAATAGAAACTTTTGTACATACTGCATAGAAGGGTCTTGTACATGATATTTGAGGCATCATGATAATGTGCGAATCTAGATGTGTAAACAACATAGTTTCAGAGAAACTAATCCAACATTGTTATGCACGCAAATATGTACAAAAGGTCACGGCAGAAATGTTATTGTGAAAAATCGGGCAATGTAAGTAATAAGCAGCTTTGCTACATGGGCCTTGCCCGGGCATATAACAGAGGGAAATGCCCCAGAGACTCCAACTTGCTCTTCCTGTCCAGAAGGCTCCACCCAGTTGTTTGTCCATCCACTGATAACTTTTCATTTGGATTTCAAGGTGAAAGGATTACTTTGTATGCAATTCCTGCTGCATAAATATATGTGATTGTAGTTTTGGTGGGTGGCCTGAAGTTGCAGTAGGGATCTAGTATTTTTTTTGCATTACAACTTTTTCTTTTGTAAAGGAAAAAGGTTGCATAGTTCAGTACATTTTCTCTGTTTGTTAAATGTGCACTGTTAGTAATTGCACTTAGGCCATCCCCAGTTGTGTCCCCCTCCAACAGATTTCTCTTCTTGAGTGGCTTGGAGTCTGCGATTGACTGGATTTATGTCATTCTTTCCAGTCTTGTATGGCCCACAGTGTTTCTCCGGTAGTTCCACCTAAGCACCCGAAGGACCTCACAATACTGTGCTGGAATATCGCTGGTCTTTCCTCAAAGTTTAGTGATCCCAGGTAGGTACAATATGTTAGATCTTTTCACATAACCTGTCTCTAAGAAACTTGGGAAACTTATAACTGCTTTTTCCTTGAGGGATATATGACTCACTTCAAACTTGCTGTGTCCTCAACGGCTGGAAGGGCGAAGGAGGGCTTAATCATGGGTTTCTGAATTGAATTGAGTGATTATATTATGGACCTCAATAGGCACGCCCATACAATGCAGGGGATATGTGTTGTACTTCCTGGCTGTTTTCCAATCAAATGTTATAATAGTAAGTATTGTAGCATAGATTTTTTTTTAATATTCTTTTTATTGAACAGTTGTGACAGTACATTGAGAGGAATTTGAAGCCACACAACATTTTAGACATGACAAGAGTAAAGCACAGATGAAAAAGCATTGCACAAACTGAGCACATTATCTGTACACCACTAATTGGAGTCAAGTTCAATGTCCCCATTAGCCCTTTTCAGTTCCACTGTTGGGGAAACACATGAATTCCCTCTCGATACATTGCATTTAGCCCATTTCTTCAGACAGCCCCTGTGTTTAAATACCTCTTTTCGGCAATCATTGCAGTGTCCATATCGTTATCCCATCTCCGATACGTGGGCAGATCTCCAGTCCCCCATATTTGGGCTATGTTTCTCTTAGCAAGGGTAAATCCCAGTGAGGTCCGCATGCTTTCAGTCTGGGTGAGGTCGGTGGTCTCCCATATACTTAACAGGCAGAGTCGTGGGGATTTGGTTATAGTCTTCCCACCCACCTGTGCAAGTGTGGAGACAAGTCTTTTCCAGATTGGGCAGATAGCTGGCTACTCCCAGATCGTGCGGAAAAACGCGCCTTCTGCGGCACACCTCCAAAAGCACCCAGTGTCCGGTCTACGCCCCATTTTGACCAATGTGTGTGCAGAGAGATATGTTCTATGTAGGATTTTTTTTAAATTCTTTTATTAATATAAAGGCATCGCAATCAGTGAGAATGATACATACAATCGGCACATTTACGTGTATATAATACCAAACTGGAATCACAAGCGGTAGCATTCCTGTTATATCACAATCTCATTTTGCCTGTCGAATCCCTGTATATGTAGTTCCGTACATCAGACATATGATATCAGTAGTGCTTAACATGTTAAGTAGTAGTGCCACGATGCCCAATATGTGAAACTGTCTTATAACTTTTAAGAAACATTCCCCCCCACACCCCAACTTAGTGTCATCACTTCTAATTATGTCGCACACTTCTCTTCACCCCAACAGGCCTCTTTGCCCTAGTGTCTTAACTCATTGCAGTCATCCCAACACGTTGCCACAATTAGTACTGAAAAGCATAACCCCTTAGTCTCTTTTATCACTCCTCCTCCTCCTCGGAATCTAGGTCATCTCCCTCCGGTAAGGGCTCACAGATTTCCCCCCTGTAAACATTCCACTCTGTCCACACCTTGTTCCATTTGCGGGGGGCAGCTCGAAGGACATACACAGTTCTTTCCGTGACCATCAGGATGTCCATGTGTTCAGCCCATCTGTCTGCAGTGGGCACGTCCGGAGCCCCCCATTTCTGTGCAATATCACGTTTCTCTACCGTCATGGCAAGTGTGGCCCAGATGATACCGTATCTGTTCAGGTCATTGGGGTCCCATATGTTTAAAAGGCACTTACGCGGGTCTGGCATAGTGGAAACCTTAAGTGTCTGGGATATGGTGCGCATTATCCGCGTCCAGTATCCCTGTATTTTCGGGCAGTCCCAGAGTGTGTGGAACAGTGTTCCTTCCTCCCCGCAACCTCTCAAGCAAAAGGGAGTGGGCGCTCTGTGTATTTTGTGGAGCAGAGTCCTGGTGTAGTAGATGCGATGTAAAATTTTTAGTTGTACCAGTCTAAATTTGGCCGAAATGCCTATTTCTCTTGGGGAGGCCAAGGCCTCATTCCACTCCGATTCATCCATCATACCTATCTCCCCCTCCCACCGTTCCTTAAGTTTTATCGTGGGGTCTTGTAAGTTGTTGATTAGTTTTTTGTAAGTGAGGGACGTGGCGCTCTGCTGCATATATTCTGTTAATAGCCTGTCCTCAAGTGGCGAGGAGTCCGGCAGATCAGTGCCCTGCGGGACCGCTTGGAGCAGTGCGTGTCTAATTTGGACATAACGAAATGTTTCAGTGGGTCTGAGGTCATATTGCTGTTGTAGTTGCGAGAATGGTATCACTGTGTCATTGTCCCAAAGGTCCCCCACCGTGGAGATACCTATTAGGTCCCACTGTGCGAATCCCTTGCATGTTCTAAGGTTTCCCAGTGATTTTGTGTCCCACAGTGGTGTCATCTTGGTAATTCTTCCTGTCCAGCCCAGTCGTGCCTGAGCTATATGCCAAAGGGCTGCTGTGTGTCGTGTCGGGCCGTGTAGGTGTTTAAGCTGCGGTTTATTATACAGTACCGACAGTATGGAGTCTGTCCCTAATTGTGCCCAATCAGCCCTGTATGCTGGGTCGTTTCTCGGGGCGTGGACCCATTGGTTAATTATTTTAAGCTGAGCCGCCCAGTAATATATCTGAATGTTGGGAAGTGCGATCCCCCCCTCATACCAACTTTTCACCAATTTGTCGTAGGCTATTCGCGCTGTACCATTGCTCCAGAGGAGATTGGAGACCAACGCCGCAATCAGTTTGAAGTATCGCGGAGGGACAAGATGCGGGGTGTTTTCCAATATGTACAGAAATCTGGGGAGTGCCATCATCTTAAATAATTTTTTTTTCAGAAAACAAGGGAACCCAAAGAAGTACCAAGGACCTTGGGCAATAGATTATTAAAGAAAACAGTGGTCCTTAGAATAAGGAATTTATCAGTTCAATATAACATATAGACTCCAATCAGTGCTATATCTCAGAGTTTTTCAGTGCCCAGCCGGGCCTGAATTTTAATTCAAGTATAAAAAATAATTACAATGACCATAGGGTCTGATTCAGGAGTTGATAGGGTACAAGCCTGCACCTATCCAAAGTACACTCGAACAACGTTCGGGGAAGGAAAATAAGAAATAGACAAAGAGAAAGCAAAGAAATTCAGGCAAAAAGAACATGGGAGCCAATTGTCCCTTGCATCATTAATACCATTCAAAAGCAATTTAGGACAGACAATAACTGTAACAAAATAACATAATAGACAGGTTACAGAATTGTCAAAAAGTGTCGACGGCGTTTCGATCCCCTGGCTCCTATTGAACTGGGATCATCATCAGGACTTTCTAATTTTTTGCCTGTAAGAACTTTTGTCATAAGCCTTGTAGAGCATCGATTACTCTTTTGTAGCGAGTTGGGGTGACCGGAGTGTCCAATGCCTCCGTTTCTATTCGGTAGACAACAACCTTGCAGAGCACGAATTACTCTCTTGCAGCGAGTTGGAAGTTCAATGCCTCCGTTTCTATCTGATGGACATGGTGTCATCAGTCTTTAGTATCCATCCATGCCGCCAAATTAAAAAGATTTCGGGTCTTGTGGGGGCAGAGTTTCAATTTGCACAATGGCAGCGAGCCGACTTCTCAGCAATCCGGAAGCCACTTCCGGATTGCTGAGAAGTCGGCTCGCTGCCATTGTGCACGCCGAGTGGATTCTGCTCGACTGTAGAGCAAGGCAGTATCGTCTGCAGTAGAAAGAGTGCGCAAATTGAAACTCTGCCCCCACAAGACCCGAAATCTTTTTAATTTGGCGGCATGGATGGATACTAAAGACTGATGACACCATGGGCAATTGTCCGGCAGTCTCGGTGCCGGACCCTTCAACGTGTAGATCATCGATTTTGACCAGTTTAGTGTATAGCCCGATGTCGCCCCATGCGTGTTACAAATATCCAGTAGGGCTGGGATGCAGTTATCAGGGTCGACCATGTAAATGAGCATATCGTCGGCATATAGGGAGACCTTGTCCTCCCATCCCTCCTCCCACTGGATGCCTCTAAATAAGGGCGTGTGTCTGATCAGGATTGCTAAAGGTTCGAGCACCAGTGCGAAGAGCAGGGGCGACAGAGGGCACCCCTGTCTGGTACCCCTGCCCAACGGGAACGCCGGTGAGATGTGGCCATTAGACACTATCTGCGCCACTGGTTTAGTATAAAGTAGGCTTATCCAGGTGATATATTTCGACCCAAAGCCCATACGTGTGAGCACCTCGAAGAGGTACTCCCACTCCACTAGGTCAAAAGCCATTTTTGCATCGAGGGAAAGGATCACCGCCTTCTCAGTGAGGAGGTGTGACCGTGCCAGCACCCCATGAACTCTCCTGAGGTTCAGTGCCGTGCTCCTATGGGGCATAAAGCCTGATTGGTCGGGGTGGCTCAGGGTACTCAGGTGTGGCATCAGGCGGTTGGCCAGAAGTTTAGCCAGTATTTTGGCTTCCACATTTAATAAAGATATTGGGCGATATGAGGTACAGTCGTCTGGGGGTTTACCCGGTTTAGGTATAGCCACAATCGTGGCCGTGCGTTGATCTAGTGGCAGTTCAGCCCGATCCCTACTGTCCAGATACATGTCCAGTAGGGGACCACTAAGTTCTGAGGCCATCGATTTATACCATTCCACCAGAAGCCCATTAGGTCCCAGTGCTTTGCCTGACTGTAGTGAATGTATCGCTAATTGGATTTCCTCTTCTGAAGGATCTGCCTCTAACTCTTGCGCAGCCTCCGGCGGTATGCCGGGGAGGACAATGTCCGCCAGCGACACCGCCGCCATTTGTGCAGTGATGACATGATCTGGTGTATATATGGTGTGAAAATGACGTGCCAAAGCGCGCACTATGTCCTCTGGGTGTGTTATTACATGGCCGTCAGTATTAATGAGTCTCTGAATTCCTCTCGCGCCTCCCTCCCTCCTATCTAACCACGCCAGCAGTTTCCCTGCCTTGTCGCCTACTTCATAAATTCTATGTTTGGTGTTGTCGATGTAACCCTTCTCAGTCGTTCTGAGGTGGGTCTGGTACTGCTGCTGTCGTAACAGTAGCGCGTGTGTCGTAGCCGGGGAAGGGTCCGCCATGTGTGCCGTGTTTGCATCGTGGAGTGCCAATTCTAGCTCTGTGAGCTCCCTCCGGGAATCACGCTTGTGTCCCGTAATGGCTGCTATCGCAGCCCCTCGTAGGACGGCCTTGTAAGCCTCCCACAGAATCGATGGGGAGGTCACCGATCCACTGTTTTCCGCAAAGTATTGTGTCGTCGCCAGTTTCAATTTCCGTCTTATTTTAGGGACCTTCAGATAATTCGGGTAAATGGGGTAGATCCTAGCGCATTTCCGTTCTCTAGTAGTAAGGGTGAGAACGATTGGCGAGTGGTCAGATATGCCCCTGGGTAGAATGTCGATCGTGTCAACCGTGCCCAGTCCCTCCCCCAGGAACAGAAAGTAGTCAATGCGAGATAGGCTATTGTGGACTGCGGAGTAAAAGGTGTAGTGGGTCGCTGCGGGGTGTAAATGTCGCCATATATCTACAATGCCCAATGCATCTAAAAATTCAGGAAGAGGCGCAGGTCCTCTTGAACGGGCCCTAGTGGGAAAGGCGTCTAACGCTGAGTCTACTATGGCATTCAGGTCCCCCCCAATGATTGTGTCACCCTCAGGGAGGTCCAGCAGGAATTTACCCAGTGCAGGTAATGTCACGGAGTGTAGTGCCGGGGGGATGTATACCGATACCACATTAAGCGGTCTACCCTCCCACTGGCCATGTATCGCCGCGAAGCGTCCCTGGTCGTCCGTTGCATGTTGTGTGAGTATAAAGGGTGATGACTTTTTCAGTAGTATCCCCGTCCTCCTGGACCCCGAAGTGAAATCTGCATGTGTCGCCATCTTGTATCCGCGCCGATCAAGCGCTTTGCAAGTCGTCCCCGTAAGGTGCGTTTCCTGGAGCAGAACCACATCTGGGCTCTGCCGTTTAATAGCCTGCAGTACCAGGCCCCTCTTTATTTTGTCTCCCAAGCCCCTGACGTTCCAAGTTAGCATGCGCAGAGGGGGCACCCCCACCGTTACTGTGGCATTCCCAGTGGGTGGAGTTTGAAGTAAGTTAGCCATGAGACCGTTGTGAGAGTGTCGTTAGCAACGTGTCGGTGACTGGCGTGATGAGGACGAGGAGTGTGCCACGGCCTAGGGTGGTTTCAGGACGCGTGAAGTGAGTGATGACCAGAACCAAAAATGCAAACAATAAAACTTTAACCCCATCCCCCCTCCCTGCTCCCCTGCTCCACGGACAGAAACCCGCCCGTCTCCCCAACTTCGCAGAGTGCTTTAGTCCTTCCCCAACTATCTTACTTGCTCGTGGGGTTAGTGAGGCCCCTTCAGGCACTAAATGTGCCCACCCTACTCAGCGGCATCAAGTCCAAGGTCCGGTGCGGCAACCCCAGGCCATCGCACATATAGTCAATCTTCAGATCAGTGTTGATCGCCCTGGGTTAGCGGATCTTGTGTCGAGTCGGACTCCGTTGCCGCCGTGTCCTCGCGGTGAGACGGAGGGTCGGTCTGGTCTTCCAATGGCGTGTTGTTGCGGTGATTACTCCGATCTTTGCGTGGACGGTGACGTTGTCCCACCTGCCGCCAGCCCTCTAGCCAGTCGTGAGCAGTCTCAGGCCTATCGAAGAGCCACGTCTTTCCATCAGCCACTACCCGTAGTTTGGCGGGAAACAGCATGGAGTACGGCAATTCCCTGTCTCGCAGTGCTTTTTTCACCTCCATGAACGATTTGCGTCGTCTGGCCACCTCTGCCGTGTAGTCCGGGAAGAAGGATAAGGTCGCCTTTTGAATCTTAACAGGTGGGGAGACCCTCGCTGCTTGCAGGACTGCATCCCTGTCTCTAAAATTGAAGAGTCTCGCCAACACAGGTCTCGGCGTCGCTCCCTGTTTAGGGGGCCCGCCCGGAACCCTGTGTGCTCTTTCCACCGAAAAGAAGTGGGATAGTCCTTTAGGTTTCAGTTTGTTCTTGATGAGGTCCTCGACGTAGAGGTCCATGGCCCCCTTCCCTTCCGATTCCGGAAGTCCAAGGATACGTACGTTATTCCTTCGTGAACGCCCTTCTTGGTCGTCCAACTTGTCTTGCAGGAGTTTGGTGACTTTTTCCATGCGTTCCATGGCTATCTGTAGTTCGGACGTGTCTTCCACCAGTGATTTTGTGACTACCTCCACCTGGGACACTCTTTCAGCCATTTTGTGAAAGTCTGCGCGCAGTAGCGTGACTTCAGAGGAAATGGAGCCCACTGTTGTTTTAACTTCCGTAAGGGTGTTCATAATGTCCTCTAACGTTATTTTTGCGGACCCTTCCGCCGCCGGGGTGGCACCCGTGGAGTTGCGTCCATTGTGCTGTGACTGTCCGGGTTGGCTGTAGGCAAATTTGTCCAGTCTGACCTGTGTAGACCCACTCCTGGTGCCTTTGCCCGCCATGGCGTTGAGACTCGTAGAGGTCGGGCCCTCCCCCCCGTCCGCTGTGGATCGCTGAAGGTTATTGCTTCTCTACCCGACACATATGCCAGGGGACTGCAGGCGGGGGTACAGTCCGATAATACTGTGGTATATAAATAAATAATACCGGATCTAGGTTTTACTGGACATAGCAATAACAGATAGCTCAATAAATAAGAGTCAAGATTCGAGGTAGTAGGAGTTTGCAGGTTTAATACAGCATAAAGGACAGGAACAGGACAACCTGCACGGACAAGATCTGGAATGAGCGCGCTCCAGGATAGGACAGGAGGGAAGGACGGGAACAGGATGGCAGCGCTGCCGGGGGCAGGATCAGAATCGGCGTAACATTTAATAACAATGTACAACATATATATACTAAAACAATTGCATTACAGTGAATTACAGTAGGCGGAGCAGTGGGTGTGGTCAATAGCAGTCGCGAAAGATAAGGCATAAAAGTGGGTGTAACAGGGCGTATACATAGACATGTGATGCAAACGTAACAGAATATGTCATAAATGGGGCGGAAACATGGAGGGGGCTACCTAAGGAGCCGGGACCTCTAACCTAATGGTGCGCGCAAACTGACAATGACGTGTTACTAGGAGAAGCTGGGGGCTATGAACTCTGTGTTAGGAGCAGAGACTGAAGTCTGGAGAGTCAGGGCGACATGTACCTAAACCCTATCTAGTATCTGATGTTTAGAGAACATGTTGATATAAACTTAAGAGTCAGGAGGGTAAAGGCTAACAGACTCTAAGACGGGTGCATGCATTATTCTACATGTAGTGCGTGATGAAGAATATTAAATGACCATTAAATGCAGTATTTCTCTTACATGGAGACGTAAAGGCTAGACAATGACGGAAACTATTGATGCGATTCAGTAGCTTAGGAATGCAGAGAAGGAGGGCTGGACTGATAACTAGAATCAAAACATACTCTTGGCAGACTCGTAGGCAGAGCCAGGCTGAGCCGGGCACTGTGAGGCAGGAAGTAAGTGAAGGGTCAGGAATACAGGTGGGGGCTGTATCGCTCCTCAGCGAGGGCTCAGGAGACAGGAGCTGAATCTGGTGTCCGGGCCCTTTTGAGGCCTAGAAACGGGGACTTTACAATGAAATAACGTGCACACTGAGAAACGTGGCAACGCAACTTTACATAGGCCTAATACTCGTAGCTTTCACGAGAACTGGAAACTGGCATACTAGGGATGGACACAACTATAATTGCGTCTTTAATCAAACATGGGGAATACATATGCATATTAATCATGCACACATAACATAAGATGGAGGACACGTAGGGACACAGAACATGGCAAAATTTACTTTTCCACATTCCCTCCTTGTCACTACGTTTCCATCAGGAAACATCAATATTCATGATACCATCTATCATTTCATACAGTATCATTTGCTCGTCTCGAATTTTCTTGGAACTGGATTTAGGACGGGACTTGGGACTAGGAATACAGGATGTAGCACAAATGCCGCAAATCGCAGGGCCACATTGTAAACAGAGGCAGCAACTGAATATGATCGCTACTGCAATACCTAGAAAGGACAATACTTTCCATCCCCAGGCGGAAATTATATTCCAGAACCAACCGGACCATGTCCAGGTGCCTGGATTTTGGTGTAACATATGGGCAATTTTATGGAGTCTGGTAATAGCTGAATAAACAGACGGTGCGTTATTAGGAATGAAAATGCAGCAACTAGATCCGATGACTCTACATGCCCCGCCCCTATCGGCCGGTATGACGTCAAGGACGAGACGATTCTGGAGCACGACAATTCTCATAAAGGATTGCTCTTCGGTTAAGTTACCTAGAGCAGAAGTAGTCTCAATCACTACTGCTTCAAGGGTTCTGGTTAATCTACGTATCAGTTTACTATTTACAACAGTACCTAAGTAGGGGAAGACACCTTTATTGATATCTATGTATTGTTCTAGAGCAGTTTCAGTATAATCGACAATCGGGAGGTCTCTCTTGTGTCTCGTATGTACTAGGTGGGAATTCCTATGATAGTCAGGTGGGGCTAGAAAAACTGGTGGCAGTAGGAAGGCAATGTAACAGGTACCCTCCCAATCGAGGGGCAGACGAACATATGCGGTCTGACCACAAACAAAATAAGAATGACGTGAAGCTTTGAAAATAGATTTCCCACTGTCACTATACTCGACAATAGTAGTACAATCACTATGGCCTACATGTATGGAACCATTATTTCGGACACATAATTCGCCTTTGACTGGTAATACTGACATAGCAGGTAAGTCTGGAGTAGAATCAGACTGAACGTTCAGGACCATAAAATTCGAAGAATAATTACCCAAATTATAAACTTCATTTTCTAGATCTAACCCGGTTCTGTGGGGAAGACCTTGCTTGTCTGGAAAACATGTACTGTTAAGAAAAGACATATCATTTGAGGATGACGTTAACGTGGACCATGCTCCACACGAACCATTATGTGAAAATGGATAAGGAAAGAGTGGCAGAACTCCCTTCGGTGTCTGGAAAGGGGGGAGTCGACCACACACCCAACAATTAGTGGCATTGCTGGTCTGGTGTGAATAATGCAACATGCGGATAAAGGAATTATTACGCATAGCAAGACGATAAGAGAGTTCATGAGGAGGCAGATCACTAAACGTGTGCTCTACTGTAACATTAGCAGACTTATTTACATGAGAAACTGGAAAACACAAATAAAAGGCATAACTTGTGCAGGAAATCATAATGCTGAAATATAGCAGAAAACATAAAATAATAGTGCAACTTTTAGAGTTCTCACTAACTCTCTCTCTGTGGGGGTCTATTTTATACATGTCAGAAACCGGTCTAACCGTTTCACCTAGGGGAGGACTTAGACAATCAAACTGGCTGACTTATTTTACTAGACCTTAATTTAAGCTTATACTCCTGCTACGGAGTTTTCTCTAACAGGGAAGGGTTCGTGTCAATGTCTTTTGCGGGACAGTCCTTAAGAATAGTACTTTGACAGTTTTTAGAATCCTCGGGAATGTTCTTTGAAACTGGTTTCAGTCCATAAAACTTCTTTAAATGCGACAGATGCACCCAGCCTTTTCTCCCCTCCAACTTCACGGCTGTACGGGTGGTTAGGAGGACCAGTCGGGGTTCCTTCCAGCGAGGCTCCAGCGGACTTGAACGATCAAAGTTCCTGACAAGAACCATGGATCCGGGAACGATTTCATGCGGTGCCACCTCGGTATTGTCTGGAAATGCGGCGGCAACCTGTGAACGACAAGAGTGTAGGGCAGACATCAAGGAAGCTAGGTAATCTGTCAGCATATTACTTGAAACATCGGTAATACTTCGGGGTCTAGGTGTACCCCACATGTTAGGGGGGCGGCCGAATACGACCTCGTACGGGGACAGACCTGATCTGGAATGTGCGACCATGCGCATATAAAACAGAGCAACTGGCAGAGCTACTAGCCAGTCCACACCTTTCTCTTTACATACTTTTGCAATGCGGATTTTCAGGGTCTGATTATGTCTCTCTACGAGACCGGCTGCTTCAGGATGGCGTACGCAATGGAACTTCCACTGGTACCCTAACAAAAGGGAAATATGTTTCATGAGCTCAGATGAGAATGGCTGGCCGTTGTCAGAATATACGACTCTAGGGAGTCCATAACGGGGGAAGAATTCACGAACCAACTGCTTGGCAGTGGTCGCGGCTGTGTAATCTGGGACTGGATATGCTTCTGTCCACCTGGACAAAGCGCATACAACTACAAGGACATACTTGAAACCTCGGCATCGCTCCATCTGAATGTAATCCATCTGGAGGACTTCAAAAGGGTGGTCAGGGGGCTGGAATCCACCTTGTTCCACCGGGACACTTTTACCTGGATTGAACTGGCAACATATCATACAGGTACGGACTTTCTGCTTGGCTGCAGCTCGTAAATGCTTGTTGGACCAAATGTTCTGGATACTATCTAACATAGCTTTTTCTCCTAAGTGTGCTGGACTATGTGCGGTATTGATAATGACTTGAACCATAGAGTCGGGGAGAAACCATGTGGCTTTACCCTTCGTCACCCATCCCTGATCTGTCTGGACCCCTCCTTGTTCGGACCATTTCTTGATTTCATCGGGAGTAGCATGTAACTGGATATCTATGACATCTTGAGTAGGGTCCTTAACTGTCATACATGTAGTCGGATCTGGAGTGTGTGTCGGTGTCTTATTAACTGGAATGTCTGGTGTCTGAGCTGTAAGCTTGGCTGTGCGATCTGCTAGACCTTGAGAAATAGTGTCAGTAACCTTCGTATGTGCTTTGCATTTCATGACGGCAATAGATGTCGGTAAATGTATGGCATCTAACAGAGCTTGAATAAGGAGACCATGCTGAATCTTGGTTCCATGAGAAGTCATGAAACCTCTCTCCTGCCAGAGCACTCCAAAGTCGTGTACGACTCCAAATGCGTAACGTGAATCTGTGTAAACATTAACTTTCAGGTTCTTAGCGTGTATGCAGGCTTGTGTCAGAGCAACTAGCTCTGCTGCTTGGGCGGACAGAGTGTCAATACGGTGTGTTTCTATAACTTCAGTGTCAGTAGTCACTGCATACGCGGCTACTAGTTCTCCTGTACTTGTTCTCATACATGAACCATCCACATAAAGTGTCAGGTCGGGATCTGGTAATGGAATATCTGTCAGATCTTGTCTTGGCTTAGTCATAGTATTAACAACTTCCACACAGTCATGTGTGGCAGGATTTGAAATAACTGATGGTAACAGTGTAGCAGGATTTAGAACGTTGCAGCGTCTGATTTCTATGTGTGGCTGGAACAGTGTCAATTCATAACCTGTTAAACGTGCAATTGTCAAGTGCTGAGTCTGTGTTCGGTTTAAAAGAACTTCCACGGAGTGTGGAACTTGTACTGTCAAGGAGTGTCCTAATACTATGGAATCACTTTGTCTGATAGCTAGTGCTGTGGCTGCAACTGACTTGAGGCACGCAGGCAGAGCCTGGGCTACTGGATCTAATGTGCTCGAAAAATAAGCACAGGGCTTGTATTGTCCTGCTTGATCTTGTGTGAGAACAGATAATGCTGTACCTTCACGTTCAGTGACGAAAAGTGTAAAAGGCTTACTGTAGTTCGGTGTAGCTAGAACTGGAGCTTGGCATAAAGCTTTCTTTAACTCATTGAAACTAAGTGTATGTTCAGATGTCCAAGGGAGGACAGTCGATACGGCTGCCTCCTGTGTCGTTAACTGTATCAGTGGCTTGGCTAGAAATGCATACTGGGGAATCCATTGTCTGCAATAAGAAGTAAGGCCGATAAAAGCACGTACCTCCTTCTGGGTCTTGGGCTGAGGAAGACTCGCTATGAACTGGATACGATCTGGTGTCAACTGTCTACCCCTCTTGGACAGTAAGTGGCCTAAATAGATCACTTGCTGGACACAGAATTGAAGCTTCGAAGGGGACACCTTGTGCCCCATCTCGGCAAGGAAATACAAGACTGTAAGGGATGCTCGCTCGCAAGCACGTTCAGAACGGGCTGTGATCAGTAGATCATCGACATACTGGAGTAGGGCAGTGTCAGTTGGCATGTGAATGTTGTCTAGTTGTCTCTTAAGTGCTTGACTGTAAATACTTGGACTTTCTGTGAAACCTTGAGGAGCGCGTGTGAACATATAGCTCCTTCCATTTAAACAAAATCCGAAAAGAAACTGGCTGTCTGGATGAATGGGGACACTGAAAAACGCGTTCTTGAGGTCTATGACTGTAAAAAATGAGGCTTCAGAATCAATGGCTGTCAATAGGGAAGAGATATCTGGGACAACTGGGTACTGGGGAATAATACATTTATTGAGTTCTCGAAGGTCAATCACTAATCGATATACCGGGGGTGCATTTGGATCAGTACGTTTCATGACTGGAATGATCGGAGAATTACATACATTGGAGTCAGTTTCTACAACTACTCCTTGAGCCATGAGCTCGTCAATAATTTTGGATAAGGCTGCTACAGCCTCAGGTGGCAATCTGTACTGTCTGATTCGTGGCAGGACTACACCTGGCTTGAGAGTCACACGATGGGGTGTGATTTGCATATAACCAACATCAGTTGGACCTTGCGCCCATAGATGCTGCGGAACATTAGACAATCTCGGATCAAAATCTCGTAATACATAGTGACCCTTGAAGTCACGTAGGAACAATCGTATTCCCTCTGGGGAGCAGCAAATAACTGCACCTAATTCTTTCAGTGTTTTAATGCCTAATACGTTTTCTGGACATGACTTCGTAAGTAACAGATCAGTAGTGCGGGACAGTGGACCTACTTCTAGAGTGACTGGCTTTGATATCTCGTTTATAATAGGCTTTCCTGAAAATCCAAGGGAAACATTTCTAGAGCCTGAGAGCGGAGCCCCTGGAACTTCGGCGTGACTGATGGTGGTCCTACTTGCCCCTGTATCAATCAAAAACTTTCTGTCTTTCCCTAATACTTGACTATGAACATAGGGACCCTCTTGATCTACAGGTATCTCGATGAGAGGCAAGCCTACCTCCCTCTCTAGGCTGTTTCATGAATATGGCTGATACTCTGGATACTCGGACTGTGCATACTGGTACATCTGCTGTGTAACATGCTGTGTCGCAGCAATAGGCTGCGGTACTGTAACTGTCTGTTGTGCATTCTGTGGCTGAGAAATCTGTGAAACTTGTTCTTGTCTAGGCGGACGTGGTCTTTCTTTAGTCTTACCGGTGGCTATATTGTGTTTCAGAACTGCACACTCGTTTATATAATGACCTGGCTGTTTACAATAATTGCAGGTCCCTTTAACGGGAGCTGCAGGATGACTGGCTTGATTCGGACCCCTCTTCTGACTGTCTTGAGGAACAGATTGTGCAACTAGTACTTTCATTTTCGTGTCTTTCATACGTTTTCTCTCGTGATCTTGCTCTTCTCTGATTCTATTCTGGTGGTATTGAAGCATCTGTAACATTTGGGACGGGGTATTAGCTTGCCAGGTACTTTCGACTTTCAAAACTCGGTTCTTAACTTGTGGGCTTGAATTCTCGACTAATTTAGTAACAAAAAGATGAGGGTATGACTCGCTACTTGTCTTGAGGCCACTGTTGATACTAAAGCATTTCTCAAATCTAGAATAAAAATCACTAGTGTCTTCATCTTGTTTCTGTTTACAGGCTGAGATTGCATCCCAGTCTTCCTTTTTAGTGGCTAATAATCTTGGCAAAACTTGTATTAACAGTTCAGGTAATTCTTTACATTTCTCTCCTAGACCGGTACCTGGTACTCGTATCTTATCTTCAGCTTCTAGGACTGCCCAATCGATCTTTTTCTCTCCCACCTCCCATTCTTTTTCCTTGAGTTTCTCGTATACCCCTGCGGGCAACAGGACTTTTAACATTTTAATTATATCTGGATACGTGTATTCTCCCATACGGAGCATGTCTTTTAATTCTCGGTGGAACCCTGCTGGATCTTTATCATGACAGGGAATTAATTTCTTCATCTCTAAGAGTTCCATCTTTGTAATCGGAGTGTAAACAAACACTCGTTGCATTTCACCATCTGTTGTCCTGACTGGGTGTACTTCTCGTAACGGATTCTGTCTGTCTATGTAAAAGGGTTTACTTTTTGGGGGTGAGACATGAACAAAATGCGGGTTCAAAAACATACTATACTTGTGGCGCTGTTCTAGAATGATACTAATTAAATCGGTACCTAGACCTTTCCATCTATACTGGAGTAACTCGTTCAGGACATCATGTAACGGACCAGGATCAGAATGCTGACCCTCATACAGAGTAATGAGGTGTTGGATCATATACATACCCACCAGTCGTTGCTCGGCTGGGGGCAGTTTCAGAAACATTTGTGCCACTATTTCGTCTGAAAAAGTGGTAGAATCAGTAGCCCATCGGACTGCTGATCGGGCTAGTTCTTGTTCATGCATAGTACTTAATTCACTGTAACCGATTCGTGATTTCAGAATGTGATCGGTAGCTTGAAATACTTGTTCTAGAGAACCTTGTTCTGGTGCTGGATGAGGAACAGTTTTCTTGTAATCTAGACGTGAATGTCGGTCGGAAAGTCTAGTTCTACCTACATACGCTATTCTAGTGGGATTCTCGTCGTCTACCTCTTCGGTAGAGTCATTTTCTTTCTCGCTTACTTGTGCTGCTTTACGTTGTTCGTGTAACTTTAGTATTTCTTTACGAATTTTCTTGTACATACTCTCTATACTACTGATAGTCTTGTGCTTACCCTCGGCTATATTATCACTCCACCTTGTCAGGATTCTCATTTCGGCCGGATCTTTAGTCGGGTAATCTTGTTCTCTTATTAGACAATTAATCAGAAACTTTAATATCATGAGCTGGATCTCAGCTTTCCTTTGAGACATGGCTTCGCCAATACTTTCTGGATCATCCCCTGTACGGATGAAACGATATATTCTGTCTAGATCTTCTTTCATGTCAGGTAGGGTGTCCAAATACCCGGTCACCCGTCTTACACGGATGGAATATATTACTGTACTATCATCACCTGCAACTGGATCATAGCGGCATTCAGTAAGAGCTCGTCGGATGTCTGCAACGGACTTATATTTGGGCGTACGCTGTAACGCACATTCATGTAACTCGGCCAACGTTCTACGTTGGTGTGGTGGCGGGGTACCAGGAGGACCTCCTCCTGCGGCCCCCAAACTAGAATCGTCGACTGACATTCTTCGTGCTGGCAGAGTGGGAAATTGTAATGTTGGCTGGACCGGGGGTACCGTAGCAGGTACTGCAAGAGGTGCCCCGGTGTCTGGAGGAGCTGGATTTACATTATTTACAGGGACTGGCGGAACAGGATTCGCATATTCCGGGACTGTGTCGTCCAAATAGGACGAAATAAAAATTTCAGCTGCGGTCGGTTTGTGACGTAGCTTGGTCGGAACTAATGGTGGCGGAAAATTACTGGATGCCTCCGGGGTCGCTTTTGGCAAGCCCTCGGCAAGAAGAGGGTACATACCCTTAATGAGGGCATTCCTCTGTCTGTCTGATTGTTCGGTTTTAACTCGTTCACCTATCTCGATTAATTCCCTTTCTTGGGCTCGTTCCAAGGATTCTCTACTTAGTTCTGACTTTCTGATTTCTTTTTCGGTTCTTTTATGAGATTCTTTGCGCCATAACTCGATGGCATCTTTCTGTGACTGTCTGGCTTTCTTTTTCCATAATGCTTCTTCTACTCTCATGATGCACTCGGCATCCCACGTACCTGATACGGGCCATCTATACTTTTCTTCTAACTCTTTGGTGTATTCCACCCATAAATATAGATATAATATGGCACTTATGCCATGCTTCTGATACATAAAATGACCTGGACTGCCCCTTAGACGGGACAGGAACTGCTGCTTCTAGCAGACCTTTTCTGGTTTTTAACTGACGTAATTTAGAAAATAAGGGCATGACTGAACTGTAATCTAGACACAATACAATACACAATGAACACGATAATTACTCCACATTCATACCACGACGTTAAAAATACATGAATAACATTTAAAATAACAGTTCGAACAGAATACTACCTGGAATACTGAAAACAGAATACATGAGTTTCTCGAGAACAGAACTGACTAGAACAGAAACTAGATGCACTGCTGAAACAGTACGAAACTTACCGGTCTCATAAAGAGACACGTCAGGACCCGCATCCACCAAAGTGGACACTTCGTTTTGGGTCTGTGTACCACCAAAACCCACGGACCAGAGACAATTAAATTGACCCTGTCTAGATACTACCCCAGCAACGGTACTCACCGGGCAGCAAGAACGGAAGGCCTCGGACTGGACTGGACTGCTTCGACGCCGGACGGACGAACTTCGGACTTCTGTTACGGGTGGGCCTCCGGATACCTCGGACCTTGGACTCTCGGCTTGGGCTCTGGTCGGGACTCGCCGCGTTCCTCCACCGCCTCGTCTGGATGCTGGACCGCCACCTCCGTCTCCTCCGTGGGCCTGAGGGATACTTGAAACAGAAATATCTGCACGTGCACGGTATGGTTCCGTCACGGCTGCAGAGGGTCAGGGGGCCGGCGTGGCTTCACCGGCGCGTGGGGAAAGGGCAAGTCCCTGTTCGGGCGCCATTATGTGGTATATAAATAAATAATACCGGATCTAGGTTTTACTGGACATAGCAATAACAGATAGCTCAATAAATAAGAGTCAAGATTCGAGGTAGTAGGAGTTTGCAGGTTTAATACAGCATAAAGGACAGGAACAGGACAACCTGCATGGACAAGATCTGGAATGAGCGCGCTCCAGGATAGGACAGGAGGGAAGGACGGGAACAGGATGGCAGCGCTGCCGGGGGCAGGATCAGAATCGGCGTAACATTTAATAACAATGTACAACATATATATACTAAAACAATTGCATTACAGTGAATTACAGTAGGCGGAGCAGTGGGTGTGGTCAATAGCAGTCGCGAAAGATAAGGCATAAAAGTGGGTGTAACAGGGCGTATACATAGACATGTGATGCAAACGTAACAGAATATGTCATAAATGGGGCGGAAACATGGAGGGGGCTACCTAAGGAGCCGGGACCTCTAACCTAATGGTGCGCGCAAACTGACAATGACGTGTTACTAGGAGAAGCTGGGGGCTATGAACTCTGTGTTAGGAGCAGAGACTGAAGTCTGGAGAGTCAGGGCGACATGTACCTAAACCCTATCTAGTATCTGATGTTTAGAGAACATGTTGATATAAACTTAAGAGTCAGGAGGGTAAAGGCTAACAGACTCTAAGACGGGTGCATGCATTATTCTACATGTAGTGCGTGATGAAGAATATTAAATGACCATTAAATGCAGTATTTCTCTTACATGGAGACGTAAAGGCTAGACAATGACGGAAACTATTGATGCGATTCAGTAGCTTAGGAATGCAGAGAAGGAGGGCTGGACTGATAACTAGAATCAAAACATACTCTTGGCAGACTCGTAGGCAGAGCCAGGCTGAGCCGGGCACTGTGAGGCAGGAAGTAAGTGAAGGGTCAGGAATACAGGTGGGGGCTGTATCGCTCCTCAGCGAGGGCTCAGGAGACAGGAGCTGAATCTGGTGTCCGGGCCCTTTTGAGGCCTAGAAACGGGGACTTTACAATGAAATAACGTGCACACTGAGAAACGTGGCAACGCAACTTTACATAGGCCTAATACTCGTAGCTTTCACGAGAACTGGAAACTGGCATACTAGGGATGGACACAACTATAATTGCGTCTTTAATCAAACATGGGGAATACATATGCATATTAATCATGCACACATAACATAAGATGGAGGACACGTAGGGACACAGAACATGGCAAAATTTACTTTTCCACAATACACTCAGCTGGGTAGGAGTCCTTCTAGTCCCCGCAGCGCAGGCACACCGACTCTAGTGCAGGATATCACCGGCTAGCACCTGCGCGTCCGAGTGTTGTCGCCGTCTGGAAGGCCGCCGAAACGGCTGCAACGACCATGGTGTCCCAATCTACTATTTCCGGTGGGCAAAGTACTGCGTCGCTGGCAGGCAGTGGTTGTGCCGTGGACAGGATTGATTGTACAGTGTTTGTTTTTTGCTAGTATAACTAAAAAATTGTTGATAAAATATAAAGTAATTGGCAATAAAAGATTTGCCTGGAAGGGAATGAATTGATTATTTTTTCCTTCCATTACAGTTGTTCTGAATTCGATGTGGTTGAGACAATTTTTGTTTTGCATATTAACATAAGGTCCAGTCTCAATCACGCATAAGGACCTAACTCCTTAGGGATACAACAGTGGACAGGAGGGAGGCACGTTAGTACTCCCGGTCAGGGTTCAGGCTGCACGTAGCCAGGCGGAGCACCACAGCAGACGTACTCAGTACCCTCAACGTGTGTCTATGGTGTCGTGGTCAGAGAGGAGGTCGAGGACCCTGCAGGACGCCTCCCACTGTGTGGCCGTGCAATTGTGAGCGGGTCAGGACAGCCAGTTCAGCCGTTAATGTGCCAGGTTTGTCGGGCGCTGCCGGTTTTCTCCGCGGTCAGACGCGGTGTAATGTCGTCTTGAGCCGTCCCCCGGGGGCACCAGTCTTCCCCGCTGTCGGCTCACTGCTCGCGCACCCAGATGCACTTACCCCGGGAGGGGGGTCAAATCAGGTGAGGTCCCTCCGTCGGATCCCGCAGACGTGAGCCCCGTATGATGGGGGGGGGCACCGCCTCTCCGCGTCCCGTGGCCGCTCCGTCTCTCCCTCGCCCCCGCGTTCTCCTCGTCCCCGCCGCTGCCTCTCGCAGACACCGGCAGGCGGAGTGGAGTTCACTGTAGTCTGCTGCTGGCCAGAGGGCACCTCCACTGCTCCGGTGATAGTTTTTGGCCGAGTGTGAGTTTCCAGCGGGGCTCCGGGCAGCGTCACTCTCCTTAGGCCGGCCTGGTCTCACTTCCGCCGGGGCTCGTGGGGCACGCGAGGCCGGTGCTTCCCCTCCAGCAACAGGCCCCCACGCGTCAGTACTTGGTTCGGCGGGTTCTGATCCTCGGCGGCTTCCAGAATTTCACCTGGTGGAGCCGCTCCGACCCCGGACCCGACCGCCGCCGCTTCGGGTGGGTGATGTCCCGGATAAAAGTGCCGGATTAATGATTAGGCCACAGTGCCTTCAGGAGCTCTCGAACTAAGCTGTCGCCATGTTGGCCGCTAGCCACGCCCCCCTCTATGTAGGATTTTTACACAGATTAACTGTAGCCTCATTGGAATAGCCACCTCCTTGGGAGAAGAAACTCTTGTTGTTGATTTTAATTGTCACTTATGTAATCCTCCCCTAGACTGCGGTGCCTCAACTTGCAGTTGTCTATTGAAAGATGGTCTACACTTTGTTCACTCACAGGAAGGTCAGGAGCTCAATAAGCTCTTAGATTCTCATAATTTGGTTCTTAATGTGGATAAACTGTTGAATTCTTTGAACCTCGTAATTTTCTCTACTTATAAAGGGAGGGGCTGAAGGTCGTTTATTGATTTTATATTTTTGTCAGCGCCTTTATACATGCTTATTTCGACATAATTTTTATCCAAATAGTGATCACAACCCATTGTCTTTAACCTTAGCTATTGCCATGGCCCAAAACCACAGATAAGGGGGGGGGTTGCACTAATAAGGCTTTCTGCTGTTGGCCAGGGGAGAAGGTTGAAATGGTCTCAGGTGGACCCTCAGCACCTTCAAGCTTTTCTCTTTGCAAGTGGTCTGCGTGAAATCAACATTGGTCTCGATAGTGATGCTGGGGTGGGGAAGGTATTGGAAGCTTTTAATGGCATAGCTCTGAGGGTTTGTAAACTAATGACTGTTGTGCTGCGGTGTCACTAAACCCTGAATGGTGTTATAGGGACTGCTTGAGAACCATGCGCCACCTGAAGGCAGCATGGAAGCAGTCACAGAGGTACGGGTATTTGATAAATGTCAAGCTTGTGAACCAGGGACAGCACTCTTTTTAACAGGCCTTGCTTTGCTCAGGGTTCTGGTCCGTTCTTATGCCATCACATCTCAGAAGAACAATGGGAGAATCATTTTGAGGGTCTTTACAATCAGGGGGCTGGTGGGGGTGTTATAAGCCCTGTTGAACCCATTACAGTTGGCAACCAGGTGGTCTTCACTCTAGATAAAGTTATATATGGCATTCTTACCTTGTTTAGCAACCGGGCCACGGGCCCTGACCGTATACCGCTATACCCGTTTAAAGCAAATACAAAGGTCAGGGCCCCAATTCTAATGCAGGTCCTGAATGCAGCTGCACAGGAAGGGGTTGTTACCCTCATGGTCCACTGCTGTGATTGTTCCCATTTTTAAGAAGGGGGACAAAGAGAACCTACAATGTTACTGGCCAATATCTTTATGGGATGCAACGGTCAAGGTATTGGGGAGGGTGATTTTAAATAGGCTGTGCAACTGGGCAGAAAAAAATACAATTTTGAGTGATGTCTAATATGGCTTTAGGACAGGGAGGTCATCTTCAGACCAATGCCTGAACCTCCATCTAATTATTAATAAATACATCGCTGCCCGGTCTGAATCTCTAGCATTTATGGACTTGACATCGGTATTTAATAGGGTGAACCAAGTTAAACTCTGGGCTTTGCTCAAAGGTGTAGCGTGTATGCGCTAATCCTTCACTAGCTGTGGGGTTCGTCAGGGGTGCATACTTGCCCCTTTTTTTGTTCACCTTGTCTGTGAACAGGCTAGAGTTCACACTTTTATCAGTTTTGGCTGACTGTCCCAAGGTTGGTAACAGATTTCTCCCTGTTTTATTATACGCGGATGACAAGGTCTTTATCAATTGGACTGCACAGGGGTTGGATTTGCTGTTGGCCAGGTATGTGTCTTTCATGTGGCGCCTTGAATTGTCGGTCAACTTTTTCAAGTCATATGTAATGGTAGTGAGCCCCAGATTGGCAAGAAGCAAGACTTTTAAGGTATCTAATTTTTCCCTGACCAAGTCAAGGCGTTTCCTTATTTGGGGGTTTTATTTGACGCTTATAATTGTTGGAAACCCTTGATTGAGGCAAAAAGATTAGAGTCTGTAAAAACAATGAGGGCATTTTTCAGTTTTGCACACAGGCTTGCTCCAGGACACCAAGGGATCTCCTAAAAATCTATCAGGCCAAGTGGACGCTGTGGCAGTGAGGTCTGGGAGTATGTCAAAAACGATCTTATCCAAAGAATTGAGAATAATGTTTGATTTAAGATGGTTCAGGTCCCCCAGTCTATCCCAGCATTTTCCATGCATGCGGAGCTTTGGCTCGATAAAGTTTAAGACCTGATAACATTAAGCCTGCTCTTGTGCTAGATTAAGATCTGGTTCAGGGCGGAACTGAATCTAAACTGGTTGATCCTTGAGAACTGTTTGGTCCTGGATTGGGTAAATAGTATACTGTGGATAGCTTATGTTAAGGCAGCTTTTTCTTCCATAGGCAAAGCTGATCTTTTTTTGGACCCTACCTCTCTCTTCTTCACAACCTGGGAAGTGTTAAAAGGCTGTTTATGGAATGCTCTCATTTGGAGCAAGAAGGCTTAGATCTCCAGAAGCCATCGGTTCGAGGCCACATGCTCTTAAAAACTGTGCACGGGTCGGAGCCGTATCTGGTCTGGGTTCGCACACAGCATGACAGGTTGTTACTGGCCAGGTTTAGGTTCAATCAATTGCACCACTTCTTGGCAACCCCATGTGGGTGGGTACGGCCTGAGGCAAGGGCACCCTGCAGCTGCGACAATGTGTAGGGTGTGCTGCATTTGATAATGTTTAGATCTTATTTCAGTTAGCCAAGGATGCGAGTTTTAATTCCCGTGATGAAATCTTTGACATAAAGTAAGGCCTGCCCTGATGTATCTTCAGATGCTTTCCACTGAGTATGTGCTTTTTGCTGTTGTATATTTTGTTTCTAGCTGTCTGGGTGTCTAGAATGACCAGACCTGATTAACTGTTCGAATGTTCAGTCTTTATGAGTAACCATTCTGTTTGTTTTTATCAACTATGAATTTGATACTATTGCCTTGGATCTGTATTCTTTAATGGTTATTTTATCTGCCGACTAAAGATTTATATTGATTGAGTTTCCGGTTGGCAGAGGTACACAGAGCAGGCAGATTTAACTTTAAAGGCAATGTGTAAAGTATTTGTGAAACACTTCAAACGGTAACCTAGTGAAAACACAACAAAAAGACTCTACACCAGTTGAGAAAAATAGCTTCTTTTTTATCAACACAACAAGACCAAAACAACAAAATTCCAATAAGTATAACATGACTTATGGATTTTCAAAGTTTAAATGAAATTGAATTGCTTTAAATCTTACAGTGCCAACCGGGGATATCTGGTGGTGCTAGACCGGGGTAAATGCAAAAGTTCAGGCTGACTGGGTCAGATACAGGAACCAACCTTGGCCCCCTGAAAAAAGTACCTTGAATGTGTCAACGTTGAAGACAATGCAGGTAGCAGAGTAGGAGATGTGTCGTTGTTGAACCTTAAGATGGAGGTGATGCGTCGGTTCTGGGCAGTGCAAAGTCGAGGATGCTTAAGGAATGTAGGCGATGCGTCAAATAGCGAAGCAATGCCCTTTCCTCACAACTGCAGCGCTGCATTGTCGTCGTTGAGGAGGTGCCCTGGTTTGAAATGGCACAATGGCTTCAAGCAGTTGTTGAAGCGATGTACTTAATTCTCACAGCCGCCAAGATGCGTTATTTATAATCAGCACACTATCGTCGATGCATTGATTTTTGCAGTTGTAACGCTTTGTACCCACATCAAGGGCTCAGGCCTGCATTGACACCACTTGGCAGGGCAAGACTTGAAGCAAGCAAAGTCCAGGTGCTGTTGCAAGTTGATAAAGTCTTTGGTGTCCCTGAGACAGTACAGGGGGCAAGCCAGCATGCCCTTGGAGATACTCTGGGTTCAAGTGAGGTGAGTCCCGTCCTTCCTCAGCAGAGCAGAGGGTAGCAGTGCAGCACCACAAAAAAGCAGTTCATGCAGAGCAGCAGCAGCCCTGCAGAGGGGGAGTATTTGTAGCAGCAGTGTAGGGTCAGAAGTCCAGTTCTTACACCCAGTGGTGCCTTTGAAGTGGAGGAGACTTCAAAGAAGGGCTTTAAAGTGCACAGATACCCTCCCTCCCAGCTCTGTCTTCAGACTCACCCCATGGGTGGTATGCAGCAGTTTGTGTGAGGATAGCACACAGCCTATTCAGGAGTAAGTTCCAGTGCCTCCCTCCCATTCTGCCCAGGATGACCCATCGGGATGTGGATGGGGTCTCAGTCACACGTAAGCTCCCTTTGTGTGTGGCCATTATCAAAAATGGGGTGACCCAGTGTGGTCCTGGACCTGGGTATGGTACGGTATCAAAAACAATGGTCCCTGACCAAAGGTAGATTTTTGATTCAATCAAACTTGTAATTGTAATTTCCTAAGTATGAGCTAGCCTCATTTGCTCAAAGTATTCAATACACATAATTAAAAATGCAACAACCCAAAAAGTCAAAGTGGAGAATAAACAGTTGTATTCTACCATCTTCCAGAAATCTTATTTTTTCCAATGGTTCTAATTATTTTAGGTACATAAAGAGAATGCTCAAGAGAACGTGCAGAAAAGAGGGTGCTCAAGAGTTGGAAGGTGAATAGACAGATGCAATATTAAGTGACAATTTTAAAAACATGGAAAAAACATGGACTGGTTCACTGATTCCAGTCTACTAGGTCCGGGCCACAAATACTATTAACACATGATACAATTACAATAGGAATTTGTATTTTGTGCATGTCTTTGATTAGGGTTATGTGTGATCCAAGATGGAATAGGAGGGGCGTCGACGTTTCGACCCGGCTTAGTGCTTGGGGGATAATTGGAAACCTCAGCTTGGCGGGTCTTCTTCAGGACGTGGGGGCAACCTCTGTACCAGACTGCTAACAATTACCCATATGGAGGTCAGGGTAGTCGGGGTACTTAATAATCCAAGTTGTACATCTTATGTAGTCTCACAGGAAAGTCATCTGTCAAAGTCCATGTAAACGACTATGGTTCTTAATCCAATTCAGGTGTATCCAACCCTTCTTGTTTGGGTATGCGATACGTTTTCAGCAAAAATCGTTCGTTCCCAAAAATTAATGGAGAGGGGCGCGGGGCCAAATCCTCACCCCAATATGAAGAGGTGATGGCTTCCTCCTCATTGTGAGTGCCGGGTGCGGTCACTATTCGGGACGATGTCTCCACTCTGTAGCAATTAGCCCTTTGTGTGTGGGCTGTCTAGAAGGAATGCACAAAGTCCAGCTGTCATCCATCCCAGACGTGTATTGGAGACAGTCTGCACGCATACGGGGCAGAAAAATTACATCTTTTAAAAAGTTCATTATGATATAATGGGGTAACACACAATTGTCCATGGACCTGGGTAACGATTGGTATAGGAAACAATGGTCCTAGACGTCTTATTTTTTCTTTTTTAAACAATTTGTATTTGGAAAAGAAGAATATATGTTACAAGACAATGATAACACGGTAGTCGGGTCTACAATAAAAACGATACATATTGCAGTTTTACAATCAATCTATACGCACCAATCCGGTCACAAAGATAAGTCAGAGTAGCAGTGTCAAGCCTATGTAGTGAACAGTCTGTGTTTAGGGACAAAGGAATACAAGCAGTGTACACACCAAGAGGCATCCCACTTACAGAGCAGTAGTTACGTGTTTTAAGGCAAGATCGTTTCTTCATCCAACAATACGCGCCTTTCATGTTGCAGTTCAATTGTAGGGAACAAACATATATTACCTCTATATTTGTTCCACCTCCCCCACTTATGGTCCCTTTTCTTGGGGCACCCTCTACACTTGAACACATCCTTTTCAGCAATCATTGCCCTATCCATGTCGATAGCCCAATCTTGCAAACACGGGGCAGTGCCCACCTCCATATATGCGCAAAACTACGTTTTGCGATAGACCACCCCAGTGAGGCCCATGATTGTTCAATCTGCGTTAGGTCTGTAGCCTCCCATACGTTAAGGAGTCATAGCTGGGGGGAGGCCTTCAAGTTCTTACCACCCGCCCTCTCCATTTGCTTAGTAACTTTATCCCAGTACTGTCCCACTATTGGACATTCCCATAGTATATGGAAGAAGGTGCCAGTCTGTTACAATTGTGGATGCAAAATGGATTAGCCCTCCTACCTAACTTAAACAAAAGCTTTTCATCAAAGTACACACAGTGGATTATTTTTAGTTGTACGAGGCACAGTCGTAGACTTCTTTAAAGCTACAATTCAGTTCTGAAAAATATTCACTCAAATAAAGGAGGGGAATCCAAAAGGCAAATTCAATTACCAATCAATTACACATTCTGGTATCCTTAGTAAAACCTCCCCCAGTGGGCCTGTACCTGATAGCATCCCAGCCCTGCCTTTTCACAGATGAATGTTCTCTGTGAGTCATCAGAAAATCATGAATTGAACATTTGTAAATCCATAAGGGACATGCCTATCTGTAAAACGGTAAACAGCCGTTACAACGCAACTATTACAACGGACTACTTTTACAACTCAACTTTTACAACACAGGATCCATTACAACAAACTACCATTACAACGCATTTTTTTACATCGCAGAGGCCTTTACAACGCATGCCATTACAACGTAAGTATTGGTAAGTATATAAATATATTAAAAATGTTATGGGTTTGGGTTTTTGGGTACAGAGGTATTTTTAGGGTTCAGGGCTAGGTTTGGGTTTTTGGGTACAGAGGTATTTTTAGGGTTCATGGCTAGGTTTGGGTTTTTGGGTACATGGGTATTTTTAGGGTTCAGGGCTAGGTTTGGGTTTTTGGGTAAAGGGGTATTTTTAGGGTTCAGGGCTAGGTTTTGGGTTTTTGAGTAAAGGGGTATTTTTAGGGTTCAGGGCTAGGTTTGGGTTTTTGGGTAAAGGGGTATTTTTAGGGTTCAGGGCTAGGTTTGGGTTTTTGGGTACAGAGGTATTTTTAGGGTTCAGGGCTAGGTTTTGGTTTTTGGGTAAAGGGTATTTTTAGGGTTCAGGGCTATGTTTGGGTTTTTGGGTAAAGGGGTATTTTTAGGGTTCAGGGCTAGGTTTGGGTTTTTGGGTAATGGGGTATTTTTAGGGTTCAGGGCTAGGTTTGGGTTTTTGGGTAAAGGGGTATTTTTAGGGTTCAGGGCTAGGTTTGGGTGTTTGGGTACATGGGTATTTTTAGGGTTCAGGGCTAGGTTTGGGTTTTGGGGTACAGGGGTATTTTTAGGGTCCAAGGCTAGGTTTGGGTTTAAAAAAAAATTAAATTAAAATTAAATTAAATTATATTAATTTTAATTACTTACATATTTTAAAATATTATATACTTACCAATACTTACGTTGTAATGGTATGCGTTGTAAAGGCATCTGCGATGTAAAAAAATGCGTTGTAATGGTAGTTCGTTGTAATGGATCCTGCGTTGTAAAAATTGCGTTGTAAAGGTATGCGTGCTAAAAGTATGCGTTGTAACGTCATACATCCCTGTAAAACTGGTACCACTATGAACCACAACCAGTTTTACGAAGGATACCAGAATGTGTTATTGATTGGTTATTGAATTTGCCTTTTGGATTCCCCTCCTTCATATCTGTCCTACCTCACAAGCACTTTCCTTTTTCACACTCGCCTTGGAGCAACCTCTTTCTCTGTTCGGAGCATTGAATATGGTGATCTGTTATGAAAGTAACTAAATAATAAACAGTCACAATTGGAGCAATATTTTATGCCTTTGTGTCTTTTGAGGATATACTTGTTTGCATTGTAAAGAAAATGGTGGTACATTAATGATACAATGCTAATTCTATATGTACCGGATGCCCTTTTAACTGAATTGTAGCTTTAAAGAAGTCTAGGACCATTGTTTCCTATACCAATCTTTTAAAAAGTGGCATTTTTAAAAGGGTAATGGTAAGTTCGACTTTACCAGTAAAGAGGATTTAGCATTACCATTAAAATGATATGAAACATGACAGATCTACTTCTCAATCAGGAATTACAGCTTAAAAGTGTAGGTAAGAATTGCCAAAGTTAACCTATAAGAGAGGTGGCCTCACAGTGGTGAAAAACGAATTTGGGTGTTTTCACTACCAGAACATGCAAACCCTAAAAGTATATGTTCTCCCTTTTCATTACACAGTAACCTGCCTTATGAACTACCTAGTGACTACCTTAGGGGTGACCTACATGTAATAACAGGGGAGTTCAAGGCTTGACAAACGGTTTTAAATGCTAAGTTGACATGGCAGTGTAAATTGCACACACAGGCTCTGCAATGGCAGGTGTGAGACACGTTTAAAGTCCTACTTGTGTGGGTAGAAAAATCAGTGCTGCAGGACCACTAGGATATTTTAAATATATATATATATATATATATATATATATATATATATATATATGTGTGTATATATATATATATATATATATATATATATATATATATATATCAATGTGTGTGTGTGTGTGTGTCTATTTATATATGTGTATGTATGTGTGTGTACACACATACATATATACATCATCTGGTGGCAAGAACTGCAGGGCTTGAAGCCGGTCCGTCGCTGGGAAATCCTCGACGCACCAGGAGCCCCCGACTCGAAAAAGAGGTAGTCAAAAAGTGGCTAGGGGTAGCTCTTTCCAAATCTGCGCTAGGCTGGCATGGAAAAGAAAGAACTGAGCATGAGCATTGTCCAGTGATTAATTTGTAAAATATGAAGTCCAGGTGTTCAAATGTTTGTCGAAGGCCACACCCACTTTTGACGGCTCCACCCACTTCCTCCACTGGCTCCAACCACTTATTCTATTGGCTCTACCTACATCCTCAACTGGTGCTGCTGAAAGCCAGATGTAATACCCCATCTCAATTCCATCATTGGAGCCTTCCTCAAGTAAGGTTTTGCTAGAAGGTTCCACTGCCCTGCAAACATTTTGAAAAAGATGAAATCAAAAGGGCATTTAAAGTACAATTTTGGAATAAATGAGCTAAAATGACTAAAGCATTCAAAAGGGGCATGCAAAACATCCCAGTGCTTTGTGTCGATGTGGGGAAAGGACAATACTGAGGTATGTGCAAAGTTTCTTTGTGTTGTCATTTTTTAGCAGTCTAATTGTGCATCATGAGGTCAAAGACACAACTTTTATATAGGATGTTTGCAAATTGGTGTATAAATGGTATAACCCGCAATACCTCTGCAATAAAATTTGTTTTACAAAAAAAAAATAGGATGTTTGGAAATAGGAGTCCGGCAAAGTGTCTGGATGGTTTCTGAAAGGAAATGCGGCTATTCAGCTAGGCAGGGCCAATAGTGTGTAATCCTCTCTGGCACAACTTCCGTCTTGAACCCCACAGCGCCTTACCAGTCTTCAGAAATAGGCACCAAGTGTATTATTAGCAGGCAGCATTGTAGTAGCACTGCAGTGTGACCTGTCTGGTTCTTTGTGTGATCCTCATTGTATTACTTCAGCAGGGGGCAAAAGGACTGGTCCCTAGGACTTTAAAAATCCCTTATCCTCAGTGTTAATGAGGGAATCCTCACAAATGACCTTGCATTCAGAGACACAGACAGACCTGTAATTTCCATTCAGAAAGTCTGATAAATGCAACTTCCCTGCAAGGATTTGTTTCTTCTTTACCTTATCCTGACAGATTTATTCACAAAGTGGTAGCTGCTCTCCACAGCCAGTGTCCTCGGCAGGGCCCAGGCTGTAGCTTCCATAGGTGCAGCAGAGGCAGTGGCCACTGGATCCAGAGACCTAATTGCAATGTTTTATAGTTCATAATGCAACCATGGGCCCATTTCCTTCTTTGCACTGGCGCCCATGGCACACTAGCTGTGCTACTACTTCTTTGTCAGAATGTTTTACAATGGACAAGGCCATCCAGTGACCTTTCCGGGCTCTGCACCTCACCACATGAGCGCCCTGCAAGCAATCTGTTTCTTTGCAAAAATAAAAGATGAAGTAAACCTCTTTTTTCTCGACCCTTTTTCCAATGCAATCTCAAATAATTGAGGCATTGCAAGTCTAAACGCATGCCTATCGCTCAGTGCCATTTTAACACATTGTGACTTGGGTTTGCACCCTCACCGGACACAAATATTGCACTTCATTTTACCCCCATCAGGAGACATCAGTGTGAAGAAAGGTCGGTAGTGAAGTAAATTTCTGAATCACTCTGCACACAGCAGTAGGGAAGAGGTGTGGTGCAGCGGCCAGGGCGGCTGACTCCGGAACACGGGGCTCACAGTTTGGTCACCAGCGGCCAGTTAGCCCAGCACCATGTTACTCTGGTCAGTAGCTCACTTAATCTTCCCTACGGCCTCCAGCGCTGGGACACCTCTCCTGAGGTAGCTGCGCGCTTTACAAATGCTTGTTGGTTATTATTATCACTGTGTCCATTTTCATGGGGTATTTAAAAAAAAAAGCCAGACTGTCCAGGCAGCGCAGAAATATGCGGTGATTGTACCAAAGGCAGGAGATAAATAGCATTTTCTCTAAAGGACGGCCCCAACAAAGAGAAAATCACCTTTGTTACAAACAACATAGCTCAAATAGACCAGGACTCCCAGCACTGCCCACCTCAACAAGCTAGCACCACACAAACTTCCAGCCAACAGAATCCTCCATGGACATCCAACAGCAGATACTCGATTCTGACGTCATGCCATTCCCAATCCGAGCTGCCACAAACTGCGGCAAAGAACCACAGACTGCTTACTACTTTAGCCTCTCCAAAACATCACTCAAAAATTACACAGAACATCACACATGCAACCATTCAGTCAACACTGATGCCAACTGCATGATGGAGCCATCGCATCGCATGGAGCTGTCTGACATGTAATCTAAACTAAATGAAGGCCTAGCTGATGGGTATAGCTGGGACAAGACGTGCACAACAGTTAACATTATTATATGTGCCTAATATCACTGTATATACCAATGGATTAATCAACAGACAACCATTGATATTTTAAAATCTTATATCTATTTGAAAAAACGAATTTTTTAATACAATATTATCATCAAAAAATGGACAGAAGTAAATAGCCATTGAAGCACAAATAATATTTATGATCATTGTTCATAACAATACAGATTATGACGTGCCCTGAATCATCATGTCAAATAATATTAATTTTGCCCAATACATTACGGGACAGAAGTCCCTTCTTCAAGGGCAGATCTATAAAAGAAGAAGAATAAAAATAGTGGTAATCCTGCTTTGAACAATTGCGTCGAAGTGGTTCATTCGAACCGGAGATGAACCTTTGTGAGGTCAGGTTAACTGCAAATCATGCAGGTGTTCCACAATCTTTACTGCGTGAACGTAATTGTTACCCTTTTGAATACAGATCATGCATGATAATCTAATAACTATATCCTTATCGTTAGTGACCGAGCGTGAAATGTCTCATGCAAGAATTGGGAAAGTGCTTCAAATCAATGTGCTATCTATATATATATAAAAACGAATGTATGTCTGTCTGTCTGTCCTTTATGCATTACTACACCATTCATCCGATCGCCATGAAACTTTGGGAAGTTGTTGAGTACACTCCCGCGAAGGTTTCTGGCATAAAAATGTATTAAATATCGAAGCAAGATTAGAAGCTGTTCGAATACAAACTGATCAAGCCCGTTCTTCTCAAACGAACGAGCATCGAGAATCGCACTGAAGGTGAATTCCTCTAATGTAACCCGGCCCTCCTCGAGCGCAGCTACGCGCATTGAGGGGGCCGGAAAAGCTGCCCAAACATGTCGAATCAGTCTTCGTTGTGCCGACACGGAGTGTTGGCGAGACGGTGCGGGATCGGGAATGAACCAGAGTCGTGATGGGGCGCAAGGTATGAGCGTGTAAGCGCTGTGCTCTCACGTTCAAAAGTATACCAAATGCGATGAGGCCTAATCCGGTTCGAAATAGAACCCAAGGGGAAGTAGTCTAGGGTGAAAGACACAGGGGCCAATATCGAGTGCGAGACACAAGTATCATTAGAAAGCGTACACAAACCAGGGAAAAAAATTCAAATTCACCTTAAAAGGCCATTCCGAGGTATTCAGAAGATATAGGCCAATCCCAGAAAACATAGGAAACTCTTAATACTAAATAACATCCTATTTACATATAGTATAAGATAAGCAAATCAGAGTAAATCAATAACAAGGATGCCGGAGAGATAGTTATCTTTCTCAGCAGCAGCAACATTCCTTTCTTCTGATATCGCAGCAACGCGCGACGGGTAAGCTAGTTCCCTATAAACCGCAAACTTCTGTAGACCACAAATGCGCCAAAAGCACCTCGTGTTATATCAAATGATACCTTGATAAATGACAGTGAATATACAGGAATCAAAAAAATATCTGTAACATGAAAAAAGTCCACACTTGTAATCAATCACTAAATTAGATGGTAACCGACCGACCCATTATTTGTTATTCATTCTCTAATTCTAACACATAACAATCCATTCCTGGGGACACTCTAGAATACGCGATGTTTGGCATTTCCTTCAATGCGAGCAGGGCAAATCTACCAAAATAAAATGTATGCATCAGCCCGATGTCCAATCTCAATAACCAGTTCCCTGTAAAAGTATACAACCAGTTGTCGAAGTGGGCGAAAAAAAAGTAGGGGAACTGTGGGCAGAGACTCCGAGGGCGAGGATAAACCAAGGTTTGGATCAGTGGGCGGAGTCAGAGCTGAGGCCAGAATGGGCCAAACATTCCAATTTTTAGCATTAGTTTGCCATTTCACCGACCAGTTACAGCTTATTGTGTTATTTAATTCAACCAATGGATACACTTGATTATTTAAGGTTTAATAAGTTATTGGCATTTAAATACATTCACAAAGTGGGATATATTTCCAATCACACAATGTCTCAAATACGCTTAAAAGTGGAATTACAAGCCATTTGTCTCCAAGCCAAGCAGTTTCACTCATTAGCACTTCTCCTCCCTTCTTACACAAGAGCAGTTCAAATATGAATGGTAAAATATCCTAGTTTGCAAATGTTTTCTATATAATTATGGCTCGGCCATATTTGCCACATAATACATCTTCCACTGCATAATCTCACTGATTTTAACTAATCATTTTTGTAGCTCAAACGGATAAAAAGTTACTAAAAACGTGACTTGAGTTGCTGCTAAGTGGACGGCCCTCTGCAAAGGTTGACTGATCACCTTTCTCATTGCTGCATTTATATGTTATACTGATACCAATGAGGCAGAATCTTTGCAGAGACTTAACATGTGTAAAAATGTCTAAATAATAAAGTATAAGAAAATATATTGCATTACGCTGCATCCTTTTTTTTGTTGCATAATTTAGTCAACACTGCGGCATCATTTTGTCCCCCATTGCTGCCTAATTCCAGTGGCTCCAGAGCAGGTAGCACATGTTAAAAGTGCTTGAGCATGAAGCAGAGAGACTGAAGTTTGCAAACTTAGTTTGGTGTGCATGCAAATTCTGCATTGCCGATCCTTGGTGAGTTGCAGCTACTACTGCTGAAACAAGGCCAATGGAGGCACCAATGGTTGAGGCGTACTGGTCTGCATGGCAGGGCCGGCTTTTGTGCTGGTGGCGCCCTGTGCAACAATGTTTTTTGGTGCCCCCAATGATCACCTACACCTCGGACTCCCTCACTACTACCCTTTAACAGTCCTCCTCAAGTCTCCATAACCAAACTCTTTCTCAGATGCATTTAATTTGATTTACAGCGCCACTCATACCAGTGTACGGTGTCAGAGCACTTAACATCACACACACTACACAGAGACAATCATTTATATGTGTGTAAATCACTGTATAGGAAATGTTACATAAGACAAAGGACTACAAAGTGTAGAAGCCACACGACAACCATACTAGTAGGCAGTATAGTTTAATAGCTCACTGTTCTATGTTAGGATTTTAACTTACAAACTGCAAGTAACAAAAGGATCTCTCTAACAAAAGCAGTAACCTACTAACCTAGTTGACATTGTGTGCACTTTGTGATCTCTGCATGGTACAAGTTCTCTGCAGCAGGCACATTAACCCTCTGTGCTACCTTTCCAGGCGTCAACCCTTCCACTAGACAAAACTCCGAACTCTCTTTAGGAAGAACATTAATCACCGAAGTTATCATGAAATTTTTATTGTTGCTGAAAATTGCTGGAGGCCAGGAAGGAGGCAGCAAGTTTTTTTTAAACTATAAATACTTGCAAACACTACGCACCCACCCGGAATAGGTACCCAGTGCGGTCACACCGCTCGCACTGTCCTAACCTGCTCAAGGTTCATGTGACCTCAGTGACAGAGTCACAGTGACTGGATCACTGTTGCTCTAGGGTGTGCTGCTTCGTCGGTCTGCCCACAAGACTGGAGATGTACTTTATTATGGATTGTGGTGGACAGGCCTTCAAGGTTAACCCACAATTGACACCACTAGGGTACACCTGCTTGTGCTAAGACATCAGGCCTTTGAAGGTCTAGCATGGGAATATGCTCCCTCAGTAGAGTGGTCTGGTGGACTGGTCATTAAGGCTGTACCCGGTTCCCCATTTTCAAATTCGACAGCTCTGGCCATAGTGCCACATCCTCTCCCCCACTGAACACCATACTGTCCTACTGAGAGAAACTCGCACTGCCTTCCGCTACAACCTAATTGTGCCCGCTATAAACACTTGGATGTGGCTTAATTCAAATTATGCACCTGATAAGAGTAATATGCTGCCTAAAAAAAAAAGTAAAAGCAAACACTCATAGGGAATGCAAGATAAAGTAAAGCCTGTGAAATGTAAGCAGAAACAATATGATTACCTTAACGATCTCTCACTCACTATTCAGAAATCAGCGAGTGGTTTTACCTAAAAAGTTAAGGACATGACTACAGGGCCCTGAAGGGAACCGTTTCAATGTCCATTGCTTATATCCTTACAAAACGTAAGCAGTATGGTTTAAAAAGACCACATTCATAAACACAGAGCCATGGTACACATTTTGTTTTCCAATCCACCCATCAACCAGGTATTGCAATACATCCAGTAATGGTGCACTTCCCCACCTGGGGACAACAACGTTGTTCAAAGAAAGACGAGAAAACAAAAGTAGCGCTTCACTGCAAAGTCTGTAAAGTGAGGCTGATGTGTTTGGATGTGAATAAAACCAATCTGGCCACTTCGTAACCACGCTGTTTTGCTTTCTTTAGTTATGTATTTATTTTTCATATTTAAAACCTTTTATTTCTCTCCATCCCGAGGCTGCACTTTGGGATAGAAAAAGTTGAGAAAAAGGGCATTTCCCAAAGTGTTTTTCTTTTTTGGATCCATTTCACAGGGAAGTAGCTAAATGAAAGAAGGAAACAGAGGCTGCGAACCGTTTCTTCAAGTCACTCTTTTCAGTAAGTGAGGAGCAAGACAGAAAGAGATGGAATAATAGGAAGAGAGGGGTTGGGGCAGCTGCCAGCATCGAAAAGAAGTCTTCTTTGGGTAGTAAGGAAGAGACAGTCATTTTCCTTCTCTGCCCGTCCTCGAACGTCCACGAACGTCCACGAAAGCAAGCCGAGCCGTATCTGAATGCCTTTGCTATTTCTGCAGTCCTGGGACATAGTTTTGAAAAGAAAAGGGGAACGGAATCTTTTTATCCGATCCCGCCCACTTCAACTACTGTATACAACGTATGCCAAAAAAAAGTTGACCCTTCACTCAATTCCAGGTGTTAATGGGGCAGGGTACACGCCCAAAAGTCGAAGGTGATGTAGGAGAAAGGGCGTCTCCTTGAGAAAATATATGTTCCTTGATGAAAAAAAATACAAAATCTGCATTTCAAAAAGGCAGTAGTATTTTAGACATGCCAGAAATGCCTACCTACGGCCTGCTGCTGCACACTAAGTGCACACGACACTCACCTGCTTCAGATGAAAGTGCCCGATTGCCACCAGTGCGCCATGCGTGCGTGCCTCTTAAAATTATAAGGCAGGCCTGTGGAAAGGAATTTGAAAAGCGTTACGCACGCACGCTGCCGCAGCTGCACATAACCAATTCCAGCCCAATCAGTGACCTGCTCACTGGCACAGACTTAAGGCATAGTTTTATTATCGTATCTACGCTCACGTGCTCAGCTCTTCTCTAGGGACTCGGGAGAATGAGTGAGAGTGCTGATCTTGTTGTGAAGAGTGATTATTTTTTTGTCACACACTTTGTGCTAAGTACTGGAAAGCACCGGCACAAATTAAGCACTGGGTGGGGACAAGGGTAGCCTTGGGGAATTTTCGATGACCCTAGAGAAAGTGTCTGTCGTCTGAGAGCCACAGGCTTTGATAAATGTATGCAGTCGTAAAGTTCTGAAGAGAAACAGCAAGAATGGAGGGCTTGTCATCACACTCTGTAATTATGCTTTATTGTTAATTACATTCTGGAAAATAACTAACAAATGTGTGAAAAACATGAACCTTGCATCCTCATGCATGTAGCAAACAAGCATGGGAGATAAAAAATCACAAATCTCAAAAGGCAACTAAACTAATCAGAAACCATTATTTTTGCTGCAGGCAGTTATAATAACATTACTTTTATTTGAAATCCAATTTTTTTTCCACCATTCAGTATGGGGGAAAAATTATTTGGCTATTGTCTGCATGTCAAATGATTCCATCATCTCTTTATATTTGTTGCATATGGCATGTCTGTTCTGGGACATAACTGATCTTAACCAAGTTTTCAGTTGGTGGTGACCAATGAAGTTTCTCTCAGCCTCAAGATACTGGAATAACTAAGACCGACTTCTCCAACAAGTAGCTCGTGACCTACTGGAAGCTCTTCAGCTGCTTGTGAATAGCTATCCTGTGTACTGCCAAGCCTACTAAATTAGGTGTTCTTGGTTTAATTAACCATGTACACCAGAATTGACAAGCATGTGTTAAAGATGAAAATGTGCATATTTACAGAACTTTTTTTTTCTCAGAAAGTTGTTTGGAGAAAAGTCCTTGAACTTGCAAAAGTATATTTAATGGGGATCGAAGTGATAAAACATGTGGCGTCGGGGAGACTTATTCCTCCTTTATTACCTTGGTCCCAGGGGCATTGCAGCTCTGCCTCTTCTTTGTTACCCATATAGAGGCATAGCAAACTTATAAAGCCTTTTTCACATTACTCTTAGCAACCCTGCCTTATGCGCGGAGGTGATTACTGCTAGATTACTCTAAAAAGAAAGCCTATAGATAAGGCGCTTACCTTTCCCATTCTTCTCTTTCCTCCGAGAGAAGTTCGAGAGAAGACCCGAGGAACCCAAAAGAGAGGAAAAAAACAAAAAACAAAGACAAGAAAAAGGATAAGATGTATTATGCTACGAACAAAAGCATAACCTAAAAAAAAGATTAAAACCAAGAGAAATAACAACATGACCAATGCATTTTAAAGTGCAGCATCGACCTCCGAGGCCAAGGGTATGCCCATCCGTGCCCGGAGGAGGTTGGGCTGGGCCCACTTTCTTGGCTTTTAGATTTAAGGTGAGTTTGGACCTTGCCCCCAACGGAGCGAACACCGACTCCTGTTCATACTCGTTCCCCCTAGTGTCAACACCAGTTAACAAGTTGAATGGACATAGGAGCTTTGAGAAGGTATTGTGCTAGAATTTAATACAAGAAAGTGTGGGAAGCCGGTACGCTAGGGTTAGACTGGCTGGGACAGTTACAAAAGTTGATAAGTACATATCGTATTTCACTTTCCCTTTTCTGTTTACCCTCCCTTCTTTTCTTCTTTGTTCTTAAGAAAGTGTACTTTCCTTGGTTGAACACACTATAAACAAAACAGAACAAATCCTTATACACAAGGTAGTAATACCCTTACGAAACATGGGGAAATGAAAGGCAATAGACGCACCCATGGGTAAGGGCAAAACACCCAAACTTAAAAGAAAAAGTGTGGGTTGGAATTATACAATATCTGAAATAGACACCCTTATGGAAGAGGTCGAGACAGTGCTAGAGGGAGTGACAAGGAAACAGAAGGTACCATCCAAAGAAAAAATGACTTCCTTTTATACAAGGCAGGCAGTACACCAACAACTGGCACCAGTGAATCGAAGCGATGTCATAGTGCATGAAGCACATACAGCAAGCCAACAGAGCACTCAAACGCAACTGGTGGCAATGACTAAATTACAAAAAACACCCTAATGACTCCACACATAAATAGGAGCTAGGGAAGAGCCTGGGCAGGGAACCTATAGATCATGCTAGAAAGATCACAGGTATAGGGGAATAGTCCACGCAAATAGATTTGCGCCCCTAGCCGAGGAAAATCCTGAGATACTACCTCCCGAGGGTGCAACGAGCCATTCCAGCTGCAGACAAACGAGCCTGTAGTGGCCAAAGAGTCTACACAGCCCGCCAATGGATGCAAATGCCCGGACAAAATTGGGGAGATGCAGACATTAGCTGAGAAAGTACATACCCTAGTAAAAGAAGTAGAGAATCTAAAAACATTAGTAAATCCCCTGAAGACGCAACTGGCAGCCACCATTGCAGTGCATCCAACTAATCCATTTGTAGGACACATGGAACCATCAACATGATCGATTAAACCGCCAATTGAACACAAAGTAGTAGCTAACACAATACCTAATAGAGCGCAAAAGAACCCCTACATAACAAGACTTCTGAGAGATCTAGAGGGGAGCAAGTGCCCCAATGGTACAGGGAGATGGAGAATAGGCCAAGTAACACAGGCAATAGCATGAATCAGATAAGATATCCAGAAAGAGCACATGTCCTACCAACGCAGCCCTATGAATGACCACACCTAATCCAGCGTGGTGTCCCGAGAATGCCCCATGATAACTAAGCACGCCTGCCTGCATCGAGAATGCAATACGAGGGTGATAACCAACCCAAATTAGTGCACAACCATGGACCACAAGAGAGGAAAATAGGTCAGAAATATACTTAACTAACGTACCCAAGAATACCACAGGAGCTAGGGAGAATGAAGACTCACTTAAAAAAAAGCCATCCATTGGATTAGACACAAGAAACATTGCTTGTCAGTTCTCTCTGTTCGGATATAATAAGGGCTGAGCGCTTGGAGGTTGGAAATGAAAGTCTAGATATAATCCATCTAATTGTCACCAACAGAGAAATAGTACAGTCTGGTCTATATCGTTTTATACTGTTTTTAACAATATTACATACACAAGCAGGATGGGGTCTAGAGTGTAACATTGTATTAATTAGCACACTCCTTCCCCACCATGGACTTTGTACTGAGACCAATGATAGTTTTATCGTGATACTGTGTACATATGGTTCAACTGATCTTAGATACTACTGATTTTAAATTGTCCACTTTTACTGACCTGAAATTATGGCTTTCTAAGGATTTATTGATAAATTAAATTTCCTAAGCTGGTTTGGCACTTAGGGCTGAAACCTAAACAGTATTTCCATGCATGTTTATAATATAGTTGATTGTGGATTATTTGAAAATCTTGTTTTATTGTGAAACTTTTATGGCCTACGGCCTAAATAAAGTATTTAAATGATTACTGCTAGTAATCTTGCATATTGTCGCCACTAATGTAATTGTGTCTGATATGGCCACTATTACAACATTAATAATTTGAGTAGCTCAATATAATTTTCACTGAAGATAAGTAGCCCTTATTACAGAAAAGGTTGGGGACCCTTGATCTAAGAAAATATGTTGTAGCTTCTAAAGCTATGCAAGAAAAGCTCTCTGTTGGGTGCCTTTTTACGAACTATGTCTGCAAGTTCTGTCCCTGAAGAGTACCTAAACATAATTGATAATATAGTTAACTCAAGTGAGGGTAGCAAAGGGTCAATGTCTTTGTTATGAGCAATGGTGACTGGTGTGTTTACCCGGGCCCATTTTTGAGGATTCAGTCCATACAGCCATTCTCTCCAGTAAGCCCTCCGTCTTTTTGAAAGATAAAGCTGTAATCACTCATTGAATATTATCGGGTGTGATTAATGTATCATGCTGTAAGGAAGTCACCATCCCTCTATAACCTTGACTGCCTGCTGTTGCCATTTTTGCACAGTTAATGGTATAAAGGCTCATTGAATTGGATTGTAAGAATATATTAGGCAATGGGATACCAATGATACAAACAGTATCTGTTGGATTTGGCCATCTATATAGGGTCACCCACAAACATTTTGACATCTATCCTCCTGTTTTCCAAACCCATTTCTGTTGGCATTTAGGGTTCTATGCACTTTACTACTGCCAACCAGTGGTAACATGATTGTGCTTTCTCTCTCTCCTTTAACATGGTAAAATCGGCTTACATCCAATTGGCACAATTAATGTACTTATAAGTCCCAAGCAAAGGCATACTACTTGTCCCAGGGCCTGTAAATTAAATGCTACTTGAGAGCATGCAGCACCTATTGTGTCACCCACTTAAATAGCTCTTTAAGACATGTCTCGGGCCTGCCACTGAAGCATGTAGGGTAGTTTTAAACTGCCATTTCGACCTGGAAAAATAAACTTATGTCAGGCCTAAACCTTCCTTTTAAATTCATACAAATCAAAAAACAGCCCATAGGGCAGGGTGTAGTATATTTAAAAAGATGGCCATGTTGTTTTAGGTTTTACATGTCCTGGTAATGAAAAACTCGTAAATTCTTTTTCCACTACTGCAAGGCCTTCCTCTCCCACAGGATAACATTGGTTTACATAATTACATTTATTAAGTGATAACTTTGAATTGGGAACTGGGTGGAAGGTCAAGTTTGGTGTCTAAAGAATTGGAATTTAAAACCCTCTTTAATGGTAAAGTTGGATATTAAGTCACAATTCTGAAAATGCCACTATTAGAATGGTGGCATTTTCATGTCCTAACCATTTGGTGCCTGTCTCCTGGGTCACATGACTGGGTCCAGTTGGCAGTTGGCCTTTGAATATTCCGACAAGACAGAGTCAAAGGGGATTGAGTGTTGGTAGAATAGGAGGAACAGAGCTGTTCCCTGGCCCGATTACATGTTAATGGAGCTGCCTCAGGACACTTACAAAGAACTTGACACCAGTCTATAGTCACCACAATCCCCTTGGAGCCTGGGCGGAGGAAGGTGGAAATTCCAGAACCAGAAGTGGGAAAGGCTAGAAGTTCTCCCTCTTCAGGATGGCACCACGTGTAAATATTATAACCTTAGACCAAGTCTTCAGTGTACTCCTAGACCTATAAAAGACTACAGAAGGACTGACTTATCCAGGGGACTGTCCTGCTGCTTGAGTCTTGCCTTCTTTCTCAGAGCGCTGCCCTGCTACTACCAGAGGACTTCCTTGTTCTCCAGAGGACTGCTCTTCTGCTTGATGCCTGCCTAATTTCATCAGATCACTACCCTGCCTCTTGAGGCTTGCCTTGTTGCTGGAAAGAGAGAGGACCAAATCCTTGAACCTAGGACCAGAGTGACTCTAAGGGTCAGGTGGCTGACTTCCTGTTCTGAGCTCCACTGACACAACAAGCTTAATGGGCCACCCTACAACTGCCAAGCTGACCTGCACCAACTGGCCCTGCCTGGACTTGCCCCTGGACCTACCTGAGCACTGCTGACCTCTGCTGGAGTGGGTTTTTGATCAATAAGAGATGTCTCCCCAGGTCCTGGACCCTTGGCTGGCATTAGTTGAGCTCCTCTTGTGAAATCCTGAAGTTATAAACTTTGCAAGTGTGACTGTGAGAAGGTAATCGTATTCAGCGCTTCTAACCTGGTCACTGTATCCGGACTGCACTCCATTATAGTTGGCCTGAACGTTAGACTTTGTTCCAGTCTAGTGACCATGTACCCACAATTGGAGCTTTCTGCTTTTTGGTGCTCTTTTTAGTTTGTCATTTTGGGCTCATTTTATTTAGTACATTTTACTATATTTTCTAAATTAGTGTGAGTTTTTGAATGTTGTACTTTAATTTTTTTACTGTGTAGGGCTGCATAAATACTTAACACAATATCTCTACGGTAAGCCTGACTGATTTTGCGCTAAGCTACCAGAGGTTAATTTAGTGACTTTTGTGGTTCACCCTGACCAGGATTTGGGTTGTTGCTTGAGCAGGATTTTCACCCCATGCAATCAAAAGTCCACTTTCTTATAGTATCCATCATTCAGTAACCACCTACTACCCCAGACCTCTAGAAGAGGCTTAACAATCTGCTTGTCAAAGAATGAAAGCACTTAGCATTGTTTCTATTAAAATAAAACTTTGACCAAACCTCAAGTCGGCAATTAACTGCATTAGCAGACAGCACCACTCCACTAGATGTGGTCCTATGTGTAAATTTTAGTCAAAGAACTGTAAGATTTCTAATCCTAGCTTCTCCTTTTTTTTAAACAAGTGTGATGTAATAAGCACTTCTTTAAAATTTTCACAGGGCTCCCAACAGTGCATCTGTACATGAGGGCAATCTTTGGGCATTTTTATCAGTCAGTCAGTCAAATTGGCTTTATTTCGATATAAAAATATCTTAAAAAGTAATACATACATGTTACAACAATGATAAAAAGATAAAAGCCTAGCCAAAAATTCAATCAATCAAAATACAATTAGAGTGGCGGCAATAAATTATCTAAAAATGGTCTAACAGGCTGACCTAAATTAAACAATGTACAAAAGCCTTTTTGATCTGATCAGCCATGCCCAGCTTCAAAACTTCGCTATGCCACAAACAAACAGGGGCCATGTGTCAGATCTTAGAATTCGCAAGGCCACAATGTAGTGTCTGGTACCCAGCTCTTTGCACAAGGGTTTTACCCATCTGTTGCGAGGAGCTTTATAAGCAGGGCATTCGAATAAAAGGTGGGGCACTGATTCAATCCTGGACTGACAAAAAGAACAGGAGGGTACAGTTTGTGCCGGAATCTTCCAGCGTGCCGTCAGTTCTCCCACAGGGAGCACACCTATTCTAAATTTAAAATATAGAGCTCTGTCTCTAGGTTTTGAAATAAAATCGAGATAGGGTTCGCGGAGGGCTACATCCTTCACTATTAAAAATTCACTGGAGGATTTACATAATTTGGAGTCGTTATTTCTCCTACTCATTACCCAGTTCCAATACATTACATTACATTACATTACATATAGCGCCGCACTACCGCCTCTTACCATATAAATATCTAGCACCGGGGCAATTGGTTTGAGGGTGGATAGCCTCTGTTCCTTAAGGAGAGCCCCCACCACCCTTTTGTGGCTTAGTAACCTTTTATGAATGTGGAGCTTCATTATTAGAGATAATAGATACGGAGGCATTCCCAGGTCGGATAATAACCTCCATAAACGGCCCTAGGCACTAGATCGAAGACAGTCCGCAAATCGATAAATGCAAGGTACAGACTGCCTTTGCCCAGTACAACAACCTTCCAATATAACATCAGGAGTCTGAAGGACTGCTCAATGGTCCCCAAAACCTGCTTGGTAGTCGGGCAAGATCCTGTTTTCTTCCGCCCACTGGAGCACCCTCCCGCGGACTACCTTCCCTGCGACTTTCTGTGATGTATCAATTAGGCTTATGGGGCGGTAGTTTGCTGGGTCGTCCCGTCCCCCTTTTTTGAAGATTGGGACGACCTCAGCACCCATCCAGGATTCTGGGAGAGTTGCATCAAGGTAGCTTGCATTGAGCAAAGCAGCAATGAGAGTCCCCCATTCCGTCGGGTTGAGACGAAGCAGATCGCCCGGAAGGCTGTCCGGCCCTGCAGCTTTATTAGGTACAAGAGATTTGATGGCATTCTCCTTTCCTTAGCAGTGAATGCCATACCCTCCTTCTGCTCTAGGGGACCCAATGGTGGGAATTTAAAGGGGCCTACCCCATCTTCCACAGTGGTAGTGTAAAGGCGAGAGAAATGCTTAAACCATGACCCCTCGGAAATATTACATGTTATGAGCGAGTCTGTAGGCCTGTCCTTGGATCTCACTAAATCCCAAAAGCCCCTAGGGTCCCTCCCTGCGCTTGCCGCTTTCAGGTCACACCAGAACTGATTTTCCCAGACCTTCTTAGCTTCACTAATTGCTGCCCTGTACCTCTTCCTTGCAATAACAATCAGCCCAATTTCCTTTGTTTTGACTGCATTAATTAGATCCCTTTTTGCCTTCCTACAGGGGGTAGAATACCATCCTGGGTTGCCCTTGGGACGGCCCCGCTTGCCTACTCTGTCACCTCGACGATCTATGATAAAGAGGTCACCTAGGGTTTTGGTAGTAAGGCAAAAAAGAGAAGATACCTCCTGGGGGCTCATACTAGTAGGCGTCAGCCTGGATACAGTTTCAGACAGAATTAACCTTATTTCTAAGACCTTCCCCTCATCAATGGTAACCTTATCCCATTTCAAGCGTCTTCCACAATTCGAGGGGCAGACTTCACTTGTCGACCTCGAAACATAAGGCACCCGAGTGGCTTTGTCCACTTTCCATAAGGGGGTCAGGGACAGAGTAAGTGGGTTGTGGTCACTGTCCGCAGATGGTACGACTGCCATATCTAGCAAATAGGCCCAGAGCTTAAAGTCCAGTAAGATGTAATCAATTCTGGACGAGTGACCAACCCGGTTAAACGTATGGGCACCATCAGGGTCCGAGACTGTTCTCCCATTTGTCGCCCTTAGCCCATACTCCAAGGTGAGGGCATTTAATTGCACCGCCCGTTTTGACCACCTCAGTTGTTTTTAAAAAACATTAAATGCACATAAAAATGACTATTACCTGCAACCAACATCATTCTTATAGCTTTAGGTTCCTGGAAAAGTAGGAAGGAGTGTGATTGTCAGTAGTTGTGTTGGTAGCACTGGTAGGTGCAATAGGTGGTCAGACTGCAGTGTCCTCCTGACAAGGGCTCTGGCACTTATTTCATTTTACAACTCGAGCACTGGTGTAGAGTGCTCAGAAACAGAATAGCTGAAGACCCAGACAAACAGGACATGAAATAGGCCTTCTGTAGGGGATGCTCACAAAATGAGATGCGCAGTTTGTGCATTGGAGATAGATGCTTTACAAATGTGACACACCTGATGTGAAAGAAACAGATACATAATGCCTATTATGTGAGAACACTTCAAAAACAAGATGGTGTGTGTGAGAGAGAGAGACATGTTTGCAAAAACGAGATACAGTGTGTGTGTGACCGGTCCTACAAACACATAAAGCTTGCTGTGTGAGACAGAGCACCCTACCATCGTGAGATGCTTGAAACTGCGAAATGTGTCACAGAAATTCAGAGTAGGGAAATATGCAAAACAAGATGATTGTGAGTGATCCTTGGTTATTAAAAAAATCTAAAGTCTTCTTTTGAGCCAGTACAGGCTTTAATTCATACAATCATTTGAAATTTCTTGGTGTCAGAGTTATTCTTTTTTGAAAGGAACTCAAGGTTGTTACCAGCCCTGGAAAGGTTTCCACTAGTCCTAATGTCTCATACTAAAAGGTTTGAAAGCACTATAAGCATTTAAACATTGAGGGACACTTTTTAAATGTTTGATACAACATACACAGTAACCAAGTTTGCTTTCCTACATCAATAGGAGAGAGTAGAAGAGCAACAGACCTACTAAGGTATGATGCCGGTATTGCCTCTCCCCATGCTGTTGCACATTTGGCTGCCTTACACCAATGCAGACAGCCATGCCCTTTAGGGCATGGGTGTGGTGTGGCGTTGGCTCAACATCTTGAGATTCTGGGCCAATCACTTAATCTCTCCATGCCAATAAACAATCCATGTGATCCTGTGTAATCTAACTGGCGCTCATATAAAGCACTTCAATACCTCTGTGTCGAGTTTTCGCTATATTTAAAAAAAAAAACTGTATGTGAGAAAGTGCCATCTTTCTTGCATTGGTATGCCCTCACTTTTTTTCTGAACTGCTGATGTGCTTTGACTAAGTGTGCCCTGGGCTCCTGCCAACCAGGTACCCAGGGCCTGTGTTCCTTCCCTAAAAACTGTGTTGAAACAAAACCCAATTGGCATCTCTGGCCACCTATCAGCCCCTAGTAAATGGTACCATTGGTACCCAGGGCATGGAGACCAGAGAAGACCCCTAAGGGCTGCAGCACTTATTGTGCCACCCTTAGGGGCCCTGTACCTTCGTACCCACACACTGCCTTTGCAGAGTGAGTGCCTAGGTACAAAACTAAACAAAGAGTCGACATGGCACACATCCCTGTGTGCCATGCCCACAGACCCACTGCCCTGGCATACATCAGTTAACCCTCTAGCTGGGTGCCCTATGCCAGTGGTGTGGGCACAGGTGCATGAGCCCTGTGCCCCTACAGTACCCAGGGCCACTCCTGGGCACTGTAAGTGCAGTGTTGCCACTAAGAGTATATGCTGCTGGGAGGTTGTCATTACGAACTCCACAGCACCATAATGGCTACACTGAAGACTGACAAGTTTGGTACCAAACTTCTCAGCACATTAAACCCACACTGATGCCGCCAGTGTCAGATTTAATGTAAAATGCACCAGAAGGCATCTTAGAGATGCTCCCCTGAAAACCTATGAAAAACAACATATAACTGTGGGTCTACCAACATAATCAAGACTACGTGTGTGTAGGGCTGGCTATGTGTCTGCTACCAACAGTTGAATAGAAGACAAACTATTGGACAATTAACCAATGTGGAAAATGTCCATCAGTTACTCGTTCCGTGCCACCCAGTACATCATTTGGTCTACTTCACAGTAGTTAGTCCATTGTATTGTCTCCGTGAATATGAAAAGGAGATGATTAATGAAAGATAGATGTCTGGTAGGTGTTATTCACTTGTAACTGAGAGCAGTGCATTGGTGAAAAAAATTGAAAAAAGTGAGTGTGTTGAATATAAGATTGGATGATGCATGCAATGTAACTTTATTCTGGAGTCATGCACCTCCAACGTTAAAAACAATAGAGTGCAAAAAAGTCAGATGGTTCAAACAAATAACTTCTGACTGGGTAATCTGGTCGACATGTTTCTGCGGACTATTAAAGGTCAAACAATGTACCTGCCGCTTCCTCAGGACCCATAAACTTGATTGCTACTGCTTACGTGAAATAAATAATAATTAAATACAAAAGGACATATGTGAACAGAAATGCTGAATGTCACCTGTTCACTTCCATTTTCCTCCTTAATTTGTAAGGGGAATTGCCTCGCCTCACCTGGGAAACAGCTCAGGAAATTGAAGCACCGCTCTCTCCGTCGGTACTTCCAGCAGCCTGCCGGGCTGTTTGGGGAGGCCCTGAAAACCTAACCTACAATCCACGTCTGGCTGAGTGGCTGCAGAGGCTGCCACACAGCAGATATGTTGCTGGACCCCTGGGTAGGAGAGCCCCGCTCTCCTGGGCCTGCAACAAGGCAGATCCTGGGCAAGATGCTAGGTCTCCTCCCCCAGGATGGGCAGGGGGAAGCTTCAAAGGCATACTGCCTCTGTGAGCTTCTCCAGACCATTTACTGTACCTAGCAACCAGCCCCCAACGGTCCTGACCCCCACTCTGGCGGGAAAAACTACATCAGGAAGAGGGGGTGCCAGCCTGTGCCAACCCCACCCCTCAGGTGGGGGAGGCGAGGTAAAGCACGACCCCGGGCTCCGGCCATCCTGTAGATGGGGAGCCCTGCCCAATCCCAGCTAGGCTCCTGCCCCCCTCCCACAAGCGAGGAGCAGGCAAGGGGGTGTACTCACCCCAGGACAGGGACCCATTGGTCCCTGTCCTTGCCCTACCTGTAACGCCCCTAAACCTAGTATTTAGGGGCTCCCTGAACCTTCCTTCCTCAGATCCCGATATCAAAAAGAAGATCAAGAAGAAGAAGACCCGCAGCGCAGCTGCTAACAACAGGATAACAACAACTGACTTGGCCCCAGCCCTACCGGTCTGTTGATCCTGGAACCTGCTCCTGCCTAAGCCCGGCGACCTCCGCGGACAGCAACCTTGGGACACCCAGAGGACCTGCCTGCCTTGACCCGCTTGAAGATTGGGACTCCCATCAGCAGAAGCTCTGCTGCGACAACTCAACTGGTGCTCACCAGGAAGCTCCGGACCAGCCCACTCTGCACCAGCCGAGCCCGGGCCGGGCCAACCCGAACCAAGGCCACGAGGACGTCCCCCTGGTGACTGGGACCCGAAGTCCAGTGCCCAAAGAACCTCCTCAACGAACCAGCCGACGCCTGAACAATCAGAACCAGGGGCCACCCCAACCGCGACCAGCTGATGGTAAGCTTTTCGACCCCCAAAGGCAACCGGCGCCCCGCGGCCCCCTGTGCCTCCCTTTGGGGTACCTACCTGTGCTCCAACATCCCAACTTACCTCTCGAAGTGCTGGTTGCCCCTGGAGAGTCTCTGTCCCCGAATGTGCAAAACTGCCTAGGCAATCACAGTGAGGGAACTAGTGCAAGGAGGGACGGACAACTAGGTAAATGCACATATATTCATGTATTATTTATTTAACGAACAGGACTTTATACATATAATTAAAAAATACAATTTATATATCATAATTACATACACAATAAAAAGAAACTTAAAATGATGATGGAATCACCAACATTAAGGAAAAAAACAACAATTAATATTTAAAAGGAAAAGGTGGCAAATTTATATTATCGACGCGCGTTTCGGCGTTCAAGACAACGCCTTCTTCAGGAGCCACACAAATTTCTGCAACATAACAGAAAAACATATAATTATAACCGAACCTTATTTGTTATCTTTAAAAGATCAATTAGTGCATTCACATTTTTTAAAAAGAATTTGTCCTCCACATTATAGCTACTAGACCCTAGTGATACAAACATAAAGATATATTCAAAAAGGCACAGTTATTAACAACGTGTGTAAAGTTGAGGAAACATAATGAATCCAACAATTGAAGCATGGCCGATATGACAATTTATAAAACATCATAAACCAACATTTTAGACAAACATTTCGATAATTCATTATATTCGACAAGGCATTATATTCAAATATCTTATGTTCTTTTTTGCCGACTAGGAAATTTGTATATGCTTCAGAAAACAATTGTACAAAATACGTACAAGTTGACTTACTAAAAACAAGGACAAGGTGTGTCTGTCTTTGAGCCTTCGCTTGATATGGCTACAATCTATAGCGTACACTGTAGGATTTTCATGAGGACTAACAGTCCTTGTATCAGTGATATAAACACCTAATTAATAGAAAAATAGGGGATATCAGTGAAAAATATAAAGAACCAAAAAACTAGGTATTCAATTAGTTAAGGGCAAACTAACCGAAAGGGGCCATGGTTTCTCACCTTTATAAAAATTCCCGGAATCATACGTTAAAAACGTCTAGCTGGTAGGGCACAGCGCAGGTTGACGAGCGGATAAGTCGTGTCAAAGATATAAAGCAATAATTTCATCTATACAGGAGAGGAGAAACACGATAAGACTAATTAGAGTTCACTCGGTGAAAACTATGATTAAGGCACATGTCGATTTATCAGGGGAAACCGTTATATAGAACTCCCACTCACCAATAATATAGACGGTAGAGTCTCTATGAGCTTCAATGAACCCAGATAGCCGAGACCGTATTTCATAAAAGGTTTTCTACGTTAGTACGAAACGGAGACGTATTTTTTCTCCATGTTTACTCGTTTCTCCTGACAGGATAATGTCGAACATACGAGTCTACAGAAAAGAGATATAAAAGCCAGACCAACCCGGGAGTTAGATAGAGCGGCATGTCCGGTAATATTTCCAATTAATAAAGCATTTAAGAATATTGTAGCAAAGGAATCACCCAAGGGTCATTAGAAATTAACCCGTAGGTAGACTTACCAACAGAGGATAAGTTGAAAAGATTCTGCTACCGTCTGGCGTCCGATGCGGTGATAACCAACCCGCACTCACCGGACGAAGGTTAAAATAGCTTCCGGAACGAATCACGTGTAAACTGGGACAGAATTTTTAAAGCGGCAGTATCGGCCAGTTGCTTAAAGCGGCGATGCGAAATTCAAATGTAAGGAGTGAGCGTTGCACAACTCAACATACAAATTCTGATCGGCATACCACATCCGACACATACAAATTTGTGTCGTATGACATAAGGGACACTGAAGTTAGCTAATAGAAGCTGTATAAATGGGACAAATGGCCAATTCGATATTTTAGTGTCATTATACCGCTGAGCACAGTCTAAATAAAAAGAATATTGAAAAGGGGTTTAATTTAACCAAGGCTAAATTTATTGAAAAAATAAAACTAATTTATTCAGAGAACATGAAGGGTAGGTTACAAAGAGGATATGCCTATACTCTGTGTTTAAACAATAGATTAACGTTTAACAGCGTTCAAAGGGACAGACCTGAAAGATGGTAATAATATTCTCTAAAAAATCGCATTTTCCCAAGGGATTTCAGAATTTAATCCCTTAGAGAAAGTGTTAAAAACAAAAATCCAGTAAACTTTGCGTTTCTTGTGAATGGCACAACCACCTTTGCCATCTGGAACTCTGATTTTTTCTAAAATGCGCCAATGGAATTCATCAGGTTTATGTTTATGTTCCAGATAGTGTTTTACTAGCGGCGCCAAGACCTTACCAGTTTTAATGGCAGATCTATGTTCCGTTAGCCGAACTTGAACTGGTCTCGAGGTTTCGCCGACATAGCCCAAGCCACAGGGGCATAAGATGAAATATACGACGTTACTGGTTTTACAATTCCACATATCACATGCTTTTGTTGAGAAACCATTATGTACATAATTTTCACCTCTTATCACCCTAGATACTTGTAGTGAATCGGTACTCTCAAAAGGTCTATCGTTTGTGCCACATGCGCACGTAAATATCTTTGAATTATATCAAGATATTATTTCTTTCTTTTGAAAGATTAGACTCAAGAAGTTTTTCCAAATGAATGGCTGTAACGATAACGACTCTGAAATCAACAAAACAGTATCATTGCCCTCGACCTTCAGCCCTTCCTTAGAGCAAGTAGGCCCTAAAGTTGCTGCATTCGAGTTGGTGGTGCTTCAAAAACTAGATAGAACCTTAAAATATGAACCCAAAACCCATCTATAATCTCAATAAAGAAGAATCCCTTGCCCTAAAATCACTATCTGGCAATAATAACCTCGTTATAAAAGCCTGTGATAAAGGAGGCGGAATTGTTGTCATTGACTCTGATAATTACAAACTAAAAATGAAGTCTATGTTGAATGATAACACTACCTATCAGGAAATAGCTTTCAACCCTTCTAACATGATCAACAAAAAGATTCGATTACTTACAGGTGAGGCTCTTTCCAATGGAGACATTAGTTCTAAGGAACATGATTTCCTTAATTACAACAAAGGGAAAACAGCATGTATCTATGGGTTACCCAAGGTACATAAGAATGTCCTCGATCCCCCTTATAGACCTATTGTGTCTACTATAGGAACACCAACAGAGCCACTATCTAAGTTTGTAGATCATTTCTTAAGACCTCACATACCTAAAATCAAATCGTATATTAAAGATACTGGCCATATGATTTCAAGAGTTGAACACTTAGACTTCATACATGACAGAGATTTTCTAGTCACCATGGACATTGAGTCCTTGTATAGTAACATCCCTCTCAAAGAGGCTATAATGGCAACAGATTGGTTTATTGATAAACATAAATAAGCTGTCCAAAAAAATTTCTCATTGACTGCCTGTTTATCGTACTCACTGAGAATATTTTTGAATTTGGAGACTCGCTTTATCGTCAAATCAGAAGAGTGAGTATGGGTGCATCGGTTGCACCATCAATTGCTAATATTTATATGTCAGCATTTGAAGACAGATTTATTGATAACGAAATTGCACCATTCTTTGAGTCTATTTCCCATTGGTCCAGATATATTGACGACATCTTTTTTATCTGGACCAATGGGAAAGATTCACTATTGGAATTTCTTGAATGGATCAATATGGCAGATGCCAATCTTAAATTTACTGCCAAATATGATAATGACCAGGTGGAATTCCTTGATCTTCTGATAAAAAATGAAAATAATAAGCTAATAGTTGATTTGTTTGTAAAACCTACTGCCCGAAATACATTGCTTGACTTTACTAGCTTTCACCCTAAGAGTCAACGCGATAGTATTCCGTTTTCCCAATTCCTGCGTGTCCGCAGGAATTGTACCAACCTCCGTGATTTTGATATCCAAGCATCTGAAATGAGGAAGAAATTTATCAAGAGAGGATATCCTCACAGATTAGTAAGAAGCTCCTACAAATGAGCTAGGTTTTATGACCGTAACGCCCTTTTAGAGAATAGGGAAGTGAAGAAAACAGACCAACTTGTCTGTGTCATTAAACATTCCACCTTAAATGACCGCGTCAAACAAATCATTAACAGTAATTGGCACATTCTAAACTGCAATCCTACATCCAAAAATACCTTGGCCAAACCACTGTTTGCACACAAAAGAAATAAAAACATTAAAGATTTAATTGTTCACTCAAGAATCAGCAATAGTGCAAATAACGGTGGCCCACTGCAACGGTCCTTGTTGAATAACTTGCCTGTTCGTGGAACAGTACCCTGTTCCTCCTGTAAATCATGTACCAACATCCTAAGAGGTGAAAATTATGTGCATAATGGTTTCTCAACAAAAGCATGTGATATGTGGAATTGTAAAACCAGTAACGTCGTATATTTCATCTTATGCCCCTGTGGCTTGGGCTATGTCGGCGAAACCTCGAGACCAGTTCAAGTTCGGCTAACGGAACATATATCTGCCATTAAAACTGGTAAGGTCTTGGCGCCGCTAGTAAAACACTATCTGGAACATAAACATAAACCTGATGAATTCCATTGGCGCATTTTAGAAAAAATCAGAGTTCCAGATGGCAAAGGTGGTTGTGCCATTCGCAATAAACGCGAAGTTTACTGGATTTTTGTTTTTAACACTTTCTCTAAGGGATTAAATTCTGAAATCCCTTGGGAAAATGCGATTTTTTAGAGAATATTATTACCATCTTTCAGGTCTGTCCCTTTGAACGCTGTTAAACGTTAATCTATTGTTTAAACACAGAGTATAGGCATATCCTCTTTGTAACCTACCCTTCATGTTCTCTGAATAAATTAGTTTTATTTTTTCAATAAATTTAGCCTTGGTTAAATTAAACCCCTTTTCAATATTCTTTTTATTTAGACTGTGCTCAGCGGTATAATGACACTAAAATATCGAATTGGCCATTTGTCCCATTTATACAGCTTCTATTAGCTAACTTCAGTGTCCCTTATGTCATACGACACAAATTTGTATGTGTCGGATGTGGTATGCCGATCAGAATTTGTATGTTGAGTTGTGCAACGCTCACTCCTTACATTTGAATTTCGCATCGCCGCTTTAAGCAATTGGCCGATACTGCCGCTTTAAAAATTCTGTCCCAGTTTACACGTGATTCGTTCCGGAAGCTATTTTAACCTTCATCCGGTGAGTGCGGGTTGGTTATCACCGCATCGGACGCCAGACGGTAGCAGAATCTTTTCAACTTATCCTCTGTTGGTAAGTCTACCTACGGGTTAATTTCTATCGACCCTTGGGTGATTCCTTTGCTACAATATTCTTAAATGCTTTATTAATTGGAAATATTACCGGACATGCCGCTCTATCTAACTCCCGGGTTGGTCTGGCTTTTATATCTCTTTTCTGTAGACTCGTATGTTCGACATTATCCTGTCAGGAGAAACGAGTAAACATGGAGAAAAAATACGTCTCCGTTTCGTACTAACGTAGAAAACCTTTTATGAAATAAGGTCTCGGCTATCTGGGTTCATTAAAGCTCATAGAGACTCTACCGTCTATATTATTGGTGAGTGGGAGTTCTATATAACGGTTTCCCCTGATAAATCGACATGTGCCTTAATCATAGTTTTCGCCGAGTGAACTTTAATTAGTCTTATCGTGTTTCTCCTCTCCTGTATAGATGAAATTATTGCTTTATATCTTTGACACAACTTATCCGCTCGTCAACCTGCGCTGTGCCCTACCAGCTAGACGTTTTTAACGTATGATTCAGGGAATTTTTATAAAGGTGAGAAACCATGGCCCCTTTCGGTTAGTTTGCCCTTAACTAATTGAATACCTAGTTTTTTGGTTCTTTATATTTTTCACTGATATCCCCTATTTTTCTATTAATTAGGTGTTTATATCACTGATACAAGGACTGTTACAGTCCTCATGAAAATCCTACAGTGTACGCTATAGATTGTAGCCATATCAAGCGAAGGCTCAAAGACAGACACACCTTGTCCTTGTTTTTAGTAAGTCAACTTGTACGTATTTTGTACAATTGTTTTCTGAAGCATATACAAATTTCCTAGTCGGCATAAAAGAACATAGATATTTGAATATAATGCCTTGTCGAATATAATGAATTGTCAAAATGTTTGTCTAAAATGTTGGTTTATGATGTTTTATAAATTGTCATATCGGCCATGCTTCAATTGTTGGATTCATTATGTTTCCTCAACTTTACACACGTTGTTAATAACTGTGCCTTTTTGAATATATCTTTATGTTTGTATCACTAGGGTCTAGTAGCTATAATGTGGAGGACAAATTCTTTTTAAAAAATGTGAATGCACTAATTGATCTTTCAAAGATAACAAATAAGGTTCTGTTATAATTATATGTTTTTCTGTTATGTTGCAGAAATTTGTGTGGCTCCTGAAGAAGGCGTTGTCTTGAACGCCGAAACGCGCGTCGATAATATAAATTTGCCACCTTTTCCTTTTAAATATTAATTGTTGTTTTTTCCTTAATGTTGGTGATTCCATCATCATTTTAAGTTTCTTTTTATTGTGTATGTAATTATGATATATAAATTGTATTTTTTAATTATATGTATAAAGTCCTGTTCGTTAAATAAATAATACATGAATGTATGTGCATTTACCTAGTTGTCTGTCCCTCCTTGCACTAGTTCCCTCACTGTGATTGCCTAGGAAGTTTTGCACATTTGTTTATTTCCCTGTCCTAGGAATCGTTATCTCTGTTCAGGGGGTCCTTGCTTTTCACATGAGTCTCTGTCCCCGAGCCTGCAGCCTTTCTTCCCTCTTCAAGATCGACGGCTCAAAAGCACCCTGCACCAAGCTGCCCGAGTGCCGCTGGCTGTGACCCCTTTGTCCTATTCTACTTCCCCCCTTGCCCTGAGCAAGTTACCAGGAGCCCAACTCCCAGAGCCGCGTGGCCTGCTAGCCAGCAGCCACCTACCGAAGGCCCCCTTTCCCCCATTGGATATCATGGGGCCTACCTACCTCTGCACCCGGCCGCCCCTGTGCAGCTGGGAATGAAATAACTGTACTCACCTGACCCTGGGGGACCCCTGAGTCTATACCCAGAACCTTAACTTCACCAACCAAGTACTCACCTGGAAACCAGTAACTCACTTACCTGCCATTGGATAACATTGACCCATTTTTGACTCGAAAATTTTCCAAGTGTGAAGTTTTGAAAACGGAAAATATTCCTATAAAATCAGCCAAAGTCCTAAATCCAAAGTACTCACCTGTGCTCAGGGGAGAAGCCAGTACTGTACCTTTCAGCCCAGTACTGAACCGCAAAAGCAATCCCTCGCTGGTTTACTAGTAATCTGTATTTTCTCCATAGGAACCCATTGTCTGCTTTTCTATGAAATTTCTTCTAAGTGTCTACTTTTGAAAATTGCAAATATTCTTTAAAAATCGCTCGAAATACTGAAACGCAATTAACTACCTGTTTTGAGTTAAGCCCCCAGTGCTGGCCCTAGGAGACCAGTGCTGGGTTACAAAAGTAACGCGATCACACTTTACCTGCAACCTGAATTTCTTCCTATTGAGTAACATTGTCAGATTTACATTGAAAAGTTTCTAAGTGTGAACTTTTAAAACAGCTTTATATTCATGAAAATTCATCACAGTAACTAAAACGTTTTTGCTAATCTGGTTTCAGCTTAGACCCCAGGACTGAATCTAAGATCTGGTCCTGGAACTACCAAAGTAATCCATAAAGTAATCAACTGTACTTCTCTGTGAAAAACCCATTGAGCTCAATGCTAGAGTGTGTTTCAGAACTGTGTTGCTTACTATCTAACCTGTAATTATTGTGTGCACAAACTTTATTGCTCCTTTGCAAAGTAACTACATGAGAGTACTCATAACTCGAAAAGTATATTTGTATAACTGTTTGTCCTAAAAATAAAACAACTATATCTGAGGAAATAATAACAATTGGCCTGGAGTTCAGTTCTTGAGTGTGGAAAACCTTTTCCTGACTGAGTGTGTACAACAAATGCTTTACACTGCCCTCTGGTACTGCTTTACTGCTCGACCAAGCTACCACTTTGGTCAGTTCTGACTTTAACCTGTTATACCTCTGGGGTTGGTGGACTCTATACATACTGTACTTCATTCTAGTCCAGTATATACAGGGCCACTTTCTCACATTGGTGGATCAGCGGTGGGATACAAACTTGCATTTGTTGGACTACTTGGTTACCATCTGATCACATGACAGAACTCATAAAGGTGGGCGTGGCTAGCGGCCGGAGTAGATGGCTGCAGCCTAACGAGGCTCCCGACCCCTCGCCCAGTGATCCTTAAAATATATCCTATTCCTGACCTGGGATCCCCGTGAAACTCCGGGCGATCCCAGGTAATACGACAGCGCCTGCTCCGGTCTGTTCAGCACGTCGGTGGACGCACTGCAGAGCGCCCGACCGGGGAGAAGGAAACGAGGGTCCGGAGCAGAGAAGATGGCGGCGTCCGTCCTCCTAACAAAGAGCTGAAGGCTGTGCCCCTGGCCCTGTCACCCGGCTGCGGCGAACCGCCTGATGCCCGGACATCGCAGTAAACAGGACCGACTGCTGTGAGCCCCGTCTCCTCCTGCCGACGGCGCTGGGAACGCGCCCTGCATCCGGGTGCTCCTGGCGAGGCTCCCGGTGAGGCCCCTCCCTGCTACGCCAAATCAACCCCCCGGCTTCTGGAGGCCTTTCCTGCCGGGGGAGCTGAGTGGTGCGTCGGGGCTTGCTCCGCGATCCGCCCGGACTGGAGGCGGTGCGGAGCCTCCTACGACTGTGGCCGCAGTGAGTGACGACCCCGGAGCCCCCTGGGGTGGCCTCCATTATAGACAATGACCCTGGTGGGGGCGGCCATCTTACCCTGCCTCGCACTGGAGAGGACTTTCGCGGCTTGAGGCCGGGGGTAACAAAGGTCCTGCCGGGCCCGCCTACGCCCTACGTGGCATATTGCCCTGCACTGCAGCCCATACTTCGAGGAACACCCTGTCTCGCCCGGGGGGCCCACCAACGCGGCCCCCGACTTGGGACCTTCGGCAGGCACGGGCGCTTCGGACCACCGGTGCCCCGTGAAGCCTCGACAACATCCCTTGCCGGGACAGCGGAGCTGACGCCGAGGCCCTGGTCCTTCTCCGGGGCCCTGCTCTGGATCCCGGCCCTTCGCTCCACTCACCATCTCCGCAGCCAGATTGGTGGCGGCGAACCTTCCTCCCCTGTGGGGGCTGCGGTGGGGAGTCACCCTGGGACGGGCCTGGCGCTTGAGACCGGGGCGCGCAGTGGAGGCTACTGAACACCTGGACGTCCCCACTGATCGCGCTCTATAGACTGTGGATGCCAGGCGAGCCCCCCCTCCCCCCGGTGCATACGTTACCGACCCCAGAGCGCTTATTAGCGGTGGTGGACCCCGGGGAACGGGCGGCCTTGCGATACACCCAGCGCGATCTCACCCACACCACCCAATCGCAGAACCGGGACTCTGGACATCTGCCTGACCTACACCGACGGAAGGGGCTGAGCCGACCTGGAGCGAATAAACGACGACCGTCCGCCTTGACGTGGGGATTCTGTGTTGGAGTGGCCTTCGTACCAGCTTGGCCACCCTCCTGGGAGAGCGGACACGAGGGAGGACTGCAGAGCCCAGGCTGACCGGCGCTCGAACCCGGTCTGTGTCCTGCCTGGCCCTCGCTCTCCTGACCACCTGGGTTGCAGGCGGCCTCAGCGCCGATGGCCATCCACACCGTTCTGGCACATCCCGCCATCCCGCTACGCAATGGGGAAGCCAAGGGTAGTGAAGGGAGATGGACACCCACCACCAGAAACGTCTGAGGATACTCCACCGCCCTCCACTGACCTGCAACAGATGCAGGACCGTATCCTGGAGGCCATAGCGGCCACGAAAGACGCTCTGCGCCAAGACATTGCGCAGGTGTCGACGGGGTTGGGGCTCCTCAGAGCAGACCACGGAAAACTTGCGGACAGGGTCAAATTGGTGGAGGATACACTGAAGGACATAGTGCCATCACACAAATCAGCGGAGGGCCGACTCACGGAGGCTCTGGAACGTATACAAACCCTGGAGAGGCGAGCAGAAGATGCCGAAAATCGCAGCCGGAGGAATAATGTACGCCTTGTGGGCCTTCCAGAGAAAAAAGAGGGCTCGGACATGGTGGGCTACCTAACTGATTGGCTACGGACAACTGTCGCCCCAGAGGGCCTCTCGTCCTTCTTCACGCTGGAAAGGGCGCACCGAGTTCCAGCCAGGCCCCCGCAGCCGGGCCTACCGCCTCGCCCAGTGGTCATTAAGCTGTTACACTACAAAGACAGGGACTTGCTACTCCAGAGGGCCCGGGAAGCGGGCCCCTTCCAGGTGGACAATAGCCGAGTCACACTATTCCCGGACTACACATTCGAAACTCAAAAACTAAGGGCCTCTTTCCTCTCCATCAAGAAAGAACTGCGAACTGAAGGCATTCAATATTCGCTCCTTTTCCCAGCCAGATTCCGAGTGGTGGTGGACGAGAAATCATTGTTCTTCCCAACGGCAGCGGAGGCGTGGTCCTGGTGGGACACCTACAAAGCGGGCACAGACGGTGCCCGGTTCAGAGCGGAGGAGGAAAGACAGAAGCAGCGTGCGGAGAAACCGCGGAGACACCGGGAGCGCAGCCGGAGATCCAGAAGACCCACGGAATCGCAAACGGAAGGAGAGAGAAAGGCGGCGCTGCAGGCAGTGATGGACATATCGGGGTCGGCGCTCGCCCAGTCGGGGAGAACCTTGGGCTCGGAGGAACGGGGCACGGGCTCAGAGACCGAACAATCGGAGTTTGGCGACATGAGAGGCCCGACGGTCACGCCACAGACATCAGAGAACATAATTGAGGGCTGAAAACAGCGCTGACACTCCTAATGGTTGAGAAGTTACAGGAGCTACCGCCTTGGACACCAGAACAGGCGCTTGTAAGACTGGTTCACCGTGAGTTTTGCTGCGTATTGTGGGGCGGGGGGAATGGGACCCGAACTTACAGTGTTTGAGGCTAGTTCACGCTCCTTAGGGCCCTTACGGCCTCCGTAGTGCAGACTGCGGAATAGTGAAACTTGCGAGCACGTTTGCTCAACTGTAGTTTGGATGGGGACTGCTCTTCCAGGGTTAGGTCCTATTCTGCGGGGGGCCTGGAGTAGTTGGGGGGACTCGAGGCATGACGTTGGGGAGGGGGGTAGGGGTTGTTCATTGGGGGGATGGGGACAGTGTCTCGCCTGCTGCCAGGGGGCGAAATGGGATTGATTTGGACCGAACACTATGGGACAATGGCTAATGCTGGATCGCTGAAATGTGTGTCTTGGAATGTGAGGGGGCTGCACACTATGGCAAGGAGGCACAAGATCCACGCCTATCTGGTTCGGAGGGGGGTGCACATAGCTTTTCTGCAAGAAACCCATCTGACAAAGAAGGGAGTTGCGCTGCAGCGTAGGTGGGGAGGGCAATTGTTTAACACCACGTATTCTGCCTTTGCTAGGGGGGTTTTGATATGGATCCGAGCGGGTACTCCTTTCCAGATGACCAGACAGATAATTGATCCTGACCGGAGGTTTGTGGTGCTCGAGGGTAGGCTTCGAGGCCAACACATAGTGCTCAGTAGTGTATATGCACCCAACGTTGATCAGGCTAACTACCTTACAAAATTATCCGGAATCATGGCCAATTATCTCACGGGTCCTGTCCTGATGGGGGGAGACTTTAATTCTGTAGCGGACACAACCCTAGACAGATCGCATCCCCCACTGCATTCATCCCCAGTACATAGACTAGCGAGATCCAGAATGGACTGCCAGGGACAGTGGGGACTCGCGGACGTCTGGCGTACACAACACCCAGCGGAGCGAGACTATTCATTTTACTCGAGCCCGCAAGACCTTCACGTCCGCATTGATACCTTTCTGTGCTCCCGATCAGTACTCCCTGCAGTGGTTAGAACTGAATACCTAACACGCACCCTGTCCGACCATAACCCTCTACTCCTGACTTTGGACTGGATGTCCGAGATACCACGAATCCCGACGTGGCTGCTGCGGCCGGACACCTTGGACGACCCGCCTTTCCGGGCTGACCTGGAGGAGAGGATTTCTCGATACTTCATAGAAAACGAGGGTTCCGCCTCCGACAGGGCAGTGGAATGGGATGCTTCAAGACTGTAGTGAGAGGACACTGCATAGGAAAATATGCGGGGTGCGTAGGACCTTGCTGGACGACCTGGAGAAGGCTGAGCAGGCTCTGAGGGAAGCTGAGCGCAAGCGCCCAGGCCAGCCTGAGCTCCAGAAGACAGTTAGCAACGAGAGAGAAGCAGTGGCGGTAGAAGTAGAACGCCTTTGCAGTTTTGACTACAAAGTGTATTTGACTAGAGCACATGCGTAGGGCGACAAAACAGGCACACTCCTAGCCTGGCTGGCGAATCCTACTAGGTGCAGCCAACCGGTCCTGGCTCTGAAAGGAAAGGGAGACTGCGTCGACACCACACCGTCTGCAATAGTAGAGGGCTTCCGGGAGTATTACGAGGGACTTTACAAGAGTGCTCTAGGGGATCAGGGAGAGGCGATAGACGCTTTCTTAAATGAGCTGCAGCTACCACAACTTGAACGGGACCAAGCTGACGCCCTAGGAGGCCCGATAGACCTGCCGGAAATAAAGGGTGCAGTAAAGCGGATGGCCCGGAACAAAACCCCGGGCATAGACGGGTTGCCTGTGGAATTTTATGGTCGGTACCTCGACCAATTGGCCCCTAGGCTTCAAATAATTTACAACGAGGCCAAGGATAAAGGTCAACTCCCCCAGTCAATGCGTGAGGCCTTAATGGTTCCTCTACTGAAGCCGCGGAGGGAGAACAGGACCCCGCCTCCTACAGACCGCTGTCGATGTTGACAACAGACTATAAGATCCTGAGTACTGTGCTGGCCTCCAGATTGCTGACCCACATGCAAGACCTAATCCATAAAGACCAGTCCGGCTTTATACCCACCCGTAACACAACCCACAACATACAGAGGCTACTCCGATTGATGGACGACTCCCCCCTGATGCAGAGACTCCCCTAGTATTGGCTGTGGACATTGAGAAAGCCTTTGACAGCCTAGAATGGGAATATCTATGTAGAGTGATGCGGAAGTTCGGCCTGGGAGAGGGATACATCACTTGGACGAAAGTACTATATGCGGCAGCTAGGGCGAGAGTAAAGGTTGGTGCCCTGATATCCCTCCAGTTCGAAGTACTACGTGGCACCAGACAGGGTTGCGCACTTTCTCCCCTGCTATTTGCACTGGCGGTGGAACCTCTGGCGGCATTGGCTAGGCGGGGTGACTATTACGGAGGGCTAAAGTTCAGAGGAATGCAACACTTCATCTCTTTATATGCAGATGACATTCTCCTCTATTTGGAGAATGCCGATGGTGCAGTGGAGGGAGCAGAGAGACTGCTGGCGCGCTTTGGCACGTTATCAGGTCTGAAAGTGAACTGGGCTAAAACCTGTCTCTTCCCCCTGCGGAGGGACTCGATCCCACCCCCGGGCCGCCCACTACTCCGATGGGAGCCTGACTGCCTGCCCTACCTGGGGGTGCTCATATACCGCGACCCGGCAAACATGCTGGACGGCAATGTGGGCCGCTGTATCCGGGCTTTACGGAACAGCATGTCCTTCTGGGCCACCCTACCTCTGTCGGTGGCTGGACGGATAGCTCTCTTAAAAATGGTTGCCTTACCACGCTTACTATATTACTTCAGGACTCTCCGTGTGTGGGTGCCTGGAGCGATGTTTCAACAATTAAAATCAGCACTCGTGTCATTCTTATTGGGAAAGGGCAGACTCAGGATCGCCTTAGCGACACTGACCCGCCCCAAAGACGAAGGAGGCCTCGCGGTCCCAGACTTCGAACTCTACTACCTGGCCGCCCAACTGCAGACATTCACGCAAGAAGTCGCGAGAGCCTACCGCGGGCCGGACCTGGAGAGGGACGCCAACACCCCCCGCCACGTGTAGGCTTATATTGCCCTGCGGCAAAAGTTGACGCTAGGTGACCTATCCCAGGAAGAACGGACGTTTCGCTTATGCTGGAACCGCTCGCAGAAACGAGCGGGAATCCACCGCCCGTATGCGCCTGAGATCCCACTGGGCATGCTGACGGCACTCCCACACGGGGGGGGACTGGTCGAGGCTCCAGCTGTGGGAGGAGGCGGGATTACAGGTAGTTGGGGACTTATACGACAATGGCGTGCTGGCCCCGTACCAGACACTGCAGGAGCGCCACGATCTCCCGAGGGGGGACTACCTACTACATGCAGCTGTGGTGAGGGCTATCCAGGCACACTGGGGGGAGGGTTTGGCCGAACCGCCGACGGCGTCGGCTTGCCAGTACACAATGATGGCTGCGGGCACCTTCAAGGCGGTGACATGCCTCTACTCGAGAATGAGGGGCGAATCCTTACAGCCACTGGCGGCGTTGAAGGCCAAATGGGAGACAGACCTACAAAGGGAGATTCCAGACACTACCTGGTCCCAACTGATACGAAGGCCGAGAAAGAGCACTAGGAACGCGCGCTTCCAGTTAATACACTTTTACATTCTTCATAGGGCCTACCTCACCCCTAGTAAAATTGCGCAGTACTTCGGAGTAGTAGAAGCGGCATGTCCCAGATGCAATGATATAGGGGCGGACCTAGTGCATATGCTACGAGACTGCCCCCATCTTCAGGACTACTGGACGGACATTGGCGCCACGCTGACTGAGGTGACGGACAGAAATCTGCAATTTGACAGTGCCACCTGCATACTGCATTGGTTCCCACACACACCCAAATACAAAATATCAAGTAAATTTATCGACATGGGCCTAATACTAGCAAAAAGGGAGCTGACCAAGGGGTGGAAGTCGAGAACGGGACCGACCCCCCGGAGGTGGTTGAATGAATTCCTAAAGTGGGCGGCGGCCGAGAGCACGATTAGATACCGACTGGCCCGCCGCGGCTCAGACGAACGTGCCCAGGAAGCAGCATTGGCATGGGAAATGCTAGTACAATCACTACGAGATAACTCAGTGGAAGAGGAGAGGGGGGAGAACCCTGAGGACCATGGTGACCAGATCGTGAGGGCCGCGGTGCCGGCCCCCCCGCCAGACGCACACACATAGTACACACCAATATTGCTTCTGCCCATTGTCACAAATTCACACCACCCCGAGTTAGGCGCAGGCGAGGACGCTGAGGGGGGTGAGGGGGGAGGGAAGGGGGGGAATGCTAGAGTGAGTTTAGGAGTACAAATTGAAGGTCAGGGGAACTGATATCTGATGTTACTGGAGGGACGGGGGGTATTGACTGGAAAGCAGACGCCAGATTACCTCATATTACGACCATGGGAGGAAGAAGTATAGCACGCACCAAGGAAGCGAAGGATGCCGCCCGGCCTACGGGATGTGGGCTGAATGGCTGTTTGTATTAATCAGGTGCGGTTTTAGAATGAGGAAAAGGCTGTACTGACATGTTCCAGTATTAGTGAAGATAATACAAACCTGGTCGAGGAACTCGACCTCACACCTTACTTGCACTTGGACTTCAAGGAATTGAGGCCCTATGCAAAGTAAAGAAAATAACTGTAGGTCTGCATCCAACCAAACAAAAGCTCCAGGAGCTTCTGGCTGAGTATGCAAAAGGGTGACACCCAGCCAGAGGTAGAAGGAGTGGATGAGGAGGATGACACTGAGGATCCCCCCATCATTCCTAGGGAGGAGGGGGTCCCTGTACCCTTGATTCCAAGAGTCGGCCTCTGGGAGCCTAGGAACCACACATGTGGACTAGGCCCCAGGGAATACATTGGGGAAAGCCCCAGTGAAGAGGACAACTTCCTAGCAAAGTTGGTCAAGAGATTAGACCTAGAGACCAGACTCCTGGCTCTAGAAAAAGAAAGAAAAGAGATGGGCTTAGCCCCCATCTCTGGTGGCAGCAATACCAATAACAAGGATAGAGAGCAATCTTATGATCCTAAAATCCTCAAAGGGATTGTTCCTAAATTTGAGGAAGGTGATGACATAACCAAGTGGTTCACAGCCTTTGAGAGGGCTTGTGATATCGGACAACTAAAGAAACCTCTCTGGGGGGCACTCCTCTGGGAACTGTTCTCTGGTAATTGCAGAGACAGACTTCTGTCACCTCTGGGCCAGATGCAGTGTCCTATGACCTCATGAAGAAAACTCTGATTGAGGGCTTTGGACTCACTACTGAGGAGTATAGAATTAGGTTCAGGGGGGCTCACAAAACCCAGACCCAATCCTGGATAGATTTTGTAGACTACTCAGTAAAGACACTGGATGGTTGGTTAACTGGTCACAATGTGCATGGTTTTACTGGACGTTATAACTTGTTTATGAAGGAACACATTTTTAGTAATTGCACAAATGAAAAGTTGCATCAGCATTTCCCTGATGCCTTCTTTTCCCTGCCTGGGAAAGAAGGCAGACCACTGGGTCAAGACTAGGGTGGCAAGGACAACCACTGGGGGTGACCAAAAGAAAGTGGTCACAAAACCTCCCCAGGGGAAAGGTGGTGAGAATCCCCAAGATAAAAAGTCTGAGTCTTCCAAAGGGCCCCAAAAACCTGTGCAGGTGGGTGGGTCCCAAACTACTCCCTATGTGCCTCAGCCCTACAGGGGAAGAAACTTTGATCCTAACAAGGCCTATTGTAACAACTGAAAGAAGTTGGGACATTTAACTGTAGATAAGAGCTGCCCCTACAACAAAGCCCCTAAGGCACCCACTCCAGCTACTCCAGGGACAGTAAATCTACAGATGGGATCAGAGGAGTGTCCAGAGCAAATCTGGGAATACACTCACGCTAGTCTAGTCTCCTAGGGGGATATGGAGTTTGCCAGTTTAGCTGGGTGGCCACCCAACTGTAAAAAGTATTTACAATATCCCTCCATTAATGGAACTAAAGTAGAAGCCCTGAGGGATACAGGTGCCAGCATCACTATGGTGAAGGAAATGCTGGTTTCCCCAGACTAATGAAAAGGCAATGAAACATGTTGGTCCAGTTACAACATTAATGGTATCAATTTAACCATTTTTGAATAAAAGTGAAGTTTGGCAGCACCAGAATAAAATTGATTCAGCCAGCCAAACCTCACTATTTTATATTTATGTTTGTTGGTGTTGGGTGTAGGTACTTGTCAATCCTTTTCTATCCTACTAGGTAGTGTAATTATACACTCCCTCTCTCATTTCTCTTTTCTGTTTTGTGCACTCGTTCTGGCACATTTCTTTTCATCCTCCTAGCAAGGAAAGTAACCGATGATGAGAAGTGGGTAGACCGATCATTTATAGACCGGGAACCCCCTCGGGTGTTACGTCCGTGAGGTACTTTCCTTGCTTTCACACAATTTTTTATGTGTTGTAGTCTGTGCACACCATTGTTTGTATGTTTGAAGGCATGTCCGGACCTGTAACGCAGCACTGGCTTGATCTGGCCGTTTGGTGAGCCAATATAAGGTATGGCCCCTTGAGTTACGGAGTCTGAGATCCATAGCATGCAGGCTGAGTAGGGCTTCTTGTTTGAGTTCCCCAGACTAATACCTGATTGGGAAAACCTACCCAGTCACCAATGCTGACAGCATTACCACCCAACGCCCTATGGCTATGGTGACATTGAATTGGGAGAGGTTTCTGGCCTAAAACTAGTAGTAGTCTCTCCACAACTACCAGCTGACTGTCTGCTTGGAAATGATCTGGAGACCTCAGCCTGGGCTGAGGTTGAGCAAGTATCCCATGTAGCCATGCTGGGTATCCCTAGACTGGTGTTTGTGCAAACCAGAGCACAGAGCAAAAAGCAGGGTGAACAAGTAGGTTTAGAGCCTGAAAATATATCCCAACCAACTAAGAGAAAAAGCAAGAAGACTGGGGAACCAGCTTCTACACAGCAAACCTCTCAAGACCCCCCTCCTCAGGGAGAGGACTTGGAAACCCTAGAGGGAACTGAGCCCATGGAGCTTGAGTCTTACCAGGTTGGACTCCTAGGCCCAGGGGGCCCAGTAGGGAAGAGCTGTGACAGGGCCAGTGAGAATGCCCTACTCTTGAGAGCCTGAGGCAGCAAGCTGTTTCAGAAGCCAAGGGAGCTGTCCGTGGTACCCACAGAGCCTATTGGGAAGAGGGATTACTGTATGCTGAGGCAAGAGACCTCAAACCTGGAGCTGCCAGGAGGGTGGCAGTGCCACAGAAGTACAGGGAGTTCCTCCTAACTTTAGCTCATGACATCCCCCTAGCTGGATATCTGGGGCAGACCAAGACTTGGGAAAGACTAGTTACTCGTTTCTACTGGCCCCAGATGAATCAAAAAGTAAAAGAGTTTGTGAGCTCTTTTGTTACCTGTCAGGCCAGTGGCAAGACAGGTGGCAAACCGAAGCCCCCCCTGATACCACTACCAGTGGTGGGGGTACCCTTTCTTTTCAAAGGGTAGGTGTGGACGTTGTGGGCCCACTGGAACCTCCCACAGCCTCAGGGAACAAATTCATTCTAGTGGTAGTGGATCATGCCACTAGGTACCCTGAGGCAATTCCCCTTAGGGTGACTACAGCTCCTGCAGTTGCTAAAGCCCTCCTGGGTGTCTTCACCAGGGTAGGGTTTCATAAGGAGGTGGTTTCAGACAGGGGTACCAACTTCATGTCTGCTTACCTGAAACATATGTGGAAGGAGTGTGGGGTCCAGTACAAGTTCACGACTCCCTACCACCCACAAACCAATGGTATTGTTGAGAGATTCAACAAGACATTGAAAGGTATGATTATGGGACTCCCTGAAAAACTCAAAAGGAGATGGGATGTCCTGTTGCCATGCCTGGAGTGGGGTTTTTACCCTTTGAGCTTCTGTTTGGCCACCCTGTGAGGGGACCACTTTGTCTTGTGAAAGAGGGTTGGGAGAGGCCTCTCCAATAGCCCAAACAAGACATTGCGGACTATGTGCTTGGCCTAAGGTCCAGAATGGCTGAGTACATGGATAAGGCATCCAAAAATCTTGAGGCCAGCCAGGAGCTGCAGAAGCACTGGTATGACCAAAAAGTTGCCATGGTTGAATTTCAACCTGGGCAACAGGTGTGGGTTTTGGAGCCAGTGGCACCAAGGGCTCTCCAAGACAGATGGATTGGCCCTTACCCTATCCTGGAGAAAAAGAGTGAGGTCACTTACTTAGTGGACGTGGGCACTAGCAGGACACCCAAAAGGGTTATCCATGTGAACCACCTCAAACTCTACAATGACAGGGCTGACCTCACCATGCTGATGGTAACAGATGAGGAACAGGATGCAGAGAGTGAGCCTCTCCCTGATCTCTCTTCCAGCCCAAAAGATGGGTCAGTGGATGGAGTAGTCTATTCAGACACCCTCACTCCCCAACAGCAGGCTGACTGCAAGCAAGTCTTACAACAGTTTGCTAGCCTCTTTTCCTTGACCCCTGGTCCGACCAGCTGGTGTACCCATGATATAGACACTGGTGACAGTAACCCTGTCAAAAACGAAATCTATCGACAATCAGACCAAGTCAAAGGAAGCATCTAAGCTGAAGTCAGCAAGATGCTGGAACTAAGGGTGATTTACCCTTCCGAGAGCCCCTGGGCTAGCCCAGTGGTGCTGGTCCCCAAACCTCAACAGGGTGGATAGAGAGAGATGAGGTTCTGTGTGGACTATAGAGGGCTCAACTCTGTCACCAAGACAGATGCTCACCCGATTCCAAGAGCAGATGAGTTGATAGACAAACTAGGGGCAGCCAACTTCCTAAGCACCTTTGACTTAACTGCAGGGTACTGGCAAATTGGCATGCCCCAGGAGCAAAAGAGAAAACAGCATTCTCCACCCCCTGATGGGCACTATCAGTTTACTGTAATGCCTTTTGGGTTAAAGAATGTCCTTGCCACCTTCCAGAGGTTGGTGAACCAAGTCCTGCCTGGGTTGGAATCCTTTAGTGCAGCCTATCTTGATGATATTGCTGTCTTCAGCTCCACCTGGCAGGATCACCTGATCCACCTTGGGAAGGTTCTGCAAGCCCTGCAATTTGCAGGACTGACTATCAAGACATCCAAATGCCAGATAGGGCAGGGCACTGTGGTGTACTTGGGCCACCATGTTGGTGGAGGCCAGGTCCAGCCCTTACAGACCAAGATCCAGAGCATTCTGGACTGGGCAGCTCCAACCACTCAGACCCAAGTCAGGGCATTCTTTGGCTTGACTGGGTACTACAGGAAGTTTGTGAAGGGATATGGGTCCATTGTGACCCCCATCACAGAACTCACCTCCAATAAAATGCCCAAGAAAGTGAACTGGACTGTTAGCTGCCAAAAGGCTTTTGACACCCTGAAAGAAGCAATGTGCTCAGCACCCATTCTAAAAGCACCAGACTACTCAAAGCAGTTTATAGTGCAGACTGATGCCTCAGAGCTGGGGATAGGAGCGGTCCTCTCCCAGGTCAATGAGGAAGGCCAAGGCCAACCTGTTGCTTTTATAAGCAGGAGGCTACTCCCCAGAGAGCAGCATTGGAGTGTCATTGAGAGGGAGGCCTTTGCTGTGGTTTGGTCCCTGACAAAGTTGAGGCCCTACCTGTTTGGAACTCACTTCCTGGTTCAAACAGACCACAGACCTCTCAGATGACTAATGCATGTGAAAGGGGAAAATCCAAAACTACTGAGATGGTCCATCTCCTTACAGGGAATGGACTTTGAAGTGGAACACCGACCAGGGACTGCCCATGCCAATGCAGATGGACTTTCCAGGTTCTTCCACTTAGACAAAGAAGACTCCCTAGGGCAAGGTTAGTCTCATCACCTTTCGTTTGGGGGGGGGGGGGTTGTGTGAGAAAGTGCCATCTTTCTTGCATTGGTATGCCCGCACTTTATTCGGAACTGCTGATGTGCTTTGACTGAGTGTGCCCTGAGGTCCTGCCAACCAGGTACCCATGGCCTGTGTTCCTTCCCTAAAAACTATGTTGAAACAAAACCCAATTGGCATCTCTGGCCACATATCAGCCTCTTGTAAATGGTACCCTAGGTACCCAGGGCATGGTGACCAGAGAAGACCCCTAAGGGCTGCAGCACTTATTGTGCCACCCTTAGGGGCCCTGTACCTTGGTACCCACACACTGCCTTTGCAGAGTGAGTGCCTAGGTACAGAACTAAACAAAGAGTCAACATGGCACACATCCACTGCCCTGGCTTACATCAGTCACCCCTCTAGCTGGGTGCCCTATGCCAGTGGTGTGGGCACAAGTGCATGAGCCCTGTGCCCCTACAGTACCCAGGGCCATTCCTGGGCACTGTAAGTGCAGTGTTGCCATTAAGAGTATATGGTGCTGGGAGTTTGTCATTACGAACTCCACAGCACCATAATGGCTACACTGAAGACTGATAAGTTTGGTACCAAACTTCTCAGCACATTAAACCCACACTGATGCCAGTGTGAGATTTAATGTAAAATGCACCAGAAGGCATCTTAGAGATGCCCCCCTGAAAACCTAACCTACAATCCACGTCTGGCTGAGTGGCTGCAGAGGCTGCCACACAGCAGACATGTTGCTGGACCCCTGGGTAGGAGAGCCCCGCTCTCCTGTGCCTGCAACAATGCACATCCTGGGCGAGGTGCTAGGTCTCTTCCCCCAGGATGGGCAGGGGGAGCTTCTCAGACCATTTGCTGTACCCAGCAACCAGCCCCCAACCGTCCTGACCCCCACTCTGGCGGGAAGACTGGCGGGAACAACTACGTCAGGAAGGGGGTTGTGCCAGCCTGTGCCAACCCCACCCCTCAGGTGGGGGAGGCGAAGTGAAGCACGACCCCGGGCTCCGGCCATCTTGTAGATGGGGAGCCCTGCCCAATGCCAGCTAGGCTCCTGCCCCCTCCCACAGGCGAGGAGCAGGCTAGGGGGTGTACTCACCCCAGGACAGGGACCCATTGGTCCTGGTCCTTGCCCTACCTGTAACGCCCCTAAATTTAGTATTCAGGGGCTCCCTGAACCTTCCTTCCGCAGATCCCAATATCAAAAAGAAGAAAGAAGATCAAGAAGAAGACCCGCCGCGCAGCTGCTAACAACAGGACAACAACTGACTTGGCCCCAGCCCTACCAGCCTGTTGACCCTGGAACCTGCTCCTGCCTAAGCCCGGAGACCTCCGTGGACAGCAACCTTGGGACACCCAGAGGACCTGCCTGCCTTGACCCTCTTGAAGATTGGGACTCCCATCAGCAGAGGCTCTGCTGCGACAACCCACCTGGTGCTCACAGGAAGCTCCGGACCAGCCCACTCTGCACCAGCCGAGCCCGGGCCGGGCCAACCCGAACCAAGACTACAAGGACGTCCCCCCGGCGACTGGGACCCGAAGTCCAGTGCCCAAAGACCCTCCTCGACGAACCAGTTGACGCCTGCAGACTCAGAACCAAGGGCCACACCAACCGCAACCAGCCGAGGGTAAGCTTTTCCGACCCCCAAAGACACCTCTGCACCCGGTGCCCCGCGGCCCCCTGTGCCTCCTTTTGGGGTACCTGCCTGTGCTCCAACATCCCAACTTACCTCTCGAAGTGCTGGTCGCCCCTGGAGAGTCTCCGTCCCCGAGCCTGCAGCCTTTGTTCCCTCTTCAAGATCCTCATTGGATAACATTGATCGCCCAATGGCTCAAAAGGACCCTGCACCCAGCCGTCCGAGTGCCGCTGACTGTGACCCCTTTGTCCTGTCCTACTTCCCCCCTTGCCCTGAGCAAGTGACTAGGAGCCCAGCTCCCAGAGCCGCGTGGCCTGCTAGCCAGCAGCCACCAACCGAAAACCCCCTTTCCCCCATTGGATATCATTGGGCCTACCTACCGGCCGCCCCTGTGCCGCTGGGACTGAACTAACTGTACTCACCTGACCCTGGGGGACCCCAGAGTATATACCCAGAGCCTTAACTTCACCAACCAAGTACTCACCTGTAAACCGGTAACTCACTTACCTGCCATTGGATAACATTGACCCATTTTTGACTCAAAAATTTTCTAAGTGTGAAGTTTTGAAAACTGAAAATATTCCTATAAAATCAGTCAACGTCCCAAATCCAAAGTACTCACCGTGATCAGGGGAGAAGCCAGTACTGTACCTTTCAGCCCAGTACTGAACCGCAAAAGTAATCCCTCGCGGGTTTACTAGTAATCTGTATTTTCTCCATAGGAACCCATTGTCTGCTTTTCTATGAAATTTCTTCTGTCTACTTTTGAAAACTGCAAATATTCTTTAAAAATCACACGAAATACTGAAACGCAATTACCTACCTGTTTTGAGTTAAGCCCCCAGCGCAGGCCCTAGGAGACCAGTGCTGGGTTACAAAAGTAACGCGATCGTACTTTACCTGCAACCTGATTTTCTTCCCATTGAATAAAATTGTCAGATTTACATTGAAAAGTTTCTAAGTGTGAACTTTTAAAACAGCTTTATATTCATGAAAATTCATCACAGTAACTAAAACATTTTTGCTAATCTGGTTTCAGCTTAGGCCCCAGGACTGAATCTAAGATCTGGTCCTGGAACTACCAAAGTAATCCATAAAGTGATCAACTGTAGTTATCTGTGAAAAACCCATTGAGCTCAATGCTAGAGTGTGTTTCAGAACTGTGTTGATTACTATCTATCCTGTAATTATTGTGTGCACAAACGTTATTGCTCCTTTGCAAAGTAACTACATGAGAGTACTCATAACTTGAAAAGTATATTTTTATAACTGTTGGTTCTAAAAATAAAACAACTATATCTGAGGATATAATAACAATTGGCCTGGAGTTCAGTTCTTGAGTGTGTGAAACCTTTTGCTGATTTAGGGGCCGATTATGATGGCGGACGGACCTGAGTCCGTCCGCCACTATAGAGTAGGAGGGACCGTCCGCAGGGGCAGCGACGGTCCCTCCATGCAGATTAGGATGTGACCGCCAGGGTGGCGGTCACATCCTCTATTTTTAACATAGCGGCAATGTTAAAAATGCATGCACAGCATTTGCATGCACAAAGCACGAAGCACAAAGCGGCAGGCACCGCGCGGTGCCTGCCGCTTTGTTCACGCAAATGCAGGGGGGTACCATAGGTACCCCCCCCATGTGCACCCCCACCCCTCCTTCACCCAGGGGGCCCGCAACGGGCCCCCGAAGTGTAGGTCCGTATGCTTTTCCACGGCGGAAAAGCCGCCGTGGAAAAGCATTCTTTCTACTCCATCATAATATGGCTGGCGGTGTCTGATAGACACCGCCAGCCATGTTAATGCTTTTCCGCTGCGGTCGGAAGGCGACCGCGGCAGAAAAGCGGCGGACAGATTCCAAGACCCACCAGCCATCCTAATTTGGCGGTGGGTCTTTCAAGCATCCGCGGCGGTTTTCCCGGGAAATCCGCAATCGTAAAAGGCCCCTAAGTGTGTACAACAAATGCTTTACCCTGTCCTCTGGTACTGCCTTACTGCTTGACCAAGCTACCACTTTGGAGAGTAAGGTCAGTTCTGACTTTAACCTCTGTTATACCTATGGGGTTGGTGGACTCTATACATACTGTACTTCATTCTAGTCCAGTATATACAGAGCCACTTTCTCACACTGTAGGTAAAAATAATGCCTTAACAAAAAGAAAGACAAATCAATACACATTTACTGGCTGATTTGTACAAAGTAAGATGAGAAAAACTGAATTAATCGCGGCTTCGCTTTTTAAATTGTGTGATCTTAGTCAAATATTTTATTTCACCAAACTCTTTCATTTTTGCATATGAAAGCATGTTCAAATATGTGAATTCAGACTACCAGTGGTAGAAAACTATCAGTTTTAACAAGTACTTCTCAGTGGAGTGCTATAATGCGTCCTGTTAATGTCAAGGATTCCACATGTTTTTAAAACTATACTGTTTACTTGCCTGTACCCACGTTTCCGGTCCGTCACGGCTGCCTGGTGCCAGTTGCACGGAGAAACGCGTCAGGCTCACTCCCTCTATCCTCCAGACTACCCCCACTTCCTGTTGGCTGGCAGGCTGCTTGGCGGGATTTTGGGAGCTATAAAATGTAATGCCTCCTCAAACGCGCAGCAGACGCGCGCAGCGGGCGGCCGCTGGCGCACCAAAGGCAAGCCCGTCTGCACGCGGCCGGCCGGGGCTAGAGGCCACTCCTTATGCCCCTTTTTATAGATATTCTTCCAATGAGCTAAAACTGCGGCAGGGTAAACCTCAAATCAACAGGCCCACTAAATTGAACCTTGAACAGGCGAAAAATTTTATACAAAGATTCGATTTCCCAGAATTTATTTTAGATCCCTCTCCCCGTGAATTTACCCCGGTCCATCCCCTCTCCCTCCAAGGATCAGCAACCTAGAGGACTCACAGTCTATTATTTAAACCCCTGATCCTTGGTGAAACACCAAGTCAAAATTTTACTACTCCTACAATCAGAAAATCCTGATATTCTCCTTTTAACCGAAACCTGGTTGATCGATGATTGCGCCCCAGATATTTTAGCGGCAATTCCAGATGGCTACTACATCCTTCAAGCTAATCGGTCTTCAGGGAAAGTTGGTGGTGGGGTTGCTGCAATAATCCGCAAGGATCATTGTTAGATCTGGGGGTCTCTAGTTGGCAATGGTATTCACCTTTGTCCAAATAGGGACCCTTACTTCTAAGTCAGGATAAGGGGATTACACTCCTTGATAACCCCCGCTCACCCCCTTGCTAGCTTGGCACAAGCAGACAGGCTTATCTCAGAGGCAGTGTGTTAAGCATTTGGGAATATACACAGTAATACAGTGAAGACACTACAGATGGACACAACACAGGTTTTATAAAAATAAGTATTGTTCATATAGACTTAAACACAAGACCACAAACGACAAAAATCCACAATACTACACTTAAGATTGCTTAAAAGATCATTAAAGTTACTTAGTTCAAGTTGTTGGTAAATGCGACAAAGTTCTCAACAAAGTACCTGGATGCGTAACGCAAAGTGAACAAAAGGCTCGCAAAAGGGGAGATGCGTTGGTTCCGTGACCCGGGAAACGGTGGCGTCCTTCCTCAATGCTGGCGCAGACCGGTGTGCAAGATGGCACCTTGGTGCGATACGACGATCCGGTTGCGATGCGAGAAGATGGTGCCCATGATGCGGCGATGCGATGACGATGCGCTGACGCCCTGGCGACGACTCTGTACTTTGGAGCCGCGACAGGCCCTGTGACACGCTTCTACGGTGATGTGATGGAGACTCTCTCGATGGCGTCACGCTTCTCCGGTGATGCGACAGCAGGCAGCTTCGATGAACACACGCTTCCAGGGAGATGCGACGAAGGCTCACTTCTCTGGCGTTGCGATGATTTCAGCTGTGGCGGCGACACGCTTCTTCTCGATGCGTTGCGCTTCCAGCTCCCAGTGGCACGCAAATGACTGAAGTCAGAATTCCCAGCAAGGAAATTCAGGAGGGAGCTGGAGGTGAAGTCTTTTGTCCCTGAGATTTCAGCAGGAGGCAAGCACAGTTCAAGCCCTTGGAGAATATTCTGTAGATGAAAGTCCTTACAAAGTTCCTTCTCTTTTCCCTTGCCAATGAAGCAACCACTGCAGGCCAACCAACCCAGCAAATAGCACACTGGCAGAGGGGCAGTCCAAACTCCTGCAGCTTCCTTGGTTCTTCTCCTTGGCAGAAAGGTTTCTTGTTCCAGAAGTGGTCTAATTTCTTGGGATCAGGGTCCCAATACTTATACCCCAAACGCCTTTGATCTCTGAAGGCAGAGAGGCCTCTGCCTAGTCCAAACCAGTTCCTGAGCACTTTGTTTACATGACTCTTCTTCCTTTCACTGTGCAGGGCAGAGACATCAGCCACCCCACAGGAGGTGGAGCCAGCACAGGAGGGAAGATACAGCTTTGGAGCACTCTGTTGACATGATTCCTCCTCTCCTTTCACAGTGCAGGGCAGATACATCAGACAAGACACAGGGGGTGGAGCCAGGATTGTAGAGGGAAGGCCCAGCCCTATTCAGGTCCCAGGTGCAACTCCTCCCTACCATCTAGATGCAGATCTCTCTATTCACCACCGGGCTGTCCCAGCCTGTCTCCTGGAATCCCCCATCCCTGTCACTCACAAACCCAGACAAGGAATACACAACCCAGCAGAGGCAGGCCTGGATAGTTAGGCAAGAAAATACCTACTTTCTAAAAGTGGTATTTTCAAACACAGAATATGAAAACCACCTTTACTAAAATATGTATCTTATTATTCTGAGTTCAGGCATACTAAATTCGAATTTCTACCATGTTCCCTGAGTCAGTTAGGATTATAAGAATGTAATAATCTAACTGCCCATTTTGGCCTATGAGAACAGGTAGCCTTCAATAGTGAACAGCGAAAATGGCTGTAATTCACTATTAGAACATGCTACACACATCAGAGCATGTCCTACCTTATACTTACAATGCACCCTGCCCTTGGGCCTACTATAGGGGAGTCTAATATGAAGCAAAGGGAAGGTTTAGGGACTGGGAAGTGGGTGCACTTGGCCAAGTCGACCTGGCAGTGCTAGACTGCACACAGGCCTTGCAATGGCAGGCCTGAGACACACTTTAAAAGCTGCTTCTTTGGGTGGCACAACCTTTGCTGCAAGCCCACCAGCAGCATTTGATTTACAAGCCCTGGGCACACATGGTGCACTTTACTAGGGGATGACAGATAAATCAAATAACCCAATCATGGAATAACCAATTAGTACATCAATTTACCATAGGGAGCACTTGCACTGTGGCACCGATTAGCAGTGGCACAGTGCCCAAAGCAGAAATCCAGCAAAAACATATCAAAACAGAGGAGGCAATCCGTCTAAATGGAAGGGAGACTCACACCAATGATGCCAGGTCTAACAATCATCAATTTAAAAGTTTAGAAACCACTGGTTTGCGCGCTACTGACTTTCTGATCTTAAAATTTGACTCCCCATAGCTATCTTTTATTTGCGCCCTTTTTTATAGACCTCTGGGGAATATGCCTACTTTTCCTCAGGTGTTGGGAGAAATGATATATCACTTCATCATCAACCACGCCAGGATTATTATAATTGGGGATTTTAACTATAGGCCTGGAGACAATCAGGAAAGCCCTAGCTCAAGGGAATTTGTCGATCTGCTCACTGGGATGAATTTCTCTTCGCATGTGAGGGACGCCACACATATAAAGGGGCATACCCTAGATCAATCTGGACCTCCAATTTGGAGATCTCCACTCTTTTGATAACTCTGTGTGCTTCGTCTGACCACCATTTGATCAGATTCACTCTTCGATGTACTCCTTCACCTAAACTTCAATTAATAGAGAATCAAATGTCCAGAAGTTGGAAAAGAGCAGATATGGACCTATTTCGATTACGTTTAACGAGTACATCTCCTCCCCCAATAGAAGACCTCCAGACCCAGGCAGTGAGTATTAACCTATGCCTGGAGTGGGTTAGTGACTGTGTCGCTCTCCTCAAAAAAAACAAGATTATGAGACCTCACGACGCTCAATGGTGGTTCTCGGAAGATCTCAAATTAAAGAAACTAGAACTCAGACAAGCAGAACGCCAATGGCGTAGTCACTACCGTCCAGGAAAAAAGGTATTTTTTTTAGCCCTGATGACAGAATATAAAAATCTGATTAATCAAACAAAGGCTAACTACCTCTCTCAAAAATAATTAATGTATCTAACAAATCTAAAGAGATTTTTTCTATAGTTGACCAACTCTCAAAACCCGATAGTGTCACGCCAGGGCCGGTTCCCTCGCAGTCTCTATGTGACTCTCTTAACTCTTACTTGTTAGAGAAGATAGCCAATATCAAGGTTAGTATTTCTTCTGTGGCCTGTGGTTCACTGGATCTCAAAAATGATCTCAGCCCTCACCACCTTGATAGAATCTCTCCGATCTCGGAGGAGACTTTCCTGAATTTATTTAAAAAGGTCAGTTCTGGTTCTCCCCTGAATTGCTATCCCCCGCATATTCTTCGAGAAGCATTTACCATATGTCCTGACCCTCCCCGGTTATTGCTAAATAATTATCTTGAGATTGGCATTGTCCCGGATTCTTTTAAAAGAGCAGAGATTATTCCAATCTTGCAGAAACCGGGCGCCGACACGTCGGCTCTTAGTAACTATCGGCCCATTTCTCTGTTGCCCTACCTGGGTAAAGTTTTAGAGGCCCATGTAGCCAACTGCCTCAGATCTTTTGTGGAACACTTCCAGGTTTTGGACACTAGCCAGGCTGGTTTTAGACCCGCACACTCGACCGAGTCTGTCATCCTCACTGTTATGGATGTGCTCAGAGGGGGGGGGGGCGGATGTAGGCACCACCCAGGCCCTGATTCTGCTGGATCTTTCTGCAGCTTTTGACACGGTCGATCATGGTATCCTGATCGACCGTGTCAGTAACGCTGGAATTCAGGGGCTGGCCCTAAAGTGACTTTCCTCCTTCTTGAGTAACCGGACACAAGCGGTGCACCTTGCCAATTTCTCTACTAATAAAAGAAACATTACCTCTGGGGTTCCTCAGGGCTCTTCTCTTTCTCCACTTCTTTTCAATCTTTATCTTCTCCCCCTAATTCACTCATTGAGGGAAAGGAATGTCAGAATTTTTAATGATGCCGACGATCTTCAACTGGTGTTTAATGTTAATTCATCCCCATCATCCGAGTCCAACGTTCAGGATACAATGGTTTTTATAAGCGACTGGATGAATAACAATCAGCTGAAGTTGAACCCGTAGAAAACGGAGCTGATCCTCACAGGTGGGTTGGCCAACCCTTGGCACTTCAACTTTTGGCCCCCTAAACTTGGTAATCCCCCTATGCCAGCTGTCTCTTCGAAGAGTCTGGGGATTATTATCAGAAATGATCTGTCCATGAAGTCTCAAATCAGCTTGGTAGTTTCTTTCAGCTGCGTAAAATAAAGAAGATCAGCAGATTTCTGGGCAGGGAAGCCATGATCTTGGTCACTTTAGCCCTGGTGATCTCACGCCTGGATTATGCCAATTCATTGTATGTTGGCATTCCAGCATATCAACTTAGGCACCTCTAATTAGTCCAGACCCATGCGGCCAGGCTGATTTTTCATCAGCTCAAATGGCATCATGTCAGCCCACTAATGAAAAGCTTACATTGGCTTCCAGTGAGTAAGCGCTGCATTTTCAAGATGGGCTGCACAATTTTCAAAGCAGTACATGGCAACGGCCCGGCTTTTATCTTGGCGTTGTTGTGTTTCTATCTAGGACCCTAATTCGATATTCCCGATTTATGCCCTTATGTGGCTATAATAAATAATATCCTTATAAAGGCATAAGAATCAGATCCATATTTAGTAATAGCCCATGCAGTCCAAATACGGCAAGGCTACTTCCCTAGACTCCTAGAGAGTACAACGCGTTCTTTAAACAAAGCAAACCTCCAGCAACCTGGGAAATCCCCATGCTTCTGTTTTGATTTGTCCTAGAACTCCTGCGAGCACTTAAAGAACGGCCAATTCTTAGTGACATCTTTATTGACGTTTTATGTCCAACCTTACGTCAAACCCGGCACCTTTCAGGTATAAATATAGAGCAGAGCCCAGCTGATGCGAGAGCCCACGGATGCCGCCGATCCCTTTTGACGCACTGAGAAAGACGCTGTCTTTTTCTCCAGCCGAGAAAATCCAGCTCCGGTGTTTCCAGCCGCCCTCGCGGGTTGCTGGGATATCGAGTCCTGAGAAAGAGATACCAGACCTCCTGCTTTCTATTACCCAGTTACGGAGCTGACTAAACCCTTAAAGAGAATTCTTGATTCAGATTCCTTGGAAAAAAACCAACTTAACTTAAACTGCTACTTACTTACTCCTTCCCGCGTATTAGGCTTAGGTCAGGTACACCGGGGTAGGCGTATCTAGAAGCACCAGTTGAGTACGTTAGTCAATGTTTTTATGTATGTATATATTTTATCCATTTTAAAGTATCATATGGCTAAGAAACCATATCAATGCTTTTACAGTATTATTTCATAATACTCCTTTTACTGTACGCACTTTACTTATGATAAGTATTGCAATTATGGCAATTCATTTCTCTTGCATGAGAACGAAGACTGCTCAATAAATAACACCTTTTATTGAAAACGCCCGTCTCGCTATTTCTCTGTACTCTGGTGAAACTAAGTATGCACAATTGACTGAGTGAAATATCTGTCTATTGTTTTCACACGACTCTTGAGATACACTCTTATTCTGAGGGAGCAAAGTTGTCATGTTTTATGGTTTTCAGAAGCTAATCCCTTCTTGTCTATCCAGGGAAGTTAAACTCCTCCTTGTTTACTCGAGAAAGTTTCTAGTGACCTCTGAGCTAGCTGGCAAAACTAATTAAGTCTAATATAGTCAGTAGAGACCTAGTCGACCTCAGTCCTACGTCTACACTGCTGTTTATATTATTCCAATGCGCAGAGCCTATTGGGAATATAGGAACTACACTACATGGCGCCCAACGTTTGGTAAGGCGATAATCTAACGCAAGACACTAGAGTAACTCAGTCGTGCTTTTTCACACAGACCCTTTTCCCGTAAAAACTCCAAAAGATGTCTGGAGTGGGTAAAAGGTTAAAATCCGCCGGAACTTAGTAGGAAGAGATTCTTATGTATAGTTTTTGGTTTAGTCAACGTTGAAGGATACAGTGTTCCAAAATATTGTGCACCTAATCTTTGTTTCCTTGAAACTTGATCTGCAACAAAAAAACTTTCTGTCAGTAAAATGCCGGAGGGTGACGAAGAAAGAGACGCTACATCGTCTCAACTCCAAGCGGATAACACGAGTCTCCAAGAAAATGACCCGAATGCTATATACATTCCGGTCAACATAAGAAGAACTATAACTATTAAACTTATAGAAAATGGACTGACATCACGAGGTGGTACAGTCATATTCGTGGTAGACGCCCATGAATATCGGCAGACAGAGGTATTCTATTCATGGATACACTTTCCAGCAGCAAACGCTGTAACAAAAGAATTCCGCTATTACAAAATAGAGGAACCTCCGGAGGAATACACTCGTTTCGAGGAGGTTGAAATCCCACTAAATTACCAAGAGCACCTGCTCTGGTTTAAAGGCGCCCTAAAACATCAAAATCACATCACCAGGCTTGGTCCACTAGGTAGACCAGGAGCAACGTGGCCGGTTCTAGCCAGCTACACACCACATCCAAATATTGATAAAATGTCAGACCGGGAACTTTTAGCTCAGCTAAAAATACGAATTAAAATACATAGACAACTGGTCCAATATGTAATGCGGACTTCAACAGTCCATCCAGCAATTAACATTCCACAGCTGACCCCTCATCAGGGGAACACAAACAAAATTACACCACAGAATATACAATCAGCCATTGGCAAAATACCTGCAAAACGGGAACAAATTCCATTCTGGCTAGCACAAAAAATAACTCAAATAGAGGCAGTATTTCCTGATACTACACCTACTGAGAAACACAGAATTCTGACTGTCTTCCAATGGGGATCGCACCACATGTGGAGGACTGTGACACTTGGGGCACAGTCTTTGCTTCGATTTACACAAAAACACATGGTGTTCCGTCCATGGCGGTTATACCAGATGTACTAAGACAGATTCAAAATGAATACGGTCCAGAACCTGCTTTAACTCTGGGTATGAAATTACTGAAAGACTTTAAGCAGGTCTCGGCTATATTATTAGCCAACATAAAAGGAGAAGCAGGATCTGTGGCAATTGAAAGAAACAGATATAGCAGAACAACCATTTTAACTTGCCAGAATCATAGAAAAATCCTATGAAGAACTAGGTAGAGATAGTTTGGGTGGGAAACCAGTAAAACCCCAACTAACTGAAAATCCTGAAAAAACCTTTATTAAAAATAATCTAAATACTCCAAAAAAGAGTTGGGATGGTAACAAACAATCCACTCCCAAAGAAAAACGATTCCAGTCCAGAGGAAGGTCTCCTCAATGGAGAGAAAGATCTCCAGACCGAGGAAACAAGTCTCCCCAGAGGGAGCCCTCTGAGAAAAGATACAACCTTCGAAATAGGGATAATCTGAAAAAAACTGATAGATAAAGATATTGATACACGTCCCTCTCGATCTTTTCAGACTTCCTCGCAGAAATCGGAAAGAAGAGGACGGTCAGAACACAGGGAAGAGCACATCAAGTCCAAAGACAAGGAACCTGCTCACCAAAGTAAAAAATTACAATTTCCAAGAAAGAAGGTAGCCAGTATTAAAATAATAAAACATGCCGAGGATACTGAGGACACAACTGAAAAACGGAGAGTGGGCCCAGACAATGCTAAACAGCGCAGCAGAAGTGACCATAGCTCGCAAGATCTTGATGAATCTTCTGGAGACAGTGGACATGAATGAATACATTCAGGTGGAAACTGCAGATACCAGAGTTAGCAAACCTCGCAAAATATACGAAATAACACTGCGTATAGAGAGGGACAAGACCAGGAAAGTAAGGGGTCTCTTTTGGGATAACCTTTCGAAAGGCTATGACATCCTTCTCGCTGAGAAAGACTGGCCACCAGAGTTTGTCAGGGAGTGCCCTCATGGTGAAGAAATGATTATGCCTGCCAGCTCAAATCATATTCCGATTCATAAAAAATATACACTTGCAAGAAAATGGGCAGTAGCCCAAGCTCCTGCATTATATAAAAATCATGTAGGATGGGATGAGGATTCTCCTCCTCACAAAATCCAGTTAAAATGTCAACCAACTGCACAAAGGCAGTACCCAGTGAAACAAGAAGCTAAAAAGCAAGTCAGGAAGATCTTAGATCAACTTGAATACCAGGGGGTGATTGAAACATGCACCTCACAAATGAACAATCCTTTGTTTCCTGCCTCCAAGCCAGACGATTCATATCGTCTAATTTTGGACTACAGACACTTAAACTCCTGTTGCAAAACATTTGCAGTACAAAACTCACATAGTGCAGCACTAATGAATAACATTGTGCGCAAAAAATACAAAACGACATTAGACATCTCTAATGTATTCTTTTGTCAAAACATAGCACTTGAAAGCAGGTATTTGACTGCTTTCTCAAAATGGGGTCGCAAAAAAACTTCTGTCGACTCCCACAGGGATTCAAGAACAGCCCAGGATTATTCTCAGCAAGAGTAACAGAGTTACTATAAATATATGATGATGAAGCATTATCTTATGTCGACGACATCTATCTCACAGATGATGACCTGGAGACTCACTTGAAAAGAGTGAACACCATAATACTTGGGTTCGCAGCAGGGGGTTACAAATTCAACTTTAAAAAGTCACGAATTGCCCATCTAACTGTCCTATTTTTAGGATATGAATTATCAAGTGAAGGCAAAAGCCTAGCAAACAACTTCTTAGAGAAGTGTGCTGTACTCCAAGCACCTAAAACGCTGAAGAACTTACAATCAATACTAGGTTTCCTGAATTTCGGAAGAACATACATTCTAAATTATGCAGAGAGGGTTAAACCTCTCTATGAATTAATAAAACCGGATTTCAAACCAATAAATTGGACTCAGAAACATACAGAAATTTTAAGATCATTGCAAACAGACATGTTAGCTAAAACAAAATTACAAACTCGTGAAAACGTACGCAACCTTGTAATCCGAGTCATCCCAGGAAGATGCGGATTCACGTACCTGACCTCTAATGAGGGAGAAACTGTACCAATAGTTTACAAATCACACTTGTACACACAAGCTGAAATGAAATTCAGTTCTACTGAAAAGATTATAATAGCGGTTCAAACTGCTGTAGCAAAAGAAAGAGCCCAAGCCCAAGGCAGAAGGATAACTGTTTTAACAGCAGAATCAGCCCTTGAGCCATTAACAAGCCCACGCAATTTGACTGCTGTGGCATTAGATCCAAAATGGATACAATGGGAACATTCTCTTGCTGCAGAAGACGTGAAATACTATTTTGACTCGAAAATGAAAAACTAGAAAATCTAGAAAATGAAGAAGAATATCCTCTGTCAATCGAAATTCTGCCTCTCGAACAATACACATGTGTAATCTACATGGACAGATTTGCACAACTCTACGATGTAGAGAAAGAATCCTACAACGCTGCGTGCGCGATTGTTAAAGGTCACTGGCGCTTTGGTAAATTCAGACCAATAATAACCAAAACTGAATCACTCAGAAACTGTTCAGCTCAGCGAGCTGAAATAAGATCTTTAAAGATGGCGCTTGAAAATGCCGATCGCGAATTCCCCACACTAATAGTGTGCGATTCGCATTACTGCGTCAAGTCTTACAATAATGACTTGCAGAACTGGGTTCAAAACGATTACAAAGATGACACAGGTGCCACAATAAAGCATAAGAAGCTTTGGGAACAGGTAGTTCTTTTGCAGAAAGAACTACGAAAGACTCACGTGATACATACACTGAGTCATCAACGTGATGGCGTTCACGTTGCAGGGAATTCATTGGCTCCCAGAGCCACAGCGGAAGCAGCTCAACCGGCTTCCGTAGCCACAAAAAAGCGTACTAAAAAATACATAGACGGAGAAACCATGCTGGTGGTAAAAGCGTCTTTAAAAGGTGACTATGCAGCATTACCTCTGAACTATCCACTCAGTAATACATACATAATTGATGCAAACTCCGTTCCTTTTGCTCAAATCCCTGGAGTGGGGGATAGAGTAATTCCAAACACAAACAGGAGAGTCTTCTTGATTGAAGCGGCACATATGGGATTGGGTCTAGGGCATCGAGAGATCAAGGAATCTCTGAAAGAATTACAATCAGAATACTGGTGGCCGGGGATGAGTTTGCAACATTACAAATTTGCAAAGAACTGTCCAGACTGCAACAGAGATCGCAGTCATGAACCGACCGGAGTATGGCCAGGAACCTTTTATTAGAAAGCAGCAAGCTATCTATACGCAGAAATCCAGCAGGAGAAATGCGTCCCCATAATGTTTAAGACTAGATTCACTTAAAATGTAGACACCAGCGCTCGGCTGACGCCAGAACTGTTATAAAATATTTGCGAGTCTTTATTGGCACATACGCAATTGGCATGCTACATTCTGACCAGGGTCCTGCGTTTAGCTCTAGGGCTTACAAGGAGGCCATGGTCAGCATGGGATTTGCATTGCGGTACTCTTGTCCCTTCCATCCTGAGGGAAATGCGGTAGTGGAAAGAAAAAACCGGGACATAAAGCAACGGCGAGGGTATTAGGTTCGGTGATGGGTGGGTCCAACATTTAACAAGTGTCCAACGTAGTCTTAATAATCTGCCAAGAAATTATCTAAAAGGTCTCAGCCCGTACGAACTATTGTTCTGTACTAGAATGTACATTCAGGACCTTGATAGTCACACTTCAGTGGTAGAAGAAAAATGCTTTGATATCAAAGACCGTTTGGCTGATTTACAGGAATTAAATGAAACAAGAAGAAACCTGAGTAACATAAAATTAAAGCAACAGCCAACAGCCACTGAAGAAAAACCACCTGTCCCAGCAAGACCTGTCTGGATTCCAAAGATTGGGGATCTGGTCAAAGAGAAGATCGCGGTAAAGAAGGAATTTGGGCCTTCTTACAGAAAAGCAGTACCTGTCTTAGCTGTCAGCGGAACAAGATCAGTGTACTACCGCCCCTTGCTGGTAAAAAGGAGAACTGAGTTGTATCCATCGACCTGGTAAAACCACAATCATGTGGCCAATAATAAGTAGTAGGCCCAGTGGACTCCCAAGAAATAGCAGAACACCAAAATTTGCTACAATCCAAGAGGTCCAAACTGAGAGACTAATCACATTTGATAAACCTGCCGTGAATAAAAAAGGACTATGCAACAAAGCCATGGAACTTGTGCCTCTTGAAGCCCAAATTGCAACAGTTCGTCAAGAAACACCTGTCTACAATGATGTAGCATCGGACTATACTAATGTCTCCAAGAAAGATCCAAAGACTAAAGAAAATCCGGAAACAATTCCAACAATTGACAGAACTGCATCTGGCTACTTCATCAATTTCGATGACTTTTCTGATGATCCAAGTTAACATGAAGAAACGCCAGCAACAAAAACTTTCAAAGACAAAGGCACTGAACTCTTTCATCAACTCAAAGAAACCTATCTGATTTCTCCATGGATTGAATTTTGGATTGTGTTAGGTGTACTTTTTCTCCTGCTTTGGCTCATCATGGTTCTTTGTTTGGGAAAATTCATTGAAGGGCAATACAGTAAATGGACACAGCAAGTCAGAACATCAACTTGGTCCTAAAGCCTCACAAACGTTTTATTTTAAAATGTTAAATAAGACAGGAATGAAAACAATGTTGACAAATACTAAATTGATTTATTCTGAAGCATTTTATGAAAAAATGACTACATTTGGTTTTGAATTCTGGAAAAACAACATTGAAACAAAAACCATCTGGGGTACAAAAGAATGGCAGGTCCAAGGTTTAGAAGCATTATTTAGAGCCTGCATGATCCCGGAACAATTAATATTCTTGAATGACACCATTCAGCAAACTACTTGTCTTGGCCTAGCTAAGATAAAAGACTTAAACAAACCGTCTATTCCGAAGCCCATACCTGATAGTAATAGCACTACAGAAGTGGAGATAGACGTATCCCATATTTTACACCAAAACAGAACAAATCCTGATTGGAAAAAATGGTTGATCTGGCCCACAGACACAAATAACTGTCAAGATAGATTCCTGAACAAAATACAGAAGTTCAAAATGACCAGGCCAGACCCTAGATACTCCCAGAGACAACATCCAGGGATAGTTACAACATACAGTGTAGGGAAACTATGCCTCGAATGGCTACAGAAATCCACACTGGCTGAAATTAAGCAACACTTGACTTTACTTAAAGACGGTGCTGACATGCGTGATTTCATACTGGGACCACGCAAACAGCGTCAAAAACATTTCATAGCGGCCGGTATATACGCTGCGTACAACGAGGCTTGGAAAGTAATGCAAATTGAAACAGCAGAAAAAATACGAGAAATTGATCGTATTAATTTGGAAAAATCACTTTCTGTTGTGGACAATGGGTTAACGACTCCAGAATATATTCACTGGACAGTATTGTATCATCTGCTATTGAAATAATAAAGCAGGACTTGCTAATGTTACAACATGGTCAGTCCCAATTACGTTCTATTGTACAGCTTGGTTGGACGTTGCGAAATCTGCGTTCAGGCTACGTGCCATGGCGTTTAATCAATGTAACGTCATTATTCTCTATCTTTAACCTTACTGATAAACAAATCAGTTTGGCACAAAAAGGAGCAGACTATACGATTCTTTAAAAAAAAAAAATTTAACAACTCTTTTTATTGATAAATCGCATAAAAGACACAGCACTCCGTACCCCGGAGGAACTGCAGTAAGTACGATACATCATAATCAGCGATTCAGTTAACAGCAGAAACATGCCCACAAACCCCCCACCCCCTGTTCCCAACCTCCCTGGCCCACCCCCTCCCTTCCCACCCCCTGCACTGCGTCTCTCCGGTACTGCAGAAGTTGTTCACGTATAAGACAGTGTGGATAACATCACCCCCATGTGCCCATCACACCCGCCCCTCCATATCTCTTATCGGTGCCGGGGGTTCCAGCCACAGACCCCTGTAGTCCGCCCATCTTTTCCATATTTTATAGTGTTTCTTGGGACAGCCTCTGGCTTCGAATATTGGCCGCTCCAATCCCATGCAAAAATCAAGGCCTTTTTTCCACACTACCACTTTGGGAGCTCTGGGGTCCTTCCATGCCTGAGCCACATCCCTCTTTGCAGACTACACGATTCTGAGCATTGAAAAACTTGAGAGATTACCATTGACAATGTCAGAAAGACCTGTCATTGAATGGATGATACACGGAATATTTACAATTCCGATAACAACTTTCCAGTTTAAATATTGCCAAGAGTATATACCAGCGGGCCAGTGTGAAAGGTTGGGTAAAGGCTACATCAAGTCAACATGGAAATTACCTTATACACACAAATGTTATAATGAAAAGAAAAAGGAGATATTTCTTAGTGGTAACAATTGTAAAAAATCACTAAGCGGTACACTTCTGTGTCAAGGTATTAACTTGCATGGGGCCTGCGAAGGGTCTTCGAATAACCTTTCATGTCACCTGCACGGCAATCCTGCAAAACAGATAGAGCCATTTTTCAGACAGCTTTCCAATGGCAGCTATGTTCTAATAAATGACCACACTGTTGTGGCATGGTGCCAGGAAAAGCCTATCTCGTCAGCGTTAGTTCCATGGTCACTTGCTGTATACAAGTATTGTATCCAAACAGCACTCCAGACATGGAGGCGGCAATATGCCTTATTTGAATATCTCTTCTATTCGAATTGATACTTTAAGCAGAATGAAATCCATTCTTTTACAAACAACTGTGCCTTTGACCTCGTCTAAAGAAACGTATGATCTGCAAGTTGCAAGGACAACAGCAGAGATACATTCCTTATTATCAACAAATTGCCCCGTGCATTTCGTAGAAATGTTGAGCCAAATCTTAAACATGTCAGATACCAGTGCCATCGCACATGTATTTAAGCAATTTTTTTGGGACTGTTAACACCCTTTGAAACAGTTCTGGGCATCGTTCCCAATTTTGTCCATTCTGTCTTTGGCGGCCTACCTCTACTATTGGGACTTGTAGCAGGAATTTTATTTTTGATCCTTCTGCTCCGATATGGCAAGCCAAGCCGCAGACAAGACTCCAGCAACGATGGAAGAAACGATCCTAGCAATACGCTACCGGGACCGCATAACTAAAGTCCTCGGATTAGCCCGGCTAAGAGATCTGAATATGACCTGGTTTCTTTCATTCAGACCAATCTGGCAAGATTGCATCTTACCTGTGCTTCGATGTATGCTATGCGGAGAAGAATGCGTGGTGGACGTCTGTCTTACACTATCATCAGCAGTACCAATGGATACAGATACCTTGCTAGGTCCGGTAACGACTCATGCATCGTGTTGTCCCCAGCGGCTACCTATTCTGATGACGGCATTCGTTGAGACTTCACCACTACGAGTATGTGGCAGTGGAGTACGAGATGAGAGCAGCATCACACAGGTAAAACCTTCTGTGAGCATTGCTGATCCTGACATCGATGATAGCAATCATTCTCACAACTGCACTGTTACAGCATTTTCAAATGTGGTCAAACTTTCACCTGATGTCGTAGACCAATTTTTTGCGAGTCTGTCTGAAATGATGTTCTCCCCTGAACAACGGGAATAACTTTTTAAGCAACAAGCACACAGCGTTCCCTGAACTCTGAATTCGGCCTTCAGCTTTGAAAAACACAAGCTACTGAAAACAATTGGAACTATTTTTCCCCTTGAAAGCGAAAATATATTTTTTTCTCTTCCAAAATATTTACCTTTTTCTGGCACAGAGTACTCTGCTTAAAGTAGAACTATTCTTAGAGAACAGAGCTTCTAATTTAGGAACTCTAGAGACAATATTTTACCTCAGCCTCTAGCATATGGACAGGATTTTGTATTTATATGTGATGGAACAGTCTCGACCTTCTCTTCTGTATTCAGAGCCATTTCATGTGTAATTTTCGCAATTCATTCAGCTGATATATATATGCATTTTTAACTGAATGATACCACTGCTTGAAAAGCGTACAGTACCAATACTCATTTTCATGTATTTACCATATACCATTTCAATTGCGATTTATGTATTTTGGGGGGGGGGGGGGGGGGGGGGGTTGGAAAACACACATGCATCGTTACATGTTTACTATTGCTTAGTTTTAGTAATGATGGACATTAGATCGTGGAGTGGGTGTTGCGTTTCTATCTAGGACCCTAATTCGATATTCCCGATTTATGCCCTTATGTGGCTATAATAAATAATATCCTTATAAAGGCATAAGAATCATATCCATATTTAGTAATAGCCCATGCAGTCCAAATACGGAAAGGCTACTTCCCTAGACTCCTAGAGAGTACAACGCGTTCTTTAAACAAAACAAACCTCCAGCAACCTGGGAAATCCCCATGCTTCTGTTTTGATTTGTCCTAGAACTCCTGCGAGCACTGAAAGAACGGCCAGTTCTTAGTGACATCTTTATTGACGTCTTATGTCCAAACTTACGTCAAACCCGGCACCTTTCAGGTATAAATATACCAACGTTGCCTTAAGCAAACACACGGTGGTTTGGAGCAGAGCGGCTATCTACTTGCCCGAGAGCCCAGCTGATGCGAGAGCCCACGGACGACGCCCCTCCCTTTTGACGCACTGAGAAAGACGCTGTCTTTTTCTCCAGCCGAGAAAATCCAGCTCCGGTGTTTCCAGCCGCCCTCGCGGGTTGCTGGGATATTGAGTCCTGAGAAAGAGATACCAGACCTCCCGCTTTCTATTACCCAGGTACGGAGATGACTAAACCCTTAAAGAGAATTCTTGATTCAGATTCCTTGGCAAAACCAACTTAACTTAAACTGCTACTTACTTACTCCTTCCCACGTATTAGGCTTAGGTCAGGTACACCGGGGTAGGTGTACCTAGAAGCACCAGTTGAGTACGTTAGTCAATGTTTTTATGTATGTATATATTTTATCCATTTAAAAGTATCTTTTTTTTTTTTTTTTTAAAAAGACCTTTATTATGCATACAAGTAAAAAAATACACAATTGTGCATGCTGTGTAGCCTGTGGTCCACAGGAGCTGGTACAAGCAATAAACATTGAGGTGTAACATTAGCAGTGTAACACAGCCAATTAGCCGGCAACCCGGGGGTCCGGCGGCGTAATTCAGGATAAGTCCGATGGCATTATGCAATGTACAGTGTTACAACTTTGAGGTCTACAATTTTGTGTGGTTTTTGTCGTTGGGTTGATCACATCACTGTCCATTCAGTTTCCGCAATGCAGAAGGTGCAATTCAAGTCCAGAACGTATTTTAACAGCAACGGCAAATAGCAGGTAACTTGTGAACTGAAAGGTAAGGTAATAACGTTTTTGTACCTGTGATGTCAGATTGTCGCGGATTACCAACTAGGGGTATAGCTCACTTAACGCAAGATAACAGTTATGTATAGTCGACGGCGCCAGGCAACGTTCTCCATGGCGGATTCCCAATTGGTTGTTATCTCAGTGTGAGTTGGTCTCTCCTGTGTCTATGGTGTGCGTTTGTTCGTCATGGGTGGAGGTCAGATTACGGGTTCGCACTGTCTGCGTCACAGCGCAATTATTTCAGAGGCTAGTTTCGACCCATGTATGTGTTGCGATGTGGCTTGTCGCGGCATCAGGGATATAGCGCAACTACGGGCGCTCCTTGTTTCGCGACTTGGACACAGTGAGTTGGATCTATGGCTGCTTCAATAAAGGGTCCGGTCAGGGAACGTGACCATTGAACAAACCAATATCAGATCTAACTTTCTGATAAAAGAACTAGGTAAGGGAGGGTGAGGGATCAATCGTGTCCACGGGCGCGATGCGGGGGGGGGGCAGGTGCAGCTCCGATGAGGGGCTACTGTGGGTCCGGGGCCGGGTGAGTGGGGGCAGCGCAGAGGGGGCCCTGTGAGGAGGCGTGTGGCAGGTGTTCTAGTTAGCTGTCGGTGGGGAGAACTCACATCGATGGACACTGTCCGGGCCTGTCGGGCAAAAAACATCAATCGGCGCGTCAGGTGTGTCAGATCTTTATCTGTGTTTGGGCACTTGTGATAAGCGAACAGGAGTGATCGGGTGGGCGCGGGGTCGGCGCTGTGCAGTACTGGGGAGGGGTGGGAGCGCCGGTGACCATTGAGCTATCGTTGCGAGGCGTTCGCAGGTTCCTCACCTGCGCAGTGGTGCAAGGTCATGTTAGCTCAAGTTATCCCTTGCTCTTGAGAGACACGTTGGAAGGACGTGAGGAGATCACCCCAAAGCTGAGCAATGGGGAATTTCCGGAGTCCCGCTGTTTCCTCTCAGAGAAGCACCGTGCCTTCTGCCCGTGCCCGATTAGTGAAGGATGTGTGCCAATGTCTGGTGTGAGGGGGTGTATTGGCCTTCCAGTGCTTAGTCAGTAAGCGTTTAGCTGTAATTAAACCCATGTCCCAGAACCTCGCTTGTACTTTGTTAAGTTTCGTGCGCCTGTAGAGCCCCAAAATACAGGCTTCCCACGTCCGCGGCAAATGTTCATCAGTGCATTGCGTGAGCAGTGTCGTGACCTCGTCCCAATACTTCTGAATGGTAGGGCATTGCCATAGCATGTGCAAAAGGTCCGCCCCGACCAAAGAGCATCGCTGGCAAGCTGTGTCAGTGACCGAGAAATATCTGTTTATCTTGGCTGGTGTAAGGTAGGCCGGTGTAAGATGTAGAGTTGAATAAGTTTAAAATGGGGGTTGCGTGGTATGTTAGTCGGTCCATTCAGTATCATTGCCCATTCCTTGTCCGACCAGTCCCGTCCTCTATCGGCCGCCCACTTTTCCCTGAGTGGCAGTGTGGAAGGTTGCGCGTGCATTAGCAGAGCCTGTGCCAGCCAATGTATGATGTGTGCGCCATTGCCCATGACGTGTAGGTATTGTATAAAATAATGCATTGGCAGCTCCTCCGACATGTCGCCCCAGGTAGCGGTCAGCGTGTGAATGAGGGATGCGTGAGTCAGGAATTGTCCCGCAGGGAGATCTGTGCTAGCGGTAAGATCCGCAAAAGGGAGCAGCATGCCATCTTCATAGAGATCACCTAGGGATTCTAGTCCAGCACGTGCCCAGCTGGCCAAAAGTGTCTCCGACAGCACCCCTGTCGGCACGGGAGTGCCCAAGAGAGGAAGTATCGGGGCGTACGGCTTTGTGGTGCGGGTAAGCCGTAGGCATCGCAGAAAGCATTTGCGCGCTACTGCCAGATGTATTTGTGTAGGGCCGGGGGAGCGGGTCAGAGGATGGAACAGTTTACATACTTGCGTTTGGGTCCAGACGGTAGAGTCCGAGGCTGTATCCCCCAGGTTTTTGCCGCATAGCCACCCCGACACCCATTGCAGTTGTGCTGCCAGATAGTATAGTTCAATATTGGGAACCGCCAAGCCTCCTGATTCTGTGGTCATGTACAGCTTAGTCAGCGCTACTCTGGGCCGACCCGCGTTCCAAATGAGGCTGCGAAGTAAGACCTCCAGGTCATGAAATATTTTGTTGGGTACGTACGTTGGGACAATGGCAAAGTAGTAGAGTAGTCTTGGCAAGACTATCATTTTGGTCAATGCCACCCGGCTAGGCACGTTCAAGGGCAGGGTCTTCCAAAAGCCAATTTGGGCTCGAATGGAAGCGATCGCCCGGAACAGGTTCCCCTCCAGGATGTCCGCCGGGGCCCTGTAGATGTGAATACCCAAATAACGGAAAGTGGCGGGGTACCACTGCAGCCTCTCTCCGCCTATGTGGATGTCAGTTTCCGGCATGTCCGGGCTGAAGGAGTAGGCTTCCGACTTGTACCAGTTGACTCGTAACCCTGAAATTTCCTCGAAGGTCCGGAAAATGTCCGTCAGAGATTCCGGAACATTAGTCAGATCTTTGATGTATAGAAGCAGGTCATCCGCATAAAGCGAGATCACGTGCAGTCCATCAGCCATCGGGTTTCCCCACTTCTGTCCCTGGGTTCTGAGGATTGTGGCCAGGGGTTCCATGGCTAGCGAGAAAAGCAAGGGCGACAGGGGGCAACCCTGTCTGGTGCCTCTCTGTACAGGGATTGTGTCTGACAGCAGTCGCCCGGTGCGTACTCGGACCGTAGGTCTGCAGTACAGTAGGTTGACCATGGTCTCGTATCCGTCCCCCAGATCATATTTTTCCATCACCGCTTTTAGATATGGCCATTCTACAGAATCGAACGCTTTCTCAAGGTCCAATACAAGGCATCCCGCTCGTGGCCAGTGCCGAACAGCATATTCCTGCACGCAGAACAGGCGTCGGATATTGTAAGAGGTGTGGCGCTCCGGTACAAAGCCGTTTTGGTCGTGATGTACCAGGAGTGGCACCAAGGGGGCCAATCTCCGGGCCAGGGTGGAGGCCAGTATTTTATAATCGTTATTTAGGAGTGCTAGGGGTCGGTACGAGCCCATTCGTGTGGCATCCCTGCCTGGCTTGGGGAAGGAGATCAGATTTGCCTCATTCAGCGTGGGTGGAAGTGAGGAATCCTCCGCAGCCGCGTTATACATTTTCAGGAGTTCCGGAATAAGAATGTCTGATCCAGCCTTGTAGAACTCAGCCGGTAATCCATCGGGGCCAGGGGATTTACCGTTGGATAGGTTAAATATGGCTTCCAGTAGCTCCTCTGGTTCGAGCAAGGCCCCAAGTTCATCCTGCTGCGCAACTGTAAGCTGCGGCATCAGGAGGGGGGAAAGGTATTCCGCCACATCCGGACAGGGATCGCGGAGTCGGGATTGGTATAAGGCCTCATAATGAGACGAGAACGCCTCATGAATGTGGCGTTGAGAGTGTACAAGCCCCTGTCCGTCCACGTGTATTGCCGCTACCGGCGTCATTCGATCGGTCTGTGATATCAGCCAGGCGAGTAATTTGCCGGGTCTATCGCTTAAGTGGTGGGTTCAGGCCGAGTGCGCGGCATAGTTGAGACTGCGCAGTCATTCCAGAAGATGCGCATGTTCTGTGCGGGCATCCACGAGTTGGTCTGCCGAGCCGCCCACCGCCTCGCGTTCCCGATCGAGTAAGTCAGCCTCCAGTCTTGTGAGGTCGCTTTCCAATTGATTTCTCATGTGTCCTTGTGTTCCCAGACAGTGCCCCCGGATCACCACTTTAAAAGCATCCCACTCGACCTGGGGTGAGGATGCCGTACCAGAGTTTTCTTCAAAATATTGGGCCGTTTGTGTGAGGAGAGAGTTGCGGAATGCCGCATCTAGCAGTTGCGCTGGTTGCAGCCGCCAAGTGGGAATAGGTGGGTGTGGGCGTTCCCAGGTGATGGTAAGGAAGTGTGGGTTGTGGTCTGAATGTGTGCGTCCCATGTACCGCGCATCTGACACTAGCGGGAGCAGCTCAGCGGACACCATGAATCTATCCAAACGTACATGTAAGCTGTGCGCTCCTGAGTAGTGGGAATATACTCGAGTCGTAGGGTTGTGCGATCGCCAAGGTCATGTAGATCCCACTGCGTGGCCCATCCAAGTAATGCTTTCATGACATTATGTGTTGGTGCATTGGGCGGGGGCGGGAAGGAGCGGTCTAGCGCCATATCTAGTACGCAGTTGTAGTCGCTCCCTAGCACCCACGGGGCTGCGTGCCAGGTCGCCATTGCCGTGGAGAGGCGTGTCAGGAAGCCACCCTGATCAGTGTTTGGGGAGTAGAGGGAGACCAGTACTACCTGCTGTCCATCTAGCCTGCCCTGTGCCACCGCGTACCTGCCCTCAGAGTCTATGTACGTATCAGTGACTGACCATGGGGTCCCAGGACGGACCCATATGAGGGCACCGCGTGCAAATGAGGAGTAATCTGTAGCATGGAGTTGCCCGCGCCATCTGCGGTGTAGTGCCTGTACCTCTGCCCTGTTCAGATGTGTCTCCTGAAGTAGCGCTATACTCATCTTGTGGCGTTTCAAATAAGAATAAATCTGGTATCGTCTAGCTGGTGTGTGCATGCCCCTGACATTCCAGGTACACATTCGGATTTCAGCCATAATCATTGGTCTTAAAGGGTTCGCTCTCATCCGTCAGGGTTTGTCCCTCAGACCCAGCCCCCCCCAGCCCCCCAGCCAAATGCCCACCCCCATGCCGCATCCCGCAATAAGCACATCGTCCCATGATCTCTCCTGATGTAAAAGGGTAGGAAGGAAGGGGGACCTTAAAATCCAAGAAAAAACAACAACATTGTATTCAATTCCAAAAGGTCAGCTGCACAACATGTCGCCGTCCAAACACTCTAATGAGCTAAAGTAAACTATACAGTTCTAGGGGTGGTAGGTGGCTGCTGCGGCGATAGACTTAGTGTCGGTGCAGCTGAAAAGCGTTACACCACCTCTCCCGGGCCGTTAACAAGTTGCCATGTCTGTCCAGTAGGCCCATTAGTCCACCCACCCTGAGTGTTCCTGGTAGGGTTCCCCGCCACCAGGGATTGGGAGAAGGGCTCCCACCGGGCCACTGTCTCTGGAGACATCAGTACAGAGGCCCCCAGGAGATATACAGTCGCCGCTAAAATGCTGCGTTGCTCCAGACGGCTGGCAGATACATAATGTTTGTTGTATGATTTATATAGCAAACAATTTCAGGGCTTGTGCATGGGCTCTAAGATCTCAGCCAGACCCTTGGCTCAGTCCTGGCTCGGCTATCCCTGTTAATTTGTTGGCTTGCTCATGTCTAATGGGAATGCCCATGTACAACAAATGAAACATTCCCATGCTGCAAAGTAGAACCTAGCTCTACTTTTTGTTCTGTTGGGTAACTTTCCAAGTCCAGTGCTTAATTTGTAAAAGAAATAAGTGCCAGGGCCCACCTCAGGAGGCCATCACAGCTTGCATCACCCATTGCCACTGCCAGTGCTGCCAATGACAGTACCTACACAACTACTAACCATACTGCTACAAGTGTAACGTTTTAAAGTGTTTGAGGCCCCCAAAGCTATAGGAATGGCTTGGGCAGATGGTATTAGTTGTTTTTTATATACATTGAATGAATAAACAACTGTTGTTCTGCTCATCTTTTAATTGCACAAACAGCACCACCATGTGGCTTCAGTCATAAGTACAAGGTGTTGACAATTAAGTGCTGGTGCGGAGCGCTGGAAAACACCAGCTCAAATTAAGCACGGTTTTCAACACAAATCAGAATGTATGTTGGAAAATAAATTAGAGTACAACACTGTCCTGGGTGTTCATCACTTTTTTGTGACACAAACCTGTTCAAAAAAAGTTAATACATTTTTTCTGGAATCAGTGGCAGTCAATAATTTAGGAGGGAGGGGAGCAGGGGGGGCACACACTCAAACATATACACCCCCTCCCCAATCACAACACTCAAATGCACACATATATATATATATATATATATATATATATATATATATATATATATATATATATATATATATATATATATATATATATATATATATATATATATATATATATATATATATATATATATATATATATATATATTACCTACTGGCGGGCGCCAGTAGGTATATATAGTTAGGATCTTTTCTCTATGGGATTTTTGAAAATTCTATGTCTAATAACTTTGGCGTTTGTGGACGGAATTGGCTGAAATTTTCAGGAAAATGGAACATTTTGTTTCTGAGCAGCCCCTGAAAACTTGGGGGGGGGTTCGTCAAGGGGGGGCCGAGAAAAAAGGGGGGTCCCAAAACGTGTTTTTAACATTGAGTTTCCCATAGGGCGGTTGGCCTCACTTTTAGCTCGAACGGCTGAATGGATTTGCACGAAACTTGGCAAAATTGTAGGGACTGGTAGCCCGATGTGCCTTTTGTAGGTCTCAATATATATGCTTCAGTGGATTTTGAGAAATTAACGTTCAAAAAAAGATATATATCTGTAACAGCGGACCGGGCAGCGCTCCGCTACGCGTACTTTTCGAGCAACGGAGCTTTGTGAAGCGAAGCTGATTGGTTCTCCGGCGTCTGTCAACATTCCAAACAGTCCGTAGCGGCCGCCATCTTGTCTCTCGGTAGGATCGAGAGACAAGAGGAGGCCAAAGCGAAGGGGCAAATGACCATAAGGGGGCATAGTAGATCCTCGCTGACCCTCTAGGTTTGATGTGGAGGTTTTAAAAGGGTCTCGCGGGGCAAAAAAAAATAATAATAATAATAATCGAACGGCTGAATGGATTTGCACGAAACTTGGTAAAATATTAGGGACTGGTAGCCCGATGTGCCTTTGTTAGGTCTCAATATATGTGCTCCAGTGGATTTTGAGAAATTAACGTTCAAAAAAAGATATATATCTGTAACAGCGCTCCGCTTCGCGTAACGGAGGTTTGCGAAGCTGATTGGTTCTCCGGCGTCTGTAAACATTGCAAACAGTCCGTAGCGGCCGCCATCTTGTCTCTCGGTAGGATCGAGAGACAAGAGGAGGCCAAAGCGAAGGGGCAAATGACCATAAGGGGGCATAGTAGATCCTCCTTGACCTCTTAGGTTTGATGTGGAGGTTTTAAAAGGGCCCCGCGGGGCAAAAAAAATAAAATAATAATAATCGAACGGCTGAATGGATTTGCACGAAACTTGGCAAAATTGTAGGGACTGGTAGCTCGATGTGCCTTTGCTAGGTCTCAATATATGTGCTTCAGTGGATTTTGAGAAATTAACGTTCAAAAACAAGATATATATCTGTAACAGCGCTCCGCTTCGCGGAGATAAAATTATATCTGTATTACCTAGCTGTTGCTAACACCAGTTAGCGACGGCTAGTAGGAGATAGCGACCATCTTGGGCCCCACTTTGCATGTGAGTGATATTTATCACTAATGACATGCAAAGTGGGCGTGCCAAGATGTTAGCGACTGGAAACAGTCGCTAACATCGCTATCTCCTATTATCAACTTTTGGAAATATTCGAGATAAGCGCGAATATCTCCAAAAAGTAGCACCTGCCCTGAGCAGTTCTTAGCCATGTTATCCAATGGGAGGTGGATAACATGGCTAAGAGCATTAGCTCGGTAATGCATGAATATCGCTGAATTTTCAGCGATATTAATGCATTGCGGTCGTTTATTATCGTATTTGCGATAAACCTTGATAATAGCAAGGTTTATCTGCGATAATTTCTGACGATGCTTAGCGGTAAAAAAATCGTTGCTAAGCATCGTTAGGGATAAATATCGCTTAACTTTGGTAATATGCCCCAACGTCTGTTAACGTTCGATTCGAAGGAAATCAGGAAGTGTTGAAAAACATTGTCTGCGCCATCTTGTCTTTTTTCAAATGCCACACTTTTGTCGTGCACGGCAGCCATTTTAGATGCCTTGACCAGACCCACTCTCTGCACGCTGTCGATCCTTAGCATGGCTCCCCACCCTCGCAAGCATCTCCCCCAGGCAGTGGTCACCCCCGCTTTCTGTCTTATGCATGGGTAATAAACCTCCCCCCATCTGCGCTGCTCTTCCCTGAGAATCACACCCTGTGCCCGCCCGACACCTCCCTTTCGCCCTATTCACTACCGCACCCTCTGATACTCCTCTTCCTCTGTGTCCGATTCTCCAGGCCGGTCCTAGGCTATCAGCTAGCCCTGCAGATGTAGTTTATGGCCCCAGCTGTAAAGAATCACCCCTCTTCAAAGGAGTTATAGTAGATCAAGGCCCACACTCGATGAGATTCGTCACAGCAGAAGCGTTCCTATTATCTGAAAACCATCCTGTATTGTGATTGGGGAGGGGACCGAGCCTGAAGCGGAAGATTCCAGGGATGACTCTTTGTACATCAAAGTTTTTACAATTATGTGTCACATTAAAAATATATAGCACTCCGACAAAGTAGTAAGATTATAAAACTTTAATAATTTATAAATATATACAAGAAAACAAAAATAGTAATAACATATAAACATTTTTAGGGAAAAACAACGAAGTAGTGGTCGGCTGTGCGAATAGTCCCAACGCAGCACAACGTCCAGATTTCCGGCGTGGGGCGTCGCGGGGGGTGGGTCATCAGTAGCAAACTGTTGTGCGAATAGTTCCAAGGCAGCAGAACGATGGCACCAAGGTGATGTCCAGTAAGTTGCCGCACTGGTTTTGGTATCCTACAATGCTGCTCCGAATAACGGCGTGGGGCGCCCCGGGGGAGGCGGCGTGAACGGGCCTCTCCAGGTGGAGTGTCATCTGTTGTAGTGGGGCGCCCCTTTACCGTTTCAGTTGCCATTCCGTCCGTTTTTGGTCCACTGTGTCAAAAGCCGCAATTCAGCTGAGTTGCGCCCACTCTTGCGGTGCAGCGATAGGCGGCTGTCACAGGACTCTCAAACTGGCGGCAGGCTCTTTCCTTTTTGGGCCTGGTCCACTGAAATGGCCCTGGGACACCTTGGAAATCGGACGCTTGTCTGCTAGGTCTTGGACCCCATTCTCGAAAGCGTCCCCTCCGCCTTGAGGATTTATCAAAAGTTTTGGGGGCCCCCCGACTCCTGTAGGCTTCTGGTGGGGAGCGGCTGCCATGATTGCTCGCGGAATGACCACGACGGAGCTACGAGATGGTGGTGCTCTCATGCTGACGCCAGCTTCAGTCTGAAACATCCAGAAACAAGGTGGGGCTTTCATCGTTTGGGAAAAAAAAAAAGTTTTCATCCAATGAAAAGTGTTGTTTTTAGGTCATATGATCAAGCCTTCCATCATTAGGAAACCAAAAGTAAAATGAACCAATGAAAAGTTTTAGAAACAAGTCACATGACCTGTTATGCGGCATAGGGTATAAAATGCGCAGAAAATACGTTGGCACGTGAGGCGGCGTCAGTAGCGGACCGATGTGCGAATAGGCCGAAGGCAACACAACGCGCCAAGATCCGGATGGCACCGAGGTGGTGTCCAGCAAGTTGCAGCACTGGTGTGGCCATCCTATAATGCTGAAAGTCGGCGTGGGGCGCCCCGTTGGCCTGTGAGTTTGCGTCAGTAGCGGACCGATGTGCGAATAGGCGGAAGGCAGCACAACGCGCCAAGATCCGGATGGCACCGAGGTGGTGTCTAGTAAGTTGCCGCACTGGTGTGGCCATCCTACAATGTTGAAAGTCGGCGTGGGGCGCCCCGTTGGCCTGTGAGATGGCGGCAGTAGCGGACCGATGTGCGAATGGGGCCAAAGGCAGCGCAACAATATTTTTGGAATAGAAGACACCACAAGGCGCTGAGATGCCAAGATCCGGATGGCACCGAGGTGGTGTCTAGCAAGTTGTGGCACTGGTGTGGCCATCCTACAATGGTAAAAGTCGGCGTGGGGCGCCCTGTTGGCCTGTGAGATGGTGTCAGTAGCGGACTGATGTGCGAATGGGGCCAAAGGCAGCGCAACAATATTTTCTGACTGACACCACAAGGCGCTGAGATGCCAAGATCCGGATGGCACCGAGGTGATGTCTAAGTTGCGGACCGATGTGCGAATGGGGTCAAAGGCAGCGCAACAATATTTTCTGTATGGAAGATACCACTAGGCGTTGAGATGCCAAGATCCGGATGGTACCGAGGTGATGTCTAGCAAGTTGCTGTACTGGTGTGGTCATCCTACAATGCTGAAACTCGGCGTGGGGCGCCCTATTAGCCTGTGAGATGGCGTCAGTAGCGGACCGATGTGTGAATGGGGCAAAGGTAGCGCAAGAATATTTTCTGAATAGAAGACACCACAAGGCGCTGAGATGCCAAGATCCGGATGGCACCGAGGTGGTGTCTAGTAAGGTGCACTGGTGTGGTCATCCTACAATGCTGGAACTCGGTGTGGGGCGCCCGATTAGTCTGTGAGATGGCGTCAGTAGCGGACCGATGTGCGAATAGGCCGAAGGCAGCACAACGCGCCAAGATCCGGATGTCACCGTGGTGGTTTCATAGTTGAGAGGCACTTCATCTGCAGTGGGGCGCCGAGATCCGGATGGCACCGAGGTGATGTCTAGCAAGTTGCTGTACTGGTGTGGCCATCCTACAATGCTGATAGTCGGCGTGGGGCGCCCCGTTGGCCTGTGAGATGGCGTCAGTAGCGGACCGATGTGCGAATGGGGCCAAAGGCAGCGCAACAATATATTCTGAATTGAAGACACCACAAGGCGCTGAGATGCCAAGTTCCAGATGGCACCGAGGTGGTGTCTAGCAAGTTGTGGCACTGGTGTGGCCATCCTACAATGGTAAAAGTCGGCGTGGGGCGCCCTGTTGGCCTGTGAGATGGTGTCAGTAGTGGACCGATGTGCGAATGGGGACAAAGGCAGCGCAACAATATTTTCTGACTGACACCACAAGGCGCTGAGATGCCAAGATCCGGATGGCACGAGGTGATGTCTAGCAAGTTGCTGTACTGGTGTGGCCATCCTACAATGGTAAAAGTCGGCGTGGGGCGCCCTGTTGGCCTGTGAGATGGTGTCAGTTGCAGACCGATGTGCGAATGGGGCCAAAGGCAGCGGAACAATATTTTCTACAATATTTTCGGAATAGAAGACACCACAAGGCGCTGAGATGCCAAGATCCGGATGGCACCGAGGTGATGTCTAGCAAGTTGCTGTACTGGTGTGGCCATCCTACAATGGTAAAAGTCGGCGTGGGGCGCCCTGTTGGCCTGTGAGATGGTGTCAGTTGCGGACCGATGTGCGAATGGGGCCAAAGGCAGCGCAACAATATTTTCTGTATGGAAGATACCACTAGGCGTTGAGATGCCAAGATCCGGATGGCACCGATGTGATGTCTAGCAAGTTGCTGTACTGGTGTGGTCATCCTACAATGCTGAAACTCGGCGTGGGGCGCCCCATTAGCCTGTGAGATGGCGTCAGTAGCGGACCGATGTGTGAATGGGGCAAAGGTAGCGCAAGAATATTTTCTGAAGAGGAGACACTACAAGGGGCTGAGATTCGGTTACCACCGAGGTGATGTCTAGCAAGTTGCCGCACTGGTGTGGCCATCCTACAATACTGCTCCGAATAACGGCGTGGGGTGCCCGAAGGGGGGGGGGGGAGGCGGCGTGAACGGGCCTTCCCAGGTGGAGGCTCGTCTGCTGTAGTGGGGCGCCCCTTTACCGTTTCAGTTGCCATTCAGCTGAGTTTCGGCTGCTCTTGATGCTACAGCGACAGGCGGCTGCAACAGGACTCTCAAAATGGCGGCCTGTTCTTTGGATTTGGGCCTGGTCCACTAAAATGGCCCTGGGACACCTTAGAACTCGGACGCTCGATTTTTTTTCCTTTCCTGTACATGCAAAAAAAGGTAAATGTCCGGTACGTTACACGCTTCATCTGCCACGATGAACTCTCCAGAGGAACCGAAAAAAAATATAGTTATGGTAACTATACCATGCATCGTCATATGGAGAGGTGGCACCAATTAATTATAGTGCTGCATAAAAGAGAGATTTGGAGGAGAACCCCTGACCTGCTAGTACATTCATCAAAGAAGTGGCACTGACAGCATCAGAGGCAAGGGAAACGGTCCCAAATATTTAGAAGAACTTTGGAAAGATTAAAATGACATGTTTAGATTGTGGCAAATTAATTTCATGTGGACAGATGAGTGTTACTCTAATAAATACAGCATATGAACATCATCATAGTCGATGGTTGGTAGAGACATTTTGACTATATCCTGGACTTGCCCGTCCTCGCCCAAAATGGCGCCGGAATAAATGGGACTCGTAACTCCTTGTTGTGTACTGGTTGCAGAACCTTGAAATCACGAGATACGTATGCAGTTTTGAAGCACATGGCGGGCGGGGACGAGAATTGATTGAATATTTCGACATCCCTATTGATATTAAGTTCTGATGTGTTATTGATTACTGTACTATTGAAAGTTCGAATTAACGTCACCCATGGTACTTGCCCGCAAATGTATATGTAGATAATTTTATTGTAACTGGCCCTGTCGTATTTTAATTATAAAATGTACGTCCACCGATTCCGTAACTGTTAGACACCTTAGTTCTTGCAACCTAATGGCCCGCCCGTTACGTTCCTCTACAGTGTAAATGTCTACTCATCATATACGATTACAGTTTGCTCCGTGGCCGGCCCACGTGGTTATAGGCTCGTATTTGTATAATGAAATTTTCACAATAAAGGTTTTTAAAAGAAAACATGGTAGTAGTATATACATTGGTAAAGTTTTTAATAATAGTCACTGTTTTAGAATCATTAAAAGGCAAGTGAAATAAAGCAGACCAATTACATGAAGGGTAAAAGGTATAATACGAAGGAACGCAGTAAAGATAAATGGTCAAGGGCTGTTGTGTTTTCTACTCCTGCAACATAAAGTGATCGATAAGAATCTCATATTCAGGCGTATCGGCGACTAAGACAGCAGGTCGACCCTCTTTTGCTCAACGGCTCCGTCATGGGACGAAGAAACGCTCTTTTTCTCGAAAAAAGAATATATTTTACTTGCAGGACAGTTGTAAATTTTCCGGGAAAGTACATTAGCCTGGAACATTATAACATATATTTAAGAAAAAATAATGTTCGGAAGTAATAAAAAGCGTAATTTTTAGGTCATATGACCAAACCTTTCATCATTAGAATAAGAAAAGTAAAATGAACCAATGAAAAGTTTTATTAACAAGTCACATGACTTGTTATGCTTACGTTACGCGCTGCGCGCCCCGGATGACTTCCGGATGCGCTAACGCGGCGCGTCATATTACGCGACAACGCAGGTCCAGAATATAGTCAAAATGTCTCCACCAACCAGCGGTCGGAACACAACCCCTTTCAGCAGGCTAAATAGTTCTGTTAAATGACAACAGAAGGGACAGGCAACAAGAACCATCAGTCAAAGAGGGGAGGGCTAGTTCTTCTCTACCGGGTTACATTGGGGCGCTACCGGAACTGATCGAATTGGTAGTCTACAGTGTTTCTGGATGTTTCAGACTGAAGCTGGGGTTAGCATGAGAGCAGCACCATTTCGTAGCTCCGTCGTGGCCATTCCGCAACCAATCATGGCAGCCGCTCTTTATCGTTATTTTGGGCGGGGTGGGTGGCGGAGCCGAGCTGTTTTGCAGCCATCATTGTGTGGAGTTCAGTTCATCTCACTAGTTTTGTATTTGTCATGAGGGGTTGTTCCTAATGTTTCTATTTTAGCGAGGTCAAAAAGAGATCCCATTAGTGGCCTACTGATTTTGCTCGATTCCTTTTCTTTTTTTGTTTACACGATTTTTCGTTATCTGCAAAGACTAAACAGAGTATTGCGACTCTGTGTTTGTTTGTAAATAGAGAATGAACCAAAGAGAACCAATTCTAAAACAGTAAATACTTGGATAACAATCAATCAAATGGAGAGAGAAGCAGGCACGACGTATTACAACGGGGGCAAAGGCCTGCGTTAACTACTCTTCACTATGTGCAAAGAGAGAGTACTCCTAATAGAAATGAGGGGGGGGGGCACCATTCAAAGCAGATCAGTGTGCATAAACACGAAAATGTTTTCACTTACCACGTACTTGACATTCGACAGCTTATGATATTTGCTATTAAAAAACCATTGAAATTCACTGAAAAAACCATAGGTTATAGACCATATATAGTTAGGAATTAGCATTTACAAAACCTTGAAAATTCACTGAAAAAACCATAGGTTATAGACCATATATAGTTAGGAATTAGCATTTAAAAAACCTTATTTTACTCACACAAAACCATTGAAATTCCATATATAGTTAGTTGCACTAACTATATATCGCGCACCCGCAATCCACTGCTGATGATGTCACATATTACATCATTCATGACATGGTCAGTGACATCACTGATGACATCACTGATGACATCTCAAATGACATCACTGATGACATCACTGATGACATCTCATTTGACATCAATGATCACATCACTGATGATATCATTCATGTGATAATACAATGCATCTCCTCACACTCTAATATAACCTCCGTTACACCCAGTGTTAAATACAGAGTATAATTTTTGAAACCATTGACACACCAATACTAGTTACTACATACGCACTCACTGATTCCTATGTCTACACACACATTCACTCATTCACCCATACAATCATTCATACATACAATCACTCATCTTTACAACACTATCATATGCACTCATACACCTATACAGACACTCACACTCTGCCACTCATCCATGGAGTTACTCACACACCTAGTCAGTCCTGAAAAGAATCAATCACACTTCCATTTTCTCATCTATACAGTTAAACACAGAACACCTTACATTTTTGAAACATATACTAACACATACTTACTCTCTTATACAATCACTGATACAAGTACACATTGATCTGCACAGAGTCACACACCTCCCAGCCAGCCATACACACACTCAGTCTCCCATACAAATACTTGTGCAACCAATCAATAACCCATATAGCCACTCATATAGCTACTGATCAACACATGCAGCAGCTTGCACAACAACAGACATACTGATGCACACTTTCAGACAGTTTAGTCACTAACCCGTGCATTCAGTAAGACGCATTTAATCACTCACTCATACAGTCAATCACGCACCTACTAAAACCTTCATTCAGACACTTATACATCCACTCATTCTTCAATATGTAAAACATATTTAAACTTTACAGAAACACATAATCACTGGATGATGTCATCAGTGATGTCATCAGTGATGTCATTTGAGATGTCATCAGTGATGTCATCAGTGATGTCACTGACCATGTCATGAATGATGTAATATGTGACATCATCAGCAGTGGATTCCGGGTGCGCGATATATAGTTAGTGCAACTAACTATATATGGAATTTCAATGGTTTTGTGTGAGTAAAATAAGGTTTTTTAAATGCTAATTCCTAACTATATATGGTCTATAACCTATGGTTTTTTCAGTGAATATATATATATATATATACATACATACACTCACAGACCAAACATTAAAAACCAAAACTTACTTAAGTGCAGCTCTCCGGGAGGGAAGCCTTGGAGGTCCCATGAGACCTAAGGTCAGACAATGAGGGAAGGCAGCAGCCCCTCACTCGCTACAGAGTGGGATGGGAGGGCAGTGAGACTGCTGAACCCACCCCACTCTGTGACAACGTGTCACTGATTGCCACTGGGCCCTGTGCACTTCATGGCTTAAAACTGAAGCGTCCAGTGCAGAGACAATCAGTGACGCTCCCCCTTGTCATGAAGGGGAGGACATCAGGGCACTTTGCCAGGCTGAGGAGGCTACGCCCACAGGGCTGTGAAATTCTCAGCCAGGCAAAGTTCAGCTCAAGCATCCAGGAGCCTGAGTATTTATCACCTGTACTGCTCCTGGATGCCTGGCTTGAACAAGAAGATTGTCTGTCAGGCTGACGATTGCTTAGCCTGACAGACACTCTTCTTGCCAGGGGTAAAAGGTGGGGGGTGACCTGCAGACCATACAGATGGGCCCTTGCAGCCTTGAGTCTTCCTGCACATTTCCGGCAGTCTGTCTTATATTATGTGCAGCCTGTGATACATTTTTAAACTGTCTTTTTTCTCCCAGTGACATTGTCGACAGTATCAGTTTCCCTCGAGCTCAGGCAGCCCCCAAGCCTGTTGAGACCAGCATAGAGCGAGCGCTGCCGCTCAGAACTTTTACTCTGCACTTTGTTCACAGTAAAAAATAGTGGGATAGCAGCCAGCTTTCTGGGCGCATCACAGCTCAGGAGGCGCTACAAATGCGTGACTTTGCATTTCAGTGCGGTGATGCGGATCACCACACTGAAATGCGGTAGTGTCACTCCTGATGCGTGACACTTGACAGGCCTGGACCTTCCTAACACCGCCAGCCTTGAGCCCGCAGGCAGAGTGGGGTGAGGACGCCTCGTGAGCCTAGCCTTGCCGCCTGTCTTGCTGCAATCTGTGGGGCTGCCCCTGTGCTACACACCACTGGGATTTCTGCCTTTCTGCCTGCTCCTGGTGACGTGTGCATCTGCCTCCTCTGGCCTGTCCTACCGGTGCTGCTCCTGACTACATGATTCGGCCTCTTTCTCCTTCCTCTTTTTGGCCTTCCTGACACCGGTGTGCACCATAGCCACTTGCCTGTTGCACCTTTGCTGCGTGGTATCCCCCGCCCTTCTGGAACTGGTGCCAACCTGCTGCGTTAGTAAGCTTGAGCCCGCATTAGCCTTGGTGGCAGCTACTCACTGGCACTATGTGGCCACTCAATTGGGTACTGATTTATACTTACATCTTTGGGGTGCTACGCGCTGCACATGCTGCACCTACCCTGGTCTCTGACCCTCTTCCAGCAGTTCTTATTGGGGGCACTACATCACTTTCATCAGTTGGGCTGCATTGTACCTAAGACATTGGGGAGTCCTGGGCTCACCTACTACACCAGGGTATTGGGCGTAATGGACTAGTGTGCATCAGGGGAAGAGTCAACCGCACCTCACCTTTGAACCCCGGAAAACTGGCAGGACGGCCCAACATGCAGCCTCGGATGCGGACACACCTAACGATCACTTAACTAACATTGACAAAGCCCTCCTTGCTGTGCAATCCACCCTGCAATCCATTGATGGCAAAATAGACCACCTCAATCTTCGCATGGATCACATGTCATCCAAGCTGGACAAACATGCACAGTGCCTGGGGAGGCCGAGACCCGCATCTCGGTTGCTGAAGATGGGTTGCAGCAGGTTACGCAAAAGGTGGCCTCTATGGTGAAAGTCCTTGCCGTCATCCAGGCCCGTAATGAAGACTTGGCAGCTAGATTGCACCGTAACAACGTGCGCATTACGGGCCTGCCGGAATCCACGAACACGGGCTGCCTTGAGACCGACGTGGAGAGGATCTACTGGATATTTTTGGGTCGGAGCAGTTATCGCAGGACCTCATCGTAGAGCACGCCCATCGTTCCTTGGCTGAAAGACCCCCTAGGCCCCCGGCGCCCCGTCTCGATCTATCATTGCCCGCCTTTTAAATTATAGAGATCGGGATGAGATTCTCCGCCTTGCCCGGAAGATGGGCACCATCAAACACGAAGGTAACACCCTTGCCTTTTACCCTGATTTCACGCTGGTGGTGCAGGAGGCCCGCAGGGAGTACCAGCCTGCCAAGAAATTCCTCCTAGCTGCACGTCTCGTACGCTATGCTTTGTCCTGCACGATTGCGAGTGGACGACAAGGGGAAATACAAGTTCTTCACCTGTCCGAAATCTGCTTTGGATTTCGCTAAAACTGCATCCCGCCGCAATTGGTCCCCCAGACACGCGGGTGGAGGCGACGCTGCAGGCCATGATGACACGACTGATGGGCAGGGCGGACCTTAATCTTTCTGTGCTGCAGAAGTGCACTGCTCCTGGTCTCTTGTTTAATATCGTACTGTAACCCGCCTGGTGGAGCATCTGGGATGCTGCAGAATGTACTGGCTTGTGGCATAAATAGCTCGATTGTTAATGTCCTTTTTTGCTTAATAACCTGTTCTGTCCTGTGACATACTGTTGGGAGGGCTCTCCTTTCATGTACACATATGATATGTGACCCCAGGGGCTAGGTCTGGAAGGACAGGATGGCGATTGGGGTTTGTTCATGTAGCTAGACAGTTACCTGCTGCACAGGCTATTACACTTGACTAATGTTTTCATTTTGGTCATACGATAGATTTCCTACGCATTATAGTCTGTTTTCAATATGCACAGTAACAGTATGACAATTTCTTGTCTAACATGGAACGTACAGGGCTTAATTCACCGAAAAAGATCCGGCAGGTGATTGCTCACTTAAAACAACGCCATCACATTAGCATTGCCCTCTTGCAAGAAACATCTCACACAACACTGATCAGCTGGTTGGGGCTCGCTGGGCCGGCTTTCAGTTCGCCTCTTCCTATTCCTCTTATAGTCGGGGGGTACTTACACTGATAAACAAAGGTCTTTCTTTTACGGATCACCGCACCCATATAGACTCTTGACGGTCGTTACGCTATGGTCCACGGCACACTAGAAGGTAAACTGGTCACTATTGTTAATTGCTACAGTCCAAATGTAGCTGACCCTGGTCTATATGAAAGTCTTCTTGCAGTTTTGCGAGATTGACTGGACGCAGCGATTTTGGCGGGGAGGGGGCTGGGAGACCTCAATAGGCACCTGGATCCCAGCAAAGATAAGTCTAGTGGTAGGGAGGGTCATTCGCCTGGGGGCTCATGTGATTAATTCAGGGTTGATGGAACTTGGTCTCCTAGACGTATGGCGGCACAGACATGTAGAATCACTTGAGGGCACGCATATCTCTACTGTGCATGGCAGTTGGTCTCACCTTGATTACTGGCAGGTCAGCGAGGGCGCGGCGGGCTGGGTGACTGAGGTGGAGAGTCTGCCACGCACATTATCTGATCACTGCCCTGTGAAACGCACTCTTTGTATTCCCCTGGTGACTTCACAACCCTTCACCTGGCGCTTTCGCTCTGGGGACCATTTGTAAGGCTATTATACAATACTTTGCCAATAATAAGGGTTCTGTAGATAGTGATGGAGTACTTTGGGAGGGTTTTAAGGCCACTGTTCGAGGCACTTGTATCAGTACATCGGCTGGTATATTGAAGGATCTACGGGGCCAAATAGCTAAGGTAGAGGCTACACTGACCCACCTTGAGCGAGATTACGAATGTACACCTAGTGAGACGACTCTTGCGTCCCACACGGTGTTGTGTTTCTATCTAGGACCCTAATTCGATATTCCCGATTTATGCCCTTATATGGTTATAATAAATAATATCCTTATAAAGGCATAAGAACCATATCCATATTTAGTCATAGCCCATGCAGTCCAAATCAGGCAAGGCTACTTCCCTAGACTCCTAGAAAGTACAACGTGTTCTTTAAACAAACCAAACCTCCAGCAACCTGGGAATTCCCCATGCTCCTGTTTTGATTTGACCAAGAACTCCTGCGAGCACTGAAAGAACGGCCAGTTCTTAGTGACATCTTTATTGACGTCTTATGTCCAACCTTACGTCAAACCCGGCACCTTTCAGGTATAAATATACCAACGTTGCCTTAAGCAAACACACGGTGGTTTGGAGCAGAGCGGCTATCTACTTGCCCGAGAGCCCAGCTGATGCGAGAGCCCACGGAAGCCGCCCCTCCCTTTTGACGCACTGAGGGAGACGCTGTCTTTTCTCCTGCTGAGAAATCCAGCTCCGGTGTTTCCAGATACCCTTGCGGGTTACTGGGATATCGAGTCCTGAGAGAGAGATACCAGACCTCCTGCATTCTATCACCCAGGTACGGAGCTGACTAAACCCTAAGAGAATTCTTGATTCAGATTCCTTGGCAAAACCAACTTAACTTAAACTGCTACTTACTTACTCCTTACCACGTATTAGGCTTAGGTCAGGTACACCGGGGTAGGCGTATTTAGAAGCACCAGTTGAGTACGTTAGTCAATGTTTTTATGTATATATTTTATCTATTTTAAAGTATCATATGGCTAAGACACCATATCAATGCTTTTACAGTATTATTTTATAATACTCCTTTTACTGTACGCACTTTACTTTACTATAAGTATTGCAATTATGACAATTCATTTCTCTTGCATGAGAAAGAAGACTGCTCAATAAATAACACCTTTTATTAAAAACGCCCGTCTCTCTATTCTCTGCACTCTGGTGAAACTAAATATGCACGATTGACTGAGCGAAATAACTGTCTATTGTTTTCACACGACTCTAGAGATACACTCTTATTCTGAGGGAGCAAAGTTGTCATGTTATATGGTTGTCAGAAGCGAATCCCTTCTTGTCTATCCAGGGAAGTTAAACTCCTCCTTGTTTACTCGAGAAAGTTTCTAGTGACCTCTGAGCTAGCTGGTGAAACTAATTAAGTCTAATATAGTCAGACCTAGTCGAACTCAGTCCTATGTCTACACTACTGTTTATATTATTCCAATGCGCAGAGCCTATTGGGAATATAGGAACAACACTACAAAGGAAGCCATGCTTGAACATGCGAAATCGGCAGATGAGGAGATGCAATATATCTCTAAGCGACATGTGGCTCGTTCCTTTGGGGAGGGCACAATACCAGGTCACCACTTAGCCACAAAAATCAAGTACCGCCTGAGCCAAGATGTAATTACTAAGATCACTGACAAATCAGGGTGCGATCACTATAGTGTCACAGATATTACGAAACAATTTAGACAGACATATGAGACACTGTACACATCTCACGGCACAACTAAGGGGCAAAGGAATTATTTGGATCAACTCATCACAATGGAAGATGTCCATATGGCCATGGCCTCTCTCCCTAACAAAAAGGCCAGACGGCTTTACCTCGGAATTTTACAAGGCCTATGCCGAGGAGCTCACCCCATTTTTGCTGGAAATGTATGCGGAGGCCTACGACTCGTGTCCTTCCCCCATCTCTTCGCGAAGCATTAATTATTACCATAATAAAAAAGGACAAACCACCTATTTATTGTGACTCATACAAGCCACTCTCACTCATTAATACCGAAGTCAACATTTTAGCAAAAGTATTGGCCATTCGCCTCCAACTGCTGATGCAGAATTTGGTCCTACCAGACCAATCTGGTTTCATACCCATGCGGTCTACCTCCCACAATCTTCGCACCTTGTTTGCTCTGTTCCACACCCTCTCATGCAGTCATGCTTGACGCTGCCAAGACATTTGATTCAATCAAATGGGGTTATTTGTTCTTTGTTGTCCAGCGAATGGGCTTCTCTCCCTTTTTTGTTAACTGGGTCAAATTACTTTATTCATGTCCTACAGCGCGGGACATGAATAAAGTAACTGAGGCCATACCTCAGACTCGATTTCCATCACTTGAGGCACTCGACGGGGGTGCCCCCTCTCGCCACTGCTGTTTGCCCTCACACTGGAACCGCTGGCCTGTCTAATTCGGCAATGTCACAAATATGCGGCTATCAATTTACATCACGCTCATTTCGCTATACGTGGATGATATGCTGCTTTTTTATTCGGAATCCTCATGACTATGTGGTGAGTGTTTTGAGGGAATACATCCGGTTTGCTTGCCTCTCCGGATTATCCATAAACTGGTCTAAATCGGTGGTGATGCCATTGACTGCATGTACGCTTCCGCATGAGCTAAATTCTCCCTTGAGTGGGCGACAGACGGATTAAGTATCTGGGGGTCTGGATTCACCGGGATCCTGATAGAGTACTTCGGGAGAATTATGCAACTGCTATGACGTGGTTGAAACATCAAATTGACAGGTGGATTTGGCTCCCCCTTTCCCTTGCAGATCGCATTGCTCTTGTAAGATGGTGCTGCTGTTGACATTTACAACAAAGAGATCAGGTGAATGAGGGTAGTTTGCGCTGAGTAGAAATACTAGTTAGTAGGATACAGTATCAAATAAGCTCAAAGGATAGGATTTTGGTCACCCAGCCAGAATCGAACACTGCGACTCAAAATGAGCCACAATTGTAAGGTTATAGAACACACATTAAATCCTGAGCTGAACAGTTCTACAAAGTCAAAATACAAATATTAAGTCCCAAAATTTCAGATTCTTTTCATTATTCTTCATTTATTTTCATTTTTGATAGAGTCCAATCTTCACCAATACAAAGAGAAGACAACCGCTGCCAACACGTTTTTCGTCTAGGTCGACAAGACCAAAGACTTCATCAGGGCTGTAAATGTTACAATAGACATTATCACAATTTCATTCCATTTAAAATGTATCTCAAAAATAACAACTGTTAATTTAATTCTCAAATAATACAAAGTGGCCTCAAAACAACAGTCTAAGCTGGTGGACTGTAATAGTTTTACCCAAAATGTAGAGGGGTTATACATAAACACCCCTCCAAGGTTGACATTTACATTCTATTTACATTTACATAGAAAACATAAGTCTATTCCTAACTGAAATGCTTAATTAATTTTAGCCATCCAGTTGGAAGTCACAGATACCCAAAAAGGAGAGAAGGTAAGATAAAGTAAGAAGACCAGGAAAAAAACAAAAAGAGTTGTGCTTTAGCAAGTAGGTCATAGTGATATGAGCTGCGACAAAAGTGTCTTGAGTCGAAAACAAGGAAAATAGGAAGAGAGTTGTGTAATATTATAGAAATAAGTGACTAAACGACAAATTATCCAGGCAAAATAATAACCCCGAGAAGAGGTAGATGTGCGTCCCTAACCAAACCAAAGGCCATATTAGTTCAACACGTGATAAGTATATCGAAGATGTCCAGTCCTTAAAAAGTTGTATCCAGACTATCCGGGAGCAAAATTACTTTGTATTTTTGTTAATCGTATTTATTCTTCAGGTGTAGGATTACATGAATACCGATTAAAAGTTCTGACTGCTATCTATTTACACTAGTTATAACGAAACTCCAAGGACAGGTTCAATTACTACGTTCATTCCCCAAGGCACACCGAAGATAACAAACCAGAAAGCCGACTCCATCAAATACAAACATATAAAGTTCCTATTCCAGAAAACGAATTAAGGGGTCCTATTCATTGTTACACGCGGAAACATACCTCTGAGTGCAGAGAAAAGTTACAATATCAAACGGCGTGCTGCACCCGCGCCATGTTTTTCGCCTCCTTATCAGTAAGTCGTACGGTAAGGGTAATTATAACTAGTGTAAATAGATAGCAGTCAGAACTTTTAATCGGTATTCATGTAATCCTCGAAGTAGTAGATTGAGGACCTCTACTGTTGGGCTAACAAGTTAATTTTCCAAGTCTGGACAGTATTCCTTCTACTCCCCTGAGGGGTTATTACTGATAATAGATATGCTTATTTTTGGTTCTTAGGATAGGATCCCTACACCTGAAGAATAAATACGATTAACAAAAATACAAAGTAATTTTGCTCCCGGATAGTCTGGATACAAATTTTTAAGGACTGGACATCTTCGATATACTTACAAGCTTGGAGGACCTCTGAAATCGAGTGAGTGCAATATATGATTGTGGCCCGCCATTGGGCTAAGAGATTTTTTGGTATTCTTTTACATCTAGTGCTTATCTAAGAGTACCTAACTTATATGTGGAATAGCGACCCTTATGATCTTGAATTTCAGTGTACGAGGTGTTGCTGGCTATGGATCAGAACATTCCTTTTACTATAACTACGTAACTCCTCCTTTGTGATTTACATGGTGAGCATCATTTGTAATATACATTTTTCAAATATATTTGTTTGGTTAATTTGGTATTTTCGTTATCACGTGTTGAATTAATATGGCCTTTGGTTTGGTTAGGGACGCACATCTACCTCTTCTCAGGGTTATTATTTTGCCTGGATAATTGGTCGTTTAGTCACTTATTTCTATAATACTACACAACTCTCTTCTTATTTTCCTTGTTTTCGATTCAAGACACTTTTGTCGCAGCTCATATCACTATGACCTACTTGCTAAAGCACAACTCTTCCTTTTTGGTTTTTTCCTGGTTTTCTTACTTTATCTTACCTTCTCTCCTTTGTGGGTATCTGTGGCTTGCAACTGGATGGCTAAAATGAATTAAGCATTTCAGTTAGGAATAGACTTATGTTTTCTATGTAAATGTAAATAGAATGTAAATGTCAACCTTGGAGGGGTGTTTATGTATAACCCCTCTACATTTTGGGTAAAACTATTACAGTCCACCAGCTTAGACTGTTGTTTTGAGGCCACTTTGTATTATTTGAGAATGAAATTAACAGTTGTTATTTTTGAGATACATTTTAAATGGAATGAAATTGTGATCATGTCTATTGTAACATTTACAGCCCTGATGAAGTCTTTGGTTTTGTCGACCTAGACGAAACACGTGTCGGCAGCGGTTGTCTTCTCTTTGTATTGGTGAAGATTGGACTCTATCAAAAATGAAAATAAATGAAGAATAATGAAAAGAATCTGAAATTTTGGGACTTAATATTTGTATTTTGACTTTGTAGAACTGTTTAGCTCAGGATTTAATGTGTGTTCTATAACCTTGCTGTTGACATTGTTATATCTTTTTAATAACGTACCTATCCCCCTCTCCCAACACTTTTTTAAGACATTACGAACGTTATTTCTTCATCTAATCTGGGGGGGGGGGGGAGAAGAGGGCTCGGGTGGGCTAGCAGACGCTTATCCTTGACTAGAAGCATGGGGGATTCAATGCGCCTGATTTTCATTTATATTATTTATATGCGCAGGCGCACTGCGCACATTTCTGGTTTGTACCTCATGATTTCATTACGCATGTAGCGGTAGAGCATTGGGACACACATCCCGGGATATACCACTGAGCTCCATTCTTACGCATAGCTGTCGACCTATGCCCCGTGATACAATCAACACTGTCAATTCGACAATCGCTGCCTGGCAGGCGCTGGGCCGCTTGGCTGTGAAACTACCTTTATACTCCCCACTGCTTCCTATTGCTTTTAACGCCAACATTTCAGTGACTCATGAAGAGGGGATCATGTGCATCTTGGCTCTGGCGGAAATTGACAAAATGCAGGATCTATTTCCTCATGGCACCTTTCGGACATCTGCTAATGTTGACTACATTAAGTATAAAATTCTGCTATTCACATGCTCGCTTCATAGACTGAGGAAGGCTTCGCAGGCTCATTTCCCGACGTTTCCTGCGGAACCTCCGACGTCATTAGTTCTGCACACTTTACTTACTAGCCCCACTTGACACAGGTTTTTTTTTTTTTTTTTTTAAAGACCAACGGTCTCAAACTTTATTTAATTTCACAGATAAACCAATAGTTATTCATACAGTGTCATAACAGCGGATTATTGCCACAAACAGTACCCAGCAGATGGCACATGTCGACACAGCAGTTACACATGAGTGAAAATAAACAGTGGCTGGTAGAGGTGCATTAGTACATAAGTGACTGTGCCAGGAAGTGACTCATGGTGCTTGACACAGGTTTGTTACTAAACTATACCGAGCTGCCATTGCGATAGGGTCCTCTCCAAAGAAAGGAACCTAAATAAATGGAATGAGAATCTAGACCCACAGCTCACCCGGGAGGAATGGGAACACTGCTGCGCTTTGACCGGCGCGCTCACATCTAACGGAAACCTGCGCATTATAGTTTTTAAATACCTTCACCAGACCGATCATACCCCCCACCTGCTTTTTAAATATGGGCTCAGGGACTCAGATACATATCCTCGATGCTCTGCCTTGGGTGCGGACTTCATGCACCTAGCTTGGTCCTGAAGGCATGTGAGGAACTATTAGATGGAAGTGGTTGAAAGACTGTCCCAAATTGTCGGGATTGCTTTGACTTGTTTGCCCCAAGTGTGCCTACTGGGACTGCTCCCCTTTCTAAAATGTGCTACAGGTAAACTAGCTAGAATTGCACTATTTATTGCTCAGAGGGGAGTGGCGATGGTGTGGAGCTGCAAACTGAGTCCTACAGTTGCATTATGGCTCAAAGATCTGATATATTGTAGAGAGAATTTAGTGCTATATACGGAGGAGCTACCAGTGTCCTTCTGTCCAAATGATATCTGGGAACCTCTGTTGACTTATCTACGTTCAAGTGCTTTGCATGATGGCCCTGAAACTCTGCATGGGATGACTCCTGGTGGTCCGCGTTGCTGGGGACACCCCCACACCCACCAACCACGCACGCAACCTGGGAGTCATCCTCAACTCGAAACTCACAATGATCAAACAAGTCAACGCAGTCTCCTTTACCTGCTTCCACACCCTCCGTATGCTCCGCAAGATCTATAGATGGATCCCGACAGACACAAGGAAAACAGTCACCCAGGCCCTAGTCAGCAGCAGACTCGACTACGGAAATGCCCTCTACGCCGGAGCCCCGACCAAGCTCATCAACAGACTGCAAAGAATCCAGACTGCCTCCGCAAGCCTGATCCTCGATGTCCCGCGCCACGACCACATCACCCCCACCTGAGGAACTGCCACTGGCTCCCTGTGGACAAAAGAATGTCCTTCAAGCTCCTGATCCACGCACACAAGGCACTCCACAAGACCGCCCAGCTTAGCTCAACAGCTGACTCTCCTACGTACCCAACAGGAAACTCCGCTCCGCAGACCTCTCCCTGGCTACCGTACCACGCATCCGTAGAACCACAGCCGGAGGCAAATCCTTCTCCCACCGTGCTGCCAAGAACTGGAACACCCTCCCCCTCATTCTACGACAAACCAAAGACCTTCTAGCCTTCAGGAGACAAATCAAGACCTGGCTGTTTGACCAGTAGCAACAGCACACCCCCCCCCTCCGTCCTCAGCACCTTGAAACCCTTGCGGGTATGTGTAGTGCGCTTTACAAATTATTGATTGATTGAAACTGCGGCTGAATAATTACTGTCATTGCCAATTATTGTGATCTGTGATGTTTACCACTGTACTGTTGAAGCTGGAATCTACCCTATATGTATACATTTTATGGCCACGTTTTTCTTTGTTTGATAGTGATGTTTTGTTTTCTTCTTTTTTACATCTCCTCCTATAATGGCATTATTCTTACGCTGCTGCTTCTGTGTATTGTATGATGCTCTATAATACATGACAAATAAAACTTTAAAAGAATATCTCTCCCTCCATCTCTCGCTCTCTCCCTGTCCATCTCTCCATACATCTCCCTCCCCATCTTTCCCGCTCCCTTTCTCCATCTCTCCCTTCCTCTCCATCCATCCATCTCTCCCTCCCAATCTCTCTATCCCTCACTCCCTCCATCTCTCTATCCCAATCTCTCTCTCCCACTCTCCATCTTTCTCTTCAGCGCTTCATCTCTCCCCCACTCTCCCTCCATTTCTCCCACTCTCTCCCTCTTGAGCTCTCCAACTCTCTCTCTATTCCCCCTCTCTCTCTCCCCCTCTCTTCTCCTCCCTCTCCTCCCTCTCCCCCATCTCTTCCCCTCTTCATCTCTCTCCCCCTCATTCCCTGTCTCTGCATCTCTCTCCCGGTTTCCCCATCTCTTGATTTACCCATCTCTCCCTCCATCTCTCTCTCCATATCCCCCTCTCCATCTTTCCCTCCCTCCTGCTCTTTCTCCTTCCCTCTCCCACACTCTCCATCTTTCTCCCCCTCTCCCTCCATCTCTCCCCCTCCCTCCATCTCTATCGCTCCATCTCTTTCTCTCCCTTGCTCCATCTCTCGCTCTATCTCTACCTAACTCCCTCTCTCTCCATCTCCCCCTCTCTCCATCTCCCCCTCTTGAGCTCTCCAACCCTCTCTCCCTCTTGAGCTCTCCATCTCGTTCTCCATTTCTCTCACTCTCTCTCTCCATTTCTCTGTCAATCTCTCTTCATATCTCGCTCTCTCTCCCTCCCTCCATCTCTCTCTCCCTCCATCCATCCATCCATCTCTGGCTCCCTTCCCCTCTTTCCATCTCTGTCCATCTTTCTCTCCATCTCTCGCTCTATCTCCATCTCTCTCCATCTCCATCTCCATCCCTCCCACTCTCCCCCTCTTGAGCTCTCCATCTCTTTCCCTTTCGCCATGTATCTGTCTCTCCTCCATCTCTCTCCTCCATCTCCCTCATCCATCTTTCTCCATCTATCGCTCTCTCCCCATCTCTTTCCTTCTCCATCTCTCTCCATCTCCCCCACTCACTCACTCTCCTCATCTGCCTCCCTCTCGCCCAATCTCTCGCTCTCTCCCCTTCATCTCTTCTTTCCTCCAGCTCTTACCATCTCTCTCCATCGCCCACTCTCCCTCTTTCTCCATCTCTCACCCTCCCTCTCCCTCCACATCTCTCCTCCCCAACTCTCTCCATCCCTCTCTCCTCTCCATCTCTCTCTCCCTTTCTCTCCTTCCATCCCTCCCTCTCTTCCCATCTCTTTACCTCCGTCCATCTCTCCGTCTCCCCCTCGCTCTTTCCCCCTTCCTCCATGTCTCCCTCCCTCCATCTCTTTCTCCCTCCATCGCTTGCTCTCTCTACCCCTCCATCTCTGGCTCTCTCTCCATCTCGGTCTCTCCTCCTCTCTCCACATCTTTCCCCTCCATCTCTCTCCTTTCCTCTCCTTATATCTGTCTCACTCCATCTTTCTCCTCTCTCCATATTTCTCTCTTCTCCCCCTCTTTCCTTCCGCCTCTCCTCTCTATCCCCCTTCTTCTCGGTCTCTCCAGCTGTCTTTTACTAATGGAGTAAGGACCATCTAGATTCTCAAACGTTGTTGATAACCTAGCGTATACTCACAGGATTCTACATAACCCAGCCACCAAAGGTTTCTTTCTTTGTCACAAGAGAGGCAGTCTATTATGTCTCTAGTGAGATCTACCTCCGCATTGTTCCGAATTGCTTACCAGAGGAGCAGTGGGTGAGCACTTATGTAATCCTTTACATAGCGAATATTAAATGTACTGTGGGCTCGAAATCGCCACCCAAAAAATGTATTGATACCCCAGACTTCAGCCCCATAAGTGGAGACTGGAAGACATACCCCCACATGCATCAATGTTCCCGTTTGCGAATTCTTAATTGCGAAAATTAAGGAATCGCAATTAAGAATTCGCAAACGGCTATGCATTAAAAATTCGCAATTTATTTTGCGATTCCTTAATTTTCCTTAATTGCGATTCACAATTTGCGAATCGCAATTAAGGAATCCCTTTCCATTGATTCCTATGGGCCTAGAGGCCCATAGGAATCAATGGGAAGACATTCTCATTTTGCGATTCGCAAATAAGGAATCGCAAAATGAGAATGCAATTTGAAGGGTGCAGGGGGGGTCCAATGGACCCCCCCTGCACACCTGAAATGTACCTTAAAGTGCTTTTTTCACACACACATGCCCAAAGGGCATGTGTGTGTTGAAAATGAAACTTTTAAAAATGCACTTTTCTGCATTTTTGAAAGTTTTTGAAAATTACCATGAAGGTTAACTTCATGGTAATTTACCACTTCCAATTTGCGAATTCGCAATTTAAAAAAAATCATGCATTGCATTTAAGAAATCGCAAAATTGCGATTTCTGAAATGCAATCGCAATTTGAAAAATCGCAAATATATTGCGATTTCTTAAATTACGAAAAAGCCAAAAAGGTTAATGCATCCCAAAACAATGAATTGCATTCGCAAACGGCCGAATTTTGCAATTCGCACCATTTGCGAATGCAATTCAGTTTGATGCATGTGGGCAATAGAGTCAAAATATTTAATATGGGGATTAAAGCTCCCCTTTTCCTTGGGGCGAGGTAGGCTAAGAGGTGAACCAATAGCTCTTGATAGTTTGCTCCCACTATACACTATGTGGGTTTGCAAGGAGCCACTATCATCAAAAATCATACCAAGTTAAGAAAGGTGTTTGTACAATGAAGAGATAAGTCGCCCGCTTTAAGGGATGCCAGTTTATGCTTTTTTGGGCCTCAAGACATTATAAAAGTTTGGTTAAAATTTGTGAGCAGATTTAATAGTCCCATAACATTTACAAAGCCACTTACTAGCTGTTGCAGCACATTGGGCACTGAGGCCCATCAACACGGCATCATAACCGTATAATAATGATGGTAATAGAGAGATTTTAATTTTAGGGATATCCGAGGTGGTGGTGAGTAAAATGGGTGTAGGTTGTTTATATACAAGATAAATGAAAGTTGGGCTAAAATGCATCTCATACCTCTTGGGATGTCATCTTCAGATCACCACACCATCTGTCTCCATCTATCTACCTCTCCCCCTCTATCTCCATCTCTTTCCCAGTCTACCTCTATATATCTCTACCTCTAACCATCTACATCTCTCTATCTAGTACAGGCACTTAGTTGCCGGCACCTGCACTTATTGCCAGCACCTGCACTTATGAAAGCCGCCACATGATGGCGCTGTTTGTTTACTTTAAAGAAGAGCATACAACTGCTGTTTGTTAATTCAATATACATTGATATCTGCCACCCAAGCCATTCTTGATGGTTAGTAGTTGTGTAAGTACCGTGGCGATGTGTGGTGCAAGCTGCGGTGGCATCCTGACGACGGCTCTGGCACTTTTTTTTTTTACTAATTAAGGAATGTCTCTTTTTCTACACACACACACACACACCCCCCACACACCCCCCACACACACCCCACACACCACACACCCACACCCCACACACACACACACACACACACACACACACACACACACACACACACACACACACACACACACACACTATATTTAGGGAAAATCTGGAGGAGAAACTGGAGAGGTATTAGAGAGATGTGGAACAATGGAGGAAGTTGCACCTGTCCATGCTGGGCAGGGACGCACTGAACAAAGTGATGTACTTACCCAAGTTCCTCTACATGCTACAGACCCTCGTTTGAGACACCGACTGCCTCTTTCAGGACATAAAGGCATTGACTAGGCTACTGCTAAGAGATGGAGAGTTGCACAGAATAGCTCTAGCCTCTCTGACCAGAAAACCATACGACAAAGGGGGCATGCATCCCCAAACAGTGAATACATTACTGGCCAGCCAAGGTGGTGGTGGTGAACGACTGGGCATAAACGACAAGCAGGAATCCTCCATGATAGTGAAGAGAACAGCAACTGAAGCTGGGGGATACCGGTGTCCCTTTTATTGGACTGGCAGCAGGGACCCACTCTAGTGCTCCTTTTGCCAAAATATGATCTTTTTATAATAAGTGAAGGTGAGGTGAATGTGCTCCTTTTGGATGATTGCTGGAGGTCTACGCACAAATTCCAGGGTGTGTCCTTATGTTCCTACATCCAACACCCATCTGTCTGATGTTATCGCCTGCCATTGTGGGAGGAAGTTGGAGATGTTTCCACCCACCAAACCGAAAGGTGGTGTAGCCGGTACCTGATATTGGTCCCTGCTTGCGACCCTGGGAAATCTGCTTACGCCTTGTGCCTAGTTTGTTGTAGGCGGCAGCAGGTGGTTTGTGGTTGCCAATAGGATTGTTGGTTACTGGTTCTATGTTGGAACGGTTTTGTTACTGCTGGGTTCGTTGAAATCCCTCTCTATATGAAGTGAAGCATTTCCCTTTGGCACCATGAAAGAGAAACTTGCGATATTGTAAATTACCTAGGGATCTGGTGGTGTCAGTATCTGTTTTTGTTGCTAGCAGAGCATTGTCTACATGTTTACCGAATAGGGACTCCCCATCACAGGTCATATCAATAATTTTTGTTTGAACCTCCTGTCTAAACATTATAGCCTTGAGCCACCCCTGTCGTCTTAGGACAGCTGCTGCCAGTGCTAGCTGTCAAAACCCTGTTGAGACAATGTCTAGAGCGCAATCAATTATTTCTGAAGATGTGCGTTTGCCTGTGTACATGATCTTCTGCGCCTCTGCTTTCTTACCTTTAAGAATGCGGTCAAGAAGGCTGCCAACATCTGATCACATCTGTCTGTCATAGCAGGCTAAGAGCCATGAGGCGTGGTGGAACTGGGACAACAGTTGCCAGATTTCTCATAGTTTTTATACCTTCCTCCCAAATGTAATAAATGACCGGAATAGCTCTTAAGGACTTCCTAGACTGTTCCTTGAAAACATGCAGGAACAGTCTGATTGTTTAACTGAAGGGGGAGGAGGAATTTTGCCGCTGCTCTGTCCATTAAATTATGGAAACCCCCAATGTCTTCCGGGGAAGAATCCGTCGGGTGGGATGGGGGAGGAGAGGGAATCAAATAATCTTCCGATTCATCAGGTGGTTGTTGGGGCTACTAAAATCAAGCCCTCCTCAGGTTCTTCAGAGGACGTATGGTCATCTCTTGGGGATGGTACATTATGTGTCAGCAATATCCTGGGTGAGATAGGTGTCGGCATATTTAGTGGTGTAACAGGAGGAACCGGCTGAATAGGTGTTAGCTCCTGTGGGGGTGTCAGGGAAGCGTCTCATAGTCCTGCAGCATAGCCTGTAAGTCATGTAATAGGGAGGTGGGCACGAGTACCTCATCTCTCCTAGGTTACTGATAGTTCTAAAGTTTATAGAAATGTCTTGATTGAGCATGATGAATAGTGGTCATCATCATCAGTCATTCTGACTATTGTTTTACTCTTAGCTCAGAGGGAATGTACTCAGCCCCATACGATCCCTCTTCATCAGAGGCCGGTATATCTAACAAACGGCTAGGCAAAAGAGGAGATATCTTACTTGGCAAAGCCGGCCATGGTGTTAAAACCGTTTCTGCAAGTTTTACTTTTGTCGACGGTCCTGTTGACGATGAGAATTGAGGCGTAGACAGTGGAATCTCCTTTTGAAATGGTGTCGACGATTAACTCTTCATCTGTGCCGTTGTCACTGCCTCCGTCGACTGTAAGATTGTAGATTGTACCTCCGCCGATGGGATGTCTGAGGACAGCGAAGGTGCCAATGGTAAATCCGTTGAATATGTATGTCAGCAGTTTATCTGCCGACAGACAATGAGGATGGTACCTCCGTTGAAGTCTTCAGCTCTGAATGGACCTCTGTGGAAACCACCTTTGTTGATGATGACTTAGTGGATTGAGCTTCCATCAACTATGCTTTAACCACTGCAGCTTTGCCAGGACTCGTCGTCCGAGTTTGACGATGTTTTAGATGACAATGCTGATGTACCAGTGGTCGTCTTTGACACTACAGGCGTTGATGACGATTTTTGTCATTTTTATGTTGACAGCTCTGAGGAAAGATACCTCTTTCTGTCTCTTTTCCTGTCAGAAGGAGTAGATGGTTTGGATAAGGCAGCCTCTGCGGAGACCAGCTGTAGTCTCTCCTTTCTGAGGGGATCCTTATTTAAGGCCTTTCTATTACCTTCAACAGCCCCATGGTCAGACCTTTTTTGGATATGAGAGGAGTCGCTGTCTTCCCCAGCAGCAGTTGATGCCTTAGGTTTTGATCTCTTCAGCCATATAATACAACATCCTTCTCTGTCTTGTAGTGTTTTTGAAGAAAAAGTGGAACATATCCTGCACTGCTTCACTTGGTGTTAATGGTAAAGGCAATACACACATTCTTTATGTGGGCCATCCACATGAAGTATTTTTCCCCACAGGAGTTGCAGGATCTGAAAAGACCTAATTTTGAAGAGTCAGACATGGTAAAGATATACCAAATACAGAAAAAATCTGAAGAAAACAGCAGAGCTCAGGGAGACTCACTTCACATGACATGCAGTACAAAATCGGAGGGTTTCAGCCTCTACCTGGAGTGTTCTAGAGGGTGCTGTTGCCTGATTGGTTTTGTGTCAAGTTTGGTTATTTTTATATTTTTTTTAAATGGACTTAAATAGGCTCTAAGGGCGACTTCTATTGCCATTATGGCGTATGGTACAAGGCTTACTGCTTACTATGGTACTGTAGGACTCCCACTTAAACGACAGGGAATGATTCAAGCATGTGAATCTATGAAAGATACCCCAATACTGGATAAGCTGATCTACCAAGCTTGAGGTTGCCCACACAAATCTGAGAAAGTGTGAGGCCCGTGGAGGGATGTGGGAGAGGACACATCTTGAATGGGACCATCTTCTGTGAGATCCCAGTATGGAGATGTCGGAGTGGAAGCCTGCTGTGTCGAACTATGACAGTATTGTGGTGGCTGGCAGAGGGGCAGATCGCTCATGGGATGCAGTTTAGTTATTTGCCTGTTTGTGGTATAAAACCCAATAAACCGTTGTTAAATAGAAAACAGAAAACAAGTAGCAGTCCAGAATTTGATACAGATGTGGGGTCTTTACCTGCTATTTACAACAACAAAAAAAGGAAGGGCTATTATGTTTTACATTATACTGTTCTAATGTAGATACTAAGCAGTATTCCTAAAGGTTGTGTACTATGTATATGCAATACAAAAAGGAAAACAGAAACTTGAAATGTTACTTTAAACTGTTTATTTACAAGACAGGTCACAAAAAGTGAACTTTATTAAAATACAACAAAACATTCTTCTGTATAAAATAATTTTAAATATAATTTCTATAAATCTTCGACGAGAAGGTCCAATAACGGATAGATCAGTGCAATAGAACAAATAGGGACTAACAGAACAGACATACAACAATAAAAACAAGCTTTAACATAGACCTTCAGGGAAATATATAGTAAGAATAGACGGAATAACACAAATAAAGTGGGTCTGTTCCTCTGCATTCTCAGTACTGTCAATTATAAGTATGAGAGTGGACAAAAAGACTCAATGATAATGGAGAGGTCAAATTGCTAAGTGCTGTGAGGAAATGTACCAGTAAACAACAAAAATGGAGAGTGGAGTACCGACGATCAAAAATAAACAGCAAATTGGCCAACCCAATGTAAGTCAGACTGAAGTGATGTACAGATAGTCCCAGCAAAACTTCCTTCTCTGATCCATTTTAAAAGCTATGTATATATTTTTACTTTCGATAAAGAATTAGCATTTAATCTGAAGACAAATTCATATTTACAGAATACTTTCAATTAGGCCCAGCAAACAGTCTTTAACATGAATAAAATGAACATTAAAAATACAAGCAGAATCCAGCTTACACAAGAAACCAACCATACTTGAATCGCTAATTAAATCGGCGCCATTCAGTCAAAAAAACAAATTATCTGAATGACTTGCTTGGCTGAAAACACTGCTGCAAATAAGTGAATTAAAAACAAATCATTAGCACCCTGATTCTGAGCTTGGGATATGCTAGGCCTTGATGTGGTAGTTTTGTCACAGGGATTGGATCTTGTTCTTATTATCATCGATCAACGAACAGTACTTGAGAGATACGGACTAAACTGTAAATTCTTTTAAAAGCAGCAGAGCAGTTGGGGCTTTGAGAGTGAATGCGGAGGAAAAAGATGAGCTACAGGTCATTTTCTCACAGTAAATTAGACCTTACCCAAAGGATGAAAACACCCAACACTATTAACGAAACAAACGTGCAAGATATTAACAGTAAAGTGCAAGATGAGCAGAAGGGAAGGTGATGCAGTCAGATCACCGGGCTGGCCATGTTCTCCATCTGAAGGGGAATCTCTCCTGTAAATGGTCTGCATCTTGAAGAATCTCTCCAAGGTCCAATCTGCTGGTTGTCCCCAGTGATTAAAATGATATTGGGAGGGAGGAGGGAGGGGGGGTCCATTTTTGCAATAAAATTCATTGTACTGAAGTAAATATGTGATTCTGCATAAGACGTATGAGACGAAGTTTGTATCGTTGTTTACATAATAAAAAGTTCTAAAAAATGATATTGGGAAAGATGATCAGCTTGCTTCCAAAGAGGCAGAGCTTGCAAGGTTTTGCCACCCCAGTGGCAATATGAAGCAGGGAAAGAACAGCCCACAAGCTATCATACAGTCCACAAGCTGTCTTTTCTTCAGTCCTCACTGACTGTTTTTGATGCTGCACCTAATCTGTGCACAAAAGTGATGGGATTAAGATCCCACTAGAAAAAAAATGTAGTGTCTGCCTTCGTGCAACGATTTATGTGTCTTTTGTGGGTTTTTATGGCATTTTGCATCTTATGTTTAAACAATGATTTTGCATTCGACAGATTTAAGGTTGCCAGTGTGGCATCTTCCCGTATACATAATAAAATGTTCTGACTAGAAGACCAAGTTAACAGTCAAAATGGCCAGTCAGTTTGATACACTTCAAAACATACTCAAGGATTACAAAAACAGAACTACAAGTACAAGAACGCTCGGGCCATTAATGAGAGAACGAGGACATTTTTACCAATGATAACTAAGGCCTACAGCATAAATTAATGTGAAAAGTGGGTGATGTGACGTGTGAGTGTGCGATAGATGACAGTTAAAAAAAAAATAGACTGGACTCGAACAGTGACTAGTGAAATGCTTGTGAGGGCCTAGACATCCGACTAGGCAGGCAATGATCAAGAACCAAGAGCTATGAAGGCCTGAGAGATTATTCGGCAAGTGCTATTTTACACATTGCCGGAACATGTACTGGCAGAAGGCAGTGGTATCTCTCTAAACAGAGACCAGGGGCATGGCCTGTCTAATCACCAGTGCACCCTACAGTAGTTGAGCCCTTAATTCGATGCTTACCATGAAACAGGATAGCAAACAAAAAGTTTAGTTGGGAGAACACAAAACTAGTACTTTCTTGCCATGAGGCATGGTACAGAAGGGTGTATGACACAGATACCCTTTTAGGAGGACAATATTTTATTGAAGGGCCAGGCTTAACCACTGGTTGGAAGTGGGAAGACTATAGATGTGTTTGGCATGCACAGTGATCCTTTGAGGTGGTGGTACTCCATTAGGTTTAACATGGCTGTGGAAAGCCTGGATCTACTGGAGTCTATATGTGTTACAGTATGGAACCAAATATTCAGGCCTGCGTTCCAGCAGTGACGGCTTCAGCAACCAGCCGTGAATTAGGAGCGTACCAAAGCTCATCATCTCATCTACCCTCCATATCTGGATATTGAGCACCATAAAAACACTTCAGCCCAAAGGTAGGTCCTTTCATGTTAATTATGAGTCCCAGGTCAGCGTAAGGAAGTGACACCCCCTTACACCCAACGTCATACTCCTTGTAAGTGCAGAGTTCATCTATCATTGAGTTGGCAAATGATCTGGTTAGGCATCAGATTTACGATGGCTGTACTCGTCTTTCAACTTTCTTCAGTCTTGAGAGAAATTAAGAGATTGTTGGGAAGTGAATCTCCTCTTTTGAAATCATTAAATTAGAAACCATGTCTGAAGCTCCTCCTTTCACTTCCACACCGTCAACCCCCAAAGTGTCTTCAAGGTCTTCAGTGCCAAAGCAGGTCTCGTGTTTAGTGCTTCTTCATTTGTGTGGAAACAGCTATCTTAACTTGAGCCATCAAAATAGTAATTGGAGGCTTTTTGATCCTGTAATCAATATATTGCACTATTCACAATCAGGCTGATTTAGAGAGCAGCTTTCCATCAAAATGTTCAATTCCTCAGATCTGAAAAACTGCAATCAGGTGGGGAACAGAGTTCATCTCCTTGCTTAAATGTTTTTCCACTATCACAAAGTGACGGACTTCCGCCTTACTGAAAAAAAGAGGAATAGCAAGATTAGTCAACTTATAAAATAACAGACATCAAGCAAAATTACAACTTCAGTGTCCTACCCAATCACCGTTTATGGCCAGCAAAGCAGCTGCAAGCAGAGGGAAGCAAGTCTTTATGGTGCAGTGATCAAGAGCGAGCAAACATACACAAGGCACTGAAGAGTGTTATCATACAGTAGCCTTAATAGGACCACCACCAGCAAAGATCATTAGCAAAGAAGCACCTTCTGCAAATTAATTCTATGCTACCTTCACTACACATACACTTTCACAGATAGCATCCAGAGACGGACCCATGTCCTAAACTCCCTTTCCAGAAAGCTTCCTATCATGCACAGATTACGGCAAACAGAGCCATTCCCAAGAGATCTTAAAAGTACCTGGTAAGACCACATAATATATTCAGGCATACAATTCAACTGTACAGAAGGGCTTGGTATCATAAAAGATCAGGGTGTTTCCTAAAAAAGGTTAGCAACTACTTTCACGGACTAGAAACTGAGACTTTCCAAGCCACACACAAAACATTCTGGAGTCTGAGTTTGTCATACCAATTGCATTTGTATGTTAACCAATATGAGGTCTGCATTAACACAGTGTTGCATATTGTCGGGATTAGGAAAATAAATTCACTGAGGCAAAACTTTTGCCAAGCACATTTTACAAATAAAAATGCAGACTTATACAAATTTAGTATACGAAACACTGTCACTGCAATCTTCAAACAACTATTCTTAAAGAGCATTTCATGGAGTAGGGCAAGGGATCAGATAAAACGTTAATGGGAAGGCTATGTCAGTGGGGCGGTGCAAACAGCTGAAAGACATCAAGATGGAGCACACAAAGGCTTCAGGATCTAAATGTAGTGGAGAACACACTTGCGTTAGAAGTATTCATAGGATCAGTTAGGGGTTAGGAGTGGACGTGCCACAGACTATCTTGAAGACAAGGAGGATAAGGTTGGCAGATGTGCCGCCAATCAGGTAGAAGAATGGAGAAGATAGGGCATGGCTGATTACATTTAGAAGGCAGCTGGTGAGAAGGTCAACACAGCAGGTGGGAAAAAGGCATATTAGTTTATCATGGGAATCTTTACTGACTTCATAAAGAATAAATAGTAAAGCTTATGTGCAGGATCCATAACATTTCACAGGAGTTTTTTTATTTTTTGCCTAAGAATACTAAAAAGTTTATGGGCTGAATGCTTGAATTAATCTCAGCCAGCGTTAATTAAGGGTGTCAATTCCAGCCCATTATATTTTGTCCATCAAGCCATTTCAGCCGGGAAACAGCCATTGGCAAAACACCCTTGGCCCTGCTCCAATAAGAAGGATCCTGCTCCAATAAGAAGGGTCCAGTCCAAAATGTCAGATCAGGTAACCTCTGAATGGGAAAAACAAGCAACCCAAGTCTGGTTTCAGTCGATTTTGGTCATCATTAGTAGGCGACAGCTCTTATGGCACAGTGAGCAGGAGACCTTTGGACAAGAACAGATACAAGGGACGCTTTCTTCTGAGAATAAACTGGAGGTTCGCCAAAGGGGCACTTGTAAAATGTACAGAGTATTTTAAAGAAGATTCACTTGCAGACCAACAGCTATTATAATTTCTCCAGGCCACAAGTTACACTCAAACTTCTTGAGGTTAAGGATAAGGCATGCTGCTGCATTCTGGACAGATTGCAAATTGTCGGGCAGACATTTGTGTATAACCTCTCTCCCACCACCACCATAAGTGAATTTGCTTATCTAGTTTAGCGTAGATTAGTGCCCTCCAATTCCTTTATCTCGTAGACAATCAGTGAAAGGGAGAAACTACTTAAGTATCGAATAGCGAGGCATGCAGACTGAACAATAGAGCCTATCTGTGCTCCAAAGCAAAGGTCAGCATTTCAGATCACCCCCAGGTTCTTTTGCTTTATCAGTGAATACCACTGATACACCAAACAATTTGGAGGACTGAAGCTCAACATCAATGGAATCGACTGACTGGTATCTAGTAGCAGTACTTCAATTTTAGTCCAATTCAGTTTGAGTCAGCTAATACTTGTCCAGGCATTGACTTCACCCAGACCCTCCAACAGCGACGTAACTATGAATTCTGTTGGCATGCAGATAAAAAAGCAAAGAGAAAGGATATGTTTATGTTAATAAAAATAATGGATTTCTCTGCAAGATGTCCATACTGCAACAACATCTATCTCTGTGCTATGCATACTATGTTTTGTTTGCACAGGACAGCATTTCCTTTTAAGGTGGAAACTTAGGTAATCAGATTTGGAGTTCACAGAGGGTGAAGATGAAAGTGAAAGTTTAGATGAACGTGGTGTTTGCATTAAAAAGTTAGATTAACATGTTTTACCTAAGATATCAATAGTGCTTTAAAGATATTGATTTGGTATGCATGCTCAGAGAGATGCTGTGACTGTTAAGGATTTTATCACAGCCTTAATATTAGCTACCAAATGCAAATTTGGTATCAAAAGAGGGGAGAATCAGGGATCGATATATGCTAAAGTGAAGTAATGATAAAGTGAGAGAAGGACTTTGACTTAAAGACGAACAGGATTTGAACAAGGTGATTGTCTTTGATTAAAAAAAAACATTTCTAGGCATGTTTGGAAGAATTCCACAAGACAAACAGCAAAGTAAAAGAAGTCCAGGATGTTGATGCAATGCAGCGGGAGAGAAGGAAGAGTAAAGATTACAATGCATTCAAGAGGCGGTGCTTTAGTAGTGGCAACACTGGTCACGTGGCTAATTTCAAAGACAGTCCTGCAGCTAAAACCAAATGTCAAAATTGTAGGAAAATTGATCCTTGTGCCACGTGTTCTAAAGGAGGAAGAAGCAGTCAAAAGGTGTATGAAGTGAAAGAGACTGCATGGGAGATGCTCCTGCACATATTGGATTAAAGTGGAAAAGAAATTGTGCCCATCATGCCTATGTTAAACTTAAAAGTGTTGAGCCTTACGTGATGATGTATTTGGGTGTATCGCAGACTTTGGTGTCAGATGGTGATTTTACAAAGACATTTGTGACTAAAGCGTTACTAAAGAAACACAATGTGAGACCTTCTATTTATGGAGAAAAACCCATGAAACTTCAAAATAGAATTTACAGGCACACTGTCAGAGGAAGGTTTATGTTCTTGCGGTGGATGACAGTGTCCAGAGTTGGCTTCACTAAAAACTTTTAAGTAACACTCTAGATCCCAGTGCTGTTCCTGAGGTCCTGGTGAATTGCGGAAGATTAGGCTGAAGATATTTATCAAATATGTCCCCAAAGTGTTTTGCAAAAAAGTAGAGTGCTTGAAGGGTTAACTGCACCAAATAATCAAAAGGAACAATACCGTTCCTGCAGTGAATAAACTAAGGAGTATTCCTGGAAGCAGTTGACCATGTGAAAAATAACAGTAGATGCCTTATGTACTTTTGGCATTATTGAACAGGTGGAAGGGGCATAATGACTAGCACTAATAGTCGTAGCATGTACATCTAAGGGGGATGTCAGAGTTTGCAGTGATCTAAAAACAGCAGCAGAATAAGTGCATGGTGGGAGACATTTCCTATACCAAACATTAATGAAATGGTAAGCATGCTGGGGGAGCGAAAAAGTGTGAAGTTGGATCTCAGACATAGTAGTGAAATCCACGGATTAGCTTGTATGCACTATACACAGAGCCTGCACCTGGTTCCACCAACTGGGGTACACTGAAAACTGACTGATTTAGCCTATTCAGGGCATATGGGTAAAATTAATTCCAAAGAAAGGTTCCTTCTGGATTACTGGTGGCTAAATGCTGATCTGCAAACCTACAAGTTAGTTGGAGATTGTCTATACTGGTTCAACAAGAACGATAAGCACACCTCCATTGATAAGCTGAGAAATCCACCCAGATACTCGGGGAGAAGTTTAATTTGACTTGATGGGTCTCTTTCAGGGTGAGAGTTAACTAGGATATTTTGGCCAGGATGCATTTATTCTCCCATTGGGCAGCAGTTCCCATCAAGAGTTTAATTAACACTATAGTTGCTTATCAAGTTCCTAGATCAAACATTTCAAAGGGAAGGAAATCAAAAAGCAATACTGACTAGTTTGCAGCTCGCATGTAAGGAAATGGAGAATTTTCTGTTGAAAGAAATATTAGATACAAAAATGCTTGCTTTGTTACTCTGCGGCCATTGATACCATCAATAAGTTGAATTGGACTCAGAGTGTCCAATGTACCAGAAGCTGTGACATGAATTGTAGGGTGGAAGCATATAAGATTTCTCAACATGCCACAAAATATTGTTTGAAATGTTTAAGAGAGCATATATGGGTCTATGCCCCCATTGCTTTGGAGAGAAAAGGAGTTTGAGAAGATGTTTGATGATAGAGGTGTGAAAGAGAGGTGGGCAAACTACTAAGTAGAAAAAGCAACTTCAATACCCTGGAGTAGTTCACAGCGATGTGCGAGTAAATGATTTAGTAGGTATACATGCACTGGAGTGTCACATGCCTGGTTCAATGTTTGGTAAGCACATTAAGGTGAACACATTTTTCAAAGTAGCTGTGAAGGCTGAAATGGTTGCATCTGTATGTTTAACCAATCAATCAAATTTCTTTATTCGATTTTAGGTATTTTCAATATTTTAGGCATTGCATCTGTAGGATTAACCATATTTTAGTGAAGAATGGAGATGCAAATGGCAATTTTGAGTTTGAAGGAAATGACATGCAATGACAACTCTCCTTAATCTACTGCTTGCAAGATAAGATTCAGTAGAGACTAGCACAGGTTTGGTCCTATATTGGAGTCAGAAGCCCAACTGATGGTTATACAACAAGTTTTCAATTTCAAGAACTACTGGTGCTGTGAGGCCCCAGTGCTTTCCAGGATCTTTAGTCAGCCAAGACAAGACTGCAATAGGGTGAGAGTTTTGGAAATGCAGAGGTTGGAACAAGACAGTGGAGGTACTAGGACTGATTAATTGAGCCATGCAGGAACCAGGCCTTATTAAAAAAGACTGATTAAAAGCCAAATAAAGCAACAGTTTTGTAAGGACACAGTGAACCTGTTAGGCTACACAGTAAAAGCTGGCAAATGTTTCAGTATGGGTTAAATGTCCTCAACATAGTTATAAAAAGTAATGCCAAATGATTAGATCAGATTGACTAAACTGACGTTTTACACATTGAGGAAAAAATGTGTGGGTGTGGGCGAAGATAAGTGCTGTGTCACAGTGCATGCAGCTCTGTTCAATGAAGATTCAAAAGGGCACAGAGCCACTAGCTGTGTTGTATCAGGCCAAGTGTTGAAGAGCCTGTTAGTAGTTGGAGTGGCAAGGTCAGTAGCACAAACGTCAACCAACAATCCCAACACAACGATCATCCCATTTCCCTTCTTGAGACATCTGACAGACATACCAGGTTCTGTACTCTTAGTTGAATGAACGGTGGCCTGAAGATAATCTCATAAGCAATTATCCTGCAACTCCAGCAGCTGGGTTGCCACTCTCCGTGCCAGGATATTCAAAGTACAACAACTTGGAGAAGAGACTGTTTTAAGCAACTGTAAGGGGCATAGATCATATGTGGAAGCCTGCAGTTTTACTTGCTTAAGAATATAATGTGCGTCAGTTTATCAGACAAAATTCATTTAGCAGCACATCGTATGTGAAGTAACTAGAGCTAGAGGTGTCATTGGTGTGTGCTTGAAATGCTAAAAGTTGGGTTACATGAAACATCCCATACACCTACGGTTGATTCAGGTGAAAGCCTTCACTATGGACCTCTGGCTGATCATTCCTCCTCGTCCACTGACAACATCACTGACAAATAAATTAAAGTGGCAGCACGTCCTTCAATCTCTTACGAGTCTCATAACCTACAGTATGCATCTTCCCTGTTGTAATATTAGGAGGTCCACTTGACAACTTTGGGTGTTTTGGGCACCATCCACCAAAAGCCAATGTTCCTCTGGGCCACCAAATCTTTATCATATAAATTAGAATGTTGCAGGAGATGCACATCTGTGTACTCCAGCAAGAAATCCAGTTAGTGCACCCGATTTGCTTTGCCACCATCATTGTTGGGACATCATCCAACTCTAATCAGTAGGAGTACAAGCCTCAGTGCCACGCTAAGTAAATGAAGTCAGAGGGAAATCTTCAGTGCCTTTGAAACAACACTGAAAGAGACAGATCAACCTCATGCCACGCCGCACTGGTGTGTAATCAAGTAAAGGGTGTAATTTGTGGTTTCTGGTCAACCCTAAGAAAGATGCCACATCCAGTGCACAAATACAATGGAAATAGGTGTTCGAAACTTACACCTAAGAGTCATGATCAACATTTCTTCAAAATGATCCCAGAGGAAAAAAGACTTCAAAAGACTATTAGAGTAACAGTACGTTTTTGTTTTCTGTATGGCGGCGTATGTGAATATCACTATTTCTGATATGCTGCTTTTATCGTAGTGTTGTATAAGTTCTACTTTCCTTTCTGTGAGCCCTTTTTTAGTTATAGTGCACAGTTCATTTGACATTTCTTTTTTTTTATCTTGGGGGCTAAGCCTGCTCATTTGTGGAAGCTTGATGATAATTACAATTTAGGGCTAGCCGTGAAATGAGTTCCATAAGTGTACATTATGTAGATCAATGCACAATAATCCAAGGTTAGTTCAAGAGGTCTTTAACAAGAATATATCATTAGTGTGATGGATCATGGCTTACGTTTTCTTAGTGTACTCAATATCAGCACAGCAAACTAAGTTTGAAGAGGTTGGCAGTTCTCAGTTGTATTTAAGGCATGTATGTTAATGCTTTAAGAGTTAATCTGGCCACTAGTTGATGCAAGTGTAAACCTGCCACTTCACAGATCTACTTTTGGGTTGCTTCAAGATTAAGACCATCGTCACACAAGTTACATTCTCCTACAATTTGTAGGCTACTCACACAAATGATATGGTCATTATCAAACTTAGAATACTATCCAAGAATAAACTATATTGAGTAAGAAGTTAGATTATTATTGTTAAGCGCTCATTCACCACAGCAACTTAGTGATATGATCAGAGAAACTAGGGAAAAGAAGAAGTGGTTAATAAAAATAAAAAAACTAGGAAGAAAAACGTAGAGTGCTTAATAATCAGCAGCTTTGTAGGCTAAAATGTTGTGTAGAGCTGTTGAAAGTGTCTTAGAGGCATGAGACTTAAAGTATCCCCATCTCTGGTCTGATTCTGGCTAGGACGGACACAGACTGTCTTTGGCTGTTGGTGTTCTAGTTGTGCAGATGTGCACCATGCCCGCTGAACTCTCTAAATCAATGTTAGCAGTTATCGCGTGGGTTCAGTGGAGTTAGCAACTTAAAGGTTCTTCACAGGACATAGTGTTCAAGGTACCCGCACCACACTAAAGTACTGGCTAAAAGGCCAGAGCCCAGATGTCTCTAATGTCGACAGGGTAACTGTCTCTTAAAAGAGGAGCACAGAGTATACAGTATTTAAGAAACTGGGCGTTGGCTAAGTAAAAGCTCCTGAAAATGTCCCTATTTTAACCACAAAGCAAACTCAACTTGGTGATCAGGAAATTCAAACCATTTTAACCTATAGTAACCTATAGTAATCAGACTACTACAAAGGAAGGTGGAAGGGTAGCAGGCTTGTAGTTTGTGAAATGGACCCTGATATGATTTGTTAGTTTAAAATGATGAATACGAAGACAGGGCTGCAGCATTTGCATATTCGGTTTCTTTCCCTAGAAACACAGCTTGCCCCCTAGCACCTTCAATATATTATACCCACTGACCTGTATTGCCCCTGGCATCTAGACTAGACAGTGACACCTGTATATCCAGTGTACACCAGAATCCAGATGGTGATGTAGCATAACCTACTTAATTTAAAAGTCAGCCTGATAAACTAGAAGCTAGTGTTTGCCGGAAGCAAAGTCTTCAGAAAGGAAAAAGCAAACACCACATTCCGGTTCCAAGCCCTCGATTTTCAGAACAGTTTCTGATGAACCAAAAGGACCTTACATTTCTTCAAATTACAAACCAATGAGGAAGAGATCAAAGGTGTTTTTCAGTGTCATTTTGCTTCTGAATACTACACCATGCACAAGGTTGGGCTCATAATACCTCCTCTGTATAATACTGCCACTTGTTTTCTAAAACCTCTACCCTAGAACATTACACCAGAGACCAAAGCTGGCCTCTCGAGACCTCAATCTCAGGAACACTGCAACAGAAATCAATGGCATCTACTTAGACCCCACATTCACAATTCTGATCTGCTAAGACTTGATTTCAGAAAACAATATCAGACCGACATTTACCGAACACTGTATCAGAGGCAACAGATTGGTTGATCACATTTGCCATCAGAGGACCACACGCTTGATGGTCAGGTTGCTACAGCTCCACTTTCAGATGTGAAACTGAGATCAGCTTGCAAGCAAAGGCTAAATCCACCAATATATAAATTTATAGCTGAAGCCAAAGTTTCTACTATGCTTTAAAAACCCAAGCGCTACCTGTCCGCACCCAAAAACACTCACCTGAAAAGGGTGAGAATCATTTTAGGCTGCAATCAAACAGAACACCATAAATTAGTTCTGGATCAAGGGAATGTTAAAGGATGAGGGGTTGTAAAGAGAAATTAGGAAGATTTGGTCAGTTAGATGTAGATGACTGAAGCCAATTACCATACCTATGGCCTGATGCTTTTGACGAAGGGATGGCGGTCGTTTAACACTAACTGCAGGACTGGATGTTGGGCTTGATCGGCCATTCACCTGCGCTACAGAAGAGGACGGACTTGATCGGGCAGGTTGGTGCACTGGTGAAGAGGATGATTCCTGTACAAAAGGAAAACAATCTCAAGAACAATCTCAAGAACAATGATTCCAGTTTATCATAGTGAAGAGGATCTGAAATAGGGAGAGGATGATGAGAGGAGACTGCAAGAAAAAAGGTAAAATAAGTAGGCCAAGCTGCCATGCAGACAGGCAATAGTATAAGGAGAGACCCCTTACCTCAACTTGTTCCTGGTTAGATAAGGGAATGTGCTCTGTTTTTCTGGTTACAGGTCCCAGTTCCACTGAACGCACTCGCTCAGCAAACTTGAGGGAGCACAGAGTTTCACTAACGTTCTTTTCAACAGGAGACACCTGGTGTGAGAAAGAAGGGTAATCACAACACATGCTACTGGCAAAAACAAAATGGTCCACCAAAATCCCAGATCAACCCACTTTCATTGGTCCAACACAGGAGGTAGGCAGACGAACTAAACAAAGTTGCAAAATGGTTTGAGTCAAAATCTATGTCTCGAGTTGATTTGATGAAAATGCTTCTGGCACAAAACGATATGGGAGAGGGGAGAAACCTTTGTGTGTACAACAAGTCTCTGGTACTCGTGTCCAAGTGAGTGTAGGAAATCCCCATTAATACACTCTTTCCCCCTCCCTCCCTTCTTTCCCCTACCCCACAAGTGTGCTATACAATCGTCGTTCCATTTCCTTTGCACTCTCCTTTTATGCTCTAATATTCTCGTTTCTCTCTCTCTCTCCATCTGCTCTCACCTTCAGAATCAGTTTCACCTACTGCAAACCTCAGGAGTTTGACTCTTTCTGTCATTGTATCTGTCACCAATATCTGTTCCCTCGGCCCCTGTAGTGTCTAAACATGTAGTTTCACTTTCTGCAACAGCTACCATGATCGCTTTCCTACTATTATCCACTGGGTATTAATTCAGAGAAAAAGGCTGTAATCTAGCCCCATGTCTACAATAATTGATCAGACATTTTGTAGTTCTATATTGAGAGTAAACTGCGTTTTGAAGTTAACCAAGGTTTGGGTGCAAAGTAAGTAGAAGAAGTTCTACACCTCCCTGTTCAACCCTCTGCTACTTTTTCATCACTATCCCTTTCACGAGACTGCTCAAAAACCTTGACCTCTTCCCTTGAAACTTTAATGTCCTCCCTCAAGCCCTCAAACACCCTTTCTTTACAAGCTTACCATCTGTGCTGCTCCTTTCTGAGCCATGAACTGTCCACTATATCTCTTTGAGACCAACTCTCCCTTAGAGACCACTCATTCAAATATTTGAGACCTTAATTGACCTCACTCTCCATAAATTATTTTCTGTTTTCTTATTACTTCTTTGCTTTAATTTGCTCTCCTTCTGTACTATCTTCACCTAACTTCTCCTCCCAGAGCATCAAACTCATTGCCACCCCCTCTTTTAAGCCCTTACTTGCACTCTTATTCTATCATCATGGTGATCTCTCATTCATGATCCCTCACCCACGTTCCTTTGCATCCTTGACAGCCCTTACTCTTTTCTGGATCACAACAACCTTTCCCTAAAGAAGCAACATAATCACATCAGTTTTCCCACTCTGCCCTTTGTGACATGTCCTGGAGATCAAAACTCAAAGGTAATTTTGTATTCCACACTGAGCTCACCAACTATTGTTTGTTTCCTTAGCTATGCATGGTTGCGATCAGTTCTCATTACATAATCTTCCTATCCCCGGCAGTGTCCTCACTTACCTTGACTTCACTCAAATGCTTTAAGTTTAAACGTCAGGTTTACAACATTCATTGATGCTTCCTACACAGAGTCCTCAACTGAAATCTGCCTATTGTTAGGTGACCCCTCCCTAAATTCACCCAGTCATTTTGTCACTGTGCAGCTCTTTGCCTACATTTTTCTGACACTAGTGTGTCCCTTCCCCATAGCCTTTGACCTTCCTAAACCTCAAACTTCTTTGATTCTCATTTTGTTTCTGGTGACCGTCAATCTCACCTGCACCATCATGAGGGTCTTGCTGTCTCCACTGAGAGAGTCTTGCAGCAGGTATGTCAGCTTGGAGTTTCTGAAAGGAACATGGGCCTGGCGTGTCCGAAGAGCATAGATCACATCCCCAAGAGCTGAGAGGGATTTGTTTATGTGTTGTGCTTCACGAAGCCTACAGCCCTCTGCCCCAGACTTCCCTACACGCTCTGATCCAGCAAGGTCCACCAAATTCAGCTTCCCTGAGGAGAAAGAGAAAAAATGAAACCTTTCAGGTCGGAAGGGTAGCCTAAATGGCGTTCTTAGAGAATCTTCAAATTTTTTGTGCGCCTTTATCACCATCTGATCTCCTATCCCCTCAAGCACTTAAGTTCTTTTATGCTTAATTCACTGTCTTTCCTCCACCGTTTGTTGTGCCTTAAACATTACTCACATTAGATCTCTCACTGTCCAAAAGATTAGTAGGTGGTGAGTGTCTTTTACTGTGCTTTATTTTTAAATGCTATATCAGATAGAAAAATAGGAGTCAGCCAAAAATCCTCTCTAGAATGTGATTTCTGAGAACCAAAAAACAATTAAAAGGCAACAGTTTGGGGTGATGCTCGTCTGCAGGCGTGGGAGGGGGGCTAGGGTCACCACATGATTCCAAGCATACACTCAAACGAGAAGTACTCAAATTCCCTAAAACATCTGCAGTTTCCTTGAGTTTTGGGGTAGCTGCCTTTTTATACCACTAGCTGTAACCTGCTGTGTTGATAATACCTGGAATGGGATTAGAGGAAGGAAGTTTACAATTTCAGCCTCCACAAATGAGTAGCTCCATTTGCATTGCTGCATTCTTCAGTAGCTATTGTTGCAAGAATAAGGCACTAACAACCACAGTAAACGTCCCTGCACTTTCATATCACCACTTAAACCAAAGATCCCCCGGTACACCAACTACTGCTTAGATGCTCCCTAAATGACAAACAGTCTATTCACTCATATGCTACCCAGCATAGACCTTAAACCACACTCAATACTGATCACAGCTCATAGAGCCAATCCCCCTGCACCATGACCACCTACACACTAAGTCTATGCCTTACACCCTTCACTACAGATGGCTGCATTACCTCACACTCATTTTCTACCTGCTCAAATTCATGAAGGCCTCAACCTCTACCTAGACTGTGTGCATGCTTTACAACCTTCATTTCTTTTCGACACTATCACTTGAACCTAACCAGCACTTTGGCTCTTGCATCTTATTTTTTGTCCAAGCCCACAGTGTGCTTGAATGCCCACGTCATTTGCCCAGTTTCTACTAGCAAGTGCAGATTCTCACATTTCACTCCCTGCAACAACATCTCCATCCTTAACTCACAATACTTCTATTTCTTGACTCTCTTGGGCCACATCCTACACATCCACCTACCAAAACAGCTACATCAACACTTACACATTCCATCACATAACCTCCCCACCTACACCCTGTAGGTAAGCAATTAACATTGTATGCACCTACATCATAAGCAGCGTCCCCATCTGCACCACCCATAATTTCCAAACGTTCACAGCTACACCCCAACCCTCTACCATCTAAGCCTGAACCGCTAACCTCACTTACACCAATGCCTTCACCATACACCACCTACACCCCACAACTTAATTTCTACACTAGCTGTCCCCTAACAATACACACATACCTATTCATCAATATTTTCTTTTTAAATGTATAGAGAAGGCAAGTGCTTAATTTGTAAGTTTTGGAATTGATTACATTTAAATGTTTGAGAAGTTAGCTTTAAGCTTGCTTTTCTTACAGTTGATACAATGATAAACCCACAATGATCAATGGATTGATAGAGCTATCACCAGCATTACTAAACTATGGCTGCCATTTAAGTCCTTGCCCAGTCTCACCTTAAGCAATTTGAATCGGTTGAGGAACAGTCAAGGAGGAATCTACATATAAAAGTGTCTGACATAAAATGATACATTGTCTAGTGTCTAGGCTGAAGAATGGATCAAGACATACAAGAAGAACAATATACACCCTAAACCTACCATTCACAGGCAGAATATATTTTGGCATACAAATAAACATAGGGATTGGCTTAACGAGTACTGGTGGACAGGATAAAGAACACCGCTGCAAGCCTTCAATCCAGGGGAGTAAAACAGAAAGTGATGGGTGTGATGCTTGATCTTGGCAATTTATAAATACTTTGGTCCACCCTTCTCCAGTCTCTTGATTTGTTTCCACTGTCACAGCAGAGCATGACCAAATCGCAGGTCCCTTTAAATGTTTTTAAAGGGACTGTTAGTGTCAGTCTTTCTTCACAATCCTCCTCTTTTTAACTAATGTCTTTAGATCCTTCTTGTCTTTTTTTTTAGGTCTCGCCTGTCGATGCGCATGCGCATCGAGCTTGCGAGACTATGGGGGCTTAAACAGTCTTTAACCAACTTGCAAGGAATCATGGCGATTCCTTGCAGTGCCCGTGAAAAAGCGCGTGCACATGCCCCCAGCCGCCTGCCTTGCATGTATTTTCCCTCAGCCTCCCTCCCGCGGGCAGCTTGGCCTCGGGTATTCACCCCAGCGCGACTTCTCCCCCCTAATTACATGCCTGCTGTTTACTTCTTTCACGGCCACTCTCAGGCACATCAAAGGCTGCTCACACACACCATATGCTTTCACGGCCACTCTCTCGCACATCAAAGGCTGCTCACACACACCATATGCCAGCTCCCCTCCCCCACCCCCCACGCCTCGCAACAGACTTCATTGGAATGCGCTCCATGCATTCTCCCCTCCCTTTCAGCCTCTTTCCCAGCTCCAAGCCGGACCCTCCATTCTCACCTCCTCTTTCTTTATTTACAGGGAGAACTTGTATTTTTCCCCGAGGCAACCAGTTCTGACACTGCCCGTCCCAGCACACACCAACTTAGAGCTTGACTTGTACTGACGCTGTCACCCCAGCAGACATGCAATCTGCATCAAGCATCCATATGCATCAAACATCCACAAGCAACAGACATCCACAAACATCAGACATCCACAAACATCAGACATCCACAAGCATCACAAGCAGCAGACATCCACAAGCGTCAGGCATCCACAAGCGTCAGGCATCCACAAGCATCACAAGCAGCAGACATCCACAAGCAACAGACATCCACAAGCATCACAAGCAGCAGACATCCACAAGCATCAGACATCCACAAGCATCACAAGCAGCAGACATCCACAAGCATCAGACATCCACAAGCATCACAAGCATCAGACATCCACAAGCATCAGACATCCACAAGCATCAGACATCCACAAGCATCAGACATCCACAAGCATCAGACATCCACAAGCAACAGACCTCCACAAGCATCAGACCTCCACAAGCATCAGACATCCTTAGCATCAGACATCCACAAGCATCAGACATCCACAAGCATCAGACATCCACAAGCATCAGACATCCACAAGCATCACAAGCATCAGACATCCACAAGCATCACAAGCATCAGACATCCACAAGCAGCAGACATCCACAAGCATCAGAAATCCACAAGCATCACAAGCAGCAGACATCCACAAGCATCAGACATCCACAAGCATCACAAGCATCAGACATCCACAAGCATCAGACATCCACAAGCATCAGACCTCCACAAGCATCAGACCTCCACAAGCATCAGACCTCCACAAGCATCAGACCTCCACAAGCATCAGACCTCCACAAGCATCAGACCTCCACAAGCATCAGACCTCCACAAGCATCAGACATCCACAAGCATCAGACATCCACAAGCATCAGACATCCACAAGCATCAGACATCCACAAGCATCAGACATCCACAAGCATCACAAGCATCAGACATCCACAAGCATCGGACATCCACAAGCATCAGACATCCACAAGCATCAGACATCCACAAGCATCAGACATCCACAAGCATCAGACATTCACAAGCAACAGACATTCACAAGCAACAGACATCCACAAGCAACAGACATCCACAAGCAACAGACATCCACAAGCATCAGACATCCACAAGCATCAGACATCCACAAGCATCAGACATCCACAAGCATCACAAGCATCAGACATCCACAAGCATCAGACATCCACAAGCATCACAAGCATCAGACATCCACAAGCATCACAAGCAGCAGACATCCACAAGCATCAGAAATCCACAAGCATCACAAGCAGCAGACATCCACAAGCAGCAGACATCCACAAGCATCAGACATCCACAAGCATCACAAGCATCAGACATCCACAAGCATCAGACATCCACAAGCATCAGACATCCACAAGCATCAGACATCCACAAGCATCAGACATCCACAAGCATCAGACATCCACAAGCATCACAAGCAGCAGACATCCACAAGCGGCAGGCATCCACAAGCGGCAGGCATCCACAAGCGGCAGGCATCCACAAGCATCAGACATCCACAAGCATCACAAGCATCAGACATCCACAAGCATCAGACATCCACAAGCATCAGACATCCACAAGCACCAGACATCCACAAGCACCAGACATCCACAAGCATCAGACATCCACAAGCATCAGACATCCACAAGCATCAGACATCCACAAGCAACAGACATCCACACTCACCCTCACTCACCCTCACTCACCCTCACCCTCACAGACCCTCACTCACCCTCACTCACCCTCACCATCAACCGCTCACCCTCACTCACCTTCACCCTCACTCACCTTCACCCTCACTCACCCTTACCCTCACTCACCCTTACCCTCACTCACCCTCAACACCTCACCCTCACTCACCCTCAACACCTCACCCTCAACTCCTCACCCTCAACCCCTCACTCACCCTCACTCACCCTCAACACCTCACCCTCACCCTCACTCACCCTCACCCTCAACTCCTCACCCTCACTCACCCTCAACGCCTCACCGTCACTCACCCTCACCCTCACTCACCCTCAACACCTCACCCTCACTCACCCTCAACCCCACAGCCTCCCTCACCCTCAACACCTCACCCTCACTCACCCTCAACCCCACAGCCTCACTCACCCTCACCCTCAACTCCTCATCCTCAAGCCCTCACCCTCACTCACCCTCAATAATCCCTCACCCTCACTCACCCTCAACACCTCACCCTCACTCACCTTCACCCTCACTCACCCTCACCCTCACTCACCCTCAACACCTCACCCTCACTCACCCTCAACACCTCACCCTCACCCTCATCACCCTCACCCTCAACTCCTCACCCTCACTCACCCTCATCCTCACCCTCAACACCTCACCCTCACTCACCCTCACCCTCACTCACCCTCAATACCTCACCCTCACCCTCTCCCCTGCTGCACTCTCCTGCTCTCTAGAGATGTGGCATAACGACCAGAGCTGCCATATAAGTCACGTAAATACAAAACATGTTGCATTCCAAATGCTATAGGTGTCACATTCGCGAAAGTTATAACTATTGGCATTGTAAATGACAAAGCCATCAATTTAGCAATTTTAACAACCAAAAAATAAATAATATATGTCATTTACTAGACCAATAACTACAACTTTTCTAATGCGAGACCTATTGCATTCCAACCCCACTCATCCACGCAACACCACTCACACACGCAACGCCACTCACACACGCAACGCCACTCACACACGCAACGCCACTCACACACGCAACGCCACTCACACACGCAACGCCACTCACACACGCAACGCCACTCACACACGCAACGCCACTCACACACGCAACGCCACTCATCCACGCAACGCCACTCATCCACGCAACGCCACTCATCCACGCAAGGCCACTCATCCACGCAAGGCCACTCATCCACGCAAGGCCACTCATCCATTTGCAAAACAAAAAAGGTCAAACTCTTCTATTGCGAGACCTATTGCATTTTCAATGCTTGTTTTATTTCTCTCCAGCCTGTGCTGCTTATTGTATGGAACGATCTGTTCTGGGACACCTAGTGTTCTACCATATCCACGTATGAAGTCAACCTATACTGTTGCAATCTGTGTTGTACCTGCTCTGTTCATATTACATGCAAAAGCCAGGACACTACTGACCCTGTCAATGCCGGTTTCATTTGCTGATACATAATTAAGTGAAAGCACATCATGGCTTGGAACTTTCATGTGAGGAAGGCCTCACCAACCGTAGGCCCCCTCTACACTACGCAATAGTTAAAATGCTGCTTGAATTAATATTTTTTTAATATGCTTTTTTAAGAGACTATTAAGAAAGCAATTACACTCTGCAGTAAATGCGGAAGAAGAAAGCAAATACACTAGACCAGATTCATCTTAAAATGTGGTAAAATACCCACGTTCATGTTGTCTCCGCTAACCTCAGCTATTCCATCTCTGCTAGAGGTTTGAAGTCTGTGGGGTCCCTTCTGTAAATATTTCACCCATCTCTGACAGAAGGGTCCTTCCTTCCTTCCTCCCTTCCAACAGGCTCATTGAGTCATTATGTATTCTTTTCTAGGTTTACAAGTCATGGTCAGTTAAAGAGAACAAGCAATACAAAATACAGCAATCTAACTATACCTGAGGAGGTTGGAGGACACTTGACTCACAAACGTTTCCCCTGCACGTTTTCATTTTCAAAGTTTCTACGGATGTCCTACCCAACCTAGTTCCAATTTGAGACATCCCATGCCATTTTATCTCCTTCCCATTTAAATATCTATTTCGCCAGATACTCGGATGGTTAACAATAGTGTTGGACAAAAAATACACTTTTGAGCTTCATAATCTTGGAAAGTATGCATCACAACACTATCTGTGAATAACAGACCTGTGGTGCGGACACCTGTGCTGTAGTCTTCCCCGCTGATGGTGATGATGAGGAGAGCATGAGACCGGGAGCTGTGCTCATTAAGATTTGTGCACTCCGTGGCACGGTTGGTATGCCCAATATCAAATACCTGTGTAGAGAGGGGTAAGTGAACGTATGGTTAGAGTCTATTTCTGTGCCCTAAAAATACAGTGCTCGATTCTATGTTTTCTACATTGCTTAAGGCTGTTTCATACCCTGTTAATATCTTCCACGCTCTTCACAGTGAACTCCACTAGTCCCGGCACATACAGCTGCCCACTTCCATCTGGCAACAGCCTTATGTCAAGTTTCTCCAGTGGCTCCTTCCTCAGCAGATCCCTAAGACAGAAAGAGTAATCATCAGGGTAAACAACAGAAAGGACGCATCACATCCCATTACGATCTGCGATACAGTGAAATACGTTTACTAACCTGCCTACATCAGATTTCACCAACGTGGATTGTCAAAAATTATCAGAATTTTTCAGAGAAATAATCCAAAACATTCAGCCTTACCCGACACTGCTGACTTCAAGCAATTCTCTAAAACCCTCAGAAGAATGGTCCTATTTCAATGAAATCACTCAAATGACCTTGGTCAATAGGATCGAAAACTTTCAACCTTCCTTTCATTTTGCTGGTGCAATCCCATCTAAAGTTTAAAAAGATACATAACTCATACAATTCCTCCCCGAACTACAGAATTAACTGCTGACTTCCAAAACAATTTGTGCTTGATTGCCTAAAAGTCAGCCACGGCAACACACTCCTACAAAAATCGAATGCTGCCCAGGACGACCTAAACTTTTGCCAGATTTCCAACCATCCCTTCAAGGCTATAATTCTCAAACACTATGTTGTAGAGAGATGATTTATCACATTGATGTGAATAACCTCATGGATCACTTTGAGTGAGCATGGAGACAGTGAGGTTATGAGTAGTGAATGATGCCCTAAGAATGCTCAATGATGGCAGATTCTCATTCTTCTGGAAATGCCAACAGTAATGAACACTTTAAACCGTTACTCCCCCCTGACTGAATGGAAATCAGCAACGCAGGACTGCAGTAGTATGAATCCTTTCTAGATAAGTGTCCTAAACAGATTAAACTAGCCAACTTTCTCTGTGGTCCATCTAATCTTAGGAAAGGAGTACCCTCAAGACCCATCCACTTCATGCCCTCTAATCTATATAAGGAACCCCTCTGCTCTTTTCTGAGATAATCTGCCACCTTTCACCTCACGCCAAAGATACCCTGCTGTACTTTAAAGCTTCCTCTCTATAGGATATAACTAGGCTGGCAAAAACCTTAAATGATGTATAGACATTCCTCACTGCAGCTCATTTTAGGCTGAACTCCCAATAATAGATTTATTCCATCTCCCCTCTCCCAATTGCAATACACCTGTACAAACATGACTTGCTACATCTAAGCTGCTCGAATGCAAACCCACTATTGTCAACAATTCCAATCCTTTGGGTTTTATTCTGGACATGAACATCGATCTTCACAAATACATCAATAACTGTGCCATTAACAAATAAGGCTTTTTAGAGGAATCAAATCTCTCATTCCTGCTGAAGACATAACATTAGTTCAATCCCTTGTCCTCTCGAGGCTAGACTATAACATCTCCCAATGACCTGGCATTCTCAAAATTCACCCTGCTCCCCTTGAAGATTCCAAGAATGCTGCTGCATGTCTTGCCTAAGGTTTCAGAAGATTCAAACATATCGCTCATCCTGATTTTCCTTAATTCACTACCTACTGAAGCCAGGAGCATATACAAGGTGGTTTGTATTGTCTAGGAAACTCTACGTGGATAAAAAAATTCACTACTTATGGCATAACTTTACCAATCTAGAGGCTCCAATTCAGTAAGAAGCTCTAACACACTCCTAAACCCTGTCTTCAACAAAAAAAAACATTCTGCAACAATCATTCTCTGGGAGTGCCTCAAAACTTTGGAACTCCATTTCTCCTAGTATTGGGAATAATCCCTTGTTTGACCTTTCTAAACATGATCTTGAAGTCCTCCTTTTTCTACATTTATTCCATCTGTAACTAAATGTAAAGGCGGTTGTATCACTGAACAATCCAAGACAAATGGGGCTAAATTATTCTAAGTACATCTTAACAATTTCTTAAGTGTTATCTTATTTCCTGCTGCACTTGCCATTTTATTTCCCAGTCTCTGTAAAGGAGTTCATGTGGTAAAGCATTCTTCTGGCCGATAGCTTGTGGTATGAAGACAGGGAAAACACAAACTAGTTGTATCATATTAGCAAGATATCAGGCAGTTTACCATGGTATGAGAGTTGAAAAGAAACTAACGTTTCACAAATAAGTCAAATTATAGATTTGGGCATTAGCTAGGGAACGGGCTTCCGAGAAATATTGGTTGCACAAAGAGTGGAATGATTTCCAACAAGTTGCGTGGCATATTTCAGCCAAACAGCTGCTTTGTAATAATCCAATTGTGGCAGTCTTCCCTCATGTAACACAATCATTGGGACTGCCTAAAATAAGGCTGCTGTTTAATATAAAATAAAATGCTTGAGACTAAAGATTGACCTTATGATGCAAGGTAGCTTGCAGCTTAACATTAGGAGCAAAAGGAATGTTGCTTTTCAAGTTCTATGCATGGGTGTGAACTACAGATCACTTGGCCTAAATATTATGCAATATTTATTCCGGGTGAGCAGAGAATCCAGGAAGGACTAAAGGAGCTAACATTTTTGATATGTAGATAAATATTTAGCAAAAAAGCTGGATGGATCCTAAAACTAACAGTTTTGTAAAAGTAAGAGCATGAATTTTCACTACCACTTTTAGTAGAATTAGGAGTTTTAATGCAAGGGTTTTTCCGGCACAGTTATTTTATGTCATGAAATTTAAGAAAGATACTGCTTTAAGCCTACTGAAAGACACTAGCCCCCACATGCATCAAAGGTTTTTGGTATCGCAAACGGTGCGAATCGGAAAATTCGGCCGTTTGCGATTCCAAAATCACTTTTTGCTATGCATGAAACTTTTAGGAATTTTTTGCACTTCTAAAAAATGCGTTTGCATTTAAGGAATCGCATGTGTGCGATTCCTTAAATGCAATGCATCATTTTTTTTAAAAATAGCGAATTTTGAATTTGGAAGTGCAAATTAACACGAGGTTGACCCTCGTGTTAATTTGCGAAAATTTTAAAAGAAGCAAAAAATGCATTTTTTAAACTTGCATGTTACAGACACACATGTCCTTAGGACATGTGTGTGTGAAACATGCACTTGAAAATACATTTCAGGGGTGCAGGGGGGGGGTCCTTTGGAATGCAAAACGGCATTGATTCCTATGGGCCTCCAGGCCCATAGGAATCAATGTAATGACATTCCTTAATTGCGATTCGCAATTAAGGAATTGAAATTTCCGAAAATTAAGAAATCCTAAAAACTTTTAGGATTTCTTGATGCATAGGATTTTGCATTTCCTAAATAGCGATTCCTTAATTTTCGCTATTTAAGAAATGCAAAATCCTAGATTGATGCATGTGGGCCTAGGTGCCTGCTTTAGAATTCCATGGACGGGTAACTCCATAAGAAACGGGACCTATAGCCAGTCTGCCTGATTACAAGTGAATCCCTAGGCATTTATAATAAGGCCGATGGGAGATCCGTCATATTTGTGACGGAGTAAACTGTCTAAATAAGGACCCAAGATAGCAAATATTTACAAAGCACCTGAAATTTAAAAACTAGCGCTTCATCACAGCAAGTCATAAATAAAAAAGGCAATAAAGGGGGAGGAGCCTAGCTCGCGACCGAGATGGCCGCGTTTTAGCTCGGCTCCGTTCAACCACCTGTTTTCTTCGATTATCCTGTATTTCTCCTGCCCCGGGAAGCCCTCCTTGCGGTGTTTCGGTGCCGCGGGCACTTTGCGGACACTTACCCGTTGCTCCGGTGATCCTGGGTGCTGTCGATCCTGTGCGGTGGTCCCGCTCGGAGCCTTCGGGGCGGACTGGCCTGGACCTCCTGGCAGCGACGGGACGTGACGGAGCGCGATGGTCGGCCCTTGCTGGCGCTGTGGATCTGGTTGCGGAGGCTGATGTGCGAATAGGCCGGCTGTGCCCGTTGGCGGACCCGACTGGCCTGGGCCTAGGGGTGCGGACGCTGCCTCCTGCGGGGGAGCCTCCTCATTTATCCGGCTTGGTCCCCCTCCTTTGTTCCCCGGCCCGGCCATTTTGAATTTTCCGCCCGGGCTCGGAGAACGGGGCCGGCGGCACGAGGGGGCCGCCGAACATCCTTCTTCTGGTGGGTCTCCTTCCTGCCTTGGGGCGCCCCGCCGCAGTTCGGCTGACCTCCTTTTGCTTTGGTGTTGCTCCGGCCGGGGCCACCGTCGACCGAGGGCTTGCTGGGCTCCTAAGATGGCGGCCGACCCTGAGAGTCTCTGCCGGGCCTGGGCGAGCACTGGGGGCCCGCCGCACGGCCCGGATGTCGGATCTTGTGAAGGGTTTCCTGCACTTCAAGTTGTCCTGGGTGCACTATACTCCTGGCGGACTTCCGTGGCTGCGCCTGTTTCCCCTGTGGAGGCGGACCCACTTTTTGATTTAGGCGGGCCCCCATCGTTGGATTTTGCTTCCTTGTTGCAGGGTACGGCTGGTGTGCTCCTGGTCTCTGTGCCTCCGGCGGAGACCGCATCCTTGGATTGGAGACTCTCCGACGCCCTTCGTCGTCCTGCTTTGTTGCCTCGGCCGCTGGTCTGCGGTCCGTTTGCATCCTGTCCAGGCCTCGATGATCCTTTCTGTTTCTCATCGCGTCGGCTCCCCGGCCGGGGCGCCTGTGCCGACCCAGCTGGGCTTGCCTCGTTGGACTTGTCCATAGAACTGTGCCTGCGGTGCGAAGATTGTACCGTAACTTTTTTCTATTCTCCGTATTTTCTTTCACGTTTCTCCTCAGGACTGCCGCTGGATTTCCTCCTGAACCCTGTGTCCCTCGTCGTTTGGACTTTGTTTGTTTGGATGATTACAACCTTGGACAAAAGCGGACAGGGCTGAAATGACTTATTATATGCGGTAGTCTTGTTTTTGATCTATGACCGACATGTGCTGTTGTGATGTTGCGTAGCTTCGTGGGACTCCTGAAACTTATCCTGATGTCGTTTAACTTCCCGTGGGCTCTGCCTCTCCCCTTTTCACAGGTGGTGGGATGGTTGCAGATTATCCTGTTTTTTGCCCTCTCCCGTGTGTAATGTTCCTTCCTTTCCCTGGCCCTTCTTTTTGCCTTTGTTTCTACCTTGTTTCTTTCTCCTATATTTCGGGTTCTATTTTAGGGCGACAGGCACGCTGCTGGGGGGTTGGCCGTAGCCTTCTGCAGGGGTGTAGGGTGGGCTTGAGGGGTGGGTGGGGGGGTCTTTTGCTGTTTTTGGGGGATCTTTTTCCTCCTTTCTTCTCCCTTTTTGGTTCTATGGCCCTTGTGTATCCCTTCTTTCGGGGCTCTGTCTCGTCGTCTGTCCCCCTGGTGTCTTTCTGGGGTATTTTTCCGGTATCACGATGATTCTGATTTGCTGGGTGTGTTTTCTGTATTTTCAATGTCTATTTTGTACCGGGTTATGGTTTTCCTGTTTCGTCGCCCGGGGGCGGGTGTTTGGATAAGAGTCCCTTCCTTTCCTTCTTCCCCCTTCCTTTCCCCCCCCCCCCCCCCCCTTATGCGGGGTTCCTTTCTTTTATTGGGGGTCCGTTTCGTATTGTTCTTGTATTTGGGTCTTTTTCTGTGCTGTTTGGTGGGACGGGTGGTAGCTGCGGTGGGCGGGCATTGAACGGTGTGTGCGATGGCCTTTCCTCATGTCTGTTGTTTTGACCGGTGCTTATTGGTATGCCTATTTCGTGTTTGTTTCTCCTGTGTTTTTACGATCATTGTATTGCTGCCCGCCGCGGCCCCGCCCCTTCGGATTGTCTCTTGGCCCGCCACACTCCTGTACTCCCTTACCCGTCCTTTAAAAATAAGAAAACTACCTTTCTAATTCTTATCTCCTGTGATCGCTCTAAGATGCTTGTTATTTCTCCTGTTTCTTTGCCTTTGTATACTGTGATACTCTGTGCATTGCTCCTGACATTCGGCTCTGTGGTGGCCAGCCCGGTGGGTTGTAGGCCCGTATTTGTGAGCTCTTTTTGTACAATAAAGGTTTTCAAAAAAAAAAAAAAAAGGCAATAAAGGTAAATCCTGAAGTATTAATTTTGTGTATGCTGGATTGTCAGATGCTGAAAATTCAGAATAAAGTCTTTAGTATGACAGTGCAACAAATAATGTCCTCAAGTATACACCAAGGCAACATTTTGCCGTATGAGAGAATATGTTTTATTCATGGACTTCCAACAATTCAAGAGCTATGAAACAGAAAGAAAGAGGCAAGCTTGGCATTACCAAACTACAGAAGTAGACCATGCTGTATCTTTGTATAATTCATGGCACCCATTACATCTCTTCAGTGGAGTTGAGAAGTGCAACTTATCCCCACAATTACCACCAAGAGATCGGAGATTCCTACAGTCAGATGTAGGTTTAAATCTAACAGACCGGAGTAAGATTTTAGGAAGTTCTGGTTTAGCAGAAGTCCAAAAGTGAAAGAAATAAACCTATTTTTTGGCAGGAGAGGAAAGGAAAGAAAGGAAAAACATTTTAGATGACAAAATGTTACAGGATCATTTGAAAAATAATCTTTTCTGAATTCTAAGCTTTACTTAAAATGTTCTACTCTGATGCAGGGGAAGATTAACAGGTGACCTTTAATGGTATTTCCACCCAAAAAAGTGTGTGTTCTATCCAACCTAGTCTACATCCACTGCCTTATATTGAAGGTGACATGAAGTGGTGTTTGACAACGAAGCTTCCATCGGCTTCACCAATAGAAATTTCACACCTGTGAGGTTGACACTCTAAATTGGTGTTGGACCAGGTGCTAATTTAGACTAATCAGACACCACAATGTTCACTGTTTGTCATTACTTACATGAAAGCTTTTTACAAAATACAGCCACACACGAAAAGGCATGCAAGTACTCCTAATTTGCTGTGAGAAATACTAGGTGTTTCCACATGGTCCCAGATTTCAGATGTGTATTCATGGTGATCAAACTTTTTCCGCCAACATGTATTAAACTCAGATTAGGAGATTCGTCTCCTTTCCTAGCTTCAGGGGAGTCTGCATTCAGACTACACCCCGTATTTGGCCACAGCATCAACAGTTTAAGTTAGTTTCACAAATTTTGTAGGTTAGCCTTGCCTCTTGAACCTGAAAAACTACCACCATAAATCCAGAGTAAAAATAAAATATCTTCTGCAGTTGCCCCAAGTAGGAGTTGTTTCTCTGATCTCATAAAAGAGACCCAGCGGCATTGTTCAATCTACTAGCTCATACTTAGGTTATCTGTCACTCATATTGCACATTATTCCAAGTTAACTGCATAACACACATGTTTTCTGTTAACCACGTATTTCCCACCACTCATTTACCTCAGTGTCTCATTGTAGATTTCCACCATGCTGACAGAAATGGTGTACTGCCAATCAGAGGCCTTCTCAGCTACCTCCGAGAAGAGCAGTTGCAAGGCACGTTGATTTATCCCTGGGTTCTCTGGAGTTCCCTGATGAGAAACGAAATGCAGACCATTAGACTTAATGCTACAAGCCATGGATTCAATTCAGGGTGAAATATGAACAGGAAATTAAAAGATGCAACTGTGAAAGTGGCAAGAGGCTTTTTATTATATACGGGATCTCAAACTGGGTAACGCAACGCAGCCCTAGATCATGTCCAGGTACACATATTGGTTCATTCTGTACGACAGAGGAAACGAGAGGCAGGAGAAGGTCCGTGTTACAGATAGTAAGGAGAGACTGCACACCCCCACAATGCCCGACACAGGCATTCATTTCTTACCTCCATGGTGTAAGTCTTTCCTGATCCAGTCTGCCCATAGGCAAAGATGCAGACATTGTATCCATCAATGCAAGAAGTGACGAGAGCTTGAACTTCCCGGAACACCTAGAGGAGCACACATATGAGAAATATTGGAGAACAGTCTCAATACTGACCATATAAATCCTTAAAGATATAGCATCTCCACTGTGATGACAGGGAAAAGTCAAGAAAGACAAAGGCCGGGAATGGAAAGGAGCTTATATCCAGTGTTACACGGACCAGAAAACCCTCCGACAACCAATTCATAAAGAGTTGCCTCGGCTCAGAGTGACAGATCTTTCAAAACAGTAACAAATCTACTGATAGTAAAGGGTTGACAAAGACAGATTAGCTGGATCTCGAGGATGAAGACAGAAATTAGAGCCAAACCACTGGCATGAATAATTGAAGCAAATTCTGATTGGAGAGCCAGGTAGATCACTGTAAGCTGCTCACCTGCAGCAACCTTCGTATACTTACTCCATTATGCCCTCCTAAATTAACTCCTACGTATAGTATTTGTGCTACTTAGTAGTATGGTACATTGAAAGTAAGATGTGAGCCCAAGTGAAGCAAGGAGTGGTTCTTGATCATGCCGCATACAACACCAAATCGTGTACCGAATTACACCCCCTCCAGGCCTCATGCCCCCTTCTAAATTGATCAAAACTTACCGGTAGACAGTATCTACAGAGAAGAAAGGCATGGACTAAAAGTTCCAGAGTTACTAAAATGTGGTTCTTTCTTATTCAATGGTTGCAAGTTATCAGTAGACAACAATGCTGGCCTTATGACAACATTGGCTAAATACGGAGCCAAAAATGTAATTAAAAATATCTGGTTGGAACATAGAAAAAAGGTTGGATCAATGGACGCCTATCACATAACCCTCTGCTCTTGTGCCATTACTACTACCCTAGTGTTACTACTTCACTACATTTCCTTCTTATGCCCTACTACTACACGTTTTACCTGTACCTACTGCTCAGGCCCCACTTTTACTGCCCAAGAAACTCCTCTTCCAGTCTGAAACTAACTCTCCTCTCTAAACATGTTCGACAGGAAGATAATGTTTCTCCATCTGCTGATTCTCTTCTTCACTCCATTCCTTCTCACCCACCTTGTCGCCCTTTCTTTGATTCTCTTACCTCCTAAGTCCTGATCGCAGTGACATAGTAGAGGGTCATGGGCTCTAATGGTGGCAAATCCAAAGGCCCTGGGCCGCAGCACCTCCTCCACTAACAATAGCTGCACCAATGCTGTCTAGCAATGGTGTACCAAGGGTGTCATGAGCTCTAATGAAGGCAAGTAATGAGTCGGTCAACCTCCTTGTTCGGTAGTAATAGACAGCCATGAGTAGTGTTTACCAGGCCCCTCAAACTTGCATGCCTGGGTCCCGTTGCACCTGCTGCACCACAGATAGGTATACTCTTCCGGACTTGTAATGGCTTACAACGGTGTCATGGGCCTAAACTCAGGAGGAGCATGTGCACCAGTCTAAACCCTTTTTCAGTTGAAAAGGGCAGTTTTGATTACAGTAGAAAGGGTTCTGCCTCTGGGTGTAGGCTAGAATAAGCAGCACCTGCCTATATACAACTTGCAATGTACTTTCAACTGCCAGATGTCTTACACACCATCACAAACTGGCTGCGCAACACAGATAACTGGTTCCTCCTCAAGCACCTCCTGATATTGCCTCACCCACACTAGGAACAGGAATGGCAAATAGATGGTGGAAGACAAATCCACCACTTGCATCTGGAAGTTGCAATAATGCACCGGGCAAAGTGCTGGATGCCATCTCCCAGTGCCATCCTAATAGAAGGTTGCCCATGCACATCAACCGCAAAACACACAGATGTACACAGAGGCAGGGCTATTGCAGGTTTATACCAACATATTACTAGAGGCCAAAGTAGGTGCCAACACTAACACTGGGATGTCACCTACTCCTTTACGATGCCCCCTCCTGGGCCTATTCATTCTTCCAGTATGGATTCATCCAATCACCATTCTATGAAAGTCAAGCATTTTATGGTATATCTCTGAAAGAAAAGGACTCAAGAAAGGCTATTTTTCAGTGATTGACAAGCCGCATTGAGAGGAAAGTGCCTGCTATGAACTTCAGACTGCTACATCATTGGTATGAGTGCATCCTGTGAAAAAATCTGATAACCTCTCCATGGTGTAACAGAGAACAAGGTCATTACTGTGTACCAATAAGCAGACAACATAATACTATGAAAATACTGAGTTCTGTTCTCTTATCAAAGGTGTGACCTACATGTTTGGTAAAGCTGTGATTCTGCCTTTTAGGAAGCCGATGAAAAAGCTACCTCATGGAGGGAGAGAGAGAGAGAGCATCCACCTCACTAAGTATGGCCTAAGACCAGCATTGAAGCAATGGTGTGCAGACTACATGGTAATGTTCCCCAGATCCATTTTTTCACGCTCTTACAAGTTTCGCAGTTGGAATGGGTAATGACGTGCGGTTTCACTCTTAGAGAATGGTAAAACCATTCAGTAGTCCCCTTTCTGTTCACTTTCAATACACAGGGACATTAGAAATAACCATTACTCCTGCCTTTATAAAAGGCTTCTTTGTTGTTGTGAAGTCCCTCTTTGAAGGACCCTCACAAGTGGTAATTACCTTGTTTCGGGTCCTGTTAGGTTTTAAAAAAAAACAGAAGCTTCAGAACACCTTCTTGCTTTTCAAAGGTGTTTTACTGACCTGGTCCTAATATGAAGCTTCTGATGAGGAGAGCTGGAAGAGTGGCTCCTGCAAGAAAAGAGCACCTTGAACTTTGCACTATCCCTGTGTAAGGAAGTATAAAGCTTTTCCTCACTCTGTCGGGTGCCTTTGGTATCAGCGAAGAGGTGTGGCACAGCGGCCAGGGCAGCTGACTCCGGAACCCAGGGGCTCATGGCTCGATCCCCGGCGCTGGCGGCAGATCAGCCAAGCACCATGTGACTCTGGGTAATAGCTCTTTTAATCTTCCCGACGGCCCCCAGCACCTTGACCCCCTCGGGTACTTGTTTGCCTTTACAAATACTGGACATTTACATTTACTGGACATATGTATGTATGACAGTATTGAGGTAACGTATACTTGCATCATTCTCAGAGCCAAGGTACTTCAAACTCAAGTGAGAGTTTATTACAGACAACTATCAGAGAAAGTGAGAACAGGGATTTGCCACATACTACAATTAATGGGACACAGCCAAGAAAAAGTACCAAAGAAAACTCCGTGAACTCTGGGACCTGGCATCTGTGAGGTACAGTCCTTCAAAAAGCTCATCATGGTTGAGGGCTTCACTTGGGATGGCTTGAATGGAAGGCAGAGGAATGCAAACAGGACTGCAATATATCCCTTGACAGGGTCCACCACACAGCCCTGATGGACCAGCAAATGTGCAAAACACTAAGTGAGGCATGATAAGTGAGCCTTCAAGGGATCCGCATTCTGCTACTTACAGGAGGCGACACATCTATTGAACTTTCCACAGCAGACCGCCATGGGAGAGGTTTGACGAGCTGACATTATTATGCTGACTATCTTCGAAGCAGCAGGAAGGAGCTGAGTTATCCACACTCAATCTCCTGGCATGAAGGTGGAGACCCTGGACGTTGGGGTGAAGCACTTGCCCCTTCGACTGGGAAAGGAGGTAAACCTTGAGAAGTAGACAGAGGTGTGATTCACAGACCTCCTGCTCAATCAGTCTGGGGAAATGAAAATGACTTAAGACTATTCCTGGTGAATTGTCCTTGCAGGAATCAATGACCAGTCATCCAGGTACAGAACACGGAGATCCCAGCACCTACTGAGATGAGTTGCAACCACTGCCACCACCTTGGTTGAGACCCAAAGAGCTGCTGTAATTGAGAGAACTGCAAACTAGAAGTGAGTGCTGGTACCTTGTGTGATTGCAGAATTGTTTTGTGGAAGCATGCACCCTGCAAGTGGAAGTACACAACAAACACTTCTGCTTCCAGTGCCAGAAGCACCTGAGCCAGGGACTGCATTTTGAAATATTCTTTGAGTAAAAGGTCAAAAGCCTGAGGTCTTGGTAACGAGGAAGTACAGAGATTAGAACCCCTGGCCAAATGTGTGCTCTGGAACTAACTCCATTGCTCCTTAGAGCAATAGAACTGCCACCTCCTGCTGCAGTGGTCAAAAGTGGACTTCTGACTGCAGAGACTGAGGGAGAGGCGTGGGGAGGAGTCTGTTAGAAAGATATAGCATATCCCCTTTCTACAATATGAAGTACCCATTGTTCTGATGTTACTGCCTTAAAGGCCTGTGGGAAGCGGAACATCGATTCTCCCACAGGCCGCCCATGCGCCCTGGAAATAAAGCAGCTTTCCAGGTAGTGAAGGGAAAAAAGAGGAGGAGGAGGAGGAGGAGGAGGAGGATTGCTGGGCCTGGAGGCCCAAGCTGTTGCCTCTGCCCCGAAGGAGTAACTGAATCTGTTGCTGGGGAGGCTGTAAGGGCTGTCTTCCTTGAAAAAGAAATACTCTTGAGAAGACAGACATTTTTTTAAACTGCCTATAATCCTTTGCGGACAACTAGAGCGCCAAAGATAGAGCTGTTCTCCACGCTTTAATACTCTCCAAGGCAGCGTCATCTTTGTACTGGAAGAGACAGCCTTCACTGAAGGTCATATCCTTGAACGCCACTTGGTCGTTTCTTGAAAAGCCAGCAGATTTGAGTCAAGAATGTCTATGCAAGGCCACTGAGGAATCTCGATTCCCCATCAGGTGCGTATGCAGGGAGGCTCCTGGATTTTCTTTCGTGGAGGATGGCACCTGCACCACCAGACTTTCTGCAGAAGGGTGCACCAATACAAACTGTGGTCACCCTGGCTGTGCCAGCCTACATCTTTCCAGCAAGTAGTTTACTGCAGGAGCCGATGTGACATTTTCCCAAACATCTCTCACCAGCTCCATGGGGGCTTCACTGAGGGGTAGGAGTGGTTAAGTCACAGAAATAACAGGTTGAAGGACCTCTGTGAAGCTAATCGACCTCAATTCTACAGTTGGTGAGGGAAGTTCAAACATGCTAGCTGCCTTTCTCACGACGACGTAGATATAACTTCTGTGAAGATCAGCCATGAAGGATGGGGGCAATAAATCAATGTCTACACCAGGCAAAGAGTCAAGTCGCTTGCACCCTGAAGGGTTATGTAATCCACAAAATCAGAAGAAGTGGGTGGTTACAAACTGCATGCATCACTGCGGGCATCGGTATTGTGTTGTACCAATTCTGGCATCTGTAATGAGTCGGAGTCAGAGCCAAAGATATTGTGCTTCATTGGCTAGTAACACTGGCAAGAGGAAGCATCCCTGTTTTGTCCTATATCGTTTCTCCTCTATGACCTTTCAGGTAGGCATCTCTTCTAGACTTCAAGAGGATATCTGGCAATATTGCGGCTTGCCTTTCTTGAAAGGTAACATTTGCTAGCACTTTGCGTTTTTTTTTTGTTTTAAACCTAAATCTCTGGGGGAAAAGTACAAAGAGTAATAAACAACAGGACAGTAGCATCCGCATCGGCGGTTGTGGTAAAAAGGGAACAGACGATGTGCTGGAGTGGACACTTTATGGCTCCAATGAAGTCACTTCTGCGTCGCTTCCGGTGCTAAAATAGCGCCAGTGCCCTTTACCAACACAGGGGCGCTATGGAAAAGTTTCCCGATCCAGTTTGGCACCTCAGGATATTAAAAAGGTGAGAAATCTGCAGGCAGGAGTATTCATCAGCCTTAATGTGCATAGCAATTACTGTTCTCTTCTCCAAGGGGAGTTGAAATCAGTTGCACAAATAATAGGCTACGGGTACCAGTCAGTGGAAAACCTCCTTAGATAAAACACACAAAGAATTGTTAAGACTAAAATTGCTAAAAGGCTCACACACTGCTAAAGCGAAGAATCTTGCCTTTAATATCTTTTTCGCAGTCACGTACATCAGATTTCGCTTGTGTGCAAGATTTTAACAGATAAGGCCTTTGCAGTGGGAAATACTCCTGTTAATGAAAGAAGTAATCGCTGGCTTAGGAGCACTTAAAATCCTTACTGAAGTGTCTATGTAGTGCGACAGATCTGTGTCTAGTTCACTATTTGCTTAAGAGCAAACTTGCCATTAAAGGGTCAAAGTGATGCAGTCATTTAGAATTGAAGTAGGTGTACATAAGATCTGGAGGCCTAAGAGTCCTGACACATTTTAAGACCATCATCGAACAGCATGAAAGCAAAAACGTTTGGCTCAAGAGGGCCAAGAGCTTTACATACATTGCTATCCTTGGACAGAATTCCTGCAAAAGAAGACTTCTTTACGATTGAAGTCCTTATCAGAGTGAATTTCCGTTTAGAGTAAAAGGATAAACTGAGCCTACTTCTGTAAAGCAAAATTATAAAATTAGGAGGCGAAGGTAACTTCATGTTCTTTACTTATTTTCTGTTTTCATTTCAGAGGAATAAATCATAAGCCCCTCCGACCCCTCAACTCTGCCCCACCTCCTTTGCTTTGCAAGCTGAACATTTCTATTAAAAAAGTTCAAAGGCTCTGAGACATTTCCCAATTCACTTGTATTTTGGAACAAAGTGGCAACGAAGAATCATCGTAATGTAGGAAGTGTCAAGAGTAAACAAAACGAGAACATTTTAGTGTAGGTGTCAAATACCAAAACATCAAACAGTTAAGCAAGTTATCCAATTTGTAGCTGAAGACGTTGGCTGCTGAGAATGTGTTCCAAACACTAAAATGAATTGAAAAACCCCTTTACATTTCATTAAACCTCAATTGAAGTCAAAATCATCCTGTGAAGAAAGATTAAACGAACTGGGCTGCCAGGAGGGATTTTATTGAAGTTTCAGTGCTGTAAAGGACTAATTAATTAGCCTCTTCAGAATTATAAAAAAAAAAGTGAAAATAAATTTACATGATTGAAGATTCTAGGTCCCTCAGTCGAGCAGATGAAAATATACTCCATGATCATTGTATTTTTATAGTGCATGACTAGAATCGAAGGATACCGGTTTTTATGCTATCTTGGAGGTTCTCCATGTTGGGTCCAGCTCCTGCTAATGGGTTAGGTCAGATGAACATCCAACCTCCCTCTCAAACACGCTCCCAGCCACCAACTCCTCAATATGTTACTGAACAGGATAAGAGGCTATCCACCACAAAGAAGACGGAAGACCAGAACTTACCTCCTGCTGAGTGGCCTGAGGAGGGAAGATCTTGTCCAACTCAAAGGTTACTGGCTTCCCCCGATGAGCAAGGTGCAGAATGGCATCATCGTCCTCATCAAAAATCATTACATTCGAAGACTCTAGGCCCTCGCCATCCTCTTTCGTTACTGGACGCACACGGCCAAAAACCCGAATATTTCCTGAAAGAAATATAAAAGACGGGTTGTATGGATAAGGAAAGCCATTCCAAGTTCTTGCTGGTGATTCATGCTGTGCAACACTGCAACCACTGAGGCGCGCTGTACACCAGTCGGCACCGCATCCTCACCGTACAAAGCCATGGCCATGGCCTATGATAGGCCTCACTAGATGGGAGTCACTGACTACAGATGAGTGTGTACAGCAGGGGGATACATGTCAACAATGAGCCCTTCCCAGGGCAGCCCCAGAGGACGGTGGAGGGGGCATGAAGGACTCCAAAGGGGAGGAAGATGGCTATGATAGCCCTTACTTAGGCAGCACTAAGGTCCCCTAGCCCTCCCTGGCATATTAACCATTATCAGAATTCATGTTCCTCATAGAGGGGCAGCAATGTAATTTTCTACCATGGCTATGGAGGGGCATGACGAGGAATTTACGGACCTTCGGATAATCTTCAGTGCATTCAATCTGGAGTCTTTGGCAACTGCAGCTACTGAGCTCCACTGTGACAGCAGGAGATCTGTGGGTATTGATGCGGCTGGGGGGGGGGGGAGGGAGGGGGGTTTGCAGGGAGTAGAGACTACCCAGCAAAAACGCCACACTGAACGCAACACTGCAGGCATGATTTGTTTGTGTGGATCTACGAGGGGAGTGCCAGAACAACACAGCAATTAATCTTCCTAGTGCATCACTTAAAAGTATGATATTGGAACATTGAATGGAATGGCAACATTTTGAGCTGAGACAGCTTTAGGGTTAAAATCAGAGCTGTGATACATAATCAAATGAAAGACAACAGACCATCCTGTTCATATTCAAACTTTAATACCTACATCTGGTATACATTAATACATGTAATAAACCCAGGAAAGATTTGGAAGCTGGAAATAGCTTTGGATATGATCTAGTTCGGGCCTTGGGTCACCTTTCCAGTTTGCACTATACTTAACAAAAATAATGCACTCCCCGCTGCATGTCTCCCACAACATGCACAACAAGACCCCATACTATCACTGCACAAGCCGTTGGACCATATTGTTAACAAAAAAAGGTTTTCCCTACTCCTGTTTTGAGCCAGTTTCCTTGCTAGCCAATCCAGATTAACATGTCCTCCCTACAGTCACCCATCAAAGACTCTAGAAAACACCCCATCTCACCATACTTGCCATAAAAAGCATTTCCTTAACTCATTCAACAAGCCATTCCACTTCCCCCACCACCACCCTGTCTCTGCTTTCAAACTCAACCTGCACATCTTTTACTTTATTGAGGGCCTTTTCTCAGGCATGGCAATAGTACACAGGTCTTGGTTGCCCTTGTTCCTTCATTTTAAGGTAATTTCCTATCCCCCAAAGCCTTCTCAGTTTCAGCCACACCCTCTTGCCTTCACCCCCAACAACGATTGCCCTACTTTACCTTTTAGTCTAACCAGTTCATTGTGACACTTCTTCCGCAGCTGCATTTCCCGTCTGTATTTGCGGAGCAGTCCTTGGTTAGTGGTGGTCACCTCCTCAATGATCTGCCCTATCTAAGAGAGAAAAAGCAGAGTCAGTAGTCACAAATGCACCTAACTCACAAAAGGAGACAAGGAGACAAGAAAACAAGGGGCTGGAGGCAAGGGAAGAACATTGCACCGAGAATATCCCTGGAAGCAAAATATCGAGTGTTTACACTTGACAGTAAAACCAGTTGATAAGAACTACTGAAGTATACTAAATGGCTCACCACTAAGCATTACGCAAGACAAATTTATTCAGGTCTGGGCCCCCAAAAATATCAGTTCTATCAAATATCCTCTTTAACATAACCATACATTCGCCGGAGTATGCAGTAGCTGAACACAGTCACACAGCTCTAATATACTGAATAATACCACTACTGTTGGGTAAAAAAATAAAAAAAATGCCTCCTGAAATTGGAAGTGCCCCTTAAAAATGCTCAAATTAAAACTCAAAACATACCCCCTTCGAGAATGAGTTTATCATCAAGGATACAGACCTCCAGCCATATAAACATGCAACAAACACTGGTGGGATAGTGAATGTATTTCCTTATCTTGTAAAGTAAAAAATACATGTCCTACACCATCCAATGACCATAAGAGTGCCTCAGATAATAGTGACTTCGAGAAAAGATCACAAACATTCACTCTTTACTACAAATGACACATCTGGAAATGGCCTCCCCTCCAGCAGTCAAGGCTGGAAGCTGCCCCAGGAGTTCCCACAAAGGGATCATCATGTCTTCATTAACCAAGTCTAATAACCCACACGGCTCCTCCATGCCAGGCACAGAAGCTAAAACAAAGCCAACACGTGACTAGTAACATCCAGACACTGCGGCAGAGGCTGGTCTTTCCAGGTCAGCCAGACAACGAGCTCTTTCCTGTGCAGGACAAAGCACACTTTTATACCACTTCACAGGAGCGATCCAAATCACCCTCTCTGCTCATGAAGCAAACTGAAAGTGATGTGTTTAATAAAAGAACCTTGGTGACACGAACTCCAAGGAAACCCTTTAAAGGGGAGGGAAGTCTACCATAGAAAAACAGGCCCCTATGCAGAGGTCAGGATGCAGAGCTTCCCTCACTGAGCTACCTCGCTACTGAACCCTTACAACAGTCACGCTAGTAAAACTCTGATGTAAATAAGTACATGTGGAGCTAGACCTATATAAGGGACATTTAAACCAGTGCAGAAGGCCTAGCTTCCAACCGATGCAACCCCAAAGCAAATGCTTGAGAGCAGTTCAGATAAAAACGCCGGCATTTGCCGAGTGGAAATGCTCTGCCTACATATTAAACTGCCAGTGCCAACAAAGTGCGTACCTAGCGAGTGCATGGAAACTGTCGAGCCGAGGTCTCACCAACCCTCGGGGAGGTATTTCCAAATAAATGGGAGGAGGCGGATTACTCCCGGCCCGTGCCCTGCTACGAAGAGTAGGTGTTTGGAACTACGACGTGACTCGGAAGAATGTGGGTGTGACAAGAATCTTTGGAATGGAAGTTTCGACAAGTGATTGCTATCTGCCTGTTTATTTGGGTCAGTTATTCCAGATCACTTCAGAGCTTGGTAGAGCGGTCCGGCTGAACCCTGTGGTGCCCATCTAGACAGGGTTCTGTCGTCACTAGATCGGCAGAGGCTCTGTATTCATCAGCTTACAAGTTTCACGATGCGTTTCTGCCAGATGTGGCACCTGGCCATCTGAGCACGAAAGGTTAGACTCGTTCAAGATATCGTTAAAAAAAGAATGCGCCTGCCCGAGGCCACGCAGTGGCCATAGAGAGGGCGGGCCACTAGTCTCGGAGGGCTGTCCCGCCCCCAACAGGATGTTCTGCTTCTCCTCCTCACTGGTTGGAGGAGGCGGCTGGCCGTGATTCTCGTCCAGGGCGGCGGGGAGGGGCCTCCGTGGGTTCTTATGCTTCTGCACCACGTTGGAGGGCCTCTTTGCCGCCCCGGACGCCGTCTTGTGCTCATCGGGACACTTCACATAAGTCATTAGCGCACAACTTTCGATTTATCAGCCCTGTTCACGAGCGTGGTCTGGCCACGGGGTTGTCGCGCAGCCCCTGTGATAAAGTTGAAAATCCATGCAGGCTCTCGTACCATACATGATAGTTGTAACATATGTCTGGAGATATTTAAAGTGCCCGGGATTGCAAGTGTAGAAGTGGGACACTTTCAGGCATTTCATTCCAGAGCTTAATTCGAAAAATAATGTTCCAAAATGTGTACCGGTGCCCAGCGGGCATCAGGCTCTTATCGTTGCTGTTGAAACGTCGGGGTGACAAATCCCAAGGCTGAGAGTTTATTAAACCTCAGGCCCCCCCCCCTTAATCTACTGCAAGACACTCCCTGCCCCCCCTTTATCTCTCTTGCAGGTTCCTTGTCCATTTGGAGATCGTCATGCTAGTAGTAGCATGACACATACTAACGCTGATTTATGTGCCGGCCATTTCCATTGTTGGGATGGCCTTAAAGAAAAATTAACTCTTCATATACCTCAAACTTATACAGAGATTCTGGAGGAATCACGTATTAAAGAGTAAAAAACACTTTTACAAAGCCATTGATTAATATAATCGATATGTATCAATATTGCGTAATGTCTACTAGTTTATGATAATTACGGTTTCCATATTGGTATGTACAACACACGCGCGATAAAACTTGGGGACTTGGATTATGTTTACTAACACATCCGGACACGTGGTTAACATTGTCTTATTACCATAATACGTAAACATTACTGTTCAAACATGGCTGTGTTTTTGGACTGGGGAGGGCTTGGTTATGGTTACTTGCAGTATATACGTTGAGTTGTGGGCATGATACTTCGGCCTGTATATCGGTTTCCCGACTATATTAGTCATACCTTACCAGTTCGGACCCCTTTAAAGGGATCCCTGATGTCAGTGCATATACTGGAGTGCCTTGCGGTCGCGCTAATGTCTGGGGCCACCTTATGCAGGGCTAATAATCACCCTAGTTTGTACGCGGTACCATAACACAGACCCATGCACTTGTCGTCGGCCCCCTTTTGGGCCATTGGGGCTAGGCCATCCACCCATACAGTGGGTCACAATATTTCAATGCTTTTACATCCGTCTCTGACTGGAACTTAATGTCAGGAGGAGTATAAGATGTGTTTTAGACATAGGGTGTCCCTACTATGACGATTTTGTGGCCACACCAGAGGTATCCCGAACTGTTTTCCAGTTTGACAGCAGACTTATGTATGACTGCGCGGCCCGGGGGAGGGGCGTAGTTGTGCGCTCAGTGTACAAGTATGTGAATGGACGCCTGCGCTTGCGCAATTTTAAGGCCTTTGTGAGCATTTACTGGACTACATCCATCTTTATCTCAAAACATGATAGTGCAACTGGCAGAACAGAGGCACGTGGACCACAACACTGCGGAATCAGTGTCCCTAAGGTGGTAATCCTAAGTCACTTTTCATTTATTTGGCGTAGTTTGGGTCTATTCTAATACAGTAGAGCAGACACTCCGTAGAAGCGTCTAAGGGTGCTAGGGGGAGCCTCGAGCCGCGTTGTGACTTTTGATGACTGTGTGGAAATTATATTGGCACCTTGATCATACATATGACAGTCTTGCAGCGGTGCTTATTTCAGTGTCGCTCATTGGGAGGGGCCCTCACTTTTGGGTATTTCTTACTGTACTGTCATGGCAGTCCGTCGGGTAGTCCGTCTAGGATGTGCCTAATGTAGCATATTTGGCTAATTAGGCTAGCCCTAGGTAATAGGTTCATATTTCACCTTCAAATTTTATCTCCTGGGGCCTTGCCATGAGGCTTAGTTTGTCTTGTTTATGAACATTCTTGGGACTTGCTCTGTTTTAACTCAACCATGACAAGATGAGGTGAGGTGAACATTCTTGGGACTTGCTCTGTTTTAACTCAACCATGAGAAGATGAGGTCACTTGACAATAGTCAATTTGCTCTCCCTTAATACTGCTGTTGTCTGTCGATGCACCCAAGGCTCTTGAATTTGGTAGACGGCCTATCCGCTGAGCATCAGATCGGGAGCTCCTGCTGCCTTCCAGTAGTGGGTGGGGTTTTCAGCCTGTAGTATTCACTCATTTCACTTCTAGTGGGGCAACTGAGCAACCACTGCCTGAGCCTGGACTGCCAATAATACCTAAAGGAGCGGGTCCCTAGTGGGCTCTCATTATAGGAGTGCTCAAGAAGTGAAGTTCCAGCTGTTATGGAAACTCAGATTGCCTATTTGGTATTCTCCCCCCCCCCCCCCCCCTTTTTGTTCGTTTTCACTATTATGGGTGGTGGCTTTGCACGAGGGGCTCCTTTCAGGATTTGACACACAGTTTTTCTTCGAGGTTAGTGCGGTTGGGCTCCCCTGGCTTGTGTTTGAACAGCTTTGTCTTGTCCCAGAGTAACCTTCAGATTCCTGGCGGATGGAGGGGCTTCCTTGGCTCGCATTGTACAACCGCGTGAAGGAACCAGAGTAACCTTTATAATTTTCCTATGCCCCTCCCAAAGTGACAAGCCGGCCTGTCGCTTGCTGTCGCCAACCTTGTCCCGATACCCCCCCCCCCCCCTCTTTGGTTCAGCTTATCTTACCCCTTCGGGGGGGTCGCAAGTCAATCTCAAGACAAGTTATACTCGTGGTAGCATAGACTTGCAGTCTACGGGCTAAACTAGGGGGCATGTGACTCCGGCTGTTACCTGGCCTGCAGGGATATCACAGCTAAGTCCATCTTTGTCCCGGTGCTCTTGAGCATTGCTGCACAGGCGTTCATCGCAAGCACACTTTCTCCATGTTTGGAGGAGGATAGCATTTCACCAGTAGGGGTATCCTAGCGGGGTTTGCCTGCTGCGCTTGTTGTGAGGGGTTGGTTGAGTTTCAGGGCATGTGCTGTTACGTCTAGGGTGCGATATGAAGCGCCTTCAGCGGTCAGGGGCCCCCGCTATTATCGTCATTTCCGGTTAGTATGTCTTCCCGTTCTGGGGTGGCTACTCTATGGTTGTAAGGACTAAAAGACCTAGGGGTATCCGCAGATGGTGGCGGGAGGCCTGGGTGTCTCAGTAGGCATGTAAGGTTCATGCCAGCATCAGGTATCTGCGAGGTGGTATGGGTCCACCGCGCTACCGTCGCCCTGGTCTTGTTCAGTTTGACTGATTAAATGCTCTGCAGAGCAAAGATTGCAGGTTCTTTCCCGAAAGCATGGTGGTGGTGCCATGAAATGGTTCACCCAGCGTAGGGGTCTAGGCGTGTCCAAACAATGACAGGTGTCAGGACCAAGTCAGGGTTATTGGGAGGAGGATGGTGTTCACCTCACGCCTGTTGGCTTAGACCTCCTCCGGCTGGACAATAGTGGCAGTAGGCCTGGGTGTCTCATTTGGCATGTTCAGTTCATGCCAGCACCAGGTATCTGCGAGGTGGTAAGGGTCCACCTCTCTACCGTCGTCCTGGTCTTGCCTAGTTTGACCGACTAGATGCTCTGCAGAGCAAAGATTTCAGAGACCTCCTCCTGCTGGACTATAGTGGCAGGAGGCCTGTGTGTCTCATTAGGTATGTAAGGTTCATGCCAGCATCAGGTATCTGCGAGATGGTAAGGGTCCACCGCTCTACCGTCGTCCTGGTCTTGTTCAGTGACTGATTAGATGCTCTGCTGAGCAAAGATTGCAGGTTTCCCCGAAAACATGGTGGTGGTGCCTTGTAAGGGTCACCCAGCGTAGGGGTCAGGGCGTGTTCCAACAATGACATGTGTCAGGACTAAGTGAAGGGTTATTTGGAGGAGGATGGTGTTCACCTCACGCCTGCAGGCTTAGACCTCCTCCTGCTAGTCTTGCAAGAAGCACTCATGAGCAAAGGTTGCAGGTAGTAAAGGTAGCAATGGTGGGGAGGCCTGTGCGGCAGCGGGTACCACCGCACAGGCTGTGGCGGAGTTACTGGGCGATCCGGAAGAAGAGAGGTGCAAACGATGTACTTCAGCGGGCACATAGGGGTGCCAGAGCCTAACCTGTAACCTCATGGGAGGTGCAGGAATTCGTGTCGGCGCCCCAGTAGTCCTTCGGGCGGTTGTGGGCCTGTGCAACCGGGGGTTTGCCTAGTCACGCCAAGGGGCGTGTCAGTATTTATATTCTAATTGTACAGCAGTTGGGTGGTTCGCCACTGTGCTGTTTGGCTCAACAGGCGGGCAGGTGGCGAGAATGCAGCCGGCCCGGGATCGCCCGTAATGTTTACCCACCTTCATTACATATGTTGTATGTAATAAACCTGCAGCAAATTTTTCCCCAAACTAATACGATGTCTGTGTATTATTTTGCGCGTTTGGGGAATGTGGGGGCGGGGGACTTCATGTGGCCCTGATGTGACTATGCGCCTGCCCGAGGCCACGCAGTGGCCATAGAGAGGGCGGGCCACTAGTCTCGGAGGGCTGTCCCGCCCCCAACAGGATGTTCTGCTTCTCCTCACTGGTTGGAGGAGGCGGCTGGCCGTGATTCTCGTCCAGGGCGGCGGGGAGGGGCCTCCGTGGGTTCTTATGCTTCTGCACCACGTTGGAGGGCCTCTTTGCCGCCCCGGACGCCGTCTTGTGCTCATCGGGACACTCTTTTTCCCTCCCTTGCCTCTAACCCAGAGTGTCGGTATAGGGGATTTGTGGAGGTTTTTAATGTGTCCATTTATCGTTGCAGGTTGGAATTAAGCGGAGTTACTGGGCGATCCGGAAGAAGAGAGGTGCAAACGATGTACTTCAGCGGGCACATAGGGGTGCCAGAGCCTAACCTGTAACCTCATGGGAGGTGCAGGAATTTGTGTCGGCGCCCCAGTAGTCCTTCGGGCGGTTGTGGGCCTGTGCAACCGGGGGTTTGCCTAGTCACGCCAAGGGGCGTGTCAGTATTTATATTCTAATTGTACAGCAGTTGGGTGGTTCGCCACTGTGCTGTTTGGCTCAACAGGCGGGCAGGTGGCGAGAATGCAGCCGGCCCGGGATCGCCCGTAATGTTTACCCACCTTCATTACATATGTTGTATGTAATAAACCTGCAGCAAATTTTTCCCCAAACTAATACGATGTCTGTGTATTATTTTGCGCGTTTGGGGAATGTGGGGGCGGGGGACTTCATGTGGCCCTCATGTGACTATACTTCTCACTCAAACGGCTAAAAATAATTTATTTCCCTACTGAAGCAAAAGGCAATACAAGAATCGGAATTCAGTGTTTTGAAGTAAACACTTCACATCCACAGTTTTTCCTAGTTCTGCAGAAATCAACTAGGGAACATGTCCTGTAAGAAGGCAAACATAATCCATGAGAATGATGGTACGTTAAGTACCAATTCCACATATACCTTCATTCTAAGATGGAAATTCAGAAAAGGAGGAATTTACAGCACCCAGTAAATACCTCAACCCGGAGTAATGTTTTTTGCAGATTGCTGTGTGTGGTAAAAACCAGCCCTAATCTGACAAACATAGTCAGGTTCTGGCTTCCAGATTCGCTCCTAGATTCCACCTGTTTAAAAAGTGGAAATTCAATAGGGGGTTGTTCGATCACTCAATATTTGTGAAGGTATTCATGTTCGCTGCCATGCTGTGCCAGCTGCCTTACTGACACCAGCGATATCTGGATTAACCTAACACTGCTGTAATTTTGTTATTGTGTTACTTTGGCTTCCCAATCTCTGAAGTGGCTGGGAGGCAGCACGCCGACGTGAAAAATACTCGATTCAAATAGTAAAAATAGTCCTATTCACTTGCCCAATGGTTTTCCTGGACTTGGAACGAATGTCCATCATATAAGGTAAATTTAGGCCAAGCACCTTAGAGCACTTTTCAAAAGATTGGGATTACGCGATACATTTTTTAGTCACCTGGAGACTGATTTGCTAAGAATCACAGCGTGTTGAGCCATGGTGACATTCAAACCCGACTCCTTCAATTAATCAATCAATCATTTGTAAATCTTATTACATACCCGCGAGGGTCTCAAGGCGCTGGGGGGCGCTACTGATCGAACAGCCAGGTCTTGAGTATCCTCCTGAAGGTCAGCAGGTCTTGGGTCTGTCGAAGGCTCAGTGGGAGGGTGTTCCATGTCTTGGCAGCGAGGTGGGAGATGGATCTCCCACCGGTGGTTGTTCTTTGGATGCGTGGGACGGTGGCGAGTGAGAGGACGGCAGAGCGTAGCTAGCGGTTGGGAATGTAGAAGGAGAGCTGTCTGTTGAGGTAGGCTAGGCCAGTCTTGTGGAGTGCCTTGTGTGCGTGGATGAGGAGCTTGAAACATATCCTCTTGTTAACGGGGAGCCAGTGCATGTTTCTCAGACGGGGGGTGATGTGGCCGTGGCATGGTACGTCAAGGAGCAGTCGTGCCGAGGTGTTTTGGATACGTTGTAGTCGTTTGATGAGCTTGGTCGGGGCTCCCGCGTAGAGGGCGTTTCCTTAGTCGAGTCTGCTGCTGACAAGGGCCTGGGTGACTGTCTTTCTTGTATCTGTCGGGATCCATCTGTAGATCTTGCGGAGCATGCGGAGGGTGTTGAAGCAGGAGGAGGAGACGGCGTGGACTTGCTTGGTCATTGAGAGCGTTGAGTCGAGGATGATTCCCAGGTTGCGTGCGTGGTCGGTGGGTGTCGGGGCTGCCCTCAGTGCAGTCGGCCACCAGGAGTCGTCCCAGGCTGAAGGGTTGGAGCAGAGGATGAGGACCTCCGTCTTGTCTGAGTTCAGCTTCAGACGGCTGGTATTCATCCAGTCGGCGATGGCCTTCATTCCTTCGTGGAGGTTGGCTTTGGCGGTGATGGAGTTCTTGGTAAGGGAGAGGATCAGCTGAGTGTTGTCGGCGTAGGAGATTATGTTGAGGTCGTGCTGTCGGGCTACGTGTGCGAGCGGGCCATGTAAATGTTGAACAGCGTCGGGCTGAGGGAGGATCCCTGGGGTACGCCGCAGATGATCTCGGAGGCTTTGGAACAGAATGGGGGAGGTGGACGCTCTGGGTTCTGCCGGAGAGGAAGGAGGTGGTCCAATCCAGAGCCTTGTCTCGGATCCCTGTGGCGTGGAGGCGTGCGCGTAGTGTGCGGTGGCAGACGGCGTCGAAGGCGGCAGAGAGGTCTAGGAGGACGAGTGCTGCAGTCTCGCCATTGTCCAGCAGGGTCCTGAAGTCGTCGGTGGTGGTGATGAGGGAAGTCTCCTTAAGTTCTTTTATAGGTTTCTAATGTAGCGCAGGGTACTTGAACTCCTTTAGAGAGGCCGAACACCAGTCTGCATTTAGGGCCTCCTGGAACTTATGAAGAACGATGGTAATTCACCTACACACAGGGCATGGGAACAGTCTCGACAGAAGGAGACTGCTGCTCCTACAACAAGCGCCGTATTTATGGTCCTGAGTAAGGTATGAGGGTAACTCTTTAGAGAGCTGAGCTGGTAAATCTACGCACCACCGAGCTGACCTGTACCACTAACATTAGGTTGGCATCACAAATGATGCCTAGATTTAGTTCTTTTGTGGCTCGGGTGAAGTTCAACTCCACTAATGGAAGTAACCATTTGCAAAGAATGGGGCACCTGAAAACACAATGAATAAGATATTACTTCAGTGCTCAATTTATAAGTCAAAGAAATAATACGTGGATACTTGAACTTCCGATAAAATCTGCTGACCAAGGCTGCAAGTCCTGCTACAACATCACAGTTATGGAGAGGGTGGAGGATTTCATGAAGAACAAACTAAAGATTCCCATGTTAGCGGCTGGGTTCTACTGCGGCACTCACCTCCTCTCGCGCGTTCTTCAGCGCCTCCTGCAACAGGTTGGGGAAGTCTCGAACTTGTCGCTTCAGACCATTGTAATCCGTGGTGAGTGTTTTTAATGCTGGCTGGAGAGTCAGGAGGTTAAACCGCACCCCTGTGGAACAAAACGGCAAACTGTAAACAAACAAACCAAAGAACCTACAGCCAAAAACAGTTTTGTCGAATATAGAGTAGCATCCTCCAGCTTGCAGATCTGGAACACACCCATTTTCCAAAAACACCAAGCACTAATCCGAGTCATGGATCACTGCGATTCCTACGTAGATTGGCTCATGCCACTTCCGAACACTACTGCGCCAAATAAGCAAGAGACGCCATGCAGCCACCACCTACCTGCAAGGTTCTCATGCACAGATTTCATTTCAGTCTGTGCCCTTATAAAGGCGTCCTCAATGGCACGGTTCTTCTCCGCTTCCATGGACTGCATCTCCTCCACCATCTCCCCGTGTGCTCGCTCAAGTTCCGCCTCGTACATCTGGATCTAAAACAGGTGCTCAGCATCAGATACATGGAATAGCTTTAGAAATGTGGGGGATTCTCATACTCTGTACCCCGCTTCCCATACAGTACCTGGCCTCGGAGCCTGGCAGCCATTTGCTGGGCTCCGCGCAGCTGCTCCTCCATTTCTCGCAACACCTGCCTTTGCATGGACACCTGCTCCTGCAGTAGCTGTGACCGTGCCTGCTCCTCGCAAAGTGCACGCTGGGCGTTGGATGATTCCACCTCCACCGTCTTGACGATGTACTGCAAGAAATTACAATAAGACATCGCAATCACAATCTAGTTCTTGTGCTCCTCTTGCACACAAGTAATACAGCATGTTTTAGGACTATTCTACACAGTCTGATATTGCATTTCACTCAAATGGTGATAAACCACGCTGCCCCATATAAAAGGTAGTCAAGAACTGTAGGAGAATCTTACCCAATATGCCCTCAGCCACAAGGCTGCCATTTGCAGGGGGCTGCGAGTAGATTTTCACATGTATCTAGAAAAGCTGCAGGTCTATCCTCATCTTTTCCTATACGGGGTGACCGGGCCTCCCAGCACATTTGGCCTCACATTGATTTATGCAAGGTGTGAATGAATGGATCCTCACATGCAAAAATAGCAGCTGTGAGCGCATATTCACCTTTCTCTGTGGAGGCTGTGTGCGAATGCTAAGTGTAGTACATACGTATGTGTTCTAGTCTTTGTAGAATGCAATTACTTCATTCAGAATGTATTCCTGTATTGTTCCATGTTTGCTTGTAAAGTAGAGTTCTGTTCTATGACAGTTACTGGTTGTTTTTGTAAGGAGCAGTACGTTTTACTTCCCTTTATCTTATTAAATAACTCTACCAATCTCACTGGGATCAGTCAACTTCCTTTACTACACTAAGCTTCACGTGTGCATTTCGTACACGTTTTGTTACTTCATGTGCGGCAGTGTGTCCCCACCTGTATGTATAGGAGCAGAGTGCCTCCTCCATTTACCTGTAGGAGCTTTGTGCCCTGGATCTCGCCATGCTGTGAGAATGTGCTCATCTTTGTATCCACGAGCTGTGAGAATTCCTTTATGTGCAGGCTCTTGCCTTCATACAAGTTCTTGGCCCAATTCGCTGAGTCTTCTGCAGGTAGGAGTGAATTACTTTTGCATTACTTCTGGCTTGCCCCTGATTCCAGGAGTAAGCTGGTGGTTCTCAAACAGTAAGTCACAGCTACGTCTTTCTGAAGCTGGGCCAAGATCTTTACATATGAAGATATAGGCATGTCTACACCTTTATGTAGGCTGTGTGTGTGTGTATTTTCGCAGCGTTTACGCCTACCTATATCTGGATGGGTTCACCTTTATCTGCGGTGCAGCAAACGTCCGTTCTCAGCATTTCCTGCGGGAGCTACAAGTTTCCTCACATTTCTCAGGGGAGACTTTGAATATGTTCTCGCCTTGCCCTTTGATGGTTCTGAACATGTTCTTGCCCGTCTCTTCGACGGCTTTAGGTGCCTTCTCGCCTTTATCTGCGAGGGCTGCAAGTGGGCTCTCACTTCTACTTGTGTGGTTTCACGTGCATCGTCACATTTATAAGTGGGGCTGTGAGTGCTTCTGAAGACTTTCATGGTGGGGCTGCCGGTCGGGTCTCACCTTTATCTGTGGGGGCTGGGCTTTTACGCTTGCAATGGTCTGCTGGCACTCTTGAAGCTGCTGGGTGAGCCTCTCTTCAGTCTCTTCTCGCTCCCTCTGGGTCTCCTTCAGCTGCAGCTCCACCTCAGAGAGACGCCTGCTCCTCTGCTGCAACTCCCGCTCAACCTCAGCAAGGCGCGCCTGTCGCTCCTTTGCCTCCTGGTGCCCCTGGGATAGCTGCTGCCTCAGGTGTGCGTTCTCCTACAAGAGGGAGACCATGGAACAAACCATAAATATAAAAGCAAGGTAGTCATAGAAGCAAAAACAATCAGCTTGTTTCTCTCTTCAGTGCCGCAACCCATTGCGTGCTTTTCATCTAAAATGCACACATTTTTGAAATTTCACAAGAACTGTGTACCACAAACACATTTTGCCTTTTATTCAAAATGTAGAGCAACTACGCATCACTCTGGACCACTAAGGTGTGTTGTAGTCCTCCTCTTCAGCCAAAGGGTTGCGTTTTTAGCCATTATTGCCTGGAATGTATGGGACACTGCTTACCATCAGGTAATTTCTGATGGAATTGGTTGAATACATTTACTATCCGGAGCCTCAATATTTACCACTGGCCCCCATGCTTATGGCGTGTGTGTAGTGGCCATGCACAGTGTAAGAAGCGTGGAGCCCAGTGAGAGGTGGAGACACTATATGGCTATTTATCCATATCGACAATGATGGCTCTTATGATGGCAGCTTACGACTGTAAAGAGTCTTTGGCTTCCCGGTTGAGGTAAGAGTGAAATAGTAAACATCTCATGACAACACTCTTTGACCCCTCGCCCCCCCAAACGACATTGTGTGCATGTGTCACTGTATAGCACCCTAAGATGGTTGTAGCTGTGGTGTTGGACCAATGCATACTAGCCAGAAGCAAAGAGATAGGACACCCTGAACATTATGGTACTAGTGTCAGACCATTATGAACATTACACTTGGAAGCTTCCATCACTGCAGACTATCGATCAGAATACAATGCTCATCTTCCGTGGCTACCACCAAAGTTAGTTCACTTTCTGAGCCACTCTCATTGGTGCATACAGGCAAAGTCCCTGGCAATCCTAAAGATTCCTGGTGGTGTGCTCCTGCCCTCCTATGACTGAATCTGGTGAATGTGCCTGGATGGTGGTCCCAGACGGTGCTTGGACTCATATGCACCCCATGCATGGGCTCCATACCTTGCTGTGCTTGCAGTCTCCGCATTCCAGAGGTCGCTTTCTTAACTCCTGCAGTTCCATCTCACAGGTTTTCAGGTCTCGTTTTAGACGCTCATTTTCTGCGGCAAGCAGGTCTCTGTGCTTCTCCAGGTCGGTCCCAGCCTGAGTAAGGCAAAAAGGAATATAGTCACAGACAACCCGAAACCGACTTCAAAAATCTAAGTGAGGAGAGGAAAGGGGTAGGTGCTTTTTCTGTGAAGCCAGGGATCAGGTGAATGAAGACTAAATGGGACACTAGCGCATAACCTCAATGCTTTGGAAGAAATGCCCAGAGCGATCGCATGATAAACAGGAATGCTAGGACTCAAGGTCATGGAACAGAAGCATTATGGCTCGCTACAGAGAGCACCCACAACTCACCATCTGCGACTGAAGTCTGTGGACCTCCTCGGCCTGATTCTGGAGCTTTTCTTTCAAATTCTCCACCTGCCCAATCAAAAATAAGACTATGTTACAGACTGGTAGCATTGACACAGCAGCATGGCATCTTCCAAAGACTGTTCTGCAATCTTCGTTCCAGAATCCAGAACAGTCTTTGAGTAATGTAAATAACTTATAAGCACTCCCAGTGAGAGAGAGTGTAGCCCGCGAAGACTTCAGAATTAAGCCATGAGTCTTTTAATGTCACTAGTCAATTCCTTCATCTGCAGGCACGGATAGGCCTTGCTAGCAATAGCCTGTTCATTTTTGCTGCCGTTTGTGGTTTATTTGTCAGCATAGGGGCTACTCGAACTCACGATTGATAGGCTCTGGATTCGCTACCCGAAGTTGTGATTGACTAAGGTGGATTACAAGCAGGTTTTAGGATTTGTTTTGATCTACATAATGGTGTCTTGAACAAAAATACCTGCTGCAAGCACAAGGAATCTAAAAAATAAACGAGTCCCTAATAACAAATGAACCTGTACTTCAGATTAAAAAATAACACTACAGAAACATCTTTTAAAAAATGAGTGTGTTCTTTGAAATGTTTTCACATTGACTTTTGCTTTTCTTGTCCTTTTACATGTATTTACTTGTAATCATCTGTTATTTATTTAAAGTTGTTCTACAGCTTTGTGCGTCTTCTTTTGATTACTTAAAAGTGGTAATCAGTCCCGTGTCGTCCACACCCCTTTCTTTATCATTACCTCTGCTGATTTCCAGGCTGTCTCCTTCACTGCTCCAAAACATTTTAAAACATGACCATTATACATTACCTTTGTTTTATTATTCCGGCAGATTATTTTGCTGCCTGTAGTCTGTTTTCTTTTTCCATGCGTCACTGTTTCAAAGTCTGCTTCCTTTTGCTCTTCCTACCAGTATACAACGTAGCTAACCTCAGCAGCTGCCTGCCTAACTTTAAGGAGCTTTTCGGTCTCCAATTTTGATCTCCGACCCTTAAGTGGCTGAGATGAGGCTCCATGATAACTGATTATTAAAATAACTTAATGGAAATCATTTTTCTATATTGATTTTTTAAAGCGTATTTCATTTCCCATACAGCTTGACACCACGAAGTGGCTATTTTATTTTGGAACTTTTTTTTTCTTTTGTAACAAGTGACCCAAAATATTAATGTAGTAGATCGATAGCTTATTGAAACGTTTTTAAATTCTCATCTACACCACAGGAAGAGTCCACCCTGCAGTTCCTATAAGATGGAAGGGTGCAAAGACCCGGCCTCCCCAAGAGACTTCACCACTTAACAAGGGAGGCGCTTTGTGCAAATAGCACAGGGTCCCTTGAGAGACTGGATTTTCATTAAGATTGGTATAAACTAAAAACGTCAGAGAATCGGAGAACATTAATAGGCAAAACAGAAGGATGTAAAGAAGTTTCCTGACGAAGGGAATCAAAGTTAGAAAGGCAGGCAAAGGCCTCTGGGATCTTGCTGGCACAAATATTGTCAAAGCACACAAGATGATGGACGGAATGTTGCACAATGGCAAAACATTCCCCTCCAGTCACAGATCTGGGTTTAATCCATCGTTATTTTGCTCACCAAAATAACAATGAATTAAACCCAGATCTGGGGGTGAATGTTTTGCCATTGTGCAACATTCCGTCCATCATCTTGTGTGTTTAGCTGTTCACCCTATGTGGGAAGGGTATGCCCAGACGTAGGTCCCGTGCTCACTACGCCACTGGAGACAAGCTATCCTGGCTGAAGACGGCCGATAGCCAGAAACCGGTCCTAGGATGCTTGATTCCGGTCCAGGGAAGACATGGCTTGGCAGCTCGGTCTGGACTGTTCCCATGAGGCACAGGGTCAAGACTGATTTGCATATGGCCATGTCTGAACTGGGGTGGCTTGGTGTGCAAAATAACGATGGATTAAACCCAGATCTGTGACTGGGGGTGAATGTGATGCCATCATGCAACATTTCGTCCATCACCTTGTGTACTTTGCTGTTCACCCTATGTGGGAAGGGTATGCCCAGACGTAGGTCCCGTGCTCACTATGCCACTGGAGTCAAGCTATCCTGGCTGAAGACTGCTGATAGCCAGAAACCGGTCCTAGGATGCTTGATTCCGGTCCAGGGAAGACATGGCTTGGCAGTTCGGTCTGGACTGTTCCCATGAGGCACAGGGTCAAGACTGATTTGCATATGGCCATGTCTGAACTGGGGTGGCTTGGTGAGCAAAATAACAATGGATTAAACCCATTTCTGTGACTGGGGGTGAATGTTTTGCCATTGTGCAACATTCCGTCCATCACCTTGTGTGCTTTGCTGTTCACCCTATGGGGGAAGGGTATGCCCAGACGTAGGTCCCGTGCTCACTATGCCACTGGATTCAAGCTATCCTGGCTGAAGACGGCTGATAGCCAGAAACCGATCCTAGGATGCTTGATTCCGGTCCAGGGAAGACATGGTTTGGCAGTTCGGTCTGGACTGTTCCCATGAGGCACAGGGTCAAGACTGATTTGCATATGGCCATGTCTGAACTGGGGTGGCTTGGTGAGCAAAATAACGATGGATTAAACCCAGATCTGTGACTGGGGTGAATGTTTTGCCATTGTCGGCAGTGAACTTCTGGTCTTCTTTTATCTTTACCCTATGGTCCTCTCTGCCAAGTGCCTCCAACAGCCTGCTGCTTCTCCCCATTCTCTTTCTGTTGCCACATGCCAGCAATCAAGGTACTCACTTGAGCAAAATTTCCCAAATCTGCTGTATCTGGTTGAACATCGCTGTGAAGTAACAACTGAGTACCGTTGCCAAATCAGCTCATGTTTATTGTGGTATTACCACAAGACCCACAGTGTTGGCTCTCCCTGAGTTTTTACACTGTTCTACTCCGTCCGCTAGGAGACTGATGGTGGCAAGAAAACAAGAATGGACAGTAGTGAACCGCGAGGAGCCCCTCGTAACACCTGGTATGGCCAGTCTCCACTCTCCCTAGACATATCACCTAGCAGGCTTTTCTCTTATTGTCTATCAAGCACGCTTCCAGTTTTTCCTGTGCACTTTCAAATGTCATCATTCTTTGTTTAACAGTGTTCAGCTTGGAGTGGGCCTTGCCTTTCGAGTGCATCCGAATGTTCTCACTTTGTCAGGTCCAACATTTTCACCCTCCTCTAAAGGCTCCTCTTTAGTTTTGGAGCACTGCGCTGGAATACCTGCTCCATAGTTGTGGATTCTGAGGCCACTCCCCAGGTTCTCTCTCTTTCTGAGCCCCCCCCCCCCCCTTTTAAGGCATATTAAGTCCTTGGTGCCTTCTCAATCCAGCTGGGGTACAATAACCGTCCCAGGGATATTTTTCACTCATCTGCATCCCCCAGCACGCCTGGACGTGCTGAAATTACCTGTGCCTGCAAGTCCAGACAGACCCCACGATGCTCATTCTCCCGGATCTGCAGTTTGTCCTCCAATCCCTGCAATTCATCCTGCAGCCTCAGTTTATCCTCCTGCAGCTGGCTCATGGATTCCACCACCTTCTGGATCATGGGGAACTGACGCGCGCTAGGTAGGCTGGAGCGCTTTGGGACACCAAATAACCTCCCACCTGGGTGATGAAGAAAAACAGGATTGAAAGGTCACATGTGGAAGAGAGATCAAAGCAGAATCTTTCAAGCAAAATTAGGAAATGACCCCTTACAGCATTCTCCATTTCCACAAGCCCTAACTATCTCAAGGGGCAGGACAATCGTGAACAATGTAGCAATGTCACAGGTATGGGTAATTAGGAGGAACAAATACGAAAATGGATACTTTACTTCAACTCTGGGTTTCACCTTCAATTAGCACTCTAGATCTACTTTAGTCACACGCAGAGTCAAAGTCTATGAGCCCCAATGAACCATCGCCAAGCACAGGAAGCTGGTTTAGATGTGATGCCTCCCACAAGATTATATGCACGCCAAGGACAAGCAAGGAAAAGGGGCACAGACTTAAGAGATTGTGTACATATTTCAGGAAACATGAAGGCTCTGGCAAAAAAAAAATATATATATAATAATAATAATAAATATATATATATATATACACACACACACACACACACACATATATGTATATACACACAGACCCACCCACCCTCGTTTTGGCCACTAAATGAATCTTTAAGCAGCTGCTAGTAAATATTGCTGTCAATGCACATTTTAAGAACCACTGGTCGGAGTGGAGTCGGGCCATCCAAAAGAACAGATGCGAGTGAGGCCGCAACTGTGGACACTTTAATTACTCCATCTGCCACATGTGCAGGAAAGATGCGTCCACAGTAAGTTTCAGAAGTTGGTTAGCTTTGTTAGCGACAAACCTGAAAGGCAGCTACACGGATAAAAACTCAGAATCAGAATACCAGCTCATGAGCAAAGCAACTCTACAACATGGACCTTGCAGTCTGCCAAACATCTAATTCAGCTCTGAATTGGGACACACTTGGTGGAGGTGTAGCAGGAAGCATTTCAGGACTGAATCTGGTGAGTTTACTCTCTTCCCAATGGGTTCCCAAGGCAACAACTTCAGAGACGAACACTCCTTACCATTAACATCCAGAGTGAATCGTAGATTCTCCTTTAGACCAGCTGTGGGCTAATGCTGGTCACCCTGATTTAGGAAGCAATGGGAAAATCTAACACATACTATTCAGAAAATACACCTCTTAATGGTGCAGCTGGGAGCCAGTTTTAAAAACACAATCCTAGTTTGACCGTTCCAACTGGGGAACAGTAGGTCCAGTGGGTTTGCAGAGGTCCAGATTTTTTAAGCACTTTCTGGCCCTCAGCCATTATTCAGATAGAAGTCACAAATGGTGAGTGCTCCAGTGGAACATGCTGGAGCTAGTCAATTGATACCTGCATTACTTCAGTCTGAAAACAGGTACAGTGGAACCTTAATTGATTACTCTAAAGTGTGTCTGGTGGTGCCCTGGCATTATCAAGTTTTTGAATACCAGTGATCTGGTTATCTGTAAAGATAAAAAAGAGACTTGATATAGAGTTCTTTTTCCAATCATTTACTGCCAACTACTGACAATATTTCCATTGAATTTTGAAGAATCAATAAATTTTTGATCAGGAGCCTGTCTGTGGGCCCTGTCCATTGTTGTAGGATTTTTCATCTTTAACAAAGTGTTATCTGCCCGAATTGAAATCGCAGGACCTCCCTTGAACCACCAAGGAACCAGTGCAGGGATCTGGCAGATCATAGGAAGAAGCAAGCTTAGCTATACTGTATCTTCCGGAACCAATGGTCCATTGACTAGGAGCTGTAAAAGACCCAGTTACAAAATCAATTCTCTGTAAAGAAACCCCCAAGACAAAAGTTCTGCCAGATGTGTGAGTTTGCAACCTGGGTCCTGTTTCAAGTGAGAGACAGTGGTAACTGTAAAAACTCAGAGGATTTGGAGCCAACACTTACGCGTGGAGCCTACTGATCAATTGCGTACATTTCTTTGAGTTAAGGAAGAGTATATGCCTGATTGTGTGTAGGGCCTGGGCTGGTGAGAAGTTAGATATTAGCTAGAAAGAGGAATGGAGAGAGTTATCTGGGGTTAGGTACATATTTAAAACTGGATACAAAGGTACCAAACTCAGGATAGTATGTGACAAAGCCTAAGGCAGAGAGAAAGGGATACCTAAACGTCGACAGCATTAGAAAAAAATTAAAGTAAATATATGTATAGCATAGCCTTATTTGAAAAAAGACAACGTGATCATATAATATTCAAATGAATACTAGCCCAGGAAAAATTGCCACAGATAATAGGATGGTGGACCAGAGTTCTGGAACTGGGCAGTGCAAAATGTATCGCAACCACACCCCGGGATTTGGACGCAACATCAGGAAAGGGCTTATAATTAGCACATACACAGGCAAATTTGTGCAATCACATTTTTAACTCATTGCGCATACGAACAGTCTGTGCTGATGTTCTTTGAGATACTGACCCGCCAGTGAACCAATCACAGAGGAGGTGGTGTGCGATTCAAATACACAGTGATTCTTTTTATTCATGTCTGTTCTGGTATTAGGGAGGCATTGATTAGGCTGCTTCCTTCAGTGTCATTAAAAGTGTTGTCTGTGGCACCAAAAATCCTTGCCCAGCTCAGTTTGTAAATTATACCTCAACCTAGACTTGAGCAGGTGAAGACTGGAGACGTGCTAAAGGCTATGTTTGCTAAAAAAGGATCTGGTGAGAGGCTGCTCCATAATAAACTAATAGCCTAGGGGTGTAACGTGGGCCTCTGGAACCCCGATGGCGGGCCCCTCTCGCCCCCCCCCCATGGGCCCCCCAAATCAGTGTAAAGCCTATGGATATCTATGAACAATGGGAGTTTCAGGCGCACTTCACTACGTTCTGCATTATGTAACATGCTGGCCAAGAAAAGGAAAACTAATTCCCACATTTCCTTCTAGGAAATCTCACGGTTTGTGACACGATGAAACTGCACTGTGCGTGTTCTGTCAGCGTCACTGCTCCCCGTGGAAGAGAGTCACACATGACACAAGCAAGTTATCAGCCTCGCCCTCCACTGTGCAATGCTTTCACAGGCCTGGTGCTGAAGGAATGTTCTCACCAACCACACCGGAACCGAAATAAGCTTCTAAATTAAGAACTAACCCCATCACAAGCACCTGGAGCCAAGGCGGATCACCTTGACTCATGCCTTCCGCATACCAACTCCTTGAGAAGAAACAGCTGCACTGGGAGACCATGTGAGCCGAGAACTGTCAGCAGGATTCCAAAACACATCCAGGGAAGGCAAGAGCAGGCTGACAGGGGAGGTGTAAGAAGGCCGAGGAAGCTAGGAGATGAACAAGGTTAAATGAAGAAGAGAAGATGGAGGAGAAGCTGCATTGAAGAGGAGTACAGGGTGGTGAAAGAGAAAGTGGAGAAGAGTCAGAAGAACCACTATTTTTAGGTCTCGCCTAGAAAGGGCTTGCGCGGTCTCTAGAAGCATGCTGAATTCAAGATATGGGTTTTACAAGCTCCGCCCATTTCAAGGACTGCCCCTGTTACATGGGTTGTTTCTCCGAGCTTGCAAGCACAATGTATTTCTTTAAGATGCAGCATTGTGCTTGTGGTTTACAGAGCTCTGCTGTAAACAGGGCAGTAAATCGAGCCACCTTTGCTGTGCATTCAAAGGCCAGGTCTGCTTTTGTCTGCAGCTGCCTTCTCCTCCTTCCTGCTTTTGAAAAGCGTGTCCTGGTGTCACAGTCCCTGCCTTCCCTTGCAGAGCTCAACACAAGCAGCATTTGCAATGTAATAGGTCTCGCATTTGCGCGAGCTTGGGATATTGTCATTGTAAATGACCATGCCTTTTATTTATGTGTTTTGAAAACCTCCTTCCTCTCTCCCTCGCTCTTGCCACGCGTCGAGGCCGAGCCCCTAGCACAGCTTTGTAACAGGGGCCTTCAGCAACAAGGAGAGCCGATTTACACGGGCAGCAATGAAGCCTCTAGACTCTGCAGCCTGGGCCTACACACAGCAGGCAAACACGGACAAACACCACAATAAACCTAAACATATAAATCTAACCATGGGGCTCTTATGAGTCACCATTTTACGGCTCCCAGCAGTCCCCGGATCAGGCTGCTTGGTTGTTAAACAATTGACACGTATTACCCAAATCAATTAGTTCTTGCTTGTTGTAGAACATGGAAAGCCTTGGCTGCCCCTGCCAGAGCGCAATCCTCATACACGACAACAACGTCAATTCTCATTCAGTCACTTATTCGGGGATTCTTTCCGTCGCAGTCTCGAACTTAACTTTGCCACAACTGCAGGCACATACTTGTTACCTCGCCCTCATTTTGACAGTGTTGCTCGCTTTTCAATGATTTTCGCCATCCTAAAAAGCAACATGCTTCTTTGCAAATCTGCATCACCTTCCTAAAATCTTTCTCGTTTACTGTATGTAACGTGCTCAACCTAATTTGTGAGGCAACAGGTTGGCATGTATGCACAGGTGCCGCGATGCAAAGGAGAAAAAAAAACGGCCATCGTCCCATTTACTAAGTTCATACGTAAGGTGTCTTTTGCTTTCAAGAAAAAGAAGTGCAGTTACTGCCAGCGTTGCTTCTCGTAAGCAACGACGTCTTTACGCACAGCTTGTAGGTTTTCAATACACTTCAATAAAAGGCATTCTAAATGCCAATAGCTCAAACTCATGCAGAAGAGAGCACAGGGAAGAGGAGGGAGCACAGGGAAGAGGAGAGGAGGGAGCACAGGGAAGAGGAGAGGAGGGAGCACAGGGAAGAGGAGAGGAGGGAGCACAGGGAAGAGGAGGGAGCACAGGGAAGAGGAGAGGAGGGAGCACAGGGAAGAGGAGGGGAGGGAGCATGGGGGGAGGGAGCACAGGGGCAGGAAGGGAGCACAGGGGCAGGAAGGGAGCACAGGGGCGGGAAGGGAGCACAAGGGAGGGAAGGGAGCACAAGGGAGGGAAGGGAGCACAAGGGAGGGAAGGGAGCACAAGGGAGGGAAGGGAGCACAAGGGAGGGAAGGGAGCACAAGGGAGGGAAGGGAGCATAGGGGAGGGAACGAAGGTAGACAGGGGAGGAAACAAAGGGAGCACGGGGGAGTGGGTTCCAGCTGAGGAAGAGAAGGGAGCATAGGGGAGAGAAGAGAGCACAGTTGAGGGAGGCAAGGGAGCACAGGGAATGGAGCAGAGGTTGAGGAAAGGACTGTATCCGAGGGGAATGAAGCGCCGGATGAGGGACAGACTGGACAGGACAAGGCCGAGAGTAAGGCAGTCATTTCTTTCATGCACCTCAATGAGACAGAGGGCAGAACAGGTGCGGTAGTAGGAGTGAGGGGCATCAGAAGAAGCTAAGGCACTGGAACAAGAATTCATAAGGAGGGGTGGTGAGCCCAGGAGACACTGACTGCTTACTGGAGGAGGGGACGGACTGGGAGTGTCAACCAATTACTTACGAGCGCAAGTTCTTTCATGTGCCAGTTAAAGGAAATTACAGCAAAATGCACCAAGGTGTTATTTGGGAGTAAACAGACGTAAGACTTTCCAGTGCCATTCCCTCACTTTTTTGTTACTAGACCCACTCCTCAATCTTTTACTATTCCCATGTTCACAGCCTCTCTGCCTCAGTTCACTCTGATGCAGCAACAGATAGATACCTGGGCTAAACTACCCAGGCTAAACATCATATTTTGGGTAGAATCCACTATTTAGAACTCCTACCCTTTCTCTTTAATCTCTACTCCCACTTTACCTCTTATTCATCTGTATTTCCAACCACAATACTGTGGCATTACCCAAAGTTGAACTAGAGCTACCAATGTCCTGGAATTGCTCTGTATTTGGTCACATTGTCTGAGCATTGTTATGCCTTAGTTCTTTAATATGTTGTTTAAATGAAAAATAATTTCCTGGCCCCATTATTACTTCCAGACCCCACTCTCCCGTTCATCCCATTACAAATACCCTGTCCCACCCTTCAGTCAAGGATTCACCATTGCTTTAGTACGGACTGAAGGGGACATATGCTCATAAACAAACATTCAATGCAAACTCTGGGTGGGATTCCCTGGTGTTCAGCTTACAGTGGGCTCTTGCTCACCAATCGCAAAGGAGAGTATCCAGAATCTGCCGACTGGGTGAACATTTTAAATCCTACCAGACTTCTTCACCCTGTCCCAGGGTGCCCAAAAACCATCCGTGACTGCCTGAAGACCACTCCTGACAGTTCTAATCATATTGCAGGAGTCCAATCACAGACGTACTGATAGCAAGAAGCCTCCAGTCCTCCTCAATGCCCCATGTATCCTAGGCGGGTATGGAAATACTAATGTCCAAGTAGTACTTGTAATGGTCACCACACAGGATGTACGACATTACAACGCATGCTTTTACCACACATGCTTTTACCTCGCGGTTTTTACAACGCATACCATTACAACGCATAGCGCTTTGGGGTGCTGGATAGTGAATAGTTTAATTTACTATTCCAACTCCAGTCCCCATGGACACTAGGGAAGGTGTTGGATAGTAAATTAAACGTATTCCCTATCCTAGAGCGCCCCCCAGCGCAATGCGTTGTAATGGTTTGCGTTGTAAAAGCTGCGATGTAAAAGCATTGCGTGGTAAAAGTTGTGTTGTAAGTGATGTTTCCCCACCTCACATGATGTGCATCAGAACTATACTGCGCTTCTGTTCTCACATCTTCGCCTTCCTAGTTAGGTTACCTTGTTCACTCATCCAATCCAACAACCATACCAGGTTAATATCCTACTGCTCCCACGTTTCTTTCTTTGGGTGAGGTTCGCTCTGATCTTTACAGATGTGTTATCAATCAGGTCTATCCGGTCCTGCCACAAACTCCGTGCATGTGTGTTTTGTGGGCAAGATGGGTCAGCAGGTGCTAGTTTTTTTTTTATAAAGTGAGAGTCTGAGGGTCTGTATGTTTTGGTGTGTGGCTGACCGGCATGAGTCCAGGTTCCGAGCAGTAATTATTTTGCTCCAGTTCTTCTGCATTTATGGGGTCCAGACTCTGGACCATTGAATTTTGCAAATTTTTTTTGTTAAAGAAATCATGGAGCACAAGGTCAAGAGTTCTGCATTTTATCCTTCTTTGTCTCCAGAGAGAGTTCAGCCCTCGCCACGGCTCAACCACAGAAGTCACACCACGTCAGCCCACTCTGTCCACTTAGGGGCGATCCCTGCCCTGGGAGCCTTGGCAGGTTTTCTTCTTCATAGAACAGTGTTAGGCTGACCCCATGAGCATCCAGAGGCATCTCCGTGGCACTGTCTCTACACAAGACCTGATCACTTATGGAAAATGAGGAGCTACGGCACTAGATCGATAAATGCACCAATCTGGTAGAGTGAGGGAGCGTTGCCTGAGACACTGAGGGGAGTGATTTGGGCCTTCAACTTTCTTGCCAGGACGCGTTCAGGCATAGTTTCTCACCACAACGCCCTGCTTCAGTCATTAATGCCCTCCCAGAAGCTATGTACCCAAATATCAAACTTCTTTGATGCCTGCATAAAAACGTTGTCGACTCTCTTCATTCTGTGATTCTCCATGGTTAATAATGGACCCTTGGCCCTGCAGGAGGTTCCGTTCCGCTTAACCCCTGCTGTCACTCTTTGCAGGAGTTCGCTCCTAGCTCGCTGGAGGAGTCTGCCCATGCCCTTAGAGATTGAAAATCTGGGCTCCTTCACATCCAAAGCCCCCCTCACATTCTTTTTTCCAACAGAACTGTAATCAAACCCCTCCTAAATCACCTCGTAAAGCAGTCCATTCTCACTGCCACCGTTCCCAGCTGCTGGAAACAGGCCAAATTAATCCTTCACCTACAAAAAAAAGTCAGCTGACAAATCCAACATTTCTAACCGCATACCTATGTCTCTGCTGTCCGCCTTTTCCAAGATATTACGAGAAGCTTATTAATAATAGGCAGCTCGTGTTTTTTGATTTACTAAGAGCAGAACAAGCTGTTACACCCCTTCCAGTTGAGCTTTCGCCCTGGTTCAGCAACACGACCACTCTGCTGGAGGTAGCAGACGCCACTGATATAGCAGTGGAGCAGAGGAAGCAGGTGGCCCGGATTCTCCTTGATCTATGTTCATTCAGCTTTTGACACGGTCTCACACCCTATACTTCGACAGCACCCCAGTGACATAGGGGTCTGTGACCCTGCTTAGGACTTGTTCAGCTCCTTCCTGGCAGCTGGATTTAAATCGGTATGGATGGCTCCATTTACCTTGAAACCTAAAACCATAGTCCTTGGGGTACCTCAAGGGTCTGCATAAGCCCAACATTATTCACTGTCTATATGACCCCACTGGTGACTCTTGTTGAATCTTACAGCATTCAAATTGCCTCATACGCTGATGACACACAATTGCTCCTCACCCTGGATTTAAATTACCCTATAGCGCGGAGCATTTTTAAAGCATGCATGCCATCAGAGTTCACTGGATGCGCAACAATTACCTACAATGTAAAACCAGCAAAACGGAAATCTTGCTCTTTGGGATTCATCCGCCTAGCTGAGAAAATGACATCTGGCCAAATGGTGTTCCGCCTCCACAGCCCCCCCCCCCTCCCCCCAGCAATGTGATAACACTGCCGCTAGGTGGCAAGTGTATTAGGTTTCTGTTTTGGACTCCTAAAGATGCTTAAAAGAAAAAGTTTCTCTATCTTCTCCCACTGCCACAGGCATCAGAAAACAGTGATTCAGGCCCGATTACCTCATGGTCAGATTATGCTAATTCGCTCTATTGGAGTCTACCGGCCTATCTGCTGATGAGACTACAGCTGGTTCACAATGCCGCAGTAACCCCCTACCAACCTTCCAGATCCTTCCGTTCTTCCAGGTCCCTGTTGGTGGGGACTTCTCAATTTAGAAAGAAAAAGTGGGGTGGTAGCTCTTCCTACCTAGCTAGCTGCGAGGGGTTATAAAGACCTCCCGCAGCAGCTCCGCGCCATAGAGGATATCCAAGCCTTTACGAGTTTTCTTAAACCTTGGTTCTTTGGGCTCTATTTTTAGACCATTAGTCAATACAGGATCAGTTTTACTACCCAGCGCCAGGACACTCATGGCATAGCTGTTAAGGATTCCAAATCCCCGAAATTGATAGATAGTTCTCTAACGATCCTACTTCACTTTTAAATCACAAAAACATTCCACTGGAACACCAATATCAGAAATAGTAAAAAAAAATAAAACACCAGAAACTGTAGTTACATCATTAGAGTAGTGACGCGAGGTCCAAGGGACGTGAAGCCCCATTACACTGCAATTAAGTTCCTCCTTTCCCCTAAATGGGTCGTGGCTCTGGAAGCACTGTTGGCAAGCAGTTTCTCATTGCACCCTCATCTCTGTAGGAATTCCCCTACTGCCCCTGCTCCCGTGTCCAGGCCCATGGCTTGGACCTATGTTTACATGTTAGGTGTGTTTTGAGAGGGTCAAACTTGGCACATGAATTTCCTATTTTACCCTTTATCTTTGTCTCTATATCCCCCTTTTTTTCCTTGACTGTTCTGGACTATTTTGTACTGAATCATCCTTTCTCGCAAGTACACCAAGTCCATTTTCTGCTCCTGTCTTGGGCTTCACACTCTGTAGCTTAGCAAACAGACACCTAGGCACAACGTCCATGAATCTGGTCAGTCTTTATTTTTACCACAAATCGTACTTGATTCGGGAGAAGGGTATGAAGAAGGCATCTATAATATAATAATTGCTTTAAACAAAAAAGCAAACAAACACTTGGTTTGGAAAGTGGCCAAGCACGAACATTTATGTAGGACATGACAATTCCTTTTGACTCCTCGGGAATGGAGGGTCAGGGCCTCCCAGAGAAGTAGCACCCAGTCCCCTGCCTCTTCAATCCCCTTGTGAATGCATGGCTAAAGATTCCCACATTGAGTAGGGGCCCTAGAATTGAAACAAATTAGTGATTTTGTCATCTGACACAACTTTTCAGTAGCGCGAGCACATCAATATTCATTCCTCACTCAGTTATGGAATCCTTGAACCAGGCGCACGTCAGGAAGCTCTACAGGGCGTTTCCAGTGGATGATTTATTAGGTAGGTGCTGCCTCTCGCTAGTTGAGCAATGTCTTTTTTTACACAATCAACACTTAGGCACGCATCCATCTCGGCATCAAGCCAATTTCTAATGACTTTTTTGAAGCCATGATAGAAACTTCTTCGCAAAAAGTTTGGAAACTTCTCAAGAATGGGCTTGTGATCAAACTAGACCATGATTAAATGTAGTGATTCCGTTTTAAGGACTATCATTCCCTTTTTAAAAACATAAAAAGTAACAAAGATCTAGAACATTTAGACAACATAGGAGTTCCCACTACCATCAACTATACTTCCATTGCAACACTTCACAGCTTGTCCACATTCTACGGTTCTGAATTGAGGAGAGGTCAGGGTAAAAAGGAATAATCCACTTCCACCAATGAGTTATGCAGCATATACTACAATACAGCTATGACCGCCTTCACCAATATCTCATTCCTCACAAGAATCAAAGGACTATAATTTCCAAAATGCACTGGTGGGAATCGGGTTTTGACACACGATCAAAAATCAAAATGGAGGCAAACTCATGCATCGTAACAGAACATCGAAGGATATCAGATTAAACTGTGGAGGTAGGCCGAGTAGATTCAAATACCAGGATTATATATATGCCATAAAAAGGTGATTGAAGGGTATTCATATGATTCATGATGCAAATTTCAGGATCATGAATTCAATCAAGTCATGGTCAGCGAGGAGCTTCAATACAACTTCTAAATACAATTCCTTTACCATTTAGTGGTATCCAACCATATTAACCTCACCCTATTACTAACCCCAAAATCCTAGGATCTGCTACAATGTGTCAACTTACAACCTTCACAGTCCAACTAATCATTCAAGACCCTTGTATTATAATAATCATAGAAGATAACCCCAGCATAGCCAATCGCACAGGACCTTCACACTGCAGTGAATCACTGACAGCCTACCATTTCATAACATCAGTTACTCAAAACATCAATCACACAAGACTGCCCCACTGCCATTAATTATTAAAACCAACCCAATATGTGAAACCATTCCTTTATGACAACAATGGCAATAACATTCTTCTGTATCCAATCGCACCAGTCCCTGCAACCACATTGGCTTTGCACAAAATATCACTACGTTCACATAAACCATCCTTCTGCAGTGTTCAAACATTGACGACTCCTGCTATGAAAATCAAGGAGGACCTCACCACTGCATTTAAATAGACTAGCTGTTCCCACAGTGCCGATCAACAACCCCTGCAGCTTCTTACTTCTAAACTGTAAAGTCACAGTGGAAGGACGGGGGGGGGGGGGGGACACTTATGAAAGTGTCCCTAGTGAGGACGCCAAATGTGACCAATAGTGCAAAGCGCCCTTAAGGACACCAGAGTGGAATGGGAAGGGAGGGACAGCTGTGGCTTAAGGTTGGTTGCGTAACCAGGTATTGATATTGCATTGATGATCCCTCACAGACCAGAGGGTGTATGTGTGAAACCGAACTAGATAGTAAAACAGATTCATATCAACTATTATCTTCATCTCATAGCACACAGCAGCACTTCATCTGTCCCTGCCCTTCAATTCCATTACTTAGTCCTGCCAGTATCTAATTGTTATCCAACGATCCAGTTACTCATGCAGGGTAATTCCTCTCTAAAAAAAATAAGGCAAAAAAACAATGCATTAAAAGTGGCATTTATCAAGCAGGATTGTTTCCAGTCTCCTTCACTTGTCCAGTCTACCAACACTGTGCAATGAATAATGCGCCCAACTATTCTCAGGATCCGCAACACGCCTGTCTTGCTGCAGTTTCCATCGTTCAACCTCTTTCTGGGTGTTGTCTGCTGATCTAACTACCCCACGGAAGTAGACTCCTCCTGAGCGCCCTCAATGACACGGACATCCTTCTGTCTCTCCTCAAGCACTGTAGGGCCCGCGTAGATCAATACTTGGCCTGACCTCCATTGAATGACTACAGACACAGGTGGTACCCTGAAGAAGAACTCCCTTCCGAGTTACAATGCATAGAGCTTGAAGAAAACTCTCCGGCCAGGAGACCCCCTAATGTGTTTCTACTTACCCTTGCTCCCCAGGTCTGCCTCTCCTCGCCAACTGAAGAGACCCCCTTTTCCTTGGTGAAGGGGGCACTGCCTCCCTGTGAGTGTGGCAGGTCTCGCTTCCGTTTGTAGCTCCATGTCCTTCCTCGAGTGGCTCCTAAGCTCTTCTGTCAGCTCTCCACTCTCCTCCTCATTTATTTCACACATCCTCCCCTCCCAGCTCATTTCTCACACTCGTCCATAGCACAGCCTGTAATCAGCACCAAGGGTGGAGCGCGACACGCGCTGACGTGTTGCCTGAAACCGCAGACTTCCCCACAAGATGAAATGAAGAGGAGCGGCCGGCTCTATCGTGTCAGGACAGGTTGACAATTTCAATTAGAGTCTGAGCGATACAGGGGGATATGGAGGTGAGGTGGGTGTGAGGGAAGAGCCAAGTGAAGAGAAAACAGTCTTCACGCTGAAACAGCATGGCCACTTCCCACAGTTGAGCTTCAACCCAAGTTTCACCAGGGAACAGGTGAGTACTTGGGGGCGGGCCTGGTTTTGAATCCCACCCATGGATGTTTGCAGGCTTTTACAGAAAAAAGAAATGGCGAGAGTGGTATGGACAAGAGAAGAGAATTTTGGAAGAAGCAATTAGAAAAGAGAGTGAAGTTCAGCAAAAATATGCTCAAACAGCTTAGAACTGTGTTCTGGTAAAGGGGTGCAATTGTACTAAATATAGATTTTCTGTGTTGCTGATTATGAAAATTACGGTCTTTGCTGCTAGAATGTGATTGGACAATCGGTGTCTTCTGGATATGCAAGAATGCCAACTTACTCCTGCTTTAAAAGTTAGGACAAACCTCTAGACCAGCAGTTCTTAGCTTTTTGACTATTGTGGACCCCCAATGAATCACTACTGGAAACCGGGGACCGCCGTCTAAACAATTTCTAAGATATGAACCACAAAATACACAAAAGGTATACATCAAACAAATATACAAATTACTACATTTATATAAAAATAGGAATTTTAGTGGTACGGTTGGAACGTTCAAATAGTTGGCCTCTTCGCTTAAAGAGGTAGCAACGTGCTAGACTCTACCTATCACTATCTTTAAGGCTCCTTTTGTCAGTGCATAGCGGGTCTTAAATGGAGGACACCAATCACCCATACTAGATTCTGCTGCTGTACTTGAGCTGCTACCATGAATCAACATAAGTATACCCACTGATTTTTTAACCTCCAATTTCAGATTACCTCACATTTATAGAGATTTTTGAAATGTTCAATGTTAATATACACTGGTGTATTCTGCTAAAAGTATGTAACTGTGAACCCTATGTTAAGAACCGCAACTCTAGATACCGGATTCTAGAAGAGCATTGCTGCTGTGACCTGGAGAAGAGGCAGCTGGGCAAGAGAGAGATATTCGCCTTTAAAAAAAAAAAAAAAAGATGTAACAGTTTTATGTCTAGTCAGATGACTTATGATACTTTTTTCTTATTTTGTTTTTGTTATGGTAGGGGGCTGCCTGACTAATTGAAACGTTTGCCAAGCATAAAGATGTACACAAACTTGTTCCCCCCGAAGAAGGGTTATTCTGACCCAAAATGCATTGGGGCAGTTATGAATTAAATTATTATGCCAGTATTTGTTGTGAGGGGTAGAACCTTCATATTGTACAACATGTAACATTGTTTTCTTAGATTTATAAAAGTGTATATGCACAAAATGGATTACTAATTGAGGATATAAAGACATACTGAAAAGAAAAATAGTGTTGATCACATTTTGGATAAAAGCCTTATGTTGTGTGTTTAGTGTTAGAAATGTGCAAAATTCATCAGCAAAAACCTTATGGACTATAGCTGTGCGCTGTGAAGAGGACAGATTTTGTCTGTCCCTGTATTATAGTGACAAGAGAAAGATGACCAATGACCTACCAGCAGAAGGCACAGTTCACTGAAAAAAACATAACCCCCAGTAGCCATAAGGGCAGAGTCTGACATGCATCCTAGATTAGTAAACAAAAGCAACCGAATGGGCGTAGTTTGGAGACCTGCAGATGCACATTCCAGGATCCCCTATGGTGAGACAGAATCACCCCAGCCTGCCCTGTACCGACTACTCAGGATGAACACATCTCATAGGTTTCAGGCCCAGAAAGCCACGGGGGGGGGGGGTTCCGCGCTACTCCTGCCCTTGAGATAGTAGTTCACTGGTGCCCCGATTCCAAGCCTTACCATTTTGGCGCTACATTTGCCTAAAGTATTAGTCTGCTCCAAATCCTAGTTCACATTTGTTAATGATGGCTGCCCAGTAGCTCCCTACCTAGGCCGAGATGCTTTCTTCATTTGGCCTGGTTTTGGCCTCGCTCCAGTTTAAGCAGTAGTTTTTTTTGCACTTTACAGGTTTTCACGGTTTTGCTGGCTTACTATCCCCCCACCCCCTTCCCATGCTCGCCGAGTTTCTCTACCTGCACCCTGGGGCGTCAAACTAAAACTTGTATAAGCACCAGTGCTTGAAATGGGAAAACAGTGCAGGTTGTTTCTGATAAGTGCTGGTATTCTCCAATTAAAAGAAATACACTTCTCTTGAGAAGTGCCGCTACTCTGCCTCGCAAAATTAAAAAAAAGTAACGGTACTCAGTACTGTCCCATTTAAATCACCGATAAGCACTCTAATTGAGATTTGTGTCGCATCTCTGCCACTGAATGTGCGTTTTTGTGTCTATTTAAACACACTAGTTTTGCTACCTTTGAATGATCTGTTGAGTTTGTGAATGCGGTTTACGAGTCTCTAACCTGTTCCACCTCCTAGCTTATGCAATTAAATCCAGCTGGAGGACTTTTTAAAAGGTATTCACAGCTCAAAATGAAACGACAGAAATGCCACCGGTAGGCGTCGACGGTATGTGTCAATCGATCTGGCAGCACTCAAAGCACAAAGAAGAAAGGGTGAAAAGGCGATGGATGCGCCGTAGGTTCAAAGAGCCAGCCAGCAACAGAGGTCCCACACACACCCAAGCCCCGGTCCTGCTGCAGAGCGCGGGTGAGGCGGGCGCCGAGGGGACAGCCCGCAGGGCCCATCCCAGCACGATCAATGGGAGGTACAGGGCCCAGACTTCAAAGTGGGAGCTGGGTCGGGGGGGGGGGAGGAGGATTAAAATACAGGGTGCAGCACTCCCTACCGCTTCTAGGAGCTGTACTCATCACGGATTAACTAACCGGCAGTCTTAAGAAGAATGAATCCCGATCGCTGCAAACACAGGGCACGTGCTCCCTCAATCGCATTTCATTCTGGAGCTGTTCCCAGTGTGGCCCATCAGACCCCCTTACAAGCCTCAGACTGAAGTCATACCTCTTTGATGATTCAACTTCGTCTTCCAGAGACTCCCTTGAGGCCTTCCGTCTCACAGCCGTGTAGGGCTACGCACTGTGTTTCGTCACATCTACATGAAGGTTCTATATGAAAACGCACAGGACTTCGAACCACTACAGGCCAGCGAATCGGCACATCTGTTTTTTAAATTTTCGGGTGAAGAACCCATCCGAACACTTAAGGACACCGGACCGGGACAGGAGTGAAACACTCATTCACAAAACTTGCTCCCAGCACGTGTTTTGCAACAAGCGCTCTGTCAGATATCCAGGCTGCTTTAATGTGGAACTTCCCTGTCAATCAAAACGGTGTGAGTGAGTCCTGTGTCATCTACCTGGAATCTCTTCAAAATAAAAGAGAACATTGTCTTATCGTAACAAGGGGGGGTGAGAAGGGAATAGAGGAAGAAAAAGACAGTGGGAAAAGAAGCATGGGCTAGGAGTGGAAGGAGAGAAACATTTTGCGCAATCCAACATTTCCTGGTCATTTTTGTTCAGGTTCTAGAGTCAGTACTTGAAATGGAAAAATAGAACTTCCATTTCTGAGAATTGCCGGCACTCTCCAATTAAAAGTATTACGTTTCTCTTAAGAGGTGCATGTACTCTCCCTCTCAAAATAAACAAGCATTTGAAATGCAATAGGTCGAGCATTTACGAGAGTTTAAGCTATTGGTATTGTAAATGATAATGCCTTTTATGTATATTTTAAAAACCAAAACATAAATAAAAGTCATTGTCATTTACAATGCAATAGCTAAAACTCGCGTAAATGCGATAACTATTGCATTGCCAATGCTTGTTTAGAAAATAAGAGTGATGCTGATGCTAAGTTTGCGCTGGTCACTGTGAGAGACGTGGGGAGTGAGCATGTCAGGGGACAGGCGAATATGCTGAGAACGGATTTGGTGCATTTCAGCGAGTGTATATGGGAATCTGACGGGGGTTGGTGGAGGGAAGAGAAACCAAGCTAGGCTAAGAAAGAGGCATAACAAGAGGGGCTGTTTTCAAAGGGTGATAAAGAGTGGAATGAATGGGTAGGGACGGGATGTAAGAAAGAGGCGGTGAAGAAGGGAGTGACTTCAGAGAAAGAACGGAGTGGGTTAGCGGCAAGGTGAGCTCTGAGGTAAAACAGGAATAAAAAGGACGTGTGGTCTCTTGGCTACATGCAGAGACGGAATAGAAATGATGGATAGACCTCAGTTGACAATAGAAAATGGATCGGAAGTGGTTCAGGGCCTCTCAGCTGGTGGAAGATGATTTGTTAGCGATGTGGGGCCTGTTAGCTGAGAGTGAAATTGCAATGTAGACTATACATGGCTTGTTAGTGAGGTACAGCTGGAGTCGAAGTATTTCAAGGCCTCTTGGCTGACCATAGAGCTTGAAGGAGAAGTAAAGCAGGGCCTCTCAGCAGGAGATAAACCTGGAATGGAAGTGTGCACAGCCTCTCAGCTGATCGGGAATCAATGCAGAGCCTTTCTGCAGGAGGACGACCTGGTAAGGGAAGTGGTGCAGGGCCTCTCAGCATGAAGCAGTAATGCATTTGGATGTGGTGTAAGGCCTCTTAGCTGGAGTAGCGCTGTAATGAGAATGGATGCATGACCTCTCGAGTGGAGTAGCACTGCATTTTGGAGTGGTGCAGAGCCTCTCAGCTGGAGCCCTGCTGCAATGAGGAGCGATGCACGGCCTCTCGAGTGGAGTAGCGCTACATTTGGGAGTTATGCAAGGCCTCTCAGCTGGAGTTGCGTTTGGATGGGAATTGAGGCAGGGCCTCTCAGCTGGATTGCCTAATAGGACGCTGTGCACAAAGGCCTGCCGGTACCCTTGAGTGGCGCGAGGCATGTGAAGATACTTCACTGAGACAGACACACTAATCAGAGCAGGTGACCGCCAGGATCGCGATCCGCGCCATAAACAAAACAAATAAAGAAAACAAGAAGATCATTCCCTCAGTTTCTGAGCTTTTTAGTGGCGACGGGCTGGTCTGTCAGCTCCAGCATCCTCCACTGGATCAGTTGTGCCTCATCCATGCTGCCAAGACTGCCCTGGGAGTGTCCGCTTTAAACCAACTGCTGAGCATGATGTTGTAGTGGCGGTCATTGTTGGTGCATTATTTCCGCTGCAGTTTGAGGTGGGTGAGCAGTGTCCTGGTCCCACCTCCCTTGGACTGCGATTTTGAGAAGTTGTAGTTACAGTGCACACGGCGGCCGTGTGAAGTTCAGCATTGAGTCACTGCGCCCGATCTACTGTAGAAACACACGTTACATGTGCCACAGAGCAACCATTTTCATTTGGGTTTGTGAAAGTGATGAACAACACCTAATTAACCAAGCCCCGGAGAAGCTGTGCGCGTGCACAATCTGCTGTCCGGGCAGGCACAGCAAAGAGGCGACAGGGAGGGAACCAACATGCCTCCCTTCCAATCTAAAGCACGCATTTTGACCGTGAGCCAATGAGAAGTAGAGGCGGAGCTTCCACCCCGCTTCATCAAGCAAAGCGACAATAGATCTCGCAAGCAAACAGCGCATGCGCTGCATCGCTAGGCGAGACCTAAAAAGGACTGCCCATTTAATGCATAGTCTCCACCACCCACAGGCTACCACCTGCGCCTCATCCCTGGTGGCCAGTGGTAGGCCGTAGGTAGGTTTGTTCATCCGTCGCTTTATTGATTTTATTGTATTGCCTGTATTTTCACTGTTGTGTCTGTGACTGCTGTTGTGTGTCTTCCCCCGCTGCCTGTATGTGGTCCATGCCCCTTTTTCTTCCCTCTGTTCCCCTCGCTGTCCCGGTGCTCTCTCTGCCCAATCTTCCCTTCTGTTCCCCTCGCTGCCCCCGTGTCTCTGCCCGGTTTTCCCTTCTGTTCCCCTCGCTGCCCCCGTGTCTCTCTGCCTGTTCTGCCCTCTGTTCCACTCGTTTTCCCCTAGTTTTTGTGCCTTTCTGCCCTTTGTTCCACTTGTTTTTCCCTCGTTTTTTGTGCCCTTCTGCCCTCTGTTCCACACGTTTTTTTGAGCCCTTCTGCCCTCTGTGCCACTCGTTTTTCCCTCGTTTGTGCCCCTTTTGCCTTCTGTTCCATTCGTTTTTTGTGCCCTTTTGCCTTCTATGCCACTCGTTTTACCCTCGATTTTTGTGCCCCTTTTCGTTTTGTTACTTTTGTTGTCCCTCACCGCTGCGGCCCGCCCCCCTGACTGCCCAGCTGCTCCGACCTCCCACCTCCCCATATATGCCAGCCACTGCGCGGCCGTGCCGCTGGCGCGCAGTAGGCGCACCTGAGTCGATACTCGTCTGCGCCTGGACCGCGCCCAGCGCCAGAAACCCTGGCCCCCGCACGCGCCACGATGACTGCCGCCACTACGACGCCAGCACTCTGCACGCTCTCAACTCCGGACGGAGCCACGCCTGCTTCAAGGCCGCCCCAAAACGCACACAAGGCCCCTTCACCTGCAGGAACTGCAGCTACACCAGCCTCACAACCGACGAACCACCCGCAAAGAAAGACCCCAACCACCTCCGATGCATACTACTGAACACCCGCTCCGCACGCAAGCATGCCGTCGGGCTCTGGGACCTGCTCGACACAACATCCCTGGACGTCGCCTTCCTGACAGAGACCTGGTTTAACGACTCCTCCGCACCAGACATCACCATAGCCATCCCAGACGGCTACAAGATCACCCGCAGAGACCGCACCGTCGGAGTAAGAATCGTCATCGTCCACAAGAACAGCATCAGGGTCTCGACTAGCACCGACGACGCGCTCACCACCGCCGAACACATGCATTTCCAGATCCACACAGTCCCTAATTCCAACCTCAGAGGCACCCTCGTCTACCGCCCCCCCGGACCCCGCCCCCAGTTCAGCGACTCCATCGCCGACTTGATCAGCACGCACACCCTGACCTCCACCGACTACATCCTCCTCAGAGACCTGAACTTTCACCTTGAGAACAACAACTCCACAACCCTGATCGATAACCTTGCCAACCTCGGACTGAAGCAACTCGTCACAACGCCCACCCACTCCGCCGGCCACACGCTCGACCCAGTCTTCTCCTTAAGCCCATACGTCTCCATCAGCCACACCACCAAACTCCCCTGGACTGACCACCCCTGCATCCACTTCGCCTTCCAGAAACCCACCACACACCACTGCACCCAACAGATCTCCAGCCGCTGCTGGAGCAAAATCACCGAAGACCAACTACACGCAAACCTCGCTCTCAGCCCACCCACCGAACCCTCCAACACCGACGATGCTACCCACAGCCTCAGACGCTGGATCGAGGACTGCGCCAACACCCTTGCCCCACTGAAGGTACACCCCCACAGAGACACCAAGAAGAGGGCCAGCTGGTTCACCCCAGAACTCCTAGCCTCCAAGCAAGCCTGCCGGAAACTAGAGAAGAAATGGCACAGTGAACAAACTCCAGACAGCCACGCAGCACACAACTACTACCACCTCATCAGGGCGGCCAAGAGGAACTCCTTCAAAGACCGCCTCGACAACAACGCACACAATAGCAAGGAGCTCTTCAACATCGTGAAGGAACTCTCCAACCCCAGCTCCAACACCAACGACATCCCGCCGTCGCAAGCCCTGTGAGACTCCCTCGCCACCTTCTTCCACTGCAAGATAGCAGACATCCACGACAGTTTCAACACCCAGACAGCCCCAACAGACCGCAACACAACAGACCCTCCGTACACCATCGACCACGACCCCCTGCTAACCTGGGTCAGCGTGAGCATCGATGACACCATCAAGACCATGCGCTCAATCCACTCCAGCTCTCTGTCGGACCAATTTCCGCACCGCGTCTTCAACAGAGCAAGCAGCACCATCGCACCCCACCTGCGCAACGTCATCAATCTCTCTCTCGAGACCGCGACTTTCTCAGAGATCTTGAAACACGCCGAGATCAACGCCCTACAAAAAAAAACTAAGGCAGACCCAAGAGACCTCAAGAACTTCCGGCCCATCTCTCTGCTCCCCTTCCCGGCCAAGGTCATCGAGAAAACCATCAACAGACCGCTAACCAGATACATCGAAGAAAACAGAATCCTGGACCCTTCCCAGTCAGGGTTCCGCAGCAACCACAGTACCGAGACTGCCCTCGCCAACAACGACATCAGGAGACCGCAGCACTCATCCTCCTAGACCTCTCTGCCGCCTTCGACACCGTCTGCCACCGCACACTACACACACGCCTCCACGCCGCAGGGATCCGAGACAAAGCCTCTGGATTGGACCACCTCCTCTCTCTCCGGCAGAACCCAGAGCGTCCGCCTTCCCCCATCCTGTTCCACAGCCTCCGAGATCATCTGCGGCATACCCCAGGGATCCTCCCTCAGCCTGACGCTGTTCAACATTTACATTGCCCCGCATGCACACGTAGCCCGGCCTCAACATAATCTCCTACACCGACGACACTTAGTTGATCCGCTCCCTCACCAAGGACCCCATCACAGCCAAAGCCAACCTCCACGAAGGAATGAAGGCCGTCGCCGACTGGCTGAAGATCAGCCGTCTGAAGCTGAACTCTGACAAGACAGAGGTCCTCATCCTCGGCTCCAACCCTTCAGTCTGGGATGACTCCTGGTGGCCGACAGCACTGGGGGCAGCCCGACACCCACCGACCACGCTCGCAACCTGGGAATCATCCTCGCCTCAACGCTCTCAATGACCAAGCAAGTCAACGCCGTCTCCTCCTCCTGCTTCAAAACCCTCCGCATGCTCCGCAAGATCTACAGATGGATCCCGACAGATACAAGAAAGACAGTCACCCAGGCCCTCGTCAGCAGCAGACAGACTACGGAAACGGCCTCTGCGCGGGAGCCCCGACCAAGCTCATCAAACGACTACAACGCATCCAAAATTCCTCGGCATGACTGATCCTCGACGTACCACGCCACAACCACATCACCCCCCACCTGAGAAACTTACACTGGCTTCCCATCAACAAGAGGATATCCTTCAAGCTGACAATCCACACAAGGCACTCCACAAGACTAGCCCAGCCTACCTCAACAGACGGCTCTCCTACAACCCCAACTGCCAGCTACGCTCTGCCGACCTGCATCCGAAGAACAACCACCGTTGGGAGATCCTTCTACCACCTCGCCGCCAAAACATGGAACACCCTCCCACTGAGCCTACGACAGACCCAAGACCTGCTGACCTTCAGGAGGATACTCAAGACCTGGCTGCTGAATCAGTGGCGGCTCCCCAACCAGCGCCTGGAGACCCTCGAGGGTATGTAGTGCGCTTTACAAATGATTGATTGATAGTCTACGACTGGACTGCTTGATGAGAATACACCCCCGTGGCTTACTGGGTGGGTGTTGGATTTATATGTATGCAGTGATGAGGCTGCCTCTCGGTGGTGTGGTGCTGCAGAAGCCAGTTCAGACAAGACCACCCCTTCACAAGGGCAAGTACACAATAACTGCTCAACAGCAGCTGCACCTAGGGCTGCCCCAGAGAAGCTGCAAGCCTCTGTCTTGAGGTCACATGCTGCTCTAGGAGATGAGCGCACTAGCAATGCCAGGCCAGCTTCAATTTTTGGGCCTGGTCAGTGAAGAGCAGGTCGAATTTAATGGCACTTGCATTTAGGCATTTCATTTAGAAAAAACATTACAAAAACCTGGGTTAAATATTTGAATTGATCTCAAGCCTGATATTACTTGCGCTCCATTCTAGACATTTTCGTGTGCTCATTCTACCACTCCAGAATGAGACACGGTCCTGCTCCAATAGGAACAGTTCAGCCGATTGGCTAGTCAAGTCCCCTCTAACCAGGAGCACACAACATCTCAAACCAGCTTGGAGCTTGTTGGCTTCATCGTGGACAGGACCGAAGGCTGGGCCTACCTGCTGAGTTTAGGCCACATGCTTCCTACGCAATAGGATCCAATCTGCACCTTGATCAGGCCAAATGGGTTAAAACCAGTTTGGGGTTGCACATGTTCCTGTTTAAAGGGAAAGTGTCTTGGCAGTTTGGGCTGCATCATTCCCATTGTAGCACGATCTTGGCGGGCTCTTATGGACTGAGCTTCTGAGCAGCAGTGCTTGGTGAAGGTGCGTTCCCTCTGCATGGCTTCTTTGCATTAGTCAAACAGGTAAAATTAGCTCAGCGCCTTGTAAATCTCTTCAAAATAAGTTTGGATGAAGGAAGCTGTACAGTTTTCCCCCGATACAGCATGATTCAAAACGGGTGGAAAATGACAAAAGTGCCCCCCTCCTATAACCTCAGGATCCCATCTCAGACTCCATTCCAGCATCGGCATTAATGTGTTACTGCCGTATCTTGAGTTTCTCCTCACCTATTCTGTGTCAGAGTTTAGGTGAAACCCTTAAGAAGTGCTAACACCCGGTATGTCTTCTGAGATAGCCAATAAAACCCTTCAATAAGAGAGAAGAGCTTAGGGTTAACTGGCCACGAAAACCCAGTGGTCAAAACCTATCATCCTCTAGAGGTGTAACAGAGTTGCGTATGGCAGCTCCGGGAATAGTCTAACTGCACAAGTGAGTAAGCTTACTCCCAGTACATAAGGGATACACCCACACCACGATCTAACTTAGAGCCTGGAACCCAACCAAAAAAAGCTTCACACACCCTCGGTCTTTTTCATCACTTCTTGGTCTCCAGTTTGATTGTGACCTAGGCACGGGTGTGCCAAGAACAGGGGATGGTGAGCTTGTCAGCAAGGCGTGCCAGTGGTGATGGCTTTGAAGATGGTGCGGCTGGTTTGGAAGATGGTGCCAGCTGGCAAATGCAACCAGAGGAGTTCCACCAGGGTGGTGATTATCTGCAAGACAAGGGTTTTCCATAATGCACAGGTCTTGAGGCTATTCACCTTGAGTTAGGGATGAGTTCACCTTACACTAAAAGACAGGCTGATAGTGCAGTCTTTTTCATCTCTTTAATGAGGGGGGAAGTCACCTTAGCTAAATAGTATATGAATTATGGATGCATGTAGAAATTGACTGGAACTGCAGGCTTTGTGAATTAAAATAAATCTCATAATGTATTGTGGGGATAACATATTTATATGTATTTTTATGTTTTTTAGATAATTTACTTTTAACATTGAGAACGATAAAAAAGACAACTAAGCATTGTGTCTTGAAAAAGGTGGTGCATATCAGGCAGCACACCAAAACGCGTCAACGCTATTGTTTTTATTAAATCCGAGGAACTTATGTACTGTCATTTGCTAATATTAGCTTGACGTGGTCTCTAGGTTCTAACGGATTAATTAGTTTGGATGTTTTTCGAAATTAATCACTTCACTAGGTCTCTTCTTTGTTATGTATTTTAATGTATTATGATCGCCTTGCTTAAGGATTACGAATGTGTAATTCATTTCTCATTGTGCTTTTAACGGTTTTATTGATTACGCAATAAATTCTGAATATTTTTTGACAATTTGAGAGTCGCATTTGCAATAGGTTTATATTTATAATCGGGGAGAACCCCTTTCTGTGGCACAAGTGTGGATGCAGTGGTGTATGAGTTTGGATGACGAATAGTGGCAGTAAGTCCAAGGGAAATTTTACTTTACACTGCTTGTAGAATAAGACACGCAACTCCATTTTTATTTAAAAGGTATGATAAGCAGAATATGTTGTACAGCGTTGTAATTCCTAACAATGTGTCCATAAATAATACCGCAATTAGGGGAAACAACGTTTTTAGGAGAACCGATAATTTATTAAAACTAAATGTATATTCATTTATTTTTATAGGCTTAAGCTGGAGAATGGAAAGGAAGAGAATTTGTCTTTCAATACAAAATGTTATGCTACTTTGTCACTGGATTTTGAGATTAAGGTTATTTTATTCTGTTCATTACATATCAAACAGAGGGTTCAAGCTCAATTTTGGTAAATGCCACTCGAATCTTGCCTCATTTTCTAGCCCACAGATTGTTATGTCCGTTGGAGTTACTGGAGAGTAAGGAATTTTTTAAACCAACATTCTAAGAGCGGGTCTGAAGACATTGAATATGGCTTTTCACTATCTATTCACACTTCACTCAGAAAAAGTTGCACTTTAAATCCTTTCCTAATGTTTTTTAAGGGGGACTTTTTAGTCCGTTTTAATGAGATAAATTGCAAATTAATTATTTCATTTGCACTCATTTTAATTTGTTTGTTTAAATGGACAATGAAAGTCTAATAAAAGTTTGTTTATTATTAAGATAAAGATGAGTGACCACATTTCCTCAAAACTTTGTCGAGACTTTCTGGTTCATGCACAGTGTCCTTAAAAAGGGGTGAAGAAGTGTTGAGTCTAGGAGGCTATGGAGCAAGAAGGTATTGCCACTAACTAGATGAAAGGGGAAACATCCTTTACGACAACTTTTACCACGCAGTGCCTTTACAACTCAGGTTTTTCAACGCAAGTCATTACGACGAATTGCGCTGGGGGGCGCTCTAGGATAGGTAATAGTTTAATTTACTATCTAACACCTTCCCTACTACCCAGAGGGACTGGAGTTGGAATAGTAAATTAAACTATTCACTATCCAGCACCCCTCAACGCAAGTTGTTGTAACGACTTGCGTTGAAAAACTTGCGTTGTAAAGGCATGCGTAGTGAAAAAGCATGCGTTGAAACAACGTACATCCGATGAAAGACTACAAGGACTTGGATGGCAGTTCTGAAACTGATTTCAAGACTGAACAGTTTCACTTTCTAAAGCAGAACGAGCTGGCTTGTACCAGGCTGCCTTATTTTTCTTGAATTTGTGTTCAAGGGGGTGGGCGTCGATTTCCTGGAAGGCATAGACAGTTGGCATTGGGTGAAAGTTAGGGTTTGAATAGGTCTAGAGACATGTTGTTGAGCCCGGTTTGGACTAACTGTTGCTCGTTGTTCTTGACAAACGGCAGTAATTCTGTTTTGGTGGGTTTAAGCTTCAGGTATGTGCTAGGCACCTAGGTTTGTATTATGTGCAAACAGTGTTTGAGGCACTGGATGTCCGACACACAGAGTACAATCAAATACAGTTGTGTGTTGTCAGGATATTGGTGATTTTGATGCAGTGAGTAGAGTCCAAAGGGGCTCCATGTAGAGATTGAAGATGACAGGACAAGAAGTGAACTTTGGGGAAGTCCGAAGGCGATTGCGATCTTCTGGAACCAAGAGGTCCCCATGTAAACAAACTGGTGTTAGTAGTACAGTTAGGAGGAGCACCATTGTAGGAAATTTGGCTGTTGGTTGACTGGGTTGTGAGCCCTGGTCAAGCAGAAACCACAATTCTGGTCAGGGTGAGGCACAAGCCAACCCTAAATTAACCTGTGCTCAACCCTTTGGTAGCTTGGTACAGAGACGTCAGGCATAATTCAGAGGAAATGTGTAACATATTTCTGCAACACTTTAAATAACAAAAAACACCACACAAAAAGGATCCCACATCAAGTTAGAAAAATTAAACTTCCTTTAATAAATAAAACACCACCAAAACAACAAAAATCCAATCAGTAGAGCCGGTGGTATGCAATTTTAAAGATTTAGGTGAAAATAGCACCAAAAGGCACAAAGCACCAACTGTGTATATCTGGTTGTACTGGACCAGGACAAAGTCACAAGTTCAGTCTGACCGCGAAGGAGCATGGGTCGGCTACAGGGACCCCAGTTAGGCAAGTTGAACAGAATACCTTAAATCCAGGTTTGCAGAGCATTAAGAGGATCTGCATCGGAGATGCGTAGTGCAGCTGAAGCAATGCGTCAGTTCCGAAGTGCAGCGTGGATGCGATGGGAGTCCTGCTTAGTCGCCGAGGATCCAGTTGACAGGCCTTGCAATGAGTAGTCTGATGGGGACTGCAGTTGGGGAGATTCATGGGTTCCCTGGAGCTGCATTGTGTAGTCAGTCATCGTCGAGGCTGCTGTCAATGAGATGACAGGGCCCTGCAGTGAGGATGCATCACTTAACAGCTGCTCCAATGGGCTGCGATGCAGGTCTTTGCGACGGGTTCAAGCTATGAAGCAGCAGCAATGTGTTGGTTCTCCTAGGGATTACATTGTGCACCAGAGGAGAAGTGTTGGTTTAGCTGAATCCACAGTGGCTGGCAAAGCACCTTAACCCCACTTGCAAGGGTCCAGAACAGGGATGGCACCATTTGGTAGGGTAGACTCACAGAAGGCAGAGTCCAAGTGCAAGTTTGTTGGAGGCCTGTTAAGTCCCCAAGGCTTCAGATCAGGAGGACAGCCAACTTGGAGTCAACTGTGGACATCTGGTTACGCTGGACCAGGGCAAAGACATAAGTTCAGGCCGACAGCAATCAAGTGTTGGCTGACTGCACAGACCACAGTTAGGCCCTCAGAAACGAGTACCTCAAGTCCTGGTTTGTGGAGCGTTGAGAGGATCTGCAGAGATTTGTTGTGCAGCAGCAGCAATGCAGCTGTTCCAATATGCAGCTAGGCTGCGATGCGAGGGCCTACATAGTCAATGAGGATCCAGTCGAAAGGACTTGCAATGCAAAGTCCGGTGTCAAGGATGCATAGCCATTCAGGGCAGTGCATTGGTTCCGAGGAGCCACAAGGGTACAATAAAGATTCTGGTGTCGTCGCCGAGATGCGAAAGCCTTGCACCAAGGATGCGTCGTTCAGCAGCAGTTCCTCTGTCTGCGATGCAGGTCTTTGGGACTGGTCCAATCGATGCAGCACCGGCGATGCATCAGTTACACTGGATCAACAAAGGTTGGCAGAGCACCTTAAGCCCACTTCTAATGGTTCAGGACTGAGGAGGCACCACTTGGCAGGGTAGACTCACAGATGGCAGAGTCGAAGTTCAAGGATGTTGGAAGCCTGTTATTCCCCAGAGGCTTAAGATCAGGCAGCTGGTCAACTATCCTTTGGAGTAATTCTGTGTGCTGGATTCAAGAACTGCAGTTCTAGTCCTCCTCACCCATGCAGGAGGGCAGCAGGTCAACAGTCCTTCAGAGCAGCCGTCCTTTCAGCAGCAAAGCAGTCTTTCCTGCCAGAGTATCCACAGGTCCAGATGTGTACTTAAGTGGTGGTGTCGGAGGTCCAGTATTTATACCCAATTGTGACTTTGAAGTGAGGAGAAGCTTCTAGAGGTATGCCTCTACAGTGCACAAGTGCCCTGCCTTCCTGGCCCAGGCTCCAAACTAACTACAGAGATTCTGCAGCCCTTTGTGTGAAGACAGGACAGAGCCTATTCAGGTGTAAGTGGGGCTAGGCCCAGCTCCTCCCTCACATCCTGCCAGTGATAGACCATCCAGTCACACCTATGCTCCCAATGTTGCATGGATGCCTATAAGGAATACTCAAAGCCCAAACGTCAACTCCACCCAGTCACGTGACCAAAAGACAGGCTACAGGCACCAACTTGCTAAGGCAAGAAAATGCCAACTTTCTAAAAGTGGCATTTTCAAACTTGTAATTTAAGATCCGACTGCACCGTGAGCTAGGATTCTTCCTTACAATTCAAGGGACGCCAAACATAAACTAGTCATCTATTCCCATTTCGAAATTACACGTATAAAAGTTAATAAGGCAACTCAAATGTTATTGTATGTGAGAGGTAGGCCTTGCAGCAGTACAACACAAATTTAAGAGCTTTTCACTACCAGGACATGTAAAACTTAAAAGTATGTGTCCTACTTTGTAAGTACATTGCACACTGCCCTCCGTTCAGGGCCTACTCTACGGGTGACGCGTGTATTAAAAAGGAATATTTGGGCCTTGGCAAAAGGTTTACTTTGCCAGGTTGAAATGGAATTTTAAAACTGCACATACACAGGCTGCAATGGCAGGCCAGAGACATGTTTAAAGTGCTACTAGGTGGCATAATCAGCGCTGCAGGTCCACTAGTAACATTTTATTTACAGGCCCTGGGGACTGGTAGTGCCAGTTTATTAGGGTCTTATACAAGTAAATTAAATATGCCAATTGAGTAGAAGTCAATCTGAAGTTTTCAAGAGAGTGCACAAGGACTTTAGCACTGATTAGCAGTGGTAAAGTGCGCCAAATCCCAAGGCAAGAAAAAACGAAGTCACCAAATATAGGAGATCTTAAGGCAAAAAGTTAGGGGGAAAACTACAGCCAGGATGTTAGGTCCAACAACAATAGAAGGAGGTTTCTTGCGAATCCCATTCAAGATTTCAGGATGTGTACGAGGGTGAGGTGATCTGCGGAGTTAAAGGCAGTTGAGAGGTCCAGTAATATCAGCAGTCAGCGCAGCGAAAGATGTTTCCATTTCTATTGACAGGTCTCAGTGATGGAAATGAAAGTGAACAGCAGCCATCTTGTCAGAGTGCAAGCCAAGATCTTAACCCAGGGCATATCTTTGCAGTGGCGTACATGCAAATCTTGCTACACAACAGTTCCTAAGATGGACAAGATTCAAGTCAAAACATCGACTGCGCAACATATTTGAGACTCCGACTGCTTCATTCGGTACGCTTACATAGAAATTATCATATTAGGATTTGGGGTTTGTTAGAGCACAAATAAACAGCAAGATCGCGCTCTGGGAGAATCTTCCTTACAGCAGAAATCAAGGTCTTCATAAATAGTAGTATCCCCAGCACCGACTTTTGCTGCTCACACCTGCTCAATAGGGTGAAGAAGCAAATCCGACTTTATTCTCCTAAAATCATTTGCCTCTTTGTGAAGGTTTACAGCGGGGGATGACTTTGTCCTCGTAGTGCTGGTTGTTTTACAACGAAGAGTCAGGAGAAAGGAGCCATGAAGTGTTTATCAATGCACTAAGGAAAACAGAAATGTAAGGCTGCAAGAGAGTGAAGAGCGGGGGAGGTACAGACTAAAGTATGCAAAGCCAATCCGCTGCATGAATTATTCATACACCGGTGGATTGCAACTTTCCAAACTCAAGTTGGGACATTTTCAAGCACGGGATCAGAAATATATTTTATATAGTACTTTTTAGCATTGTAATTCATCCAAAAAGGAAACGGATGCAGCATAATCAATATATAATGTAGCTTAACAATAGTACTACTTAATGTGTACACGTGATGCTATTACTTTCTTGATTGATGAGCCATCGCAAAATAATTGCAAACACGAGACATTGAACCAAGTGTCACCTCTACTTGTTGACTATTGTAGATTACTTCATGAGACAGGACACAAAAAGACTGAAATGATTTTTAAAAAATTAACAGAAGTACAGTGCTTTTTGAACATTATGTATAAAACAAGCCATCGAAACAGCGACATACATGCTGGCGTGACATTCTTTGAAACGCAAAGGTCAGCCCTCCATATGGCAACATTCAATCTTAGGCTTGCAGAAGACTTCATGAAATCTTGCAGAGTTGAGGACTCGCCTACACATCGCTTCGCTGTGCTACAGATGCTGTAATACTCAACACCTGTGCCCCAAAATCGGTTATCTCTGGCCATCCCAACCGCCCAGGAACCATTCAGTGTACTGAAATGCCAAATAAAACCAGCCACCTCCCCCCACAACCACCACCACTCCAATAAACAAACCAATAAAGAGAAACGAACTCCCCTAAAATTCTGTTATGCATCTAGTCCTTCAGTAGAAATCATCACCTCCTCACCACTAATTTTTCTGACCACGTCAAAGCCATTGAATGGTCCCAGGAAATGAAATGTCTGCAATGGACCGTGGTTGAGACTTTAAATACATGGTGGTTAGGAGCCGAGCTGCTCAGCATTGCCCACAATGCGTGCCTCTAGCCAGTGACATTCAGTAAGGGAGCTCCAGGACCTTCCAGTTGATCCCCGCAGGACTCTGCACTACTACCACTGTCCTTCTGCATGGAGACGCTCCTTACCTGCTTTCTCCAGACTCATGGTGTTGCAGTCTTGCTCCAGTTTAGAGCAGAGCTTAGAAGTCGACCTCGCTCTGGATCTCCTGGGACGTATTGCACTCTGGGTCTGCATGAGATGGTGCGAGTTCTCCTTGCTCCTTCCAGTGCTCTGGAGTGTGAAAGTGGCGTTCTGCAGAGCCTGTCAAACACAAAGGCTAAATGTAAAAGATGACAGAACAAAATGAGAATTTCCAGGATCCATGTCTTCTGCAATTCAATGCTTGGAAGTACTGGCAAGTATTCAAATGTACATAGTGCAGAACCTATTTACGAGATGCAAAAAAACAGGTTGGGTTACTAACACCACATTAGTCAAACATTTTCAAGACCCCACCAACTGAACATAAAAATGAAAGAATCATCAGAAGAAAAAAAAATGTGCCACTCCCTTGTTAAGTATGTTGTGCAGAGATGGTCAATAAGCCTGTGGCACATTAAACATTTAGTTCAGCAAACACGCGGTCAGAACTGAAAGCTTGTTTCTTTGCCTGTAGAAGTAGAAATTCTTTTTAATGGTCTTGAGGCCATCAAATCGAGTGTCTTATACTTCTCAGTGTTTCAATTAGGCATTGGCCACATTAAAAGATCCAGTCTACACCCTTTCGAAGCTGAGCGGGCATATTAGGAACTTTGTCACCAATGGATATTATGTCTTAGTTCAGAAAGGAACCGCCCCTGTTAGCTCCCTCTGGACGAAGTTTCTCCAGTGTGGAGAAGAACATCAAATAGCACAGCATGACAAGAGTTAAAAACGGATACCGGTGGAGCGTACATTCGTTCATGTCATCTGGGAATGTGTGCACATACAGTGCTACTGGTCTGCAGTGACATGATGTATGGGAGAAATCCTAGGATCCCAAGTAGAACACGAGATAGGGTTATGCCTTTTGAATATTTGGGGACCCACGGACCTCGGTGGCAAGGAAAAGACTTGGGTGGCGCTGGGGATGATAGTAGCTAAACGCAACATCGCATGGTTGTGGAGAGCGTGCGAGACACCGACGATTACGATTACAGCATGGAAGAAAGACCTTGACTGATGTATGTTAATGGAACAAACCGTGTACGATTCAGGGGGATGCCCAAGGAAATAGACACAAATATGAGGCAGATGGAATGAGTACAGGGGAAATATCTGTGAATCTCGACAGGCGGCCCACCAATTGACTCCAGTAGTAGAATAAGAGGGATATCATCGAACCGTTAGCACAACGGGGAAAGATAGAAGGGGGTCGGTTTCGAAGATCGTACTACTAGGATTGTCATGCTCAGTATAATGATGTATAATTCTGTCGGATTATAATGTTATTGCACTTAATAAAAATAAATATATATTTTTTAAACGGATACCGGTACAGTGAACATTTTTAAATGTTTTATAGAAATAACTATGAACCAATACCATTATGCAGCCCAAAAAAATACTGTTCAGATGTGTTTTTTGCAGAGCCCAGTATATATTTCAAGTCGGATACACCCAGTCAGAAAGGTACTTGCTAGCTTTTTCTCATCAGAATCTGAATGACTTGCAATGGGACATCCCTTTGTTTTATAGGTCTTCCCACTATAATTAAATGGAAGTCAATATCTGGAAGGTAAACATCCATAACATGTACATTTGCCAGTACAAATGGCCCTCCCTGCATCCTGCACACCACCCACCTTCTAGTGTATTGAAAAGAGGACAACAGTACTCCAGCTTGTTCACTGTGCCAGAAGAAACCTTCACACCCTTCCTGGAAAGACTGCGCTTGGCAGGGCCACACAAGCCTGCCTGCAGTCCTCTGAAGAGGAGAGTCTTTAAACATCGGTAAGCCTTTGCTTGCTCAAGGACTCTAGTGCAAGATGTCGGGCTAGAGGAATCTTATTTCTCACAAAAGGCTGGGATCTATTAGTGGGCACTGCCTATAGAATCTGCTGGCCTCCTCAAGCAATGCCCTACCACCTCTCCACTTTAGGAATACACTATGGGCCTCTGATCCTTAGCATCTCTCCACACAGACGTCCTCCCTCGGAGTCCAAATACTTTAACTGAAGAAGAGGGGCTAAGGCTCGAGGGCCATCGACCTCGACTATAGATGGTGATCAATGAATCTGGACTTGACACAACTGAAACCAGAGTTCAATTTCTGGAGAGTGTTAATACTCTTATCAATAGAGTCCACATTTGTGCATAACTAGTACTTTATCATACAGTGCTTTGATTCCATTACCCCCTCTAGCCTCAACACCAGCTTATTTGGTTGATCTAATTTAGGCTCTAATATTGGAGGCTTTGGTTTCCATCAGGACTTCAATGCTGGATCTCACACAGGACATCTCAGACTTGTACACGTCTTGTCTTCTTTTCTATGTATTGCTTGCAGCTCAGGAGTCCCCAAGAAAGCGCTCTCCATCCTCCTGCAGCTTGACCCAGCCGAGGCCCGCCACAAGCATTTCTTGGTGTAAACAGTGGTCAGACCCAGCGGTGCCTGCCTCCTCGTACTGTAACACACAATGTGGGCAGGGTGAAAAACTACTGGCCCATCTCTTTCCTCCCCTTCGCGGCCAAAGTCAGAGAGGCTAGTAAACGCTCAGCTGACCGCCTTCATGGAAGAATACTCCATCCAAGACGCCTCCCAGTCGGGATTCCACAACAATCACAGCACTGAGACCACCCTCCTCGCCGCCACTGACGACATCCGCATGCTACTTGACCAGGGTCACTCTGCGGCCCTCATCCTTCTAGACCTTTCCGCAGCCTTCGACACCGTCTCACATCGCACGCTAGCAGCCAGACTTCACGACGCGGGGATACAGGGAGTTGCCCTCGACTGGATCCAATCCCTCCTCTCTGGCAGAACCCAGATGATCAGACTCCCTCCCTTCCTCACCGAACCCACTGATATCACTGGGGAGTACCCCAAGGATTGTCGATTAGCTCAAGGCTTTTCAACATCTACATGGCCCCCCTCGCCGCCATCATCAGACAGCATGGACTCAGCATAGTATCCTACACAGACGACACCCAGCTCATCCGCTCACTCATAAAGAATCCCAAAGGTACCAGACTGCTTCGTGGAAGGAATGAAGGATGTTGAAGCCTGGATGAAAGACAGCTGCTTGAAGCTCAACTCAGAGAAAACCGAGGTCCTCATCCTCTGGCCCTGCACCTCCGCCTGGGGCAACACCTGGCGGCCCTCTGCCCTCGGGAATCCACCCACCCCTACAGACCACGCACAAAACCTCTGCATCATCTTCGACTCCTCCCTCTCCATGAACCGCCAGAACAACGCTGTCGCTTCCGCCAGTTTCAACTGCCTGCGCATCCCCCTTAAGACCTTCAAATGGATCCCCCTGACTGCAGAAGGACCGTCATCCACGCACTGATGACCAGCAGACTAGGCTACGGCAACGCCCTCTACACTGGAATTAACAGGACTCATACACAAACTCCAAACCATCCAGAACTTCGCAGCCAGACTCGTCCTCGGGACACCACTCCACGAACACATGACCCAACACCTACAAGACCTCCACTGGCTCCCCGTCGAGAAGAGGGTCACCTTAAACTCCTCACCCACGCCTACAAATCCCTCAACAAAATCGGACCCAACTACCTCAACAAGAGAGTTTCCTTCCATGTACCCCATAGGAACCTCCACTCTGCCGACCTCGCCTTGGCAGACATCCCCCGCATCCGCAGAAACAGAGCAGGAGGGAGAACCTTCTCCTACATCGCTGCCAAGATCTGGAACGAGCTCCCGGTGAAAATCTGACGCTCCCCACCCTGCAAACTTTCAGAAAGGAACTCGAGACCTGGCTATTCGACTGATCCGGAGCTGCACTCCCCACCCAGGGCCTTGAAGTCCTCAAGGATGAGAAGCGTGCTTTATAAACCCCTGATTGATTGAATGATTGGTGCCCATGCTCAAACAGGGTCAGTCCCAGCGGGCACTGATCAGCAGTACAGTGAATTATCACCTTGAATTGGTCAACAATAGCAGACACCGAGACCGGTCGCTACGTGTGCTTTGACAATTTTGTTTACAGAACTTGACATTTACAACAGCATTTGTGTCTGACAACATTATGTTAGCACAAGTTTGCATTAGGCCCTACATAAGGCTGCAAAACGACTGTTTACTTGTCATTAGTTCCTGTTTATACAGATCTTTTATTTTTTTGTGACAACGCTTAATTGCCACCTTCGTTCTGCGTCTCGGTGCTCGGCGTTAAGTGAAACTTTTCATTCCTGCACTATAACAGCTAGGAGGTAAAGCTTTGCCTATATAAAGTTCCAGTTCCACATTAACAGGGTTCCAACCAAATATAAACTGCATTCATATTTCCGATACTTCTCATGAAAACATCAAGTGTAGCTAAATGTTGCCTTTTGTTCAACAAAGGGTTCCAAAGAAATGTTATGGAAGAAGGGTATATTCTCTCCTGATTTGAGAAGGGGAAGAGAAGCAGATGCTGTGGGATAAGAGCCCCACTGGGTCCGACAGCCAGGAGGGGCACTGGGGCAATATGCAACTTGGCAACACGTCAGCATAGTACATAAAGACGCAAGGGTAACGGGGAAGTTTAAACCCATTACTTTAGAAAGGGCAATGACCAATGTTTGAGGTTTATAGCCAAAAATTAATCATCATCAAGTTAGGCATTATTATGATAACCCCCAATACATTGGATACATATCAAGATAAAAAAATATTAAACGCCAATTTTTATAACATCAAGTTTGGTGGGTGTACTTATTGAGGTAATGACACTCTGTTCCTTACTTACACACTGGCAAAGCTTTCGTATTCCCCACAGCTCCCTATCTTTAGGAGTACAGACTAAAGGACGGGATGGGATGTACCTGGCCATATTCTTAGCTCTGCAGATGACAAGACCATGCACAAAGCTCTAGGGGTAGGGTTGGGCAAAGGAAATCTTCCTGGTGTGACTTCTAAAAAGTGGAGGTTCACATAAGTCCAGGCACTGGTGGTGTTCCCTTCACAACATGACCTGCTCCATTACTGTGCCTCTCTCCACAAGCGGATCTGAAGTGCCTCCAGCTGTCACCTGAAAAACCAAAAACGAGCACCAATATTGCCAACTTATTTCGAGGGTTACCTGTTTTTGCCTGAAGACTAACTGATCTAAACAGAAAGTCACTGGACCAATTTTTCAGTCCTGAATGAATCAATTATTTTATTCAAATTTTTCACAACACATTTTGGAAAAGTTCACAAAATTAAGAACGTTGCTTACTTCACTCCACACTCACTCACACCCACATGTTTGACATATTCTTCAATCATTCAACCATGCATACAAACCATAGAAAACATAGAATCTGAGTCTCCTGTAATGGAACACGGAGCCAGACGGCGGTATCCCTTGTAGGATCTCATTCAGGGAGCCTTGCGGGTTCTCCACACCCCGCCCCCCCATTAACTGATCAAACACGCCAATTTAAAAACTTTATTCATGAGACACATTCCTGGTTGAAAGCGGCGAATAGCCGACACCTAAAGAATCTGAGCACCTTGTGGAGCTACGTGGCCCTGATGAGATTTCCCTTCAACTAAGGGATTTCGAAACGCGTATTGGGGCCGAAACGACCCTGTTGCACACACAGCGTTAGGAGTACAGTTGAGAAAACAAAAAAACAGCCCAAAATTGAAAAAGGTTTTCCCAATGCTGTTGTTCTAAAATGATGTTTGTAAATAATGTGTTGTAATAACTGATGTAAATTTATTCTATGTTTTCTATGGTTTGTATGCATGGTTGAATGATTGAAGAATATGTCAAACGTGTGGGTGTGAGTGAGTGTGGAGTGAAGTAAGCAATGTTCTTAACTTTGTGAACTTTTTCAAAATGTGTTGTGAAAAAGTTGAATAAAATAATTGATTCATTCAGGACTGAAAAATTGATCCAGTGACATTCTGTTTAGATCAGTTAGTCTTCAGGCAAAAACAGGTAACCCTCGAAATAAGTTGGCAATATTGGTGCTCGTTTTTGGTTTTTCTAGTAAGTGAGGCTTGTCCTTATTGCCCGTGAGCCCAGACCTAGTTTTGGTTACGGTCCAGCTGTCACCTGGCAGAGCCTTTATTTGGAGCACAGCTAGGCATCGACACGCAGAACAAGGGACCATGGAGTATCTGGGGAATAGTGGTCATACATTTACCTACTGTTACCTCGCCCACCAAAGATATAGAAGGTCACAACTTAGCGTGTTTTCCATGTCCTTCGACTCTAGTTTCATTCTCCACTGCTAAAGATCGAGCTCATGATGAGTAAGCAGAGAGTCAGGAAAGGACAGCCGAATCACTCTCCTTCAAAACATTGAGAAATCACTCATTGTAAATGCCACAGGGTAAACTCTGAATTTGGTGGGGCCTCTATACTACCTCAGAACGATTTCCTCTGTCCTTGCTCAGCATATCCCCAGAAAAGGACTCTTGGTCAGCATCAGCAATGGGAGAGAAAGTAAACTTAAGTCAAAATACCAAGCTGCAAGCAATGCTTCTACCATACTAAGAGTTAGTATTTTAAAGGCTGGACGTAGTAAAATTAGTCTGTGCAGAAAGAAAAATGAATTTACAAAGGTATTCACTCAACCTCCTATGGATCCCACTGAAGTACTCAATATAGAAATGTATATTTCCGAGTAAAATCATGAACATATTCCTAGACCCCCAGCTTCTTCAATTACTACCCTCATAAACTAGGATTGAAGCATTGGCAAGGTCCAACCTAGAGGCAACTAAGGCTTCAACAAATAGAGCGATAGTCGAAATGGAGAATTTTTCAGAGTTGTTTTATATAACCACTCTTTAATATTACAATCACCAAGGAGTTCTCTCCTAGGTGCTGTGCAGAAATGTGCATTTCAAGCAATAGTAATTTGATGGCCAAAAGCATAGATATTAAAGGCTTGCAGTAGGTGGATTTAAAGAGGCCGTGGGTCTGAAATCGTCACCCATGGCAAGGTTAGGTTTTAATTTTATTTTCCAGTTTTATAAACCATGGCTGCACCATAAGGTGGAAAAGTATTTTACTATGGGCGCAAGATCAAATGCACAAGAAAAACAAGTGAGTACAAAGAGTACATTGCTTGTAAATGCACATGGGGGGGGGGGGGTCACATGGATCAAAGAGTAAAAGAGACAGAACCGTAAGAATCACTGGATGGTTATTCATACATTTTCAATGGGAGATGTGAGGTCTGAATAGTTTCTACAAGACAGGAAAGAACATGGAGCTCTTAAATCACCTAAATAAGAGTTCTATACCGATGTTCCGGTACCTCAGAAGGTTTAATTTTGTGCTTGAGAGCTACAGGAATTTAGCGCTCCATGTAAATTGAGAATCTGATAGATACAGCTTTCTGCAGATTACTCGCCTTAAGAACATCCTCCCAGGTGTCAAGACTAGCCAACAAAACATTCTTCCCAGCAGTATATCTCCATCTCCTCCAATGGGCACGCTGATGTCAGTTCCAGTTTTTCTGCGCCTCATTTTTCTCTACTATATCAATGACTAGGTCATCCGCAAGTTTCAGATTTGCCGCAAGCAGAAAGATCTCTTTGCCCGTTGCACATGGCATCTGCATGTGGTGACTTCAATCCGATGAAGATGCCATAGCCTCTGACTTATGTTCCCTAATGCATCCGAAAACCTACTAGAGTGGAAGGCCAAGTTCTATTTGGATAAGACACGAAGGAAGGCGCTAAAAGGCACCCATTCTTATAGAAGGAAAGAACAATCTCAAAAACAGCTTTCTGACAAAAAAGCTTAAGAAATGTCACAGAAAAGAAATTCTCTTCTTCCTTAAAGAACCTAGCCCATTCAGGGCATTATTCGAAATCATAGCAATCTTCTCGGATTCCAGGCTCTTCAATATCTTAGGAGCACAAGTCCATTGCTAGATGTTACTGCCCCACAGCCCAAGCCATGACAGATACTTTGCATGGAGCGTGCAGAATGACTTGCTTGGTAAACTGGAAACACTCATTCTCACTTCAGTGAGGATATTGTTTTTAGACTCATTCTTAACATGAGGAATCGGCACACTATGCATGTATCAAAAGTAAAAGTCACTTACCTTCAACAATGATAATCTTTGGTAGGTACATAATCATCAAATTCCTGACTACCAACTCCTTCTCATAAATACGTGCTGAGCATAAGATCCAAGGGCGTGAAAACGTTTCATGTACTGTTCTGGTCGCTGTTCCTGTCCATGCCTCGCAGAGGAGCAGAACTGACCTCAGCATGCAGGTTGACGCCTAATATACACTGGTGTTATATCCGGCGGGCAGTTGCAGTTAAGAAGCACGGTGAATTCTGGCAGCACCAAAAAGGTACTGCTTGGGAGGTTATTCTCAAGGTGAGGAATTTGCAGGAAAATTATGTATCCACAGGGAATATTCTTACAAAAGGTAAGCAACTTATTTTGCTTCGGAGTCCCTTGACCTGCTGAACTAGTGAGCTATACTGATAGGTAAGGCAGTATCTTTAAACAAGTAATTTTATATGCAAGATAGCAAATCTTGACTTCGATTCTGGCTTTAATTTGAAGCCACATTATGAATCAGTGTTGGCATTAAGTGCTCACATTTTTTACGGATGGCCTAAGTGGCCCATTGAGGACCACTTTTAGTAACGACATGGGTATTCTCGCTTATATGGAATTTACATACTCGAGCTAGAAAGCAATAAGGACTTGGGCTTCAATTCAGATTACTCTTTTTAATTGACTTAGTGTAGCAATACCAGTTCACCTATTTTACTGATGTGTGAGCCGGATGTATGAAGTTACAACGCACACTTTTACAACGCATACCTTTACAACACATTTTTTACAACGCAACATCCATTACAACGCATTCCATTACAACGCATGCCATTACAACGACATTTTAAAAACTACATTTACAACGCATTCCATTACAACGCATAATACCTTTACAACGCATAACATTACAACGCATAACATTACATTGCATGTTTGGTAAGTATTGGATAGTGTAGGGGTAAAAATTACTATTCTAACTCCAGGGGGTGCAACAGTAGGGTAAGTGTTGGATAGTGTAGTGGTAAAAATTACCATCCAACTCCAGGGGTGCAACAGTAGGGTAAGTGTTGGATGGTAATGTTATGCGTTGTAATGGTATGCGTTGTAATGACTGAGTTGTAATGACATGCGTTGTAGTGGTGTGCGTTGTAGTGTTATGCGTTGTAATGGTTGCGTTGTAATGACTGAGTTGTAATGACATGCGTTGTAGTGGTGTGCGTTGTAGTGTTATGCGTTGTAATGGTTGCGTTGTAATTGCATGCGTTGTAATGGATGTTGCATAATAAAAGTTTTGTTGTAATGGTAGTGCGTTGTAAAAGTTGCGTTGTAAAGGTTGTTTCCCGTGTGAGCCCAAAGGAAGGTGAAATCAAGTGCAGATCCCGGTGAGGTCATCAAAGGAGAAAAATAGAAAAAACATTCACCTTTAATACATCAAGAAGTGACGGGAGAACTGTTTTTTAATCAATCACTCAAAGATAATATAGATGCAGCAGCACCAAACAGAACTGCTGTCAAGAACCACAGGCTGAGATTAACAGGAGTCTGGGAGGAAGGACACAAGGCTGAGAAATCTAATGTAAACCATTAGGAATATTCTGTCATGAATCTCCAATGAAACCCATTTACCAGAAGTGGACTGACACAGCAGGAGCACACACTTGTTAAACTTTACCTGGACACGGTGACAGAGGTTGTTTGTTATGAATAAGTCACACCAATCCAGGGACTTGCACTGGATCAGTGCCCCAGATGGGGCAGAGGGAAACTGAATAACTGCTCCCTCGTCTTCGTCACTGGTCACCTCTTCTGAACCACTCGCTGTCAAAGAAAAGAGATGAAGTGAGTAAAAGTGTTTTCAGGCTGCCTTTGCACACTCCACACGTGTTCCAGTCTAGGTAGAAAGGTCAATTTCATCAAAATCAATAGGATGTAAACCCACACCCAATAGCTCACACAAACATATGTCCACTTCAGTTCAACAGCATGACACAAAGTCCATCCCAAGTAGAGCAGCATTTTTGCCAGGGGGGGTATGACACCGAAAGGTTAGCATTACGTTCCCTTACAACGCAATCTTCAAAAAGACTGGATGCAATTTCTATTTGAGAAAGCACCATTTGAAGGGAAGCCAGTACATTATAAATGAATCTTTTTTCCATATACTTCACATAACAAATTCAAGGAAAGCACACAGAGATGCATCCAGTTTCATCCAGAAGACCCTGTGCTCAACAGCAGGGGTAAGGGGAATCTCGGCCTCTGGAGTTCACCTGTCTACAAACATTCTCGTTGGACAGATATGAAGAGATCCCCAGCAAAAGTCCCCCAAGCTTTCATTCAGATCAATGCTCTTTGGACATCATGAGATCATTGGATGTCAACCCGTTTACCAAAATTCCTTTGATTGTGTGGTAAGTGCCTGGAAGTAGGCAATGCGTTCAATCACTGGAGATTCTGAATTAAGGAGTAGAAACTCAAAGATATGGCAGGCGAGCTCGAATGGAGTCCAGCTGCAAGGAAAGTGCCGTCTGTCTTTCCACTTCAGAAAGTCAAAAACAACAAAATAGTCCCAAACAGAAGCATTTTCACATAGGAATGTTACAAACGCGATGTGCTTACTGTGCTACCCTGCGCCTAGAGGTTTATCCTATCTAGGCTTACACCACCTTTAGATAACCCACCATCACGCTAACTAACTGGACAGTGTTCCAATTAGGCATTTCAGTGACCACATACATTTATTTTATTTGTGAGTTCACGGTAGGCAACTGTGCTAATTTATTGAAGGTTTTAGTCTTTACTTTTGGCTTGGTAATGAACATTTTATGCATGTTTAGGTTTTGTTCTGCTTATGTTCGCAGTACTTATCATGGTGTAGATTTGACTAACCTTTACTTTTAGCTGGAAGTCCTAGTTTTTGTTTGTTTGATTTAATTTGACTGCTAACTGAACTGTCCATCTCAAACTTCTAGCACAGTTAAGTTTCCTTTGTCCTACTACCATAAGGAGACCAACAGCTTTTTGGATGCAAATATTTTCGTCTTTAGTCATGCGGGGCAGCAAACTGGAATCAGTGCTTGCTACCAAAGAAGCCCTTAGAATTACTGTAACCGGAGTATAAAGTCAATTTCCTTCTGAGAAATTTCAGGGTTTTGGGCCTTTCTGCTCCCCACTTGATCAATTTGCAGGGGAAATGAGGAGATGGGAGTCTAGAATTCAACCCTTAGGTATGCCAGTTTTGGTGCAAATTTGTTAAAGTGTTTAATATCCTTCGCCTTGCAGCCACCGGGAAAGAATGAGGAAACCTCCTAGACCTTCCCTTATGAAAGAACACCCGCTCTCTGCCCGAAGGTGGGGTTCTTTCTTCTTCCTTGCTTGCCTACAAGCTGAGAAGGGATGGCGATGATCTCTTCCCACTTCCATCAGATTCAATGGACAAAGGTATTCTATTTTATTTTCACATGTGCTGTCCAGCACTGCTCGCCTTGGATAGAGGCGAGGGGGGTCGATATTGGCCACCCTGCTATATGCCTTTCCCATGGGTGGTGGGGAGAGGTATTTCTTCGGAAAAATCTTCAGGACATCTCAAGGCCAGATGGTAGTTCATGTGCCTTGCACAGGGGGGTTGAGGGTATCTTCTGACATTTAGCCTCCTCCCTGCATTACCCAAGGATGACAGATGGATTTCTTTTCAACTGTTTGGCCCAAAGGCAATAGGAGAGATAATGTTGCCCTCACGCCACTCCGTGCCTTACACTGGAGAACCTGCACAAACATACACCGAAACAAAAGAACTCGCAAAGCAGTCATGGCCCTTTTCCTTCCCCCTCAGAATAATTATGGTGACCGAGGCCTGGTACAGTGGACAGTTCTCTTCGCAATTAGGAAACAGGACAGAGGGACAACCATTATCTCTCCTGCCCTTCCTTCACCTCCAAGGCAAACAAGGACACCAGGGATGTGGTCAGCTGTTGGCCGTTTACACAAGAAAAACAAATCCCTTGTCTTTGCCTATGGCAGGATGGCGTTTCGAGGCAAAAAATAAGAGGGGGAAGGCAGAAAAAGGCACCCCTCCTTCAAAGGAAAACCCACCCCCCTTCCCACAGTCCTCCCAGAAAGAGAAAATACATGTCCGCTTTTTGGAAAGCTGTGGGAGGGTAGGATTAAGTACACCAACAGAGGTAAAATACCTTAGTTTCCCTTAGTTTGGGGCTGTGGCAATGAATCAACACGGGTCATAGAGAGAAAGTGCCTAGCAAACACCTGCTCCCGTTACCTTACACAATGAGGATGTTTTCATGTTTTTTTTATTCCTCCCCGATATACTCAAGCACCGGGAGAGAATTACACACAAAAAAAAGAAATTCTGCAAATACTGCTGAAGTGGCTGTTAAATGTATTTACTTATGCAACATTGTATTTACTTATGCAACATTTAAACTCTCCCAGGGTTCAAAAGGTCTGGGATACATCATGAATTAAAAAGTAGGCAATATTTTTTTTAATGTTTTCAAACTTTCCAATGGGAAAACTTTTAGCGTGGTAAATAAGTAAAGATAAAGGATGCCCAGAGCAGCTGACAGCTTCCTCCTACACCTGTCTGGCAACTGCATACAGACCCCCAACGCATGTGTTAATCACACCGATTCTTCATGGGGTGCCATTTTGCAATCAGGGAAGTCCGAGAAAGAAGATCGGTGCACAGAACCCTGTTTGCAGCTGCGAACCGAACAGATATGGCCTGTTGTCCGTTGCGCCCCATCAATAGGTGCTACAACAAAAAAACCTTAAGAACATGAACATCGGTTACATTTTCTCCCACTCTTGTCCTACTAACTTAACCTTAACTTCCAACCACACATTCTCTATTATCATAAGCATGTTTTCCCACCCACAAAACAATACCACTTACAACGTCAGGAATTACATCCAATATGACCATACAAGGCCGGGACTGGGGTTTTCTAGATCGCCAACTTCTATCATAATACAACAATCAATATAATATCAGAGAATGGCATGTACCATAACCCACTCATAACGATACCAACAACCTGACCAATCCTCACCACAATATTAGATGTGTTCACAAATTACTAAAACCATCCAACGAGGTAGCAAGTGTACCCCTGACCCTAATGGGAGCAAGGAGAACTGTCCCTCCTAACCACATACTGGTAGTGAAAAGCAGCTAATAGGCCCGTCAGAGTCCTGGGAACTGATGTAAATATGATGGCCACTGCCCAGATATTTTTCAGACACAAAGATGCAATTGTTCTTGCATTTCCTTTCAGAGTCACTCCAGCTGCTTAGTCATACAATCATACAAACTCGTGATTAGGAGATGAGGGCAAGTTAGTGCAGCAGAGATGGGAGAAGAAGCTAAAATAGCCCCATAACTTTTGAATTTCATGTCCCATTGGTGTTGTGCTGTAGCAACTATTGACACGTGTTAACATTAAATTTTCTTTAACATGAGGTTTATTCTGGGTTGATTTATTTCTACACAAACACGCTGAAAAAGAAAGGTTAAAGCGACCTTACCGTTAAGTGAAAATGTCAGTTTAAACACGTTTTAAACAAAAACAAACAAAACAAGCATTGGCATAGCCAGTAGGTCTAGCCTTTGGGACCTTATAAGTGGTTAGTCATGCAGCATATTATCCTGGGTGCTGTCCCGCCATGGATTGAAGCATTACCAGGATTATCTGCACCACTTTTGCATCTTGTGCAATAGCTCATTGGATGCCATGGAAAAAAAAATGACAGACTTTTTAGATGGGAGGTCTAACTAAAACAAATATTTTTGGTAGCCACGGAGAGATTAAGTGCTTTGCCCAGAATCACAGGATGTTGAGGCAACGCCGTAACTCGAACCCAGTTCCCCGGCACCAAAGGCGGCAGCTCTGTATGTTAGGCCACATCCTCTGACACAAAGCGTAAAAAGGTTTGAAGGAAAAACCGCACCATACTATTCAGAAGCAAAGTTGGCATTAGATTTGTATGCCGGCCGGGCCAGAATCTGTATTTACAAACTAACGCCAAGAAGAGCTTGTGAGAGGAGTAGAATGAGCGACAATGTCAGGAGTTCTGCTGAGGTCGTACAGTTATTCTCTTGCCGCAATGGCATCACGGAAAATGGCCGGATCACAGATCGGCAAAATCTAAATCTGAGGACCAAGACAATGCTACAAGCTCTATAAAACGTCATCACCTCCTTAAGTCAAGGAGGATATCAAGAAAGAAAGCACCTGCATCACAGGACCACAATTAACAAGCGAACAGCTTGGTGTTATAACAGCGTCACCCATGCAAACAGCTCCCTCCCATCCCCTTTACTTTTATATTTAACTCAAGTTACCTAAAGAAGCATACCTACAATGTTAGGCATGTGTTTTGTACTCAATAGCTAATAGCTGACGTTTTACAACATAGAAGCGGGGAAACACAAAGAGAAAGAAAAGACAAAAAGACTGAGTGTTGCACGCGCACTGTAACGAATGTACTCAGAGAGGCCCTGGGTGGAAACACAAAGAGAAAGACAAGAAGACTGCGAGTAGTGCGCGCGCACTGTAAGGAATGCAGCAGAAACCTTGTGCGCCGCTAACACTCCCGCACGCCAAACGGTGTGGGAGCGAGCCTTTGCTAACAAAAAATAATTGACACAGGCAACAACCAACCTAATGCGCGGGGGAAGTCCTAGCCGCACAGAGAAGTTTAAGAGTGCTCACAAGAAGCCTCCCATAGAGCAGCGCATGCGCGCTGCCCGAGGCTCTGCCTAAACAACACTAAAATTCAAGTTAGTTATTTCAAGTAACTATAAGGAGTAGTTTCTGTCCTGTAACTCCAGTTCTGTAGTAGGGGTATCTCTGTGTATAGTCATAATCTAGTGAATAGTCCCGCACATGTGCGCGGACCCCGGAGCAATCAAAAATAATCTCTTAAATTGTCAAAACATGCAGAACTGCACAGACACTTAAGAGAGAATTTAAAGACAGATAATGCAGCCTATATCCACAGGCTACACTGTCCAGTACTTCAACTAGAAATTCCACCAAAATCCACAAACAGCACAGCCTTTCCAGGGTTTTCTACAGAGAAAACCTTGCCTTTAACAGCCAAACCCTCTGGAATGATAGAAAGGAAGAAGTGGACAGACAAGCCCCATAGGCTGCCATTATGTGGCTCAGAACAGGATACTGTGCTTTTAAGAAAACTTTCCAGAAGCCTCACAGTATCCCAGAATGCACTGCAGGTCCCTTTTACTTTCAGTTCTTTTTGAAGGCGTTAACACGCCAGACCTGTAGCATTTCGTACATGAATATCTCTCTCCACCGGGGAGGAGGGCGGGCGCTTATGACTATAACAGAGATTCCCCTACTACAGAACTGGAGTTACAGGACAGAAACTACTCCTTCTGTAGTAGGGGATCTCTGTGTATAGTCATAATCTAGTGAATAGAATGGCAAGCCCATCCCCACACCAAAGCGGCGGTGGAGAACAGAGAAATAACACCACTACTGTGCGAACAGATTTCGCAGCGAAGCCTGCCCAACCTGAGCATCTGCCCTGGCATCAGTGTCCAGACAGTAAAGCTTAGCAAAGGTATGGACCGACTTCCAAGTGGCCGCCTTGCAGATTTCTGCAATTGGAACATTACGGAGCAAAGCAGTCATGGCAGCTCTGCCCCTGGTGGAATGAGCCTTAGGTTTACCGACTAAGGTCTTATTAGCCTTATCGTAACACAATTGTATACAGGACACAATCCACCTCGAGATGGACTGTTTAGAGGTAGCAAGACCCGTCCTGACTGATCCATAATTGATAAACAATTGGTCTGACCTACGAATATCCTTGGTTTTATCCATATAAAATTTCAACACCCTCCTAACATCCAGGGAATGCAGGGACCTTTCCGCTGGAGAGGAAGGATTCTGAAAAAACGTAGGTAAAGTTATGGTCTGGTTAACATGAAAATCAGATATAACCTTTGGAAGAAATTTAGGGTGAGTACGCATAACAACCTTAGCAGCATGAAATTCAGTATAAGGTTCTTGGCAACACAACGCCTGAATTTCACTCACCCTGCGGGCCGATGTAATGGCCACGAGGAACGCCGCCTTCCAGGACAGGTGCTGCAACGAAGCCTCATGAACAGGTTCAAAAGGCTCCTTCATCAATCTGGACAGCACCACGTTCAATTCCCATGAAGGCGAAGGAAGCCGGACAGGAACACTTTCTTCAAGCCTTCCAAAAAATCTTTGATCACAGGGATCTGAAAGAAGGAAGTCTGTGAAGGGCATTTCCTGTAGGCAGTCAGCGCAGCAAGATAAACCTTAATGGAATGGACATTAAGGCCAGACTGCGCCAGGTGTAGAAGATACGGAAGGATGACATCTTCCTTACACGTCGTTGGGTCATAGTCCTTGGACTTGCACCAGATGCAAAACCTCTTCCACTTGTAAGCATAAGAAGTCCTAGTGGAAGGTCGCTTAGCCTCCTTCAGTATGTCCATACAATCTTCTGGTAGATTCAAATGGCCATATTGCACTCTCTCAGGAGCCATGCCGCCAAACTCAAAGACGAGAGGTTGGGGTGCAACATCTGCCTCCCGAACTTCGTGAGAAGGTCCGGCCTCACGGCAGCCGTATGTGAGGAAGGAGAGACCGGTGAAGCAGGTCCGTGAACCACCACTGCCTGGGCCATTCCGGGGCAATCAGGGTCATCCGCGCCCTGGACTGGGACAGCTTGATGAGTACCACCGGAATCAGGGGAATGGGTGGAAAAGCGCACAGAAAGCTGTTCGACCCATTAATCCATAACGCATTCCTCAGCGTCCCCTGCTGGAAGTACCTGGAGGCGAAGCCTCGGCATTTGCTATTTTCGGCGGTGGCGAACAGATCTATGTCTGGAGTCCCCCACCTTGCGAAGACTTCTCCTAGTACTTCGTCGTTTATGACCCATTCGTGGTTTTCCTGAATCAGTCTGCTCAGTCCGTCTGCCTGAACATTCTGCACACCTGGCAGATCGGTAGCCGTTATTGTCAGTCCTCTGGCTAGAAGCCAGTGCCAGATCGCCTGCGATAGAGTGCGCGATCTCGAACCCCCCTGCTTGTTGAGGTAATACATCGTGGTCGTATTGTCCGTCTGTACAAGCAGAGAGTTAGTCTGGAAGGACAGAAAAAAACGCCTTCAGTGCCAAGTGAACAGCTCTGAGTTCCAGGAAATTGATGTGATACGTGGACTCCATCGGGGACCACGTTCCTTGTATCTGTAAGTCTCCGGAATGCGCTCCCCCAGCCGTGGAGAGACGCATCCGTCACGATAGTCTGTGTGGGAATGTCCTTGTGAAAGGGAACCCCTCTGAGGAGATTCTCCGTTGAACACCACCACTTCAGAGACTGAAGAGTGTTAGACCTGACATCCTTGGCATGGTTTTCCCCCATCTTTTTGCCTCTGACTCATGTATTTTTGATGCTGTGCTGGATTTCGTTTTTGCTGGTTTAGATGCTTTGGACCCTCTGCCACTGCTGATCAGTGTCAGAGGGTAAGTGCTCCCTCTGTAAATTGTCATATTGATTGGGTATACCTGATTGGCATATCTGTATCACCAGGAGGTCCCTAGTAAAGTGCACTGTGTGTGCCAGGGCTGGTGATGACAGATGCTACTAGTGGGCCTGCAGCACAGATTGCGCCACCCACATGAGTAGCTCAAAAAGGGGGTCTCAGGCCTGCCAGCGCAGGGCCTGTGTGCAGTCAGTGGACTGCCATGTCTGCCTGGCCAGTGTCCCCACTGGCTGGGCTTAACCCTCCCCTGTCTGTGCACATCAGCCACCCCTATGGAAGGCTCCAGGTACCCCCCTGGGTAGGGTGCAGTGAATGGATAGGGTAGAGCGTGTACTAGTGCAGGTAACATGCTCTGGTAGAGAGCAGCAGCCACTTTGTGTGCTCACTGCTGTAGGGCTGTAGGGCTCCCTAGGGTAGCCTGGGGAGGCTGGTCCCATTGGATCCCAGCCTATCTCCCTATAGGAACAAGATGGAACATCCATGAAAGATATCCCTGAACTCAGAATTAAATGACACATCTTTTGGTGAAGGTTGTTTTTGGATCCTGGGGTTGAGAATAGCATTTTTAGAAGTGGCTGTTCTTTTGTATAAACCTTTCTGTGTGCCTGGGCCTGTGTGTGGAATGCCTGCGTGACAGGAGCTGCAGGGCCCCGGAGGGGGTTGGAGTCAGCCCAGGGGTGAAAGGCGACATCTGTTGCCCGGGGAAGGGGAGAGAGAAGAGCCTGATAGTGCTGGGCTGTGCCTGCCTGACCACCGTGCTGGCTAACTCCCCTGCCGACCCACTGTCACCTCTGGCCCTGAAGCTGTCAGGAAGAAGAACACCAGAAACATTCCAGAGCCAAGGATCCCCTTGCACAAAGGACTTCAAAGGCGTTCAGGGGTATAAGGGAAGGACCCCTTACTACAGAAGATTAGATTCTGAAATTCTACAATCAAGACGGACCCTCTGCTGGAAGGAGGACGGCGAGAGAACTAAAGGAAGATTGCCTTGCTGTGTGCTCTAAGGGCTGACCTGTTCTGCTGTATCACTGGAAGCTGAGGAGGAGAAAGGGACTTTGCTGTGGGCTGTGTCCCTGCCTGCTTGAAACTGCTGAGACTTTGCTGTGTGCTGTGCCTACAGCTTGAATCTCCAAGGGCCTGAGAAGAGCTGGCTCCCTGTCTGCAACCCAGGAACATAAAGGTTGCCCAAGGCTACAAGAATCTGCTGTGCCCCCCCCCCCTGAAGCTGCTGTGTGGCGAGGAGATCGTGCAACCGTGTGGTTTGCCTGTTTAGAGCATTGGCTGCTCTTTACTGCTTGAGAGCGCCGCGCTGACCCAGCCTGCTGCAGGGCCAAAGTCGACGTGTTCATCGACACGTGTGTGGGGCAGACCGGAGACCTGTGAGCCTCTGCAGCGCAAGGGGCGCTGAAAAACAATTGCTGGCCGTATCACCGCCGCTGCCCGGGGCCAGAGAACCTCCGAGGGAAGCGCCATCCTGATCGGCGCTGAACCGGCGAAGAACGAAGCCGCCGCGCTCCCATTGGTGGAGGGAGCCGAGCCCCCTCACTAACGCCGCGACGGGATTGGCCCGTGCGGCGCAGCGTCACCAGCAGTGCTGGGCCGTGATTGGCCTAGGGAGCGGAGCGTCATCGTTGCCTGTCCCGGGAGCCGCACTGCCATTGGCTGACTCCCGGGTGCTGTGGAGGCTCGCCTGAGGAGCCGCGAGGGGATTGGCTGCCTTCGCTGAGGCAGCCGAAGAAGCCGAGGAATCATCGCGATCCCCGCCGGGCCCGGGAAGAAGTGACCTGACCTCGCCGAGGGATCTCCGCATGTGCTCCAGCCCCTGGCCTGCCGTCTCTGCTCCCCGCTGCTCTTTGAAGGATCCAGAGCGGGCGGAGAGCGTCCGGAGACCGGCCGGGCGGGAGCCACACTGAGCCTTCCCCCGCGAGGTGCCCCTGGGGGACCCGCGTCACCGCGAGCACGGGGAAAGAAGTCCCCCCTCCCTCAGGATACCGGGTGAGACGCGCTAGGAGCGCTTGTGGTCCCTGAAGCCAGGGGACCATTAGGGCATAGTTTAATAACGCTGGCATTGTTTGGACTGCTCGTTTTTAGAGCGTAGCCATTATAAATCGGTGGCATTAGGTTTAATACTGATTTGAAGAGACTTGAGACATTTGTTTTTATATGACAACTTCCTGAAACTACGTACCACCATTAAGATTAAGTGCCTCATTTTAATAATGAAGTGATTATCGTGCAACTGCTTGATTTCCCTTGCTGAAACTAGATAAAGTTATATTTTATATATACTTACCTGTGTGGTCTCAGTTTGTGGTGGATTGGGGATTATTGTTGTGTTAAGTGCAAATGTTATCCACATTGTCTCCGAGTTTAGCCTAGACTGCTCGCGCCATGCTACCTAGAGGGTGAGCAGGGGTTATCTCAGAGGGTTATTCCGTCGCCCTGACCGGAGCTAGGGGTCCCTACTTGGGCCAAGGTACTTACCTTTGCCAACCAGAGACTCCCGGTTCTAACAAAGAGCATGCAGAGACAGTCATAACTTGTCGTTCCAAGATCCTTTCCTCTGATCCCACTGATTCTCCAAGCACTCCTGCAAAGGTCTCATGTGCAGCCGTGCGTGTGGCGTGAGGAAGATACAAGAGGCCATCGACCCCAGTAGAGAAAACACCGTCCTCACTGTTGTAGATGGAGCGGACATAAGAGCCTGAGCCTCCCGAAGGAGTGATAATCGTCTCTCCTCCGAAGGAGACACACTTGCCGACAGCGTATTGATGGAGGCTCCCAAGTACTGTATGCACTGGACCGGAATCGGGACAGACTTGGACATGTAGATGTGCAACCACAGATTGTTCAAGAGAACGCACGTCTTCTGGAAGTGTGCTTGAGCTTCCGAGAAGGAAGAGGCCTTGATCAACCAATAGTCCAGGTACGGGTAGACAAACACCTTGTTTTTCCTCGGGTGTGCAGCTACCACTGCCATGCACTTCGAGAATGTTCTGGGCGCAGACTTCAGCCCGAATGGCAGTACTGTGTACTGATAATGATTGGCGCCGACTTGGAATCGCAGGAACTTCCTGTGTTTGTGTGCAATGGGCACATGGAAGTACGCATCCGGTAGATCTATGGCACAGAGCCAATCTCCCTGTTGCAGCTGAGGATAAATCTGATGCAACGACAGCATGCAAAATTTCTCTCTGCGAATCCACTTGTTTGCTTGTCACAAATCCAGAATGGGCCTGAACTCGTTCTTGTCCTTCTTGCGAACCAGAAAGAACCGGGAGTACAGACCTCCTCCCCTTTGAGACAGAGGTACGTCTTCTATCGCCCTTTTCCTTAACAGGATATCGGCCTCCGCCTGGAGCTCGCGCGCCTGAAACCGCGAGCTGACCGGAGGAATTACTGGAGGAGGGCTGATGAACTGAAGACTGACTTAGACCCGGCCGGCCTTTGTTCGCCGAGGAGCATCAAGCTCTCCTGCGTATGCGCACAATATACTTGTGAAGTATTAAATGGCGGCCCGGGACCATAGACCAATTCTGGGAGGAAAAAGGCCGCTTGAAAAGGCCGAAGGCCTCAAGCCGTTCTCCACGCCCCAAACCTACAGCCTTCCAAAAGTCTGCAATTCAGACTTCATGCGGGCCACTCACTACCCTCATGGCAGCCCAAGGGTTGCCCAAAGAACGGGAGAGTAGAAGCACACTGCTGAGCCGCAGGCTGCAGAGACGTCAGACGAATACAAGTATGGTAACGTAGGACAAACCCACAATACCTTGGGGTTGGCAGGAGAGAAGACTCCGCTCCGACACGATGCTTAGATCTGAAACCATCAGGCCCAGTAGACTATCTCTTGCAAGGCTTCCCTCCTGTCTCTCGGCAGGGGAACCACAAATCGGTGAAGAAAACACCCCCACACAGGGATCTTACCACAACGGCCCAGCAGCAGCAGGGCACAGCATGACGTCTACTTGCCGCCACCCCTGTGACCAAGTCAGGAGTACGTTCGAAGCCAGAACCTCCTGGCAGGTGGTAGTGGACGAAATTTAAGTACCGCCAACCAGTTAAGAGTCGGAGAGAGACCCCCCGTACTCATGGAAGACGCATCCCTGGCATCAAGGCAAGGGGGTTCGCAGACTGAGGGGCCAAAGGCCCCTGGGGTGGTGGGTGGGAGAGGGAACCGAGAGAATTCCGAAACATCCCCGGTGGTCTCACCAGTTGTGGCAGAGCAGGAGGCGACCTAGCCGATGAGTAGGTATGCGAATACTCAAAACTAATGAAAAGGACCAACGTCCCTCGCTTACACGTGGTGAGCAGCCACAGACTCCCCATCAGAAGGGTTCCCCGACGCTGATCAACTGCTCGGCGTCGTGAGTGGACGGTGCCGGGAACACAAAGTCCCCTCCTACGAAGAGAGGCTCACCATGGAGCGAGGCCTGGAACCAGACCCAGGCGTCAAGCGCCGGTAAGTATTCCGCGGCTGTAACCCATGACGTCGACCTCACTAAGACGTCACCATCACTAAGACAGTGACTGTCTCTACGACATTGACCAACACCCAGACGTCAAAATGTCACTTCGGTGTCAAACACCGAGACGCCGAGCCATCCATAACGGTGACGTCTGGACCCAACGGACGATAGCGGAGCCCAAGCGACCAACGCCCCAAAAGGAGCCTCACAGCTCCATGACGTCGAGCCTCACCGCTCCATGACGTCGAGCCTTACCGCTCCATGACGTCGAGCCTCACTGCTCCATGACGTCGAGCATCACTGCTCCATGACGTCGAGCATCACTGCTCCATGACGTCGAGCATCACTGCCCCATGACGTCGAGCATCACTGCCCCATGACGTCGAGCATCACTGCCCCATGACGTCGAGCATCACTGCTCCATGACGTCGAGCATCACTGCTCCATGACGTCGAGCATCACTGCTCCATGACGTCGAGCATCACTGCTCCATGACGTCGAGCATCACTCCTCCATGACGTCGAGGCACCCCATGACGTCGAGGCACCCCATGACGTCGAGGCACCCCATGACGTCGAGGCACCCCATGACGTCGAGGCACCCCATGACGTCGAGGCACCCCATGACGTCGAGGCACCCCATGACGTCGAGGCACCCCATGACGTCGAGGCACCCCATGACGTCGAGGCACCCCATGACGTCGAGGCACCCCATGACGTCGAGGCACCCCATGACGTCGAGGCACCCCATGACGTCGAGGCACTCCATGACGTCCTCGACGCTGACCGGAACCGCGTCATAGCTCAGACGTGCCCTTACTGGGGAGAACCCCAGAGGTCACAGCATGGGACTCGGTAGAGGACCTACCCTCTCCTTACCCAGAGGCTAAAGATGCCTTCAAACTCCTCTGTTCCAAACCTGGGAGCCGAAGCCTCCTAGAAAAGAAGTTACAGAGAAGACATGTGTCAAAAAACACAGGCAAGCACAGAATACAAACCCTGTGAGCTTCAGCTTTGGTCTTTAGTTCAGCTGCAGACAAAGCACTTGTCAGACTAGTATAAAGACAAGAAGACTGCAGAAATTCTGCCAAAAAGACACAGCAGAATGTAGATAAAGGCCAAAGACGTCGAGTGAAGCTGCAAAAATCCAAAATTATCACAAAAATTGTATAGAAAAAGCTCAAAAAAGAAGAGCTAATGCTCCAGGGTCCTGCTAGCAAGAGCCGGAAAAAAGAACTGTAAGTAAAAGGGACCTGCAGTGCATTCTGGGATACTGTGAGGCTTCTGGAAAGTTCTCTTAAAGGCACAGTATCCTGTTCTGAGCCACATAATGGCAGCCTATGGGGCTTGTCTGTCCACTTCTTCCTCTCTATCATTCCAGAGGGTTTTGCTGTTAAAGGCAAGGTTTTCTCTGTAGAAAACCCTGGACAGGCTGTGCTGTTTGTGGATTTTGGTGGAATTTCTAGTTGAAGTACTGGACAGTGTAGCCTGTGGATATAGGCTGCATTATCTGTATTTAAATTCTATCTTAAGTGTCTGTGCAGTTCTGCATGTTTTGACAATTTAAGAGATTATTTTTGATTGCTCCGGGGTCCGCGCACATGGGCGGGACTATTCACTAGATTATGACTATACACAGAGATCCCCTACTACAGAACTTGTGCTCTCGCCATGCACCCTTTATCATCTCACATATCACAACACTAATTAAATGTGCTGTGACATCATTGATAACATTACTGATGTCAACTGAAATTACACTATGCATGGCGTCTTCAGCCGCTTGTGGCAACCTACCCACCGACACTTATGTGCCACCCAACTTAAAAAAGAGTGTTAAAAAATTCAGAGACTTACAGGACACAGTGCAGACCCATCGTGAGATCACTGAAACCCCAAAAGCATTAATTTTTCCTTATTTGCCACTGGGGTCTCTCTGGGAACCTCACACAAAGTCCAGGGTGTCAGGGTACCTCTATCCTACCAACTTATTCCTTGTTTTTTTTCTCTCTAAGTTTCAGGACACGGGGGCAGAGTCCCTGTGTCCTGAAATGGAGGCCACAACATGTCTTCATGCTGCGGACAGCCAATCCGAGCCCAAACTCCTGTGGGAGATGGTGGGGACCTTTCATTCCTGTAGGTGTGAGGCAGACGTTGGGGCAAAAAGCCTCCACAGCCAATCAGATAGCGCTATGATTCGGGGTCTCCTATCAACCCAACAAAACAGATATACAACTTTAGCTTTTCAAAAACTACTAAACAAATTCACACAAAACCAAAAACAAAGCAGGCTTTCTGGACCAAGACATAGCTTTCTGCCAAATTTCGTTTCACAGTTTTGGTGGTATTGTTGTTCATTTTTCCTATGAAAATTAACAAGGGGCAATTGTGTTTTGGGGACCTCTTCCCCCCCTGGCTAGCGCTTGACAATCACCCTGAAACTTACCAGTGAGGATCTGAGGTGGATGAACTTTTTTTTCAGGAAAGTTTTGCAAAGATTTGCTAAAGGGCACCAAAGTTATTAAGAAACCAAAAAATGCTCTTTCTATGGTTATGTAGGTCCTAACTATACAACACAGTGGCAATCGCTCCTGATGGAGATATAGATAGATATAGATATCTATATATATATATGTCTATGTCTATATGTATATCCTACTGGCGGTCGCTAGTAGGTAGTTATAGTTACAACCTAGTTTCTATTCATAAAGCGTTTTGTTTGCCAATATCTTTGGTGCCGTTTGACGAATCTTTGCGAATTTTTCGAAACTAATGGTTCGATCAGGTCAGCTCCAGTCTTGAAAGTTTCGGGGCAATTCGTCAAGCGGGGGCAGAGAAAAAAGGGGGGGTCCCAAAACACATTTTCTCCATGTTAATTTACATAGACAACTTTAGACAAAGCTAAAGCCCGAACTGCTGAACGGAATTACACCAAATTTGGCAAAAAGGTAGGTAGGCCTTGGTTCAGAAAGCGTTTTTTTTTAAATGGTGTAAATCCGTTCAGTAGTTCCTGAGTTTAAAAAAAATAAAAATATCGATATCTGGTGGCCAAGGAGGATTCGCGAACCCTCCTGGGCAAGAGCTTCATTTTGATTGGCTGTCAACACTCCAAACCAAGAAGTGTTGAGAGCCATCTTGTGACTCGGTAAAACCGAGTCACAAGAAAACAGTAAAAAAAAAAAATAATAAGAAAAGGGGGCAAGGTAGAAACACCCTGACCCCAAAGGCCTGCACAGGGTGTCCCACAGAGATGCCCAGGCCCAAATAAAGCAGAGTTCGCGCTAGGTGTGCACATCCCACCAAAAAAATAAATAAAAAAATTAGCGCGATCTCTCACACTTCGTTTTAATCAGCCCACGGGTGGGCCAGAACCTGGGGGCAATCAAAATTATATGTAGTGGGGGCTCCTGGAGCCCTGGGGACCGCTACTTCCCCGGGGCTTTTATTGAAAAATTGCATGGTAGGCTCACACAGCCCCCTTCTAAAAAAAATAAATAAAGGAGATTCCGGCATCTGGCCTGAGGCCCCGTCCCCTCCCTGCACCACTCTGCAAACGCTCCTTAAAGTGCATTCTGGGTTGGGGATTAAGTTCCCAAGAATGTTAAGGGTCCTTTGGGCCAAACTAGCCCACCAGGTACCTCCAGTAAGCCCTACACAGCTGGATTGCTGGGAGTGGTCCGAGGCCACGCCCCCTTGTTATACCACTCTGCAAACACGCCTCTTGGCGCCCTGCTGGTGGGGCGATGAGGTCCTCTTGTGTCCTGAGGACCTCAGGACTAAAGTGGACTTCATCCCCCGAACAGCAGTGCCCCAGGTGGCTCGTTTGCAGAGTGGTGTAAAAAGGGGGCGTGGCCCCGGACCACTCATCAATCCATCTGTGTGGGGCTTACTGGAGGTAACAGGAGGGCTAGTTGGCCCCCAGGGACCCTCAGGGGGCAAGGGGACTTCATCTCCCAACCAAGAGCGCTCCAGAAGGTGCATTTGCAGAGTGGTGCAGAAAGGGGGCGTGGCCTGTGTCCACCTCTCAGCAATACAACTATATGAGGCTTACTGGAGGTATCAGGTAGGGTAGTTGGCAACCAAGGACCCAGGACCCCCAGCAGTGAAGGGGACTTCACTCCCCATTCAAGAGTGCGCCTGGGAGCGCATTTGCAGACTAGTGGGCAAAGGGGGTGTGGCCTGCTTTGAGAACTTAACAATGCTAATGTGTGGGACTTACTGGAGGTAATAGGAGGGGAAGTTGGTCCCCAAGGTTGTCCTAGGGGGGCCAACTACCCCTCCTGTTATGTCCAGTAAGTCCCACACAGTGGTATTGGTAAGACGTCTTTGGAGGCCACACACCCTTTTGTCCACTGATCTGCAAACGCTCCTCCTGGCACACTACGGGTTGAGGGATGAAGTCCACTTTGCTCATGAGGGACTTTGGGGTCCAAAAAGCCCTCCTGGTACCTACTGTAAGACCTATGCAGCAGAATTCCTGAGCGCTGGTCAGAGGCCCAGCCCCCTTTCTCCACTTCTCTGCAACCACAACTACTAGTTAAAGAAGCATTTGCACTGTAATATGTCTCACATTTTGGAGAGTTAGAGCTATAGGCATTGTAAATGTAAAAGTGTTTTACTAATGTTTCTTGGAGTGGATGTAGGTTGTGTGTAGTGGAATTATGTAGTATGATATGCAGTGAAATTATGTGGATAGAGGTATGTGGTATTTAGTGTATAGGATTTATGTAGAGTGGGATTATGTGTTATGGAGAGTAATTATGTGGTATGGTAGTCCGTGTTGTGAATTGGTAACCTCAGGTTTAGCCTTCCTCGTTTCCATAGCAGGGAAACTATAAACTCAATGAGACAAAAAAAGAAGGAACCACTGAAGAGCACTTCTGGACCTAGTCAGAGTTATGAGCAGGGCCACTGGAATTATGTGACTGTTTGGCTGCACCGACTTTCGCACAATTATACATTTTCCGCGTTTGCCACATAATCCATCAGCTGCTGAATAATCTGCAGATTTGACCAAAAAATAAAACACCTTGTTTCTAGCTCAAACTGCTCAATTGCTACCAAAAATGCAGCAACAAGTGTAACAGCATGGTGGAAGGCCCTTTGCAAACCTAGAAAAGTCCCCTGTTACTTATTGCTAAATGTGGGTATTACATTGGTACTAATGGTGTGCAAACCACTCTTGCTTCTTTCTGCATTTCTGTTGCTTCTTTCTGCACCTTTATTTTCTCTGCAGTTCTTTTGCCTTTCTGCTCATCTTTCACTTTCTGCTCATCTTTCACTTTCTGCTCATCTCTTGCCTCTTTCTGCACCTCACTTGCTTTTTCCTGTATCCCTCTTGCCTCTTTCAGCACCCTTCTTCCCTCTTTCTGCACCCCTATTGCCTCTTTCTGCACCCCTATTGCCTCTTTCTGCACCTCTCTAGCCTCTTTCTGCACTTCTCTTGCTTCTTTCTGCACCTCTGTTGACTTTCTGCACCTCTGTTGACTCTTTCTGCACCCCACTTGCCTCAGTCTGTCCACCTGTTCCCTCCTTCTGCACCGCTCTTGCCTCCTTCTGCACCGCTCTTGCCTCCTTCTGCACCGCTCTTGCCTCCTTCTGCACCGCTCTTGCCTCCTTCTGCACCGCTCTTGCCTCCTTCTGCACCGCTCTGGCCTCCTTCTGCACCGCTCTGGCCTCTTTCTGCACCTCTCTTGCCTCTTTCTGCACCTCTCTTGCCTCTTTCTGCACCTCTCTTGCCTCTTTCTGCACCTCTCTTGCCTCTTTCTGCACCTCTCTTGCCTCTTTCTGCACCTCTCTTGCCTCTTTCTGCACCTCTTGTCTCTTTCTGCACCTTTCTCACCTTTTCTGCACCTCTCTTGCTTCTTTCCGCACCGCTCTTGCTTCTTTCTGCACCTCTCTTGCTTCTATCTGCACCCCTTTTTCCTGTTTCTGTACCTCTGTTGCTTCTTTCTGCACTTCTCTTGCCTCTTTCTGGACATTTTGAGCCTCTTTCAGCACCTCTGTTGCTTCTTTCTGCATCTTTCTTCCCTTTTCTGTACCCCTCTAGCCTATTTCTCTTTTTTCTGGTTTTATACGAGTGAAATGTCCAACTAACTATAAAGTCCCTGAAACCTGTGATTTTTTTTCTGTGAATCTTTAAGGTTTTCTAAATGCTAATCCCTAACCATAACGAAACCTTTGTTTTTTTTCAGTGAATATATATATAAAAATTAGTAGGTGCAACAATTACTGCTGCACCTACTATAGCCACCAGTGATCCCCCGGACCTTACGGTCTCTGATATAGGCTTATATTGAGATCTGTGTGACTTGGAAAGTGGCGTTCCAGTCAGCAGTCAGGATTTGCCTCCTTTGGGAACCCATGACAGACCCGCAACACCATTCAGAATGAAATCTAAGTTTGTTCCCTTAATGGCCCGTGATGGACTGGACACGTTTAGTGAGCATGTAGTGAGCCAAATCAAGAAATTGAACTTTGCCATAAACAGATCAAATAGAACGTATACCAATAGTGAAAGGAAATATAATCAACTTATTGCCAAGTTACAAAAAGAAAAAGTGGTCATAAGAAGCTCTGATAATGGTGGCAATATTGTCTTTTGGCCGATGGAAGACTATATGAAAGAGGCATACAGTCAATTTAATAATACACAGTGTTACAGAAAAAGTACTCCTTTCAAGTATAAACTCACTCAGGACTCTTGTTTAAACACCTGCTAGCATGGAAAAGCCTACGGCTCCTTATTTGGGAAGAGTACAAATGTATTAAAAAAGAGTACCCTTTGTTCCTGGTTATTTATTTTATACCGAAAGTCCATAAGAACATAGAGAGACCGCCAGGCAGGCCCATCATCACTGCCTCTTATGGACCGTTGTATCCAGGTATATAGATTACTTTTTGCAGATGTATATGAAACAACTTAAATCATATGTACAGGATAGATGTGATTTTTTTAAACAAAATCAAGGACCAGAGTTGAAATTCAGAGCTTTTACTTATAACACTTGATGTGTGTTCCCTATATACTTGTATCAGGAACAAGGATGGACTAAGAACTGTTGAGTATTTTATATGTACAAGACCCATTATGTATGCGCAGCACACAAGAATAATATTAGACATGCTGCTTTTTTTGTTTAGAAAATAATGTATTCCTCTTCAATGGCCAGATGTACCAACAAATTCAGGGTGTAGCAATGGGGGCCAGTTTCTCCCCCAGCTATGCCGGTTTGTTTATGGGCTGGTGGGAGGAACTGGTCCTCATGCGGAAATACGAAGAAATGCATGCCACAAACATTATTTCCTGGTTACATTTTATTGATCTTTTTATTGTGTGGAGAGGAAGTGAGGAAAGTGCCATGAAATGTATTGATGAGATCAACCACAATGATTTTAATCTCAAATTTACTTCTTGAGGCCCCAACTGATCCTGGAGTCAGCTGTTTCCTAGATACAATTGAAGTGTTGGGACTCACTTTGCTAAACCGTGAACCTACCCATCAAGCAGGTCATCTATTGGATGGTATCTGCTCAAATTTTTCCAGCCTGATAGTCAAACCCCCTTGCCCTCAGGTATGGACAGATCACTTTTTAATTCCTTTCCGCATAGCTGAAACTCGGAAATCCTTTTTTAACTCCCTAAAATGCACAGATTTTCCTTACACAAAACCCACTCCAAACTGGAAGACATTAGCCAGGAGAGCTGACATTGTTGAAAAACTTAAAAATGAATTACCAACTTTTGCCGATTGTGCTTCTTCAGACTATCAAATCTTCTGTGATTGGATTGCTGGAGCGGGCAAGTTGCTTATACCATCTAACAAGGAGAATACGAAACCTAGGAATATGAAAAAAAATGCCCCGTGGTTTTCACCAGCTCTTAAGGCTGAGTTAGGCGAAGTGAAAACTCTAGAACGAAGGTGGCGTCGTAATTACGACACAGCCGCACGCAACATCTACATAGCAGGTAGGCGGAAGTATCATGTAGGATTAAAATTAGCAAAAAAAGCTTATTACCTACAGGCCATTTCTTCAGCGGGCCAAGAACAAAAAGCTATCTTTAGGATTGTTAAGGATTTTATCAAGCCCTCAGCTCTATCGCAAGAGATCCCTCCATCGCAAGATCTCTGTAACACGATATCTGATTATTTTGATAACAAAATCCTAACCATCACGAATACTTTTCCATCAGAAATCACCATCATAACGGATGATGAAGAGATAGCGAAGATGACTTCCCCCCCTCCGCCTTGACGAGTTCGCCCCAGTCTCCCTGGAGGAAACTGCCAAAGCTATTTTAGCCAGCAAATCAGGTTCCCCTTTTGATCCCTGTCCTCCTCCGGTGTTGCACCATTTAATAGAGATAGTTAATCCTATGATTAACAGTATCATCAATTCTTCTCTAGCAACAGCAAGTATCCCAAATGATTGGAAACTTGCAGCTGTCAAGCCACTCCAAAAAAAGGCCCTGGCCGATCCCACCACCCTTTCCAACCTGCGCCCTATCTCCCTGCTACCCATTCTATCTAAGCTGACTGAAAAGTTTGTCAATAGTCAACTGACAAACTTTCTGGAGAAGAACAACGTTCTCCACCCGAATCAGTCAGGCTTTCGGTCAGAACACTCTACCGAATCAGCTCTACTATACTCTGCTGAAACTTTAAGAGCAGCAATGGACCAGGGAAAACAGGCTGTCCTTATCCTTCTTGACCTGTCGGCAGCCTTCGATACTGTGTCCCATAACATCTTACTGGACCGGTTGGCTGCCGCAGGTGTGGGAGGACAGGTGCTGGCTTGGTGTAGGCACTTCCTTACAAACAGACGCCAAATAACAGTGCTTGGCCCATATCAGTCGGAGGCTAAAAATGTCAGCTCAGGGGTGCCACAGGGCTCCAGTTTAAGCCCTGTCCTTTTCAACCTATATATGGCACCCCTGATGAACTTGATCGAGTCATTCAGGATCAGTTCTATCTCATACGCTGACGATACCCAACTGATTTTGGTGCTGGATAAGGAACAACCAGGTGCCGAGGAAGATCTTAGGAACTGTCTTGCAGCAATATTCAAGTGGATGAATAACAACCATCTAAAGTGCAACGCCGGTAAAACGGAAATTTTACCCATAGGGATCAATAATCCTTTTTCCCCCACAGTATGCTGGCCATCGGATGCAGAAGCCCCACCTAACACAATTGCATCCGCCCGTAACCTAGGCATAAAGTTCGACAACTGCCTATCCTTCAAGCCTCAGGCTATGGCAGTGGCAGGTATGTGCTTCCAAATCATTAAAGCACTTAGGAAATTTTTTGACCTCCTTCCTCTTTCGGCGAGGAAAACAGTCGCAGTGGCCTTAATTAATTCTAGGCTGGACTACTGCAATGGACTTTATGCTGGAGCAAACAAAATCGTACTCCACAAATTGCAGATTATCCAAAACGCGGCTGCCCGCCTCGTACTGCGTCTGCCTCGTAGATCATCAGCCTCTGCAGCTCTAAATACCCTACATTGGCTGCCAATAGGAAAGAGAATTTTGTTCAAACTTCTCTTGACTACCTTCAGGGCCTTCCATCAACGTGGCCCGACCTATTTACGAAGGGGGTTAAAAAGATACTACCCAGCGCGCTGTCTAAGATCCGCTAGCCAGAACTTACTTACCATTCCCCGCTTTAAACTGGCCACAAAGGGTGGTAAATCCATCTTTGTACTAGGAACCAAGGCCTGGAACAAACTCCCCCTTTCCTTGCGGTCTCTCTCCCAAGAAGCCCCTTTTAGGAAGGCATTGAAAACTTGGATTTTCTCCATGTCTGACACTCTATGTAGAACCCTAGTGTAGTGGCTGTGTTTAAGAAACCTGGACTTCTTCCCCTATCCAACTCTTCCACCTGGGTTGTGTAAGCGCCAAGATACTCCTTGGAGTGGTAGCAGCGCTCTATAAATGCCCATTACATTTACATTTACTTTCAACATCAGTAGGCATACAGTGGCCTTTTTAGATGTTCAAGTATTAGTGGAAAATAATGTCTTAACTACAACCCTTTTTAGAAAGCCCACTGCTGGAAATACAGTACTGCACTTGTCCAGTGCTCACCCTCCCCATTTAATCAAGAGTATTCCGTATGGGGAGATGCTCCGCATCTGACGCATATGTACTAACCAGGAAGATGCAGAGATTAAGCAGGCTGAAAGTCGAGCCAGGTTTCTAGCTAGAGGTTATAGGACGCAGATTGTGGATGCCGCCATTAAAAGATCACAGGCGAGGGCCAGAGATTATCTCTTAATCTACAAGGCCAAAACACCTCATGGAGAGTCTGTCCAAACCCCACAACCTGATTCAGAAAAAGGGGTGGTGATGAACAGAGTGCCTGAATTAAGCAGACCACTCTTACCCAGTCCAAAGATCAGGGCTTGATCCATCACCGTTTTTTAGCTCACTGCACCATCCCAGCTCAGAACTTGGCTATATGCAAATTAGTCTGTTCCTGTCCCAGTGCATGATGGGAACAGGGCAAACCAAACTACCAAGCCAATTCTTATACTGGGAAGGAAACAAGCTACCGGGGACCGGTTTCTGGCATTTCAGCCTCGTCGGCCCGGCTTGCTTGAATCCTGATGGTGCAATGAGCAAGGGACTCACATCTGAGTATACCCTTCCACGCTTATGGTGGACAAAATGATTCAGAAAAAGGGGTGGTGATGAACAGAGTGCCTGAATTAAGCAGACCACTCTTACCCAGTCCAAAGATCAGGGCTTGATCCATCACCGTTTTTTAGCTCACTGCACCATCCCAGCTCAGAACTTGGCTATATGCAAATTAGTCTGTTCCTGTCCCAGTGCATGATGGGAACAGGGCAAACCAAACTACCAAGCCAATTCTTATACTGGGAAGGAAACAAGCTACCGGGGACCGGTTTCTGGCATTTCAGCCTCGTCGGCCCGGCTTGCTTGAATCCTGATGGTGCAATGAGCAAGGGACTCACATCTGAGTATACCCTTCCACGCTTATGGTGGACAAAATGATTCAGAAAAAGGGGTGGTGATGAACAGAGTGCCTGAATTAAGCAGACCACTCTTACCCAGTCCAAAGATCAGGGCTTGATCCATCACCGTTTTTTAGCTCACTGCACCATCCCAGCTCAGAACTTGGCTATATGCAAATTAGTCTGTTCCTGTCCCAGTGCATGATGGGAACAGGGCAAACCAAACTACCAAGCCAATTCTTATACTGGGAAGGAAACAAGCTACCGGGGACCGGTTTCTGGCATTTCAGCCTCGTCGGCCCGGCTTGCTTGAATCCTGATGGTGCAATGAGCAAGGGACTCACATCTGAGTATACCCTTCCACGCTTATGGTGGACAAAATGATTCAGAAAAAGGGGTGGTGATGAACAGAGTGCCTGAATTAAGCAGGGATGGGGCAGTGAGATAAATAACGGTGATGGATCAAGCCCTGATCTTTGGACTGGGTAAGAGTGGTCTGCTTAATTCAGACACTCTGTTCATCACCACCCCCTTTTCTGTATCAAACCCCACAACCTGTCAGACTCATTTTAACATATTCTAGGCAGGAGAGGCAATTGAGGAGCATAGTAAAACACAACTGGCATTTTATTCAAGATGATCCGGTGACAGGTAGTCAGATGTTTCTAATCCATCCATCATATTTAGAAAAACTATGAGCATGGGAAATATGCTGGTTAGCAACAGTCAAGAGTAATGACGCAAGGACATGTGGTTAACAACAAGGAAGGGCTTATTCAAATGTTTATCATGTAAAGCCTGCCAATTTGGTACAAATGTAAAAACCTACACAACTGCCTTCTCTACCAAGGTTAGAGAAATTAAACAACATTTAACATGTAAAACAGAATTCTCTGTTTACGTCTTAGAATGCAGTTGCCATTTAAAATATATAGGAAGTACCAAATTGGCTGTCCACAAGCATATCCTGCAGCATATCCGGGCAATAATTAACAAGGATCAAAATTACCCGGTTGCCAGACATTTCCAGACCTTACATGACGGCCAACCCAAGCATTTAAAATATGTTTTCGAAGACATTCACATCACAAAAAAGGGGGAGACAGAGAGGTCAAACGGAGGCGCCTGGAAACCAGTTATATACTTGAGTTTGATTTCCAATATCCGGGCGGTCTCAACACTACAGGAGATCTCCACACCCATTTATAAGTCTGGTGAACTTCCTCTCATTAGATAACATTGTACAAGGTCTCTTTCAGTATGCAGTAGTTCGTAAATTGAGATTTATTTTGGTATTCTATCAACAGCACATTTTTTCTAAGGGATTTTATCAATATTTATGAACATTTTCTATACTAACTTGGTTTTATTGACTGGTCTTAGGCAAATGGTTTTAACTGTTGTGTTTTATTTCTAATCATATGAAATAGGGTTTTTATGGTATATTTTTATAATGTGATATTTATTGTATTGTGATCAAATTTTCATATCTTTAATTCTTGCATTAAAATTTTAAAGATCCCTTTTGTATTTGCTTGAATATGTTGATTTTATCAGAATACATGGCTTTTTTTGCACATTCCAGCCCTTGAACCCCCAGCATCTTTTGCACTTTATGGCATTTAGGCACTTTGCAACAATGTACTGTAGCACATAGGCCCTTTATTTGTATATAGAATGTTATTGAGGAGGAGAGGTGCGGTACTGCATAGTTTGAATAAGAGGTAACATGTACTTAATGTTCAGAAGAAAAATATACTACAAGGAAAATTGAATTGTTCGTATTCTAAAATAGTATATTGCTTCCACATATTTACATGAATATTTAGTTTTCCGCAAACCCTTCAACTAGAGATATTCCAATATACAGTTACGCCGTATGCATGCAAATTAGGATGTTTATCAATAATACATTCTTCTATGTTTATGTATTTCTTTCTTTTTCATTTCCACTTTTAGGAGGGGGCACTTTAGAATGGTTTAGGACATTTTTAGACTCATGGACAGGATTTGTAGTTCTACTCAATTTGAGCATTTACGCCTGCATTTTTCTTGGCTTGACAATATTGAAATACATTGTATATAGATCTTTGTATATGTTGTAAATATTACGGTATTTTATACACATTATACGCAACATTGATTATGTTTGTCCCAGGATGTATAACTAGCATTTATGCATGTATTTGGCGGGCAGGACTCATCCACTTTCTATTTCCATGATTTTTTGTGAGCACTAGCACTTTAAATAGCGGGAGAAAATACTGAGCATTGTCATGTGATCAAGACCGCTTGTTCGGCTGAAACGCGTTATGGCAGGCAAAGACAAATAAAATAATTGCAGCACGTACTTGAGGTCTGAGCTAATTTTTTCCGAGGAAATTGGAGGAGTGACGAGGTGATGGTATATATATACACACACACACTGGAAGAGATCTAATATATACTGGGGTAGTTACATTGATGTCATCTTTGTAATGTGGAAGGGTAGTGAAGAGGCACTCAAATCTTTCCACACTCATCCTAACAATAACCAGTATAACATTACACTCACATTGGAGTATAGCGAACAAAGTGTTTGCTTTCTGGACTTAGAAATGTATGTGTAGGAAGGCAAGCTGAAATCTAGACTTTTTCGGAAGTCTACAGCGGTTAATTCCATTTTACAAGCAGACTCGGGACACTTGAGAAGGCAAATTGACAATATCCTGTTTGGGGACTTTTTACATGCCAAACGGAAATGTCGTGATCCTAGAGTATATGGCAGGATAGCAGAGGATATCTCGCAGAGATTTAAGAGAAGAGGGTATGATTTAGATATTATCAACAAGGCCAAAAGAAGAGCTCAGACTGTAGCAACGGAAGAACTGTCGAAAGACAAAGTGAAAAGTACAACCCCGTATAACGACACTTGTCGATAGATCACAACTTACAGTGAGCGCAACAAAAGGGTGTATAACACTCTACGGAAACACTGGGATGTTCTCACATTAGATACTGACTATAAGAACATTTTACCATCTAAACCGATCATGGTATATAAGAATCACTTACCTTGAGAACTTAATTTGATTCCAAGTGATACTGTACTTTATGATGTATCAAATACAGGGATGGGAAGAGAGGATCCAAGACTTAATGCACTCACTAAGGCAGAGTTCTTCAATCTGTGGGGTGCGCCCCCTGGTGGGGCACATCATCTCAGAGGGGTGCGTATTCCACCTTAAAATCTCACCTTTCACTGTTTCCCACGGTCCCACGTCGCAAGTACGTATGCTTCCTGTATTTCTTCACCCTTTTCGAATGGGGCTTTTGGATCGGAGAACTCACGCACAGCAGCCAATCAGCACACAGCAACGTCACCACCGATGTTCCACCAACGCAGGGGACAGCATCATAGATGGTAGGAAGTGCCGCAAAATTTGCGTGCATAAAGCACCTGCATAACACTATTTTTTTTGTAGAGTGCCTCTTCTTCACTCCGGTCGTTTGCCTTGTGCTAGCTTCCTTTCCTTCTTTGGTTGTCGTCCTTTGAGGTTATCTTGGTTTGTGCTCTGCGTTTTTACCGCCTTGCTGTGAAGGGTTTTACGGTCTTTGCACTTTACGTCAGAAGATTGAAATCACCAACAGTTAAGCGAAAAGGGCTTTTGTAGCAGAATTTCACCCTATTATTTGTAGTCTTCGTGCACACATTCTCCTTTCAGTGTTGCCAGGTGCTTGGGCACTCCAACCAGTGTACTAATACAAAGCTCACTCAGTTGAGAGAGCACCTCTGCGCACAACAATAAAGACCAATAGGTCTAATTCAATTGAGCATGAACGGAAAGACGTTGATTCAGTATAAAGTAATCATCAGCTTTCACTTTTTATTCATGTTTCCAAAAGTGAAAATCAAGAAAGTTGTCCACAAGTGAATATCCACCCACGATTAGTCTATTCCAAACCAATAATCACGCATCCCGATGCATTTCGGGCCAAGCCCTTCTTCAGGGGAATACTCTACGAAAACAATCCAAAATGAAGCAATTCAATCTTGTATCCAAAATAAAACATATTGAGTTACATACGTCATAGAGTGTGTGAAAAAATGCGATCATGCAAAACCCTAAGTAACCAAAAAAGTTGTGTCCCCAGTGAATGAAGGTAAAAGAAAAAAGCTCCAAGTGCCCCTTCGACCCATGGTCGCTGTAATATCACGAAGTGAGGTGAAACAGATTATTAAAGCCCTCTGTGGTAAAAGGTATGGAGTAAACCAAAAGCGTGTTTAAAACGAGTAATTTGACGCCGTTATAAAAAATCGTGCTCCAGAACCAAAATAACCCAAGATAACGTGCAGCTTAAAGAGTCCCACCCAAGGTACTTACATCGTGCAAGCGTGAAGCGAGCTCCGTGAAGAGCCGCCGAGTCGGTGATCAGTCAGCAGAGCCGGCGTGAGGAAATACAATAAACCAAAAGTGACCCGGGAAATAAACAAAGGACTACCGGTCGAGTGTGGCTCAAGGGAAAGTGGTAGGCAAGGTGGGGGCCATATTGGAAAGACAAATAAAACGATAAAAAGCCAGAATAACATGCAAGATAAGTGCCACTGTAAGAGTAAGATAACAAAAGGCATGTGGTGAAAACACAGAATAATGAGCAAACATATAAGAGCAGATTACAGATAGCACAAAAATTCCATACGGTCATTAAGACCATGCGGTGCCATGGTGGACATCAGGCGGATCCAGAAGTTCTCTCTTTTCAGAAGAGTATTCTTATTGTTCCAGGTAATCTTGACTTGTTCAAGTATTTGAAATTTCAATTGGGCCACACTATGTCTATGTTCCATAAAGTAGGTAGCCACACTGGACTTCAAATTCTGTGTACGTATATTGCTTTTATGTTCAAGAATACGTGCACGGATCTTTCTCTCCGTGTGCCCAATATAACATTTGCCACATGGGCACTTCCGCATGTAGATGACGTTACTACTATTGCATGTAGCGTTCACTCTCAATTTTATGACGTGTCCTTTCATGGGGTGAGTAGTTCTGTTTCCAGGGATGCAGTTCCCACAATTGCTGCAGTTGTAGCAAGGTTTCAAACCATTGTAAACCAGTGGAGTGGTGATCGAGGTAGGATTTTTCAGTAACTCTTTGACATTACGACCCCTGGTAAAAGCGAACATGGGAGGTTGGTTAAATAGGCCATTAAAGTCAGGTTCCATTGCAAGTATGGGCCAGTGTTTCCGAATGATATGCTGAAACTGATTTGACATCTTTGAATGTTTGGAAACTACAACCATGCGGTCAGTGGTTTTCTTTGGTTTGGGTTTGAGTAATTCAGATCTCGCACATTTGTCAGTCCTCTCCATGGCTAGATCCAAAATGGGTGTGGGATACCCACGTGCTTTGAGTCTCTCCAAAGTGTTTCTGAGAGCTTGTTTACATTCGTGATCATTGGAAACTATACGTTTCACTCTTAGTAGCTGGGTAAACGGTACATTGTTTTTGAGGCTAAGTCGGTGAAAACTACTATAATGTAATATAGAGTTCCTGTCTGTTGGTTTTCGATATATGGTTGTGAACCAGTCATTTGGGTCTCGATGTATTTCCACATCTAAGAAGTGGATGCATTTATCACTGTAATCCCAAGTGAATTGGATACGTTCATTCACATTGTTCCATGATTCTAGAAAGTTCACAAGGGTTTCAGAAGAACCTTCCCATAGTAAAAAAACGTCATCAATGTACCGTAGGTACAATTTTCCATGTTGAAGCCAGTTGTTTTGGCAAAGAATGTGTGACTCCTCAAACACTTTCATATAGATATTTGCGTAGCAAGGAGCTGCCGAATTGCCCATGGCAGTACCATTCAACTGAAGAATCCATTTATCTAGTACATTGAAGTAGCTGTGATACAAAGTGTACATAGTTAATTGCATCAAGAAAACTTTCAAGTCAGAGTCCAAATCTGATGAAATTAGTGTTTGTTCTATGGCTTCCATACCGCCATCATGGGGGATGGAGGTATAAAGTGAACATACGTCCACCGTGCACATAATTAAATCAGTGTTTTTAAGGTCATTCATGACGGGTTCAAGCTTAGCCAGAAAGTCTGTCGTATCTCTAACATGTGACTGAGATTTGAGTACAAACGGTTGCAAATACCTATCCAGGAATTTGCCAGTATTCTCATGTATGCTTCCTCTCGTAGATACAATCGGCCGAAATGGAGGTTGGGTCGGATGCTTATGCAACTTGGGGAGCATGTACATGACAGGAGGTCTGGGGTTGGTAGGGGTTAAGTATCTTCTAGTTCTATCATCAATGGTGCCATTATCAAATGCTGAGTTGATAATTTCATTCAATTTTTTAGAAAATTCTAGGGTTGGATCTCCCGGCAAAGAGTCATAAATGTTGGGGTCATTGATATGAGCCTCAATCCGTTGTACGTAGAAAGTGGTATCCATAACCACCAGTGCTCCGCCTTTATCCGCATTCATGCAGGTGATATTAGGATTGTCAGCCAATTTTTTTAGAATGTCTCTCTCCTTTTTGGACAGATTCCCATGTTTCACAGTAGATTGAAATGGTAAGTGCGAAATTTCCTGTCTAACCAAATTTTCAAAAGAATCGATGATCTTATGGCTTTGCGGAGCCAGGAAGGTACTATGTGGGCGAAGTCCTCTCAGCATGTCATCTTCCAGTGTAGGTGTAGGACTTATATTCTGAAAGTAATGTCTCAAACGGATGTTCCGTACTAATTTAAAGAGACTAACTTCTAACTCCAAGGTGTTGGACCGGGTGGTAGGCACAAATGATTGACCTTTTTGCAAGGTGTTGATTTCTTGGGTTGATAGAACAGTAGAGGAGATATTGATGACCAGGTTTTCATCCGGTTTTATCGTCGTCGGTTGGTCTTCTTCTGCCTCGTAGTTGCTTGATTTTTTCCGATTTCCTCGGCGGGTTTTTATCCCCCGGGTTCTTTTTGTTGTGCTTGACCTGATTCTAAAAAATGAACCGCAGGATCGGTGGATGTGCTTGGTGTTTGAGGATCAGCATTAGGTGTCTCGCGTGTTGGCCGTTGTCTGTTGTCATCCTCAGACGAGGAGGTCTCATTGCCCGAAAAATGGATTGTAAACTTTGTTAGGGCGTCGGCGGGCGTACACCTCTGCCCAGGTGTACACCTCGCCGAGCTTGTAGTCGATGGTGTCTCTCTTGAACTTACGAAGTTTTCTTTCCTGTGTCTCCTTCGTGTGTTTATCAATTTGAATCTGTAGTTCTTCCAGCATTTTAGTGAATTCTTCAATTGGCATGGCTTCGTCAAGCTCCTTTTTTACGCACGTGATCTCTTGAGCTAGTTCTTCCAAAGTCTTAGATAGCTCCTCGACGATCAGAAGGATCAAGTCGAGGGAACATTTATTGAGGATGGAATACCAACGCTCAACAAATTTAACACTCACTGCCTAAAAGACATTACCTCGATTACCCTCAGCTGTGCGAGCTCCCATTCTAATTTAGTTTCCACTCCAACCAGTGACCAGGAGCAGGGCATGCACTGAAGTCACGTGAGCCCCAGCTGTGGTTTGCACACTCCAACAAGTGACCAGAAGCAGCACGTTCACTGCAGCCATGTATGCTCCAGGTTTGTCCATACTGTTGTAAATTCGAGAAAACCGAGATGGGACCCATTCTATGTTTCCAACTATCCAGGTTTAGTAATTTGTGTGACTCCCTCCAAGTCTGCTACCTTGCCCTCATGGCAGGCGAGCAAAATTGTTTTGTCGCATTATTATGGAACAAAATCCCAATACCGTTTAGTGCCCGAACAGTAGTCCAGTGCATAACCACCCAAGATGGTCGATTGTTTTTTTCTATTACTAAACATACTAATTGTGACAGTTTGTATGCAAAGTAATACAGGTACATGTTGGGTAACCTCAGTTCAGCTGCCCTTTTATCAGCACACAGCTTTGATGGTTTGAGTCTAAGTTTCCTGCCTGCCCAAATGAACGTTTTAATGCATTAAGGCTTGTAACCTTCCCTTGGCGATTGGAAGTGGCAGCATTCCTAGTACATAATTAAACCTGGGGGGTCGTTAACATCCGTACAAATTGTATCCGGCCCAGCAGTGAGATCTGAAGAGTGGACCACTGGAAGACATTGTTATCCATCCTAGTAATCAACAGTTGTAGATTATCCCACATCTTGCTAGCCCCAGCCGTCCGTCATTTAGGTATGACGTTTGGATAGGGGAGGGCTTGTTTTTACAATGCCTCTATAGTACACAGATTGTTGTAGGTGGCGTTTCTTTTCAAGAAACATGTTTTGTTGGTTCAGACTGGTATCATTTATATGGAATAGCTAAAGTAATGGTGCCCCAATCCCCAATCCCCAATAACCATCTCCACAGATTCCCTCACTACCACCTTCCAATAGTGTCACTTAACTCGCAAGCCCCTTTCTCACATGCATTTCTTTTGTTTTATAGCCCTACTCATACCAACCATAGGGTGTCAGAGCACTTTGCATCACATAAACGTTATACAGGGGCAATGATTCTTGTGTGTGTAAATCTCTCTATAGGAAATATTACCCAAAACAGTGAAGAATACAGTTGTGATCGGCATGATACACGTTCTTTGCAGCAGGCACGTCAATCCTCTGCGCGACATTAGGAGTCAAAACTGCCACTAGACAAAAGTTAATTTCCCTTCAGGAGAAACATTAATCACCTGTGCTATCTTGACATTTTTACTGTTGCCTGAAAACTGCTAGACGGCAATGAAAAAACAGGCACTTTTAAAACCAAAAGTTAGTAATGAATACAGCAGCTGCACCAGTCGTACAGCCCTGAGGCCAGCACACTGGGTTCTTGTTTGGGCCAGTCTGGGCTTGACTTTGGGCCTGTAGGCTTTTTTGGAAAAAGACAAATTGTTGATTGATTTGGTCTTGGGGGGAACATCCTCTTCAAAGAGATAAAGGGACAGACCGTGTAAGTCTGGTCCAGTTACAGCCATATGCTTTGACCTCAGACAGATGTCAGGCTGAAGGCAGCAATTTTCAGAAGCACAGGGAGAGAGGTAGCCTATGGAGATTAACTCTCCTGGGGGTTGGTTTAACTAGATTTTTTTTGCTCCTCTGCTGAAAATTCTGACACATTGAATTTCTGAGAAATAGTGCTTTCTGGGAGACCATTGTGCCACACTTTGGAGGAAGTGGTCATTCTCTGGGGGTATTGCCTTGCACCTCATTGGACAGGAGTGCCCTCATGTGTGACTCCAGAGAACACTGAATAAGTGTGAGTGTGGTAGTGCTTCTCAGCTCTGCTGCTTGAAACTGGGAAAAGAAGGATTGCAAAGGTGGAGACTTGATTTGTACCATCAGGCCCTGCACTCTGAAAAGACGGCATCTGCTGCATTTTCTGGTACTGCAGCCCTTTGGATTTACCTTGTTTCAAGAGGAATGAAGAATGGGCTCCTTGCAAGCCACAGGTTAACAGAGCCCACCCACATCAACTACACCAAGAGTCCCCTGCCTGGAGTGTATCCAGTGGACTTTTAAGGGTGTTGTCTAGGTGCATTGCGGTCCCAAGGACCATCTTGGAGATTCCAGACGCTTGGACTGTGTTTTGGACACACTGTACCCTCAAGAGGAACTTCAGGAAGAAGTTTATGAAAGTTTGGTAAGCTTTTGTGAAAAAGCTCCAGAGGGTGACCGGACTCTCACAGAACTCACTGAATCCGGCCTGCTGGAGGAGGCTGACCGACGTCTGGTGAGAAATCCTCCAGAAACGTTTTTAAGTGTGAAGGTAAAATCAGAGGCAACCAAATGTCCAGAAGTGGCACTATGGGTTTCTAAGCACAAGAAAGTGTCCAATATTTAAAAACTTCATATCTCTAGTTCCCTACAGTGGATTCTTTTTGTTTTGGTGTCAATTTAAAGATACAAATATTTCCTGTTTTTATAAATTGATGTTGGAATTTTATTGGGTGAGGTGTCTTAATTATTTACTGAATTGGTATTTTTAAATGCTTTACATACCTGTCTTTGAATTTAAGCCTGCCTGCCCGCAGCCAAGTTACCCGGGTTGAGCATGGGAATAATTTTCTGAGACCTATTCTGAGCCCTAGTTTGTGTTAGTGGCCTTATTGCCAGAGGTAGATGTACATTTACCCCCACCAATAATGTTCTTTCCAACAGGTACAGTGTAACGGTAGAGAGTATCCCAGGAGCTCTCCATGTCCCTTTCCAGATGCCATTTAGCTGTACACATTTTATGAACCCTTTTTGATGCTGTAGAATTTGTTCATTTTCCCAGGTCTTTTTCGCCCTGGCCTGCCGTCTGTAATATTGCAGAGGCCTACAAGCAAAGGCCAGGGCCCCATGCAAATTATGTACAACCTCTTGAGTCTGTCAGGGATGAATCCATACCAAAACAGTCTGAAAACCATGATTACGAACTCTGGAGTTGAGAATCAAAGGCAGGGCAAGTTTTACACACTGCTTGTCAATGGATCCTAAAGTTGTTCCAAATATATGCTCGGCCAAATCTTCACCTCTCTGCAAGGTACACATTACATTAGTCACATGTGCCAGTTGTAATTCTGTGTAAAAGTGCAAGAAGGAACAGCACAGGTGTTAAAATATTGAAAAGGCAGAAGTGAAGGAAACTGAATGTTTACAGGAGAGTGGGTGTGTCGAGTATGGGGGATATTGAAGTGAAGGAGCTGCAAGGAAACACATGCAAGATCAATTTAACAAACTTGAAAGAACGGAAAGCTAATGTGGCCCTGCAAGAAATCAAATTTATAGCTTGCAGATCATGGCTATCTTACCAGCCATCGGGACTTCAAACTAATAACTTGCACATCATGGTATATTTTATTTGCCCTTAAGATAAGTCGGCAGGTAACTTCTAGGCATGTAATTCACTCCCTTGCCCCTCACTATGATTAGGATCTCTGGAGAGCTTTCATGATGTCTCATGCGAAACATATTGAGAACATGAAAGTAATATTCCCTAAACAATTTCTCTTCATTGCAAGGGAAAAAGCTACTTGATCGCTAGGCAGAATACTCCTACTTAAGCAGCAGGAACATCTGGGGCAGTGAAAAAAAAGGTAGGCATTTATTTGTGAGTAATGGATGAAGGGGCAGTGCTGAAGTTTGCCCTCACTAACCTTTGAACCTCATCGGTAGTATACGGCATATACATACTGCAGCAATTTTAGGAGCACCTACTTAATGCCTTGATGAGCTGGAATTACTTTACATCCACTTACCATGAAATTATTCTTTTATCCATGTTAATTTTATTTATAATACAAGATATTTTTTTAAAGATCTTTTTGAAACTACAAAGTAAAAAATCTGCTCAATCTCATGCAGCTATAAAATTGCAGCCATGTACTATTCATTAACATGCAGCTTCGAAATTTTGTATCTTAGGTTAAGCACACATTTGACATGGATCGTTTCTTGCTTCCAAAAGATGGTACGGTGTTCAAGCAAAAGGCTGAAACAGAAACAGACGGCGAGAGAAAAGATGCAAAAATAAGGAAGTATGATGCCTCCTATTTGGACTTTGGTTTCACCTGCATTGTTGTTAGTGGAGAAAGTAGACCACAGTGTATGGTTTATGGCGTGATCTTAGAAAACGACAGCTTGAAGCCAACCAAACCAAGACGTCACTCTGAAATGAAACATGGGTCTCTACCAGGAAAACGTAGAGATCTGGCCAACCATGTGGCAAATACTCCAGCAAATGCAGTAAAAGCATCATATAAAGTAGCATACTGAAAACAAAAGGCCCTTTGTAGACTGAGAAAAAGTGATTCTCACAGCATTGCTCAATGTGGCTAGGACAATGCTTAGTGAAAAAGCAGCAGAGAAGCACAAAAGTATACCCATCTCAGACAGTTTGCTGCTGCATCTCTGACATGTTAGAAGATATCCAGGGACAGCTCATTGCCTGGATGAAATGAAGTTTCTTTGCTTTGCTGTTGGATGAAGCAACTGATATGTCAAAGGATACTTTTCTGAAACACTATTATTGGCAGACTTTTTATTTTGCAAGCTAATCAAGGGGCAAGCAACAGGATCTGATTTGTTCGATATTATCAACGATTTCCTGAGTATCAATGGCTTAAAATGGGAAAAGCGTGTTGGAATCTGCACAGATGGTGCTCTTTCAAAATGTGGTGCTATCTAGGGCTGGCCTAAAAGCTAAATTGTTGAAAGTGGCTCCACATATTCTGTGTACCCACTGTATGGTTCACTGAGAAGCCCTTGCTGTTCGAAACATGAACAATGAACTTGAGGATGTGCTGAATTCTGCTATACAAATAGGAACTTTCATAAAGACCTATCCCACAAGAGCTCGCATAATTGCAATATTATGTGCAGAAATGTGAGCTGAGCAGAATGGCTTGCTGTTTGATACAGAACTGCGGTGGTAACCCGGGGGGCAAAGTGCTGACTTGCATATTTGAATGAAGAAATTAAGTAAAGCAGCTTTGTGTACGCTATCCACGTTGGGCGCCAGGTCATATAGTTCCTATAAATCCTCAGTGATCCAGGAAACCGAGTGAGCACGAGTGCCTGAGTGAAAAATACTGTACTGTTTCCACCATCCCGGAGGGTCAGTTTTGTCATGTTCGATAGTTGCCCAGAACTATTTTCTCCTTGGTAAGAGGAGTTCATAGTGGCCCTGTGACGTATTTCCTCTTTTCTTATTGTATAAATCAAATTTAGAATATACTCTTCAGCTTAACCAAAAGAAACGTGGTAAGCTGAGGGTTATTTTAGAAAACAGTTAAGAATACTCAGTTAACATTACGAACGAAAACGTTAGCGTCAACACAGGGGCACGCAATCAACTAAAGCGCGGAGTATAAATAGAGGGCCCAGCTACCCTCACCTCAATGCACCTAGAACCGAACTGGAGAGCGGATATGTAGGAAGAAAGCAGCCTAGTGTAACAATAGTACACATGGACAAGTGGGCTTACGCACAGACTGTTTAGACACCTTTTAATGCAGTTGCTGTGGGCAATGTATTAAGAAACTTTCAACGTCCATGACATTTGAAAAATAAGCTGCAAGGAACGTGCACAAATTAGAGGAATTGTTATACAGTGGGTTGTTATTTCAGATATGTGTTCATGGTTTGAAAGTTAGAAGCAAAAGAGTTTGTCAGTAGTTATAGATTGATTTATTAAAACATTTTGGAACCTAATTGAAGCAAGAATGTTATGATAGCTTGACTGCTAATGTAGGATGAAATATTTTATTTCCCTAGTTGGGCAACAAAATTATTAATTTTGTCAAAAAGACAAGTCACATGCGTTTTACAAATGGTAAAGTCTTTGTCGCATTGAAAAACAACTTGAAGATGGCTGACCCTAAGAAAAGCCCTGAGCCGTTGAGCATCCATAAGGTAGCATAAATTGAATTGTAACTATAGTGTTCTCATTAGGGACAGTACATGGAAGCTTACAGGTCTCCAAAATATCAGGCAGATTGGATAAGGATCACCCCTCCCAAAGTTTAACGATGGCTTCATATTTACCACAATGTATCTAGAGATTCCAAAACACTCACAGACTAATAGTGAAAAGTTTTTTGAGGAACTTATTTCATAAGACAAATTCTTTGTCAGGCCTTTATGACAGGACAACGGTATTTATTATATTTACATTATCTTGTGTCAAAGTGAGTAAAGATCTGCTGAAGTAACTGGAATAGCTCTACGATGGAAATTGACTGTAGAGAAACTTGACACAGGTGAGACTGAAAGTAAAAGTAGAAATAACAAGAGAGCATAATATAGGGCACATAACAAGGGTGTTTTCAATAATTTTTGTACAGGCAATCACTTGCTATACTATGAAAACCAAATGGAATGTGCAGATTACACATATGAAGGATCTAGTGGAGAAGGGTTGAATAACCACCTTCTTGAAAGACTAAGGTTTTACAACATTTTTAGAGAACTCTCGTGGTGAAGATTTTTTGTCAGAAATACCCAAAATATTTTCTCTTATTTTTCACGAATTAAAGAGGACGACACAAAGGGAGATTTATTTGAATTGGAGATATAAAAAATAAATATCAATGATATGGTTTAGGATTCTATAAGAGACAAGATCAAAACCATAATACACAAGGGAAATCGCCTAGTAATGGAGTATACAAATGAATCTGTGGGAATTTACAAAGTTTACTGCTGCTATAGAACCTTAACCCATAATGAGGAGACAATATGGAACCTATAGGTTTATGGAAAGACTCCATTGAGCTGATAAAAGGGAATAGGATAAATTGTCTGTAGAATGTAAAAAAAAATTTAGGTATTTTCTGTGTAACAGAATTGTGAATAATTTGGTATGTATACATGCATATTAAATGTGGGAATTTTCCGTAATTTGTGTGGTATCAAGTTCAAACCTGTAAAAACAGATCCTTTGTCTTTGAAAGAAAAGGATTATGTATATGCTATAAGTGTAATATTAGTTTTGAATGGTTAAGAAACGTATGTATATTTCTCTGCTTGCAACAGCCCTGAAGCGCGAGTGTGTGGGAAACATGTTGACTGTATGAATAGGACACATCGAGAGAATGAAAATAAAGAATGACAAAAGAAACTATCACAAGAATGTTTAACATGTTTTGTTGGTAAGCACTCAGTATTTTTGTTTATGTATTGAAATTAAGATACTGGTGGGGACCAATAACAGATTGTAAATCGCCGGGTGATATTCCTGCTACCTGGAAGATGTTGTAAAATAAGTATTATATATTTATAAATCTCGTTTTTTTTTTTGCTAGGACAGTCTACATTGCCCAAGGCTTGCTCAACCCCCTTGTCTCCGTTGGGAACATTCCATTTTGTATTAATCAGTGTAAGCTATAAAACACTGGGAAAGCGGTGACAAATGAGGCTTCTTTTACTGTCTTTTGAGAGCTTTGTTGTGCAGTCTTCTTACAAGATACAGCATTACTGAAGAAAATCCATCACTGCCGACTTATTTATGAGACTGTCGTGGAGGCTAAAGAGGTTTGGGGTGAAAAAAAAAAGAAAAAGAAGTGTCATCTGGCCGATCGTGACATTGTCAACATCGCCAAGTTAGCGCTTTTGCGCACGTTACTACATGACTTTATTTTTGCAAAACTCTGTTAATGCCTTTCACATGAGAACCGTCTGCTTTGTGCGTTCTCTGTCTGTACCTGGAGTTTAGCAAGGTCGATAAACAATGCCCCTTGTTATTCTGTTCTGATCAGTCCCTAGCACCTAGACAAAACACGCAAACACAGCTGCGGCTGATGAAGACTCGTGCTTTGATATTATGGGAATGAATGATTGGTTAACACACACTCGGAGAGGAACCTTTCCAGGGAGAAGACCCGTGCAGTTCCTATGATGTAGATATACCATCTAGGCACTAAGGTATGGGGTCTGCTGTCAAAGCCCAGAGATCTTCTATGATATAATAATACTTCTCACCAAGGGGAGGGTGGTTAGGCTCTATAGCCATATCCAGTGTCTTTATAAGATGACATTTACCTTTAAGATATATGGAATTGCTACAATGCTAACTGTGTTGAGTATATGCATTTTGCGGTTGGTAGTGGCTTGTATAATGCGTAATAAAGCACAATAGTTAAAATAAACATTTTAAACTATACTCGTGACTCAGACAATTCTTATTGTGGACAAGTACGAGTGAGTGAGCGAAGGGGCATGTCTTGTTACCGCGATTCCTGAGAGAGTCGGGAGTGTTGTGTTCTGGAGTGTCTAATCATTCACGTTTTCGGGATTGTTTGGGAGAGTGAGTGAGACACTATAGATAGTCAGTTCTGTGTGTTCTGAGCGGTAAGAAGGCATAGCCGCTATACACCAATGTCCTGTATTCCTGTGCATAGTTTTGTGTATGTGCAGAATCCCTGCAAGAGAAGTAGGACTTCTTGTTTCAGCAATATGAAAAAATGTTTGTAACTGCCTCTCCACCGGTTTTCTCTAACAATGATGAGGTCTGATGATGCTGATTAGATTTAAGAGTATATGTAATTAGAAAATATCCCTCCCTCATTTGAGAATCATGTTTCCTTTGCAGCAATTTCTTTGTTTTTACAGAACTGGGGGGTCATGTGGGTAATCCAGGTCACCTTGCATGCTGCAATGCCCTTTCAGGGGGCAACACTTCCTGGCAGGGAGGGTGAAGCGGACAGTGAGGGAAGAGTGTGGTTGGAATGGGATTTGGAGGCTGCATTTTGGGTTTTTCTAAATGCGAAGAAATACATCAATATTTTAATCTGATCTGGATCGGATTCTTCCACATTGCCCTTTAAAAACCCTGGTAAATGCTGAATCCTAATTAGGCAAGTCACAAGGTGAGTTCAGAAAGCTAGATATAGAACTGAGGATATCTTAACTCTACAATGTAAATCCCAAGTATTGCTAGTCGGAACGTGCGAAGTTTGACAACTCAAAAAAGCGACAAGTTAGTAAAGAAGAATGATAGCAGTTTAAGACAAACAGTTTGCTTACTCGAAACACACACGCTGCTTATATGCTATGGACATTCTTGATGGAGTTAGGGTATGATTTACTAGAACATAGAGAGAAAGAAGGAGTATTGGAAGGAAGGGAGAATGCATGAATGATTAGGTGGATGAATGAGTGGTTTAAAGGATCAGTGATAGGATGGACAGGTGAAAGGATGGCAAAGTAAAGGGATGGGTGGATGAGTGAATGGATAGGTGGATTGACAGGTGAACGGACAGAAGGTTAAAGGGATGGATGGGGAGTGAATGGATAGGTGGATGAGCTGGTGAAAGGATGTTAGAGTCAATGGGTGGATGGTTGGGTGGACAGACAGGTCAAAGGGTCGCAGATTAAAGGGCTGGATGGATTGCTGAATGAAGGATAGATGGATGAGAGTGACTGCATAGGTGGATGGACAGTCTGAAGGATAGCAGAGTAAAGTGATGGATGAATGAGTGGGTGAAAAGATGAGTGGGTGAAAAGATGAGTGGGTGGGTGGCAGAGTGGGTGGATGAATGGATGGCAGGGTGGATGAATGGATGGCAGGGTGGATGAATGGATGGCAGGGTGGATGAATGGATGGCAGGGTGGATGAATGGAAGGCAGGGTGGATACATGGATGGCAGGGTGGAGACATGGATGGCAGGGTGGAGACATGGATGGCAGGGTGGAGACATGGATGGCAGGGTGGAGACATGGATGGCAGGGTGGAGACATGGATGGCAGGGTGGAGACATGGATGGCAGTTTATGGATTGATGGATGAATGGCAGGGTGGCTGCATAGATGGCAAAGTGGTTGGATGGGTGCCAGAATAAAGGGATGGTAGAGTGGATGGATGGCAGACTGTAGGGATGGATGCATAGAATGTCTAGATTGATGGCAGAGTGGATGGAGGCATATATGGCAGAGTGGATGGAGGCATAGATGGCAGAGTGGATAGAGAGATGGATGGCAGAGTGGATGGATCAATCTGTGGCAGAATGGATGGATGGATGGCAGAGTGGATGAATGGGACAGGGAAAGATTGAATGATAGATTAAAAATGAATGGATGACAGAATGTGAAGGTAAAATAATGAATATCAGCAGGTGGATGGCTGTATTAATAGATAGATGCATGGATGGAAAAGACAAGAAGCTGTTCTAGGGAGGGTTCAGCTCACTTGCTTGGTGGCATCAGTGCTTTAGTTTGAAGTGGGGGCTATTTTAATTTTTGGCCACCCTCTTGCCTGCCAGTATCAAATGTGGCGCAAGAAAAGTAGGACAATATAATAAAACAACAACACTCATCCAACCCGGCCACATTAATGAGGCAGTCCACATGACAAAAGGGACCTTCCCATATCTCTCAAAGATCTCCTGTGCACGTATGAGTGACAGTTCGCATACAGAAGGTGAAGATTAACTCAACAACAGACCCCCCCCCAAGTGAGCAAGAAGTCCCTAATTGGGTGCCAGCTATACAACGGCAAGCATCATCACCCTCAGTGAAAACGCATGGCACCAATTAGGGGGTGCTACAAACAAACCCTGACCACCATCCAGGGTCTCACAAACTCTGCAACAGAAGCACTGAGATGGAGCAACTTGATAGCAAGACTTAAAATAGTTTCAAGGCAACCAAGAGAACAGATGGGGTGTAAAGAGGTCTCTACTACTCTATTATGTCTTTAAAGATGCATTTAAGCTGTTCAAGAACCTCACCAGTACAAGTGGAGAAGATTATGAATGGCTAGCTCAAGTAAGCTAAACAATATGAGGAACAGACTATAGACAGAGTCTACATGCAACTGAGAAAACTGGCGAACTCATGCACTTGGGTTGACGCATTGAAAGACGTCAAGGCCCAAATCACAGAAGGCTTCTGATCATCTATGCTCAAAAAATTGATTCTAAGGCAACCTGGTATGTTGCTCGCTGGCGGCGCACACACACTTGGCCACTGAAGTTTCAAGTGTATTTAAGTGCTTAGTTAATTAAAACCTTTGCACTAAAATTATTAAACAATTATATTCATTAAAACTTTAAAAGTAAAAATACTGGTAGACAGCAAAGATCCAGTTGTACAAGGTATAGTAAGTATAGGTAAGTATATAATTCATTGTTTGGTATAGGGAAGTATAACATTCATTTGGTATAGGTAAGTATAAAATTCATTGTTTGGTATAGGTAAGTATAGAATTCATTGTTTGATTGAGTAGTAAAAAGATATAAGGTTGTAATGTTAGCAGACTTGGTGCTATAATGATGCCACTTAAAACCCATGCCTAAGTACTACTCTCATGCTTTTAAAAATGCAAAAGCAGAACAAGAAATAACAGTGCAAGTTAAGGGTATTTAAAAGTGCAATACTTTGTGTAGCAGCAATGCATAAAGTCGATGGAAACTATACCATGTTACAAGTTCCTAGCTTAAAGACCCGCGTCTTATTTTTGGTCTTGTGGACAAGCAGTCCGCAGGCAGGCTGCTTCCTTTGACCACACTGGACAGTTTAGACCAGGTGGTCTGCAACCTTTTCTGTTGTGAGAGCTACTTCTGATCAGTGAAAATCATTGTGAGCTACTAAAGGCCAAGCAACTTGCGCATTGTTCCCAGACATCTCCCATGCCCAGCTCCATTGACTTTAAGCATAATGTCCATAGAGCCAGATACTATGGTTTGAACAAAATACTTTGGCTGGCGCACAATGACAGGGCTGCCATGTGTGTCAGTGAGAGTGGTATTTGGGGGATGTATGAACATGCATGCGTATAGAGTAAATTATGCAACAAGAAAAGGCAAGTTTGCAAAGGACCTTCCACCTCACAGCAATACATGTTGCTGTGTTTCTAGTAACTTTTGACCCATTTGAGATAGAAACATTATTTTGTTAAAATTTGCAGATTATGCTATAATAGGCCCGCCTCATCGCAAATGCTATTTTGCCTATCTACAGCACGATTCTCTTAATTCTTTTGTTTACAGTGGCCTTCACTAGAGAGTAGTTGGTAATTGAATCCAATTCTTCAGTTAGGCTGAGAATGGTTAGTGAGCCAAAAAGATGAGATGTGACCGGGGAGCAATTTATGCTGCAAATTTCTCCCAAAGATGGTTATTCAGGGTCCCATTTCTGGCATTCTTTAATTTGTAGCAGAATTTGATAAATGCTCCTGTTCTCGCTAAGGATGGTTTGGTTAGACCAAATTCTACTCGCAACCGGGCTGGGGATGAGTGACATGATATTGATAAAAACAGGCTTGAAAAGCTTTGTGATGATTATGTCCAAATAAGTGGCGTCTCTGCCCCTCAGCGCTTCCCACCATAAGCGATAGTCAGGACTAATTTAGTCATTATTTTCAGAAGAGATGTAAATGTTGATATTGCTACTGCCGTAACCCTACAGTGAGGATGTTTACTTTGAGGCACATGAGCTCCAAATGTTGTTTAAAGTAGCCTTGACTATCAAGCAGCATGCCCAAATATTTGTATTTTTATACCACCTGTACTTTATCCTTTTCCAAGTACCACTGGTGGCGGCACAATGATGGTTTCCCCAGGATCATAATCTTGGGCTTCTTCAGGTTGGCTTCCATAGCATTTGTGCTGGAATACGAGGCTGTGGCATTCATAGGCCTCTGAAAGTCTACTTTTGTGCGGCTAAGCAAGGCTATGTCTTGCGCATACATTAGGGAGGCAGCATGATGTTGATCAACATTGGGGTGTGTGAATTTACCTGGGTGAGGCTGGTAGGGATGTCCACTAAGAAATGGTTAGTGAGTGTGGGGGCTAATATGCATCCTTGCCTTAATCCTTTGTGGGTCCAGATGATCTTTCTTGATAGATGACCACAATTGCCTAGCTTTATTCTGACCCAGGTATCAGTGTGAGTAGCATCAAGCCTTTCAGCAGTGCAATGGCTGAGGTATCTAACAATTGGCAAGTTTTCTCCAAAGCACGGCCACTCCTATGGACTATTGAACATGCGAGCCAAGCACATGTAGCCTGCCATTGCCAAGGTCCCCATCAAAGAGCTTGACGCCACTCAACCATCAAATCTAAAAATGCTTGGCCTTGAGAGGTGGCCAATACTCGAAACCTATGTGAATACAGATAATTAACCTCCTTTGAGCGGGGCTGACTTTAATCAATGATAGCAGAGCTAGGAATCCAGCGCACACCAAAAAAAAAAATCACAGCCCGGTGGCCACAAACCAATGGAGAGATGGAATGCTTCATGATGAAAATAAATAAGACAATCTGAATGGTTGATACAGCAATACACCAGAGTCTAGGAACCTTCCAGCTCACACCTCACTGTGCAACAGTGTTCCACAGCTGTCCTGATGTTCGGGAGGCAATAGGGGGCATCCTGCATCACAATCCTGGATGGATATCCCCACAATACTGCAGAGGGGGACCACAACAATGCATATGCATATGCAATGCATATGCCAGCCAATTAGCGCCATGAAACCGCCTGGTAAACGAGCGCTGTACAAATGTTTTTAAATTCAAAATTCAAATTCAAATTCAAATGGAGTCGAGCAGTAAAGAGCCAGCTGAAAATGGGTGACCGAGTCCACTTAAAATATCCGTTCCCAGGGTGCAAGTTCAGAATTCTGCTAGAAAACATACTGTGGAGTAGTGCATGAATAAGATACCATGGTGATAAAGAGAGATGAAGCCCATGTGACCCAAAATGTGTCACTTTTCAAGAGTTCTTTGCCCAGAGAATATGGAAATATTGAGAGATGGTGCAGACCCCACAGATGAGACCTTGAGATGGGAAGAGGACTCTGACAGAGGGCCATGCCACATTCCGAAACAAGTGGATCTGGAACTACAGAAGGCACCAAGAGAAGACCCTGCACCCCTGCCATCACTCACAGTCTTATGAGGAGTCTAATCAATACCAGCCAGGCATGGCTGTCTCACCCACAAGTTAGTGGGACAATGGCCGGTATGACCTCTGACTGAATCAGTGACTGTCGGTACAAATGCAAGAATTTGCCTGCCAAATTCTTGGTGGTCCCATTGGATCAAAACTGTTCTGTTACAAGGACAGTCTTTTTGATGTTGACATTTGCTAAACTTTGTAAAGGATGTAGCGTGTGGACAGGCAATGATGGAGGACACATGCACAAATCCACGCACTCTGATGGGTCAGGCGCAATCATCTGGGAATAAAGAAAACTGAGGCGGCATATGGGCAACGCATCCTGATCGATGATCTGCTTTTTTTTCCACATGGTGCTGCACTCACCAAGCAAGTCTTGGTCCAGTAGGCCAGAGTCCGCCCCCACGAAGGCTTAATTATGAATACTAATACATTTGTCTTTGTGCTGGCTGTTTTCTGTCCCACACCAAAGGAGGTCTGTGCCTGTGTGTCTAGCTCCAAACGTTATTGTCCTCGCAGAAGCTGCCATCCAAGGGCGTGGTTTGGTCAGTATAATGGAGGGGGGTGTGGGGACTTCAGATTTCTCAACAGTATAATGTTAAAATACATTATACCACAAGCAGGTCGCTTGAGAGCGGCTTAAGGGCAGGAGAGGAATGCGGATCGGTAGGGGTACAGAGAGAAATCACATTTTATAAAATAACAAATATTTTTGAATATTTTCAAAACAGATGGAGAGATTGTGCGTGCGTTTTTTCTTTGTGTATGTAAAAAGTCCTGGTTCAAGCCGACAGATAACACACCAAACCCATCTTCAATCGAAGAAAGTACTGGAAAAAGTTACTTAAAAAAAAAGCAAGCTCAAGGCTTTGGAATAGTTGTATGCCAGTTTGTCACTTTACCCGCATTTGATTTGCATTTCACCCAGGGGGCCTCTTGGTAGAGGCATAACGTTTGTTTGCTGATGTCTATATTGTTCTATAATATATTGTAGTTGGCTTTATAGCACGTCACACACCAGATGAGACGCCAGTGTGTGTAGCTGGACAGGTAGCACGCTGCACCATAGTGGGTGCATGGTTGCAAAATTGCTGAATTGCAGTGTGGACTACTTGGCAAGTGTTCTGGTGTTGTGTACGAGAGACTAGAATGGTGTTCTTATCCAGACATAATCTTGCAGTGAAGTGATGTGAGGGATAGAGCACATGTGCTTAACAATAATCTAAGATTTTGCTTGGTGGGAAGAGTGGGATAAAAGTGTGGCGTAGGTGGAATGTGTTTTGATGTCATGCTTGATAAAAAAAAGAATCCTCTACTTCAAGTGGAGATGCCCAAGTGCAATTAAATTAATTGATTTATCGCATTGTGCCTGAAACTTGCTTTTAAAAAACTTCACTGTTGTATCTTAATTGTTTCACCAAAATTTGCGAGTTTGCACAGTTCAGGGGATTGGGGGGCAGGAGCTCTGTTTAATGCTCCGGGGGACTTCTAAGGGAAACAGTCACGCAGGTCAGCTTCCCACCTGCGGCGGTACCGGCAGTTACCACTCCTCTTAAGGGTCAGATGACGCAGGCGCGCAGCGGGCAAACCGAAGGCGCGCCTAGGGCATGGCCGTCTGCGCCCGTCCGAGCCAGTAAGGGCCCAGGGGACAGGACCCTTGGACCCCTCAACAGAGATAAGCTCTCCTACTCTTTTAATCAACTATTTCAGCTTAGAGAGAGTGTCTCTTTGACATGTACTCACTCCATGCCACCGGACACTCGTCACCATGAATGTGCACACTGCCCTTTTAAATTTGAGCTTTTTCCTAAGTCGAATATTGTTACCTCCCCTCACTCTAATAAAACCTTTAAAATGGCCCTGCTGAACTGCCGCTCCCTACCAAAGCATTCCACTGAATTGAGGTTACTTCTGGAGGAATATGACCCGGACGCCTTGTTCCTTACGGAAACCTGGCTATCCAGTACTGCGGATCCAGCGGTAGTCCACACTCTACCTCCAGGATACTTAATTCAGAGACAAGATCGGGTAGGAAGGAAAGGTGGAGGATTAGCTATCATCTACAGGGATAGCTTTCATTGTCAAATTACAGATAGCTTGATCCCTGACTGCTAAGGCTGTTTCTTTGTGATTGGCTTCTCTCCAACGTGTACCTTTTCAGGTGCCCTTATCTACCGTCCACCTGTCCCTAGTGCTAATTTCAGTAAAGAACTCCCAGATATCATAGCAAAATCAGTAAGCTCTACCTCTAATTTTTCTATCTTAGGGGACCTAAATATCCACCTTGATCAGGTTTTAGACCCTGACTATGAGGCTTTAACTGACTCCTTGGATGCCTTGACCTTGAAGCTAAAAGTGTCCGGATCTACTCATCAAGAAGATCATCTTCTGGACCCACTTTTCTCTAATATTGACCATCTTATAGTGGATAAACCCATTCCTCTACCATGGTCAGACCACTACTTGGTCCCATTTGCATGGACCCCACAGGAGGCAGACAACCAAGGGAAAAGGGAAAATCGTGGAACCGGAACTGGGCTAAACTTTCTATGGAGGTGTGAGCATCCACTCTTGATAATGGAAGACCAGTGCTCGGCACGGACCCTGAATCGAACAATATCAAAATCAATCTTTGGCTTGAGACGTCCTTGGATAGTCGAATTCCTAAAAAGTGGTCATTTAGCAAAAAAATTGAGCACAGTGCCGCCTGGTACTCCCCTAAACTCAGGGAGTTGAAACAGCTCTGTAAGCGCCATGAAAGAACGTGGAGAAAGGATTTTTCAACCTCCGAGAAAATTAAATACAGAGATGCAGTAAAAGCATATAAGGCTGAAATTAGATCTGCCCAATCTGATTATTATGCGAATAAAATTTTGACGGCTGCCAACTCCCCGCGCAAAATTTTTAAAATTACCAAATCTCTTGTGCAACTTCCTGAGCCTTCCTTACCCCCGGAAAATGCCCTAGAGCGCTGCAATGAATTGGCTCTCTTTTTTCATAAGAAAATTCAAGATATTTACTCTTCCTTTCCGCCCCCCTTTCTGTCTCGGGTGGCAGGGTAAATTTACAATCAACCAGAGACCGTTCTCCTCTTAACCCTTCCATGGACTCCATTCCACTTATAGACATGGACATTTTAAAACTGCATTTAGATCACCTGAAATCTGGTACCCCCAGCAATCCGGCACCCCCCCATGTCCTGAAGCAGGTGTTTGACTCAGTCGCCCCTGCTATTCTTGAGCTAGTTAATAGCTCTTTTTCCTCTGGGATTGTTCCTTCCCTCTGGAAACGGGCTAGGGTTAGAACCCTTTTGAAGAAACCTACCTTGGGCCCCGAAGTTCTTGCTAATTATCGACCAATTTCATTACTTCCTGGGATTGCCAACATTTGCGAAAAGCACGTTAATTCTGTTCTTTCTGCTTTTTTGGAAGAAAATCACTGCCTTCATCCCTCTCAAACACGCTTCAGGCCCCAGCAGGGCACGGAAACTGCCTTGCTGGCAATTACAGAGGAGGCCAGGAAAATTCTCGATGTCGGAGGCTCCGCCACTATTATTTTGCTCGACCTTAGCGCGGCCTTCAACGCGGTTAACCATCAACTTCTGCTAGCTAGACTCAGAGACAGTGGGGTGACTGGTATGCTACTCGACTGGCTTGAGTCCTTCTCAGATCGCTTTTTTCAGTGTTTGAGAACACTGCCGTCTCTAATTGGATGCCATTGCAGGGTGGGGTGCCTCAGGGCTCCTCTCTGAGCCCCACACTTTTTAAGATCTACATGCATCCGTTGGCAGAGATTGTCGAGACGTACAATGTCAAGATTGTTATGTACGCTGACGACACTCAGCTTATCGGGTCTCTTAACCTGTTAGACAATAATAAGTCAATTTTGGCGAATTGTTTGGAAAAAGTTTCAGCATGGATGGGCCTTCCTAAAGCTGAACGCTGCTAAAACAGAATTTATGTTTCTGGGAAAGGCCACCAATCTGGAGGTCGGCACTTTCTGGCCCAAATGCATGGGAGACATGCCTGCCCCTAAAGACCAAGTTAAATGTCTTGGTGTATGGATGGACCATAATCTGAATTTTAAAAGGCAGCCCTCCAGGGTAGCAGGTACCTGCTACAGCATTCTTAAAATGATCAGGAGGATTCTGCCTCTTTTGCCTTTTAATGCTAGGAAGCTGTTGGTACAGGCACCGATCTTATCCAGGCTTGATGATGCCAATGTGCTCTATTTGGGCTCCCCTTGTTCAACAATAAAAAAACTTCAAACGGTTCAAAATTGTGCGGCGCGACTTCTCATGGAGGCGCCCAACAGGGAATCCGCTAAACCGCACATTAAGGCACTTCACTGGTTGCCAGTTGATAAAAGAATTCAATTTAAGGCCTTGTGTATTGCCCACAAATCACTGGCGGCTAGTACTCTGCAGATTCTTCAATCAATTATCTCTTCATATGTCCCTAGAAGATCCCTCCGCTCTGAGGTGAAACATCTTGCCATTGTCCCAAATTCAATCGAGCCCGGAGCGGGGGCCGTCTTTTTTCGGTCATTACGGCAAAAAGCTGGCATCAGCTCCCTGATGTTATCCGTCTTGAAGTTAATCATCTTCTCTTTCATAAGCATCTTAAAACCCTCCTGTTTTCCTTTGCCCCTCTAGTCATGCAGTTCTGGGCATTGTCTTTAGCGCTGGGAGGCCTCTGGTAGCCATGCGCTTTATAAATGCGTTATTCATTCATTTATTCATTCATAAAGATGCGAGAGAAACATATGTCCTTGTGGTCTTGCCTACCGTCTTTAAGAGGACTAGGTTCCTCTTCCTGGTAAGAGTTTGAGCAGCATAGAGCAACCCAATTCATTGATAAGAGGTAGCCAGGTTAAAGGGCCTATGGAGTGCATTTACTATTACAATGGCAGCAGTGTGTAGGACAGTTGCACAACCCCACTATAGTGTGTAGTAGTTGGAAAACAAAAAGATTGTCCCAAATGAAAGCAAATTGTTGAACATTTCTAATTTAGCGCTCTAGCAGCCAAACGGAACACCCAGCTACTTAAGGTGTTGGGTATTGGACACAAAAAATGTGTGGCTAATATTAATACAAAATATATGAATGGTTGGAGCACTCATCATCATAAAATCTTTATTTGGTCGATACAACAACCATAAAAGAATACAAACACCAACATTGTTAAAAAAAATATTGCATAATATGGTAAGCAATAAAACATGAATAAATCAACCATCCGGAACAATACATCAGTTAGTCAAGTCTAGATCTCCTCGATGCAAAAGCAGCTCACAAGAATTACAGAACAATAAAAGTAGCAGATTCATTAGGAAGCATTTAAAGATATAAAGCACAGCTGGCCTCACTTTGCTAAAATTTAAAGACTTCAACAAAGGAATTAAAAAAACGCTTCCTAGGCCAGCTAAAATAGGAGCAAAACATTACAAAATGAAGAATATCCTGTGGAGACCTGTTGTCGCAGCCGCAGGTCAACCTTGCCTGAGGCCGCAACCCGCCACATGGGGACGCCAATAGATGATTAAGTTGGTTGAACCTGAACCGGACTAATAAAACCAATCTTGCTGAGAGCAGACCATGGCTAAATATAGCTGCATCTCCTGCACGGCTGTGCCCCCCCCGCCCCACTGATTTTTTTTGCAGCTCATGCTGCTCCATCTCCATGCTGGTTCGATCCAAGCGCAGCCTTTTAACAGACCCCATCTCACACAGACAGAGAAGTTGGATCCTCAAAAATGTTGGTCCTACCTAGGGAGCCAAAAGCTGTCATCACATAAGCTATCCGCAGTATTTTATGTGCCGGATCAAGGGCCAGGCCGTCCGCAACGATCAACCGATTCAGCTTTAGATCTTCCCTGCTCCATATCTTGATCCAGCACCACAAGGGGCTTAAGGACAACAAGTCCATCAGTTGTCCAAGACCTAGCTCTACCGACACCGAGAATGCTGGAACCTGTAATATCTGAAATAGAAATGTATTTTCTGCAGCTTGACTTTGTCCAGGTTTACATATCCCCAAACCTCCCCACCATACCACAGTTTGGTAATACATTTAGCTTGATACATTTTTAAAAGATCTCTTGGGGCCCGCGTTCCAACCCCATGTTCAAAACTGGAAACTGCACCCATGGTTTTAATAAACTCAGATCTTTTAGTGGCATCTAGCAGTTTTTGGCACCAAATAAACACCCAGGTAAGGGAACGCCGTGACTTTACCCAAAGTAAAACTGCCCACCTTAAAGCCCCATAGTCAGTGCACCCCCCCACCCCCCCTTTCCCCTTCACATCTCACCCCTAGGACAGTGCCCCACAGTATGTCTGTCTCAGAGACAATACCTTGCGCTGGAACGCGCACACAAATCAACACACGGATGTTTCTTCCTTCTCAAAGACAGACGCCCCAACCCTGTCCGGCTCATAAACCACTCAACAGCCCCCACACTGCACCATGTCCATCCTGTTCCCCCAAAATGCACCGCAACCGCTCCCCCTGTATGCACAACGAGCCCCGCACCCAGTAACTGCAGCCTGGGAGTGAGGGTTCCGGCACAGGGTCCACGGCTTTGGCCTGAGGGGAGGGGGCTCCAGTCTAGTCGGGTGGGGGCTCCAGTTTGGAGAGGGGGGGGGCTAGGCTTCCAATTTGAGTCAGAGGGCGAAGAAAAAAGGTCTGCGGATGGGGGTTCTGCGTCCAGCTGGAGACGGTGGAGCAGACAGGGAGGGGAGAGATGGGTGGGGGAGGGTGATCGGTGAGGAGGGTGTGGGATAGAGGAGAGTGGCTATAGGCTAAAAGGGCAGGAGGATGAACTGGGGCTTGGACGGAGGGCTCTGGGGGCCGGAGACGGAGAGAACTCCAGGGGATAGAGGGAGAGTTGGGCTGGGGAGGGAAGAGGCCGGGCTACATGCGGAGGGGTGGTCAGGGCCTGGGTGAAAGGGGCCGAGCGAAGGCAGGATAGGTGGCGCCGGGAGGGGAGAGGGGAACAGGGGAAGCTGAGGAGGTGGGCAGCAGTGGAGGGGCTGGTCCTGATGCCGAGGGGGCTGGAGCTGGTACAAAACCATGATCTAATGCAATCTGTGCATGACTCAATCCGATGAAAGTTGCCACGAATCTGCCAGAACCTATATTCAAAGGGGTGAGCATGTTCCTACTTCAACAAGAAATTAAAAAACAAGCAGCGCGGGGGGAAAAAAACGCCTGCGCGTGCTTTGCCTAAAGACCAAGTAAACTCTGCTTTGACTCTCTAGAATTTTTTGTGTTGCCCACCTCTACCTGGGAGTACGGTAAAGCTCTGCGCCCAGGAGCAGGCTGTTTTTAGAGCCCTGCACACCTCAGTGTCTGCCAGGGCGGGCCAGGACAGCACGTGCACGCATTACAGCACGTCCATCCCTTATTTGTATTCCAGACTCTGCCGGAGAGCACGGGCCTCGGGGGACACCGCGTCCATTAAGGGCTGCTTCGACAACTCGGCACTAATCTGATTAGTATCAGCACTTTAAAACCACATGCACTCCGGGGAGAGGAGGGGGCGGCGGAGGGAGGAGGGGAGAAGCAAGGGAAAATAAAGAGCAGGAAGAGGAGTGATAGAGAAGGGTGGCCAGAGCCAAGAGCCCGAGAGAAGGAAGGGCAGAGAGAGGTTAATAAAGAGCTAGGAGTAATTGTACAACAAGGACGGCACGGCGACGGCCGGCAGAGGTGGCGCTCCGCACCCACACGGCTCCCCAGGCCCTGGGCGCAGCTTATCCGGAGCCTCCGGGGCAGGCGCCATGACCCGGCGAGCAGGCTGAGCAGGAGGGCACGGAGGGAGAAGCTGCTGCCCTGGGGGTCGCCATAAGGCGCTGAAGCAGTGGCTGTCTGGACAGACAAAAAAAATTAATGGTGCGTGCGCCCCCATATGCTTTCAATTATCGCGACCGTGTCTGGGCACGATAATTCAAAGCATATGGTAGGAAATGTGCGTAATAGACACCAATAGGCCAGGGGCAGAGCTATGCGCCCACCTCTGGCCTATTGGTGCCTATTTTACAAAACAGCAAGCAGTGAAAGGCCAATAGCAGGCCACAAATGGAAAATCACACGCACCAGTGTGTGGAATTTCCAGGTCCATTAGCAAAACCCGGGCAAAAGGACTCTCGCTGCGCGAACACTGCTGCGCAGTGTATCGCTAGGTGCGAGACCTAAAAAGAGAACTATTCTTAGTTGTGCATGCTTGGCATAGCTCCTCCCATGCGAACTCTCACATGTTATACTGGCAGACAGATTGGACATTGCTTATAAGCCCACCTGCAGCTTGTTATCAGAAACCTAACCCTTGGTGTCTGCTTTAGAGCAGTAATACAAAATATATGAATAGTTGGAGCACTCAATACAATGTAAAAAGAAGAAACAAGTATACACTAGTCCGCCTTTAAATTGTGTTCGAGTTCATATAGCCTTTTATTCCTCCTCAAGGGATGAAAACAGGGGTACAGGCAAAACAGTAGTGTGCCAAGTGCATAGACTAGCAGCCAGCTCGTGTTTCGTCACAGAGGATTTTATCAAGGCTGATTTAATCCTGTGGATCAAATAAGCCAATTGAACTATTTGCAGAGTGTACCAGGTTTAGAGTATTCTTAATGTCCAAGGAGTTCCCGAATATTATGGGCTAAGTAAATGTAGGTAATGGATCTGTATTGGAGTTCCACGTATGAGGAGGAGAAGTGAGCTAGTAATACTCCCCAGAGGGTGGGCTTTCCCAAGGTAGTATAGTAAATGAGGCAGGCAGAATTCCAATTTCTACCTTGTTGTGCATCTTTGAGCCACAGGATTAGATCAGCGTTGGTGAGTTCCTATGTGGATGAAACATGTGTTAACTGTTTGTCTATCCGTGTAACAAATGAATATATGAAATGAAGAAAGATATTTGAACAGGAAAAATTTGACCTCTGGGAGTCCCCGATGCTTTCCCAGGGAGCCTGCAACCATTTAGAAGATTAAATATTAAATTCATAAAGTATAGGTACATAGAAAAGGCAACTGAACATTTTATAATGCTCTCTACATGTGAATCAATTTGAAATTGGACTAAACATTAAGTTGGTGTTCTTCCCTTGATTCGAATGGGCAGCAGAAGTGCAACAAACAGAATCTATTATGGAGGGCTATTGGCTTTGACTGAAGCACTGTTATGCACAGAGAACAAGAGTGCACTAAGAGCAAAAAAGGCAAAGTGATGTTAGTATCTAACCCGGTCTTTTAGAAATAAAGCCAATTATGAATGTTCCAAACTTCCTATTAAAATTAACATTTTGATGTTTTGTCCTTTTTTATTTGAGAATGAAATAAAATATTTTATAATTTGTTTGATACATACTTGTTTTGTGTTGTCTTTATAGCTTTGAGGTTCAATCTGTAGAACTTGCTTAGGTCAGGGTATCCAGCTTGAAACCACTGCTCTTCCGCATTCACAGCAGCAACATTGGAGAACCCCAAATGCATAAACCGGTTAGCAGCCAGGAAACCGCTCCATAGGGTCCACACAGGTGGGACCAAGAGAGTTTGAGAGCCCATGCTTTGATGAAGGATATAGTGGGTCTCCTTTAGGGAAGGTGAGGTTGCAGGTGCATTCACCACGGTAGGTGAAAGGGCAAGTAAGTGGTCAATCAGAAATCGATGACTGGACTAGCACATGGGGATGGATGGGAAGGAAAGTGCACTGTATGATCCTCACAAAGAGGACCAGTCCAGGCAGCATCGTTCAGTGTTTCAAAAACTTTAGACGTCATGTGTGGCGACAATATGAGAGAACTTCAGGGATGTTACATTTTCAAGAAGATTCGAGTATATCTCCGTTATGAAAGAACTGACAGCGGTAAGCTCAAAAACACAAGGGCACAGAATGGAGACTATTCTAATGTATCTGGTAGGATAGCTTAGTGGGTGTGCAGAAAAGGGAAGAAACTTCAGTTACATGTTGGTACGAAGGGCAAAAGTATCCACTGACTGTATGAACCCTACCTCCTCTCTTACCGCCCCTGCTATCCCTGAAATACATTACACTACTTAAACTCATATCACAACAATATTATACCAACTGAAGTGGCTTCAAAACAAACTACTACGGTGTCCCCGAGTGGACACATGGCAATACATAACACCGATCTCTAATCTGGGTCCCCGGCACTGCATACTGCGTCGAAACACCCGCTGCCTGCAGTGAGATGGGAGCGGGATGCGGGCGAGGGCGCTAAGCGGAGGGGCGGAGCAACAGGCGGGGGTCTGCCTCGGCTCCCGGTCCACGCTCTGCTCCGGCACGGCTCCTGGCCACTGGAGAGCATTCTCCTCGACACTGATGCTCCCTACCTGAACCAGAGAGTGTGGGGCACTTGCAGGGCTGCTCCGATCATTGCTGGTGCCGTGGGAGCGGTGAAAATCTGCAGTGCGGGAGAGAAGGCGGCGGTGTACAAAATGGCGGTCGCAACCTTGCCGAGAGCGCCGACAGCTGCTATCCCAAACAGGGGGTACAGTTGAAGGTCGCAGCACAGAGGCTGACACAAGCTTTACAAAACCCAGGTGCTTCATTAGCGGCATTTCACTGGAGGCAGTACTCATAACGACATTCCTTCCCGCGCATGCCTGACCTTAAAATGGCGGCTGGCGGCGACCTGCAACTGGCGATCGGCTCCCCCTATTGAGCTTCTGAACCCAACTCTCACTGCCCTCACACACCAAAAGCTGCCCCTGATCTTAAGAATTGCTGGATTCCTCCACTTGGAGTGCGGAGGCTGTCGACATCACCAGACTGCCCCGGGGTCACGCAAGACTGATCTGGATTTCCACGGACCTGCTCATGGTGGTGTGCGCGCGCCAGCCTACCACACAGCGTGCTGAGGAATACCACATGCCTGCACCATGACTGTGGTAGGGAATATCGAAGCCTTGCAGGACAATGTTTCATACCAACCGTCTCGGTCTACAAGCAGGCATCAGGCCGAACAGGGCTCTTTCATTTTGGCCAGGGGCACTCTTATAAGATGCATCGGAGTGTCGGATGACCTTCACTACTCACCCTGGTACGGAAAACACTTGAGGCACTGTATTGGTGGACAACAGACTCTCATGGACCTCCTCACTTTTCCTGCCCGCCATTTTGCTGCTGCTCTCGGCCGTTTTTCTCTTGTCCTCGGCTTGTCTTCTTGCCCATTCCTTCGTCTTTTACCCCTTTCCCTCGTTTCCTTCTTGATGTTCCTCAAATGTTTCCTCCCTTTTATGCATTGCCTTCTCTCCCTACCCTTGATTCCCTCCCACCCTACCTTGGTGTTGTGACTTCGTCCCCCCTACAACCCCACTTAAGGGAACTCTGCCTGAGGATCTCTACTATGTGTGCTTATTTTTGTTTATAGGGATAACTCGTATCACTGGTATTTGCAGTAGATCTTTGTACCATCTACCGTTCCTATGTGACCCTTGAGAATATCCAGTCATATCCCTTCCCTATGTATATAGAGCTAACTCTAAGCACTAGTATATGCAGTAGACCGCTGTGCTCTCTTCCATTTCTATGCGACTCCTAGAGTATATCCATGTCTATCCCTTCCCTATGTATATAGAGTAATCACTAGTATATGCAGTAGACCTTTATACCATCTTAGAGTATATTAACGTGTATCGCCTCCTTGCGTGACTTTACATCTTGTACATTTGCAATTTTTCCCGTGTGTATCCTTTTTGTAACACATGTAATCCTAAATCCTTATGTTTCTCAACTGGTGCTTATGTAAAGCGCTCTGACACCTTCGGGTAAAAGTTCGCACTATAGGAAATCGCATAAATAAATAAAACTCAAGGAAATTATGGCATCTTCGAAAACTATTTCCTATTATTCATATTAATTACACTCAATAATTCTGGATTTTAAACACTAGATGGAGTCGATCTGATTTCACTACCCAAATACAATGCCTTTCAATAACCAATTCTTCAAAACGCATGTTCGTTCAAAGAGCAGTTATTTTCCGAGTGAAAGATAAAAAAGAAACCGGCTAGCAAATAGTCCAACTCACAAGTACAAAATATCTCCTCTCCTGCAGACAAAATGGATTTCTAAAACGTAACAAGCATTTACAATGCAACGGTTTCGCCTTTGACAAAGTTAGAGCTATTGGCATTGTAAATGACAAATTGTTTATTTATGTGTTGGTTTTGAAAACAGATAAATAAATGTCATTGTCATTTACAATGTCAATCGCTTAATCTTTCGCAAATTTCCGACAAGATAGGTCAAATCTGGTTTGGCAGGGTATAAGCCAACTGTTATTATGTTATGTTAGTAACATTACAAGCAGCACTATGGTGAGTTGCGTAATGATTCGAGAGGTAACGATATGTGGTGGGTCTGGTGGTGGCTAGGCACTTTAAATGTCTACAGTCTAGAACTGAACACCCCCCCCCGCACGCCCCCCTTGGGTGTAAAGTTACTAGATTACATCAGATTATAAGGGGAATTATTTTACAGCCCCGAGTCTTTAACCTACTGCATTACTCGTTCATGTCAAGTAAGACAATCAGGCTAACAACACTCAATACAATTATTTTTCAGTCGAAAGCCGTGCAGTAGAAAGTGTTGTTTGCCATTCCATGGAGTCATATGCAACCTAATTGGCGTGGCACTGAGATGGATCTGGCAGCGGTTGGGTTGGAGTGATAATAAGAATTCAGAGATCAACACTGCTTAACGATGTTTGGGTGCGGGCGTAGCAAGGAATATCTCGTGCTTAATGGTTTAGTCCATGACGTGGCCAAAGCGTTAAATAGTAGTGGAGTTACATATGTAAATAAACTAACCACGAATTTCCCGTATGGTCCCAATATTCTGTGCGGTGCAGTCTGTGGGGTACTGCGCGAAGTAACAATCATAGAAGACAGCACTCCCAATTTAAGTCTGCTTAATTGATTTTAAAGCGAAACATTGTTATTTTGCCTTTCTCTTATTTGCTTTTCTCCATCCAATTAAATAGATGTTGATGCTATCAGGAAATCAATAACCTTTTTTTGTCTAAATCTCCCTCTAAGGTTTTCTCAAATGTTGATATGTACGGATTCGCGATGGGGGATTAGTATGCAGGCACAGGTGGTTTGCTAGGTCTGGAGGAGTAGTAGTAGCTGTTGTTGTTGGGCCCAGGACTTACCTTTACCAACTAGCAGAGCAGGCAGGCACGTAGGTGCCGAAGATCCTTTGGAACCGTCCCGAACGACATCTCGAAAACCCGAAAACACACAAATGTGTGTGTGAAGTGAATCTGCTAACAGGAAGTTGCACAGCGACATCTATCCGGAAATCCTATTATAGCCATCTTTGTTAAGTAACACGGACAATGGACACAGACATAGGACTCGAGGTATGCCACAAGCTGATCTTTGCAGATTTATCTAGTGGATAGCGACGAGCAACGCCATTTTGAAGTGAAACCTATTCATGTTTATAGTATCAGAGTCTCCGCAGCGAGAGTCAACTACACCTTCATACACATATCAAAATCGTATTCTGTATGTGTTTTAATGTATGGATAAACTATCCATTGCGCAGGTTGTGTTGGGTCAAGTGATGTTCACACTAACTTACATTTTGGTAATTCATGCCTTGGTTACATCATGATTTAGGGGCATTACTGCCCAAGATGGCGGCCGCCACCAGCTAGGTCTCAAGCAAAATAACAGTAATCAGGCTTTTTGTGTACGTAGATATTCTCTCACTGCTCCCTGCTGCGCCGTCGTGGGAGCGTAGTCATTATTACAGTTTATTTATTTATTTTGCGATTTTAAAACGTTTGGCATTACAGTGAAAGACGGGGCAGATGCGATCCTTATCATATTTTACCTAGTTACCACATTTTCGGATTGTTAATGTAAGACATTACCAAGGGTCGAGTGTGCTTATTTATGACATGTCTTACCTGTAACATTTTCAGTAAAACGCAAGTACAATTAGAGCCAACCAAAATCCCCGTAATTAGAAAAATATTTATCCACATTTTGGCACACCATGGTGCTCTAGGTGAGAAGCAGAAACAAGTCAGGTCCCGGGCCGGCCAGCCAATCACAGCGCGGCCCGGGGAATGACGTCACGGGGGTGTCCCGGCCGGCAGCCAATGACAGCGCGGCCCAGGACAAAGGGGCGGGACTTAAAAAAAGACCGAGAAACGCTCCCGAATCGCGTTTTCACAGGAAATCGTGATTGACAGCCTCTGTCTCCCAATGGCTAGCCTCCATTTATGGAGCTAGCCAATGGGAGACAGAGGCGGAACCAAAGCCCCATATGTAGGATCATGAGATTTCGCCCTGGGCGGAGCAACTGCAGTTGCAACGCCAGGGCGAAACCTAAAAACACATTGTCACTAAAACAATAACGAATTGAGATGGTTTTCTTTTTGGATGAAGACAAGCAAATGGTATACCACATAAGCTTACTTCCTCCACTAAGTGCATTTCGTTTTAATAACTAGTAGCTATCTCATGCGATCTAAGCTAAGCATCATAAAATGCAGAAAAGCAAATGTGTATCCTCAGTCCTTACATGCCCTCGGGTTCTGGTGACATTCAGAATCCTTTAAAGGCCTCATGGTGCATCTCTGTGCAACAAATGCCTGCAGGGTGCACACAGTGCCCCAACTTCACCCACCACCACAGCCAGCATTGAAACAAGCATTGGCAAATCCAGTAGGTTTTGCCTATGTGAGAGCTATTGGCTTTGCCAATGTCTTTTAGGCATATTGTACAGCAGCGTAGCTACTCTTCAAACAAAGCTCAAAGTTAGAGGCATGGCGTTCAAGTAATACAGTTGGGGGTGTAAGTAAAGTGCGGACAGGCGACAGATGGGGTGAAAGCAACATAAATAATCTGTATGCCTGTGTTAAAACTAGGAAAGCACATTGCATTTCCAGGAATAATACCAAAAATCATATTAAAAAAGTGTGTTAGCACCACGCAGGAGCGAGCACAAGAAAGTAGGGGGAAGCCTTAGGGAGCGAAGTATTCGAAAGATGGGAAATGAGAGTGACAAAGAAGACAACGATTGTATGTCGTGGCTGAATTGTAAGCGCACGGAATAGTAAACAATATTCCTATTAGCACAGAGCATGCACTATGTAGGCAAGACATGGAATCAGCAATCTCCGGTTCCACCAAACGATCAGATATGGCCCACACTGTGGAAATCGGAATCACGCAATAAGATCTCCCTGGTCCTCTCCGAAACCAATTACTGGCTACTACACAAAGCATTTTGGACTCCTGCACGATTATTTTCCTTAGGTCTCCACAGGGTCGCAACATGCTGGAACTGTAATCAAGAAACGGGGGATTTAGCCCATCTTATCTTTCAGTGTGCATCAGTAAAGCCTTTTTGGGAAAAAGAATTTACCTTCTTAACTGGTATGTTTAACTGTACCTTGATCCAAGACTTCTCCACCATACCAATGGCCTTCTTGAACGCAGATTTAGGATCGGACGCTGACAATTCTCTACTTGACCTTTTATTAACATCTGCGGTGAAAATAGTTCTTGCCAAATGGAAGGACACAAGCAAGGCATCCTATAAGGGCTGGATAAACTGGATCACTCATCTCAGAGCGGCAGATAACATCTCATTACAGAACTCTCCGTGGAAACCCTCATCCAGGTTGATGTGGAACTTTATGGACACTTATCTCGACTCTTACAAACCTCCATGAAGTGTAAGTCGTTGAATCACACCTCGTGCCTTACTGGCGCATCCCTTGTATCTTCTTATCTAATCGTTATTACCTGTAATAGACTGTTATGTGTTAGGCCTATCAATATCGAACTGCTCTTGAGCCCACAGCTGCATAGAATTCAGGATGTATACAATACCGCTCGTCTAATCTTTGTTTTCCTTTTTCCTTCTCTTTTCTTTTTTCTTTCTCTCAGCTTCTCTTTCTTCTTTCACTATTGATCACTTGGGCTAGCCTCGTGATACTCTCATAGGAGTAATAACTTTATTGTATGCTTTTATACACCTTATATTTTTGCTTTACATATATGCTATGCTAACCCTGATACGCTATTACTCTTTGTATCTTTCTTATGGAAATCAATTAGGTATTTTGAAATTGGGGGGGGGGGAAAGCAGTCACTGCACCCCATCAGATGCATTAATTTGTTCAACTACCTTACATTGCGAAGCAAAGTTTGCTTCAAAGGTTTCAATCTTACTTTGAATGTAGGAGTGTATATGTATATAATACGTAAAAACAACATTTTACCTTTGTAGACGGCCCCACCAGTTTTATCTGTGGCCCAAAGTACACCCTCAAAACTTGCTTCTAAACTACACTACAGTTCATGACTTTTACATGTGCTTCGCCATACAACACGAAACTAATATTTCTCCTAGCAGTCAACATCAAATTTCTACTAATGTGACATGCACTCATTTCATTTTCCCAGTTACGTATCAAACCATTTGAAGTTATTAACGTCGCAAAATGAAGTCTTAATTTATATACAGTTGATGCATCCAGAAAAAGTATTTTTTAATATATATATATATATATATATATATATATATATATATATATATATATATATATATATATATATATATATAATTATTATTTTTCGGGAAATAACAAGCACAGTACTCCACAGAGCCATTACAACTATCATCTGGCCAAGAGGGAATAAAGTAACAAGCATCGCGAACTCTTTGTCCATGACGTATTCAAACCATCAGGAACATAAAAGAGCTCAAACAATATACATTCATTTTAGCGACTGGACATGCAGCCTCATCAATTATTACTTACTCTAATGACTTCAAAGTCACACCAAGAAAACATATGAGCGCACTAACAAAATACATCATCGGACATACGAATCCCCCTTCATCTCGTATACATCAAGAATAAAGTAAATTCACCAGAAGCCATATTTGTAAAAGACAAAACACAATATTGCACATGGGTCACTAAAGACACGAACCGACGAGATAACTAAAATGTATTGCAATCTACCCCTAATGTAACCTAAACTACACATCACACTTTGGTGCAAACTGGTCAAAGTCAAATATGCAGGCCACCCAGAAGGCGCTTACCAGTGGACGCGTTGTGTCAGTTTAAGTTAGAGGCGTGAATTCGGAATCATTTGCTTAACACAGCTTGGTGGACAATACATAAACTTCTGAGTTTGCATGTTTGGTGCGACCTGGGCTTGAGGTGATTGGGGGTGTTCAGTGGTGCTGCTGCAACGACTCCTATTTACAATGCTGTGGAATGGTGACCTCTCCAGAGCCACATACTAGAAGCAGCCAGCCATGCGGGCAGGAGTTATTTATACAGCCGCATTTACTGAAGGCACACAAATAAGGAATACGCGGGCTGACTGACGTAGTCATAAACTGATGGGGGAGAGGGCATACGCCGGAGACGAGAGGCGTGCAACGTGCACGGAAATCATGAGTTTTTAAAAATGGAGACACGAGGAAGGCAGGAGTACAGCTCCCAAACATAAAATGCGAACTAAACCACCGGCAGTGGTGGCAGACACAGGTGAAACAGTGCACACATGTAAACGAGTCATACCAAGAGCAGACCTCTAAAGAGGTGGGGTAGTATAAATACACAGCCAGTACATGGGTTATGTACAAAGGAAGAAGTAAAATATACAGATATTTATATTTCAAAAGGCATAAACATAGATGACTATTCATGTGTTCATACGTACGTACATCCCTCTCTGACCTCAAACTACACAAGGGGGCTCGTAACACACCGCGAACTTACCTGGCAGCCGCGTGCGCGCAGAAACACACGTTCAAAAGCACAAGTCCAAATCCGGGAGATTGTGGAAACAAAAGAGCGGGGAGGGTGCGATTTCCGCTGAGGGGGAGCTCGAACTCACAAGTTAAACTTTAACCCCGAGGCACAGCACCTGTGAGGGGGTTTCTTCCTCGCCTGGTGTACAGTGTACGGTAAACCGTCTCAGAGCCTGGTACGGAGAGCAGCCTGGTCCACTGCCCGCTCTCTGCCAACCTTGGCTGCAGGAGTCGACGCTCTCCTGCACCTGGCACCGCTGTTTCAATCACCAACATCGCAGAGCAATGCGAGGAATGCAGGCTGACCGGTTCCCGGAGGCCGAGCTCCCGCCTGGGGCCTCCGGGGAGCGGGCAAGAGGCAGGCAGAGCACAGAGGAAACGGCTTCAGACCAGAGAAGCTTACAGGGGAAGCACAGGTGGGACAGCCGGCCTCGGACCACACAGCCAGGGAAAGCACAGGCAACCCTGCTCCCGTCCAGAGAGCATAGGTAACACTGCTCCCGTCCAGAGAGCATAGGTAACACTGCTCCTAGTCCTAGCAGAACCGACAGGGGCCGGAGCTGGGCACAGGTAACACTGCTCCTAGTCCTAGCAGAACCGACAGGGGCCGGAGCTGGGCACAGGTAACACTGCTCCTAGTCCTAGCAGAACCGACAGGGGCCGGAGCTGGGCACAGGTAACACTGCTCCTAGTCCTAGCAGAACCGACAGGGGCCGGAGATGGGCACAGGTAACACTGCTCCTAGTCCTAGCAGAACCGACAGGGGCCGGAGCTGGGCACAGGTAACACTGCTTCTAGTCCCAGCAGAACCGACAGGGGCCGGAGATGGGCACAGGTAACACTGCTCCTAGTCCCAGCAGAACCGACAGGGGCCGGAGATGGGCACAGGTAACACTGCTCCTAGTCCCAGCAGAACCGACAGGGGCCGGAGATGGGCACAGGTAACACTGCTCCTAGTCCTAGCAGAACCGACAGGGGCCGGAGATGGGCACAGGTAACACTGCTCCTAGTCCTAGCAGAACCGACAGGGGCCGTAAATGGGCACCGGTAACACTGCTTCTAGTCCCAGCAGAACCGACAGGGGCCGGAGATGGGCACAGAGGTAACACTGCTCCTAGTCCCAGTAGAACCGACAGGGGCCGGAGATGGGCACAGGTAACACTGCTCCTAGTCCCAGCAGAACCGACAGGGGCCGGAGATGGGCACAGAGGTAACACTGCTCCTAGTCCCAGCAGAACCGACAGGGGCCGGAGCTGGGCACAGGTAACACTGCTCCTAGTCCTAGCAGAACCGACAGGGGCCGGAGATGGGCACAGGTAACACTGCTCCTAGTCCTAGCAGAACCGACAGGGGCCGGAGATGGGCACAGGTAACACTGCTCCTAGTCCTAGCAGAACCGACAGGGGCCGGAGCTGGGCACAGGTAACACTGCGTCTAGTCCCAGCAGAACCGACAGGGGCCGGAGATGGGCACAGGTAACACTGCTCCTAGTCCCAGCAGAACCGACAGGGGCCGGAGATGGGCACAGAGGTAACACTGCTCCTAGTCCTAGCAGAACCGACAGGGGCCGGAGATGGGCACAGGTAACACTGCTCCTAGTCCCAGCAGAACCGACAGGGGCCGGAGATGGGCACAGGTAACACTGCTCCTAGTCCCAGCAGAACCGACAGGGGCCTGAGATGGGCACAGGTAACACTGCTTCTAGTCCCGGCAGAACCGACAGGGGCCGGAGATGGGCACAGGTAACACTGCTCCTAGTCCCAGCAGAACCGACAGGGGCCGGAGATGGGCACAGGTAACACTGCTCCAAGTCCTAGCAGAACCGACAGGGGCCGGAGATGGGCACAGGTAACACTGCTCCTAGTCCCAGCAGAACCGACAGGGGCCGGAGATGGGCACAGGTAACACTGCTCCTAGTCCTAGCAGAACCGATAGGGGCCAGAGATGGGCACAGAGGTAACACTGCTTCTAGTCCCAGCAGAACCGACAGGGGCCAGAGATGGGCACAGAGGTAACACTGCGCCTAGTCCCAGCAGAGCCTACAAGCATCAGTGACACGCACAGGTAACCCTGCTCCTAGTTCCAGCAGAGCCTACAGGCATCAGTGACACGCATAGGTACCAGGTAACCCTGCTCCTAGTCCCAGCAGAGCCTACAGGCATCAGAGACATGCACAGGTAGCACTGCTCCTAGCAGAACCTACAGGCATCAGAGACAAACACAGGTAGCAATGCATATACAAAGAACAAAAGGGTGGATATGCTGTCTTGATCTGCACATCACCATGTGTACTAAAAGTCATGCACGATTCAATATGTTATTCTCCAACCATTGGATGTTGGGTGCTAAGACAGTGCTCAATACTCATCCCCCTAGAGTATTAACTATTGGAACTCCAAAGTAGTCCAAATTCAAATCCACCTCAGACACTGCAACACACCAAAGCAAAGTCACTGTAGAAATAGTCTGAAAAATTCAATCGTCCAAACATACATTGTTCAGTATTATAGCATCCATTAAACAAGTGCGCTCAATAACACACTGCACTCCACAAAGCATTCCAAATTCACGTCGAGAATTCAAAAAGTAAATCTTTATTCCAAAATTGCACAGCAGCTGACGCGCGTTTCGCCCGGCAGTGCTTGCTCAAGGCTTTTAAGATGAATCGTTCTCTCATAGAAATAATTATTCAGTCTTTTATATAGCATCTGTCGTTATTGTACTCATATCTTTAGGATTCAAATGTAAACAAGCCTGTGTGTAGTAGCCAATCCAATTACCATCAATATTGGCTAGTAAGTTCCCTGAAAACGGTCTTCCATTATAGGACCATATTAAGACATCACTGCTGGAGATGGGCATAGGTAACACTGCCCCTAGCAGAACCTACAGGGGCCGGAAATGAGCACAGTTCAATTCAATTCAAATTGTATTGATAGATTAATTAAAATCTTACAATATAAAATCATCAATTACACAACCATGATAAAAGCAGTTCTTCAGTTCCAAGGACCAATAAAAGCATGAGCAAGAAAGTAGCATACTGTAAAAAAAAAAAAAAAAAAAAAAAAAAAGCAACGTGGGCCAATTTGATTTCTCCATATTACAGATCTACCATTCATGCCATTATATATAAAAGCGTACTGTGAGGAGCGACATTTTGCTCCACACCCAGTCGCACAGCGAAAGTAGGTTTATGATAATACTCCCAATCGCCTGTGCATATTAATCCATTTAACTCCATGTTATTCCACGCTTTGTTCCAAAATTTTCATGCTCTTCCTTTTAGTCCACATGTAAGGTGTCATGCTTTTTTAATGCTTCCCATGCTCAAAATGTGCCCCATCCAGACCTCTGTCAAGAACACGAGAAAAATGCATGATTAGTCCAAAGCAATATTTCTTTATTACAACTCAATGCAGTCGGGCTTAAACAAGCCCTTCTTGAGGGGGTCACTGAAAATATTAATTAGAAAACCACCATTACTACATTGTTCTTCATTAAACAACTGTAACAATCCGTACTAGTTATATTAAATTGATTATATTTATATATGCAGGTTTTTTAAAGTGCAATTAGTCCTGTGCAAATTAGATTTCTATACTAGATGTTTTAAAAGACTTTTTAACAGCGTTTCTTTAAATTTAAACAACCAACAGCCAGATTCATCAAGCGAAATGCGCTCGCAAAAGGGCCAGATTCTGAGAATCTGGCCCTTTGCGAGTGCAAGTTTTGCATTTGGGATTCATCATCCCAAATGCAAAAATCGCTAATAAAGAATTCTCAAATTTGCGAGGATTAGCATTTAAGGAATCTCTATTAGAGATTCCTTAAATGCCATTCATGAAACATTTAAAAATTGCAAATTCGCAATATTTGGCCGCTATTTACCACGAAGTCAGACTTCGTGGTAAATAGCGAAAAAAATAGAAAAAAGCACTTTAGTGCATTATTCTCTGTTGCATGTTACACACACACACATGTTCTTTGGACATGTGTGTGTGCAACACCTGTGTAATGTTGCATTTCAGGGGTGTTACAGGGTGTCCTTTGGACACCCCTGGCACCCTTGAAATCGCATCCTTATTTGCGATTAGCAAATTGCTAATCGCAAATAAGGAATAACTCCCCATTCATTCCTATGGGCCTGTAGGCCCATAGGAATGCATGGGGAGTTATTCCTTATTTGCGATTAGCAATTTGCTAATCGCAAATAAGGAACATGTAGGAATCGCAATATTTTTTGCAATTCCTACATGAATCCTGTTTTGCAAGTCCTTAATAGCGATTCCTTATGAATCGCTATTAAAGACTCGCAAAACGGGTCTTTGATGAATCTACCTGTATGTTTGCTATACTCAAGACACAAGATTCTAGTTTCTTTTTTGCAAAGGTCAAAAAAGTTGTGAAGTTTGCATTCATGATTATATCCGTTCGCTTAAAACTGACTACCAGAGCTTGTCTACAAGTTCGTACTCCTCGGTTATTAAAACGGCTGTTTAAATATCTCCTTTTTTCTTCCATCATTGCTGGGCATATGCAAACTAAGTGGATATATTTTCTTCCCATGGGTTGCATAGTCTGCAGGGGATCGATTTATAAGGTCGCAACCATGACATTGCATGTGTTGATCCTGGAAGGTGGCCAAATCTCGCTTTAATGAATATGTTTTTTATTTAGGCAGACCAAGGTATTTCTAGGTGAAGCTGCGATTTGGGAATCTTTGGAATTCTGAATCATCCATATATGTGCTCTTTTTGAGAACAACTCTATCTCTCAGCAATGACATGGGTTTTATTATTCAGTTAATTGCCTTTTTGAAGGATGTTGAGGTTATAGGCATATCCCAAACCTCATGTGCAGGTAATTCCTCCAATGCTATTTGTAAATATTTCCAAAATTGCGAAATTTGATTCAATTGTATTTCTTGCCAGAGTAAGCAACACATTAGTTTGGAAGTATTTGTTTTTATTTGTTTCCATACCTTTATATATTGACCCATCCTTGCAATGTATACCAAATTCCAATCTAGTTTGTGCAGGTGATACATTGGAGGGAAGGCAAAACAAAATCTTAAAGGCTTTGGTAATAACATTATTTAGGGTTATGGAGTCCTTGCCGCAAAGTGCTTCACTACGATAGGTGATGATGGGCAACAACTTTGCATTTACTACCTTTAGCAGTGGGAGATAACTAAGCCCTCCCAAGGACCTCTGCAATGTACGAAATGCCATAAGTAGGGAGTTACTTCTCTTTATCAGCTCAGTTTTATGTTGACAAAATGAGCCCTTGTCATCGAACAAAACTCCCAGGTATTTATAAGTTTTCACTTGTTCCAGTTGTTGATTTTGCAAATGCCATTTATATTTACTGCGTTTCAGTGCCTTGTTATTAACTTCCATTACTTTTGTTTTAGCTCCATTTATTACCATCTTGTTATCTATTGAGTATTTTGATATTCTTTTTGTAAGAGGTTGTAGTCCTAGTTTTGTTTGACTTAATGGAATAACGCCATCGACATATAATAGATTTGAAATAAGTCTATCTGCTAATTTAGGTGGATGAGCGATCTTTGTCCAAAGCATCTGTTAGATCAGATAAAAACTAATTAAATGGGTATGGTGCAAGAACTCACCCTTGTTTTAAACCCTGGGATGTTTCAAATGTTCTTGATAACTGTGTATCGTAACGTATCGTAAGGGATGCTTATAAAGCGCACTGACACCATGGGTTTCCTGGCGCTGGTTGGAAGTAGAGGAGGCAGAGAAATTAACCAGATTGGGGAAAAAGCCAAGTTTTTAAAGATTTACGAAAAAGTGTCAAAGAGTTAGAAATTTTAAGGGAGAGGGGGAAAGAGTTCCAAAGCTTGGGGGCCAGGTATGCAAATCTCCGGCCCCCGGATCTGCAGAGCTTATAAGAGGGAACAGTCAGGAAGTGAAGATGGGAAGATCTCAAATTGCGGGACGGACAATAGGGTCGGATGAGAGATTTTACAAAGGTGGGACAGAGACCAGCCAAAGATTTGAAAGTGAGGCAGCCGATCTTGAAGGCTGCCCTAGAAGCAACAGGGAGCCAGTGGAGTTTGACGAGAAGGGGCTTGGCAGATTGCCACTTGGGGATCCCTAAGGCCAGTCTCGCCGCCTGATTTTGGACCACCTGTAGTCTGCCCACCGATGTTTTAGGCAGACCATGGTAGATCGAGTTGGAAAAATCCAGGCGGGAGAGGACGAGGGCCATGATGACCTGCAGGAGGGCATCGGGTGTCAAAAGATATGCCACTTTCCTGATCCTGCGCAGTTGGTAGATGCAGGACGAGACCACGGTCGCCACCTGCGGCCCTAGGGATAGGGCGGAGTCAATAGTGACCCCCAAGCTCTTCACCGAAGCCACAGGGGTGGGAGAAGGGCCCAATTCCACCGGCCAGAATTGGGGCCCCCAGAAAGTGGAGCTCCTACCAGGAAGGAGGAGCTCCGTCTTACCGGGGTTCAACTTTAGCTGGTTATGGCCCATCCACTGGAGAATATGGGACATAGCTGACTGAAAGTTGGGAATAGCAGAGGGGGAATTAAGAGGGAAGATAAGCTGCAGGTCGTCCGCGTAATTAAACACGGTGACGTCCCACAGCCTTAGAGAGAGAAGAAGGGGGCGAAGATAAAGATTGAAAAGAAGAGGAGACAGAGAAGAACCCTGGGGGACCCCACAGAGCAAATGCTCTCTAGGAGCCCTGAAAGCACCCAGGCTTAGGGTCTGAGACCTGCCCGTCAGGAAGGATCTGACCCAGGCCAGAGCCAGGCCCTGGATGCCAGCCTGCTCGACACGGCGGAGAAGGATGTTGTGATCCACCGTGTCGAAAGCGGCTGACAGATCTAACAATACCAGGGCCTGGGGGGTGCCCCTGTCAACACCGTCCCTCAGGGCATCCAGCACGGCCAAGATCACTGTCTCCGTAGAGTGGCCGGGTCTGAAGCCAGCTTGGTTGACCTCGAGGAAGTTGGAGCTCTCGATAAACTGTGAGAGACAGGTGGTGACGTGGGCTTCCAGGATTTTTGAAAAGAAAGGTAGAAGGGAGATGGGGCGGTAGTTTGCCGGAGCGGCGGGGTCAGCCCCCGGCTTCTTCAAAAGAGGCACCAACACGGCCTCCCTGAAGGAGCCCGGCACCGTCCCGGAAGAAAGGGAAGAATTTAGCAGGGGGAGGATACAGTCAGGTAGAGTATGACAGATGTCCCTCAGAATAGAGGGAGGGCAGCAGTCATCCGGGGATCCCGACTTGATGCGGGTGGCAAGAGTGGCCAAAGAGGTGGGGTCTAGGAGAGGGAATTGTGTAAAAGAAGAAGTGTTGTGGGGAGGGGGAACAGATCCAGCGCCAGGAGCCATAACAGGGATGGTGTCCTTAATCAGTGCGATTTTTTCAACGAAAAAAGTGCTGAGGGCATTACATGCTTCCTGTGTAGGGGCCTGAGTGGGAAGCGTCCTGGGGTCGGAGGTGAATTCATTAAGGATTTTAAAGATTTCCTTAGACTGGCCAGGAGCAGATGAAATTTTACCAGAGGCATAGGTTTTTTTGGCAGCCAGAATAGCATGTTTATACCCATTGCGGGCAGCCACGTAGGCGTCTCTGCTCACAGGGCTGTAGTCTCTCCTCCACTTGCGCTCAAGCTGGCGAAGTTCCAGATGGAGGGCTTTTAGGTGGGGGGTAAACCATTTGTGGGAGTTACTGTGCCGGGATTGGGGGAACTCAGTGAGGGGAGCAAAGATGTCACTGGCTGTAGTAAGCCAGTCTGCCACGAGGCCGTGGAGCTCGTCGATACCAGTGTCATTAGGTGGCAGAGGATAGGTTTGGGACAGGTGAACCAGTAGTTTGGAGGGATCGACAGCCTTCCACTTGCGGGCCCTGCCATTCTCCCGTGGGGGGACCTTAATCTGGCCGACCGCTGAAAAGGTGGTATCGATCAGACAATGGTCCGACCACACACAAGGTGTTATTAGTGGGCAAGAGGACATGACTCCGTGGGTCCAAACATGGCCGAGGATGTGGCCACCCTTGTGGGTGGCAGACCTGACTAGTTGGTTGAAGTTCAGGTTTGAGAGACCCTCGAACAGTTCGGAAGCATGTGGGCCGGCATCCACGTGTTGAAACCAGTAATTAAAGTCCCCAATGATGATGATACGGGACGAGCAGGTAGCAATACTGGTTAGCTGATCGATGAAGGATGAGGGAAAGGACGGCATGGAATGGGGAGGACGGTATAGTAGCACGACAGTAACTGCGCCTACCTCGGTCCCCAGGCTAAGAACCAGGGTGTCTACATCCGGTAGAGTCATGGCCGCAGAGGCAATAATCTTAAGATCCTTGCGTATTACCGCTGCCACCCCTCCCCCGGTGCGGCCCCCTGATCGGTTGTTGTTGATTAAAAAGTAATCAGGGGGTAACGCAGCCAGGATGTCTGGGAGAGAGTCGTCTGTAAGCCAAGTCTCAGATAACAATAAGACGTCGGGGCTTTCAGACATAAGAAGATGCAGGATGTCGGTTTGGTGCTTGACCATCGAGCGGGTGTTCAGGTATAGGACCCGGATGGACGACTCGGGGGGAGCCGGGACGGTAAATGATGGTTTTGGAGCAAGCTTAGGGGTTGCAGTGCCTGCAATGCCAAGTGAGGTAATGCGGGCCCAGGTGTCTGAGGAGAGAGGGCAGGCCGAGGCGTGTAGGCGCCTGAGCGCGGAGGACGAGTAAAGATGGGAAGTGACAGCACTACAGGCCCCTGGGCCCGTCCGGCCGCGGACGGGCGCAGACGGGCTTAACTCTGGCGCAACTCCGGCGCGCAGCCGGCGCGCCCGCTGCGCTCGTCCGCTGCGCTGACGCATGAGGAGCGTTTAAGTAGGCGGATGACGAGGGTGGGGGGCGGAGTCAGCAGGGCGGGTGGGAGGCGATTTTAAAAAGTAAAGAGCAAGCCAGCCGCTCGTAATCAGCGGGGCGAGGGACTGCTTGTCTTCAGCAGGAAGGAGGTAGGTTAAAAACAAATGCGCCAGCAGTCTCGCGCTAGCCCTCTGCCACCGGGCTCCACGCAACACTGAAGCACAGGGAAGAGAAGCCTAAGTAGGCGGATGACGAGGGTGGGGGGCGGAGTCAGCAGGGCGGGTGGGAGGCGATTTTAAAAAGTAAAGAGCAAGCCAGCCGCTCGTAATCAGCGGGGCGAGGGACTGCTTGTCTTCAGCAGGAAGGAGGTAGGTTAAAAACAAATGCGCCAGCAGTCTCGCGCTAGCCCTCTGCCACCGGGCTCCACGCAACACTGAAGCACAGGGAAGAGAAGCCTAAGTAGGCGGATGACGAGGGTGGGGGGCGGAGTCAGCAGGGCGGGTGGGAGGCGATTTTAAAAAGTAAAGAGCAAGCCAGCCGCTCGTAATCAGCGGGGCGAGGGACTGCTTGTCTTCAGCAGGAAGGAGGTAGGTTAAAAACAAATGCGCCAGCAGTCTCGCGCTAGCCCTCTGCCACCGGGCTCCACGCAACACTGAAGCACAGGGAAGAGAAGCCTAAGTAGGCGGATGACGAGGGTGGGGGGCGGAGTCAGCAGGGCGGGTGGGAGGCGATTTTAAAAAGTAAAGAGCAAGCCAGCCGCTCGTAATCAGCGGGGCGAGGGACTGCTTGTCTTCAGCAGGAAGGAGGTAGGTTAAAAACAAATGTGCCAGCAGTCTCGCGCTAGCCCTCTGCCACCGGGCTCCACGCAACCTGTGCCTGCCTAGTCGAACTCTGATCCAGGTCTCCGAGATGGGCACAGGTAACACAGCTCCTAGTAGAACCTACAGGGGCCGGAGATGGGCACAGGTAAGACTGCTCCTAGCTGAACCTACAGGCATCACAGATAAGCACAGGTAACAGCTCCTAGTAGAACCTACAGGGGCCGGAGATGGGCACAGGTAAGACTGCTCCTAGCTGAACCTACAGGCATCAGAGATAAGCACAGGTAACACTGCTCTTAGCAGAACCTACAGGGGCCGGAGATGGGCACAGGTAAGACTGCTCATAGCAGAACCTACAGGCATCACAGATAAGCACAGGTAACACTGCTCTTAGCAGAACCTACAGGGGCCGGAGATGGGCACAGGTAAGACTGCTCCTAGCAGAACCTACAGGCATCAGAGATAAGCACAGGTAACACTGCTCTTAGCAGAACCTACAGGGTCCGGAGATGGGCACAGGTAACACTGCTCCTAGCAGAACCTACAGGGGCGCAGAACCTACAAGGGCCGGAGATGGGCACAGGTAAGACTGCTCCTAGCAGAACCTACAGATCCCGGCGATGGGCACAAGTAACACTGCTCCTAGCAGAACCTACAGGGCCCAGCGATGGGTAGAGGTAACACTGCTCCTAGCAGAACCTACATAGCCCGGCGATGGGCCCAGGTCACACTGCTCCTAGCAAATCCTACAGGGGCCGGAGATGGGCACAGGTCACACTGCTCCTAGCAGACCACAACCTACAGGGCCCGCGATGGGCACAGATAACACTGCTCCTAGCAGAACATACAGGACCCAGCGATGGGCACAGGTCACAAGACCGAACGTGGACTGGAGATAAATAAATCGTACCACTGCCTCTGTCCAGAGCTTACAAATGAGGGGAGAGGGTCCGCCCAAGTAACAATGTTCTTGACCAGATAATTCTAGAAAGGAGGAGGTGAAGAGAGGGAGACACAACTCCTGTCTACTGCCGAATGGAGTGGACGCAGAGCTGATACTGCCCAATCCGACTCAGTGGAGGAAGGAGACATGGAGGCTGGTACCGGCACTCCTGCCTAGACTGGGGAATCACCAGCTAGAAACGCGGCTTTTCTCTATTAAATCGTGAATTGAGAAACAGACTGAGAACACTACTCCCACCCAGGGCAGGCGGAATACAGGCTGGGAACACAGACCCTCTCCAGAACTCAGGGAGCAGAAACAAAGCACCAGGATAACACTCATTTGAACAGCTTGAGTGAGTGAAGCTCACCTATTACCACTCGTGCACAGAGAGGAGCAGGACGGGTAACACTGCTCCTTTTCATCGTCACAGGGATAGATTACCAGATGAGGCCAGGATACCAGAGCTACCGCTCCAGCCCAATTCATCTTTCAATAGTCAACAGAAATCTAATATTTTAGTCGAATTGGTTCAATAAAGGCTAACTTGAATTACAACTCACAGAATGCATTCAGTTGTTAAATGAAACTTAAAGTGGGACAGTGTCCCAGAAAACACTTATTTGGCAACTTTACAAGTGGGAAGGCAGATAGAAAACAAGCAACAATGCTCCTGTACACCGCTTTGGGGGGAGGAGTTATATAATACAAGAAGGTTCCTGTCAAAAGCTTGTGAGGAGGGGTAGAACAGGTAACACCTCCTCTGCAGAGCTTGCGGGAATAGGTAGAACAGGTAACACTGCCCCCGTCGAGATCCAACCTGGGCTAGAACAGAAATTAAAATCAGCCCAGGCACACCTGTTCCGCTCTGCAGGAGGCCAATGCTAGAAGGGGCCCAAGAGCAATAGCTGTAACGGGACCCCATCATGCTCTGAAAGCAGCCCCCTAGCCTGCAAGAGAAATGTCAGATGGATAGGAAAGCCTGTCCACCCTGGATCCAACAGTGGGGCAGAAAAAAAGCACAACAGGGGTCCTGTGCAGTACGAACAGAGAGGGAGGAGCACAGGTAATACTGCCCCTGTCCAGAGCTTACAGTGGGAGGGAGGAGCACCGTTAACAATGCTCCTGTCCAGGGCTTACAGAGGAAAGGAGCAGCCCAGGTAACATTGCTCCTGTCCGGAGCTTACAGAGAAAGGACAGCGCCCAGGTAACACTGCTTCTGTCCAGAGCTTACAGAGGGAGGACAGAGCCCAGATAACACTGCTCCTGTCCGGAGCTTACAGTGGGAGGGAGGAGCACAGTTAACACTGCTACTGTCCAGGGCTTACAGTGGAAGGGAGCAGCCCAGGTAACATTGCTCCTGTCCGGAGCTTACAGAGGGAGGACAGAGCCCAGGTAACACTGCTCCTGTCCAGGGCTTACAGAGGGAGGACAGAGCCCAGGTAACACTGCTCCCGTCCAGGGCTTACAGGGGGAGGACAGAGCCCAGATAGGGTGACCAACTGGCATGGGTGCAAATTCAGGACAGTGAGTCTAAAAATTCAGGACAAAGGGTCAAAATTCAGGACAAAAATTCAGGACAGAAAGGTCAGAATTCAGGACAAAAATTTGGGACAAAAGGTACATTTTACCGACACATCAGAGGAGGTCGCACAATATTACATAAGTAAACAGAGAACCAACACAAGTACAAGTCAAAATAAGGTTATATTAGATTGAGAGAACCTTGCACTGCATCTGTTGTGTGCCAGAGTGAAACTTAAATATCTGCGTTTGCATATTGGATACACCTGGGTAACATTATCCAGAATGAAACCTCCACCCCCCAGAGCTTGGCCCCTGGTGAGGTGACCGGAGCCCACAAACAAAAACACTTTGCCATGCCCTGGGCTCCGCAGGAGCAGTTGCGCTGGTTACATTTGAAAGCAGTGGGCGTAAAATTTTGCGATGAGTGCCTGGTGGCGAGAGCAGCGAGTGAGCCTGAACGTCATTAGGAGAGGTGGTGGTGGTGGTGGGGGGGCGTGGGTGGTGGGGTGTGGGGTGTGGGGTGGTTCTTCCCTGAGAAAAGTTTGCAAAAAGAATGGGCAAATGGTGCCTTTACAAGAATATTTGAGAAAGTAAGAAGGTTAATAAACTAATTGCGAAAGTGAAGGTATTACATCAATAAGGAGATTTGACATAGGGAACCACTTGTTTAGTATACCCACATAGCTGTTAGCTTGTCTAACATGGCTGCCCATTTCTCTCTGCCCTGGCTCCTCTTGAGCCCCAGCCTCTGTCTTCCCTCCTGCCAGGACCTACTGTTTTTGTGCTCTCCCTTATCTCCACCTAGTTCCTAGACAGTCAACCCCTTGTGCTGCCTGTATTCCCTCCGTTCCAGTACAGTGTTTGTGTGCTAGAAGTCACCTGTGCTATCGTTTGCCACCTTTACATTGCTCGTATGCTCCTTTTCCACCTTATGCTCTTTCTGGGCCATCAGCTTCATGTGCCTACACACAGGCATGCATCCACCTATCCCGGAAATGGGCCCACCATTCACCGTCTCTCCAGGTCATATCCACCACCAACATCCATGCATTCACCTATCCACCCACACCAAGTCTGCATGTATCAGTCCAACAATACAACTGCTTCAATCTCCCCACAACACTATAGACACCCACAGATTTGAACTGCCTACTCATCCTTCTTTACACAGCCATCAATCCACACATTCATCCAGCTGTCATATAAATATGACTGTATGGGCACTTATATGTGTTGTTTGACTGAATGCATATCTAAATACATTTCTCTGTGTGTTTCTGAGTGTATATGTGCAGCTTGGTATGGTCTAGTGCATATGGGGAGCTTAGATGTGTTTTTTCTGTTCATGCAGTTTACAACCATGTTACTGAAGAACATTCAACACAAACCTAAACAAGCCGTACCTATTGGCTTTGCCAGTGTTTATTGGTAGTGTGCCATAAGCAGTAACCCCCCCCCCCCTCTTGTGATGTGCGGTGTTTGTAACAAAGCAACCAAACAACAATGCTGTTAAAAATAAAAAGAATTAAAGGAAAACATTCATTTTAATGAAATGGGGAAGGAAGGGTAAGTGACAAAAATCACAGGGATAATGCTAAAATATACCTACCTACACAACAAGCAAACATGTTGAAGGTTACCAGTATGTTTTCCAGTAGATTCATGAGAAGAGTTGGATATTGCTCCCTGCTGTTGGTACGGGAATTATTCCAAGTAGCACACACACTGGTTTAAGATGTCTATTGTTCTGGCAGAGTGCCAGCCTTACATCTGAGGAAATCTCCCTGAAGTCATTGTAAGCAAAATCCAACGTGGCCCAAGTCATCATTATCAAGACAGAGCTCTTCACAATGTTGCCCTCTCCCAAGTACAAAGGAACTCCAGTGCCTTCTAGAACTGATCCCAACAGGGCATACCGCAGACAAAAGCATGTGCAATGCAATAGATTTTGCATTTACGCGAATTTGAACTATTCACATTGTAAACAACAATGCCTTTTCTTGTTGTTTTTATTTTAAAACATAAATGTAAGGCATTGTCATTTACAATGCCAATAGCTTAAACGCGCGTAAATGTGAGACCTATTGCATTGCAAATGCTTGTTAGTCAAACCTCTGCTCTTCCAGTCGTCCAATGAGTAGTAGTTCCACTACACCCTAACAATGCTGAGCGAGTAGGAGGCACAGCATAAACTGGAGTATATAAAGCTTCATTGGCCCCTGATTAACTGAAGCCATTAATGGAACCCCTTAGCCTTAAAGATGAAAGTGGCATTGCAGTGGCAGCTGGTAACACTCACTGAGCAATGCTGCTGCACACACGATCGATCTGTGAGAAGAGCAGCGAGTAAAAGAGGAGGTCCAGCAAATGCTGTAACTGGCCCATTATCACTCTGTATGTGATAATTAGGCCAACATACAGAATGATAATGGTCCTGATAGCAATCTGTGCCAGGTCGGGGAGGGGCTACCACAGGCCACTGATCACAGCAGGAGCGCGAGCTGGCCCCTGCTGTGACAGTTACAGGACTCTCAGACTGCTTGCAGGGGGCAGCTGAAATTACGGACGAAAGGCGTCCGTTAAAGAATCCTTCACGGACAACCAACAAGAGGCCCAAATTACGGGCAGTCCGTGGAATTTACAGACGGTTGGTCACCCTAAGCCCAGATAACACTGCTCCTGGCCAGAACTTACAGAGGGAGGGAGGAGGCCAGGTAACACTGCTCTTGTTCAGGGCTTACAGAGGGAGGATAGAGCACAGGTAACACTGCTCCTGTCCAGAACTTACAGAGGGAGGGAGGAGGACAGGTAACACTGCTCCTGTCCAGAGCTTACAGATGGAGGACAGAGCCCTGGTAAAACTTCTCCTGTCCAGAGCTTACAGAGGGAGGACAGAGCCCAGATAAGACTGCTCCTGTCCCGAGCTTACAGAGGGAGGACAGAGCCCAGGTAACACTGCTCCTGTCCAGGGCTTATAGAGGGAGGACAGAGCCCAGATAACATTGCTACTGTCCGGAGCTTTCAAATAAAGGACAGAGCCCAGGCAACACTGCTCATGTCCAGAGCTTACAGAGGGAGGACAGAGCCCAGGTAACACTGCTCCTGTCCAGGGCTTACAGAGGAAGGGAGCAGCCCAGGTAAGATTGCTCCTGTCCGGAGCTTACAGAGAAAGGACAGAGCCCAGGTAACACTGCTCCTGTCCAGAGCTTACAGAGGGAGGGAGGAGGCCAGGTAACACTGCTCCTGTCCAGAGCTTACAGAAGGAGGACAGAGCCCAGGTAAAACTTCTCCTGTCCAGAGCTTACCGAGGGAGGACAGAGCCCAGATAACACTGCTCCTGTCCGGAGCTTACAGATGGAGGACAGAGCCCAGATAACACTGCTCCTGTCAGGAGCTTAAAGAGGGAGGACAGAGCCCAGGTAACACTGCTCCTGTCCAGGGCTTACAGAGGGAGGACAGAGCCCAGGTAACACTGCTCCTGTCCAGGGCTTACAGAGGGAGGACAGAGCCCAGGTAACACTGCTCCTGTCCAGAGCTGACAGAGAGAGGGTGAGAGCAGCCCTGGTAACACTGCTCCTGTCCAGGGCTTACAGAGGGAGGACAGAGCCCAGGTAACACTGCTCCTGTCCAGAGCTGACAGAGAGGGTGAGAGCAGCCTAGGTAACACTGCTCCTGTCCAGGGCTTACAGAGGGAGGACAGAGCCCAGGTAACGCTGCTCCTGTCCAGTGCTGACAGAGGGAGGGAGGAGGCCAGGTAACATTGCTCCTGTCCGGAGCTTACAGAGAAAGGACAGAGCCCAGGTGACACTGCTCCTGTCCAGGGCTTACAGAGGGAGGACACAGCCCAGATAACACTGCCTAGTCCGGAGCTTACAGAGAGAGGACAGAGCCCAGCTAACACTGCTCCTGTTCAGGGCTTACAGAAGGAGGACAGAGCCCAGGTAAAACTTCTCCTGTCCAGAGCTTACAGAGGGAGGGAGGAGGCCAGGTAACACTGCTCCTGTCCAGAGCTTACAGAAGGAGGAGAGAGCCCAGGTAAAACTTCTCCTGTCCAGAGCTTACAGAGGGAGGACAGAGCCCAGATAACACTGCTCCTGTCCGGAGCTTACAGAGGGAGGACAGAGCCCAGGTAACACTGCTCCTGTCCAGGGCTTACAGAGGGAGGACAGAGCCCAGATAACATTGCTACTGTCCGGAGCTGTCAAAGAAAGGACAGAGCCCAGGTAACACTGCTCCTGTTCAGGGCTTACAGAGGGAGGATGGAGCACAGGTAACACTGTTCCTGTCCAGAGCTTACAGAGGGAGGGAGGGAGGAGACCAGGTAACACTGCTCCTGTCCAGGGCTGACAGAGGGAGGACAGGGCCCAGGTAACACTGCTCCTGTCCCGGGCTTACAGAGGGAGGGAGCAGCCCAGGTAACACTGCTCAGGTTCAGAGCTTACAGAGGGAGGGAGGAGGCCAGGTAACAATGCTCCTGTCCAGAGCTTACAGAGGGTGGGAGCAGTCCAGATAACACTGCTCCTGTCCAGTTCTTACAGAGGGAGGACAGAGCCCAGGTAACACTGCTCCTGTCCAGGGCTTACAGAGGGAGGACAGAGCCCAGGTAAAACTTCTCCTGTCCAGAGCTTACAGAGGGAGGACAGAGCCCAGATAACACTGCTCCTATCCGGAGCTTACAGAGGGAGGACAGAGCCCAGGTAATACTGCTCCTGTCCAGGGCTTACAGAGGGAGGACAGAGCCCAGATAACATTGCTACTGTCCGGAGCTTTCAAAGAAAGGACAGAGCCCAGGTAACACTGCTCCTGTTCAGGGCTTACAGAGGGAGGATAGAGCACAGGTAACACTGCTCCTGTCCAGAGCTGACAGAGGGAGGGTGAGAGCAGCCCAGGTAACACTGCTCCTGTCCAGGGCTTATAGAGGGTGGGAGGAGGCCAGATAACACTGCTCCTGTCCAGGGCTTGACAGAGGGAGGACAGAGCCCAGGTAACACTGCTCCTGTCCCGGGATTACAGAGGGAGGGAGCAGCCCAGGTAACACTGCTCCTGTTCAGAGCTTAGAGAGGGAGGGAGGAGGCCAGGTAACACTGCTCCTGTCCAGAGCTTACAGAGGGACGGAGGAGGCCAGGTAAAACTGCTCCTGTTAAGAGCTTACAGAGGGAGGGTGGGAGCAGTCCAGTAACACTGCTCCTGTCCAGTTCTTACAGAGGGAGGACAGAGCCCAAGTAACACTGCTCCTGTCCAGGGCTTACAGAGGGAGGACAGAGCCCAGTAAACACTGCTCCTGACCAGGGATTACAGAGGGAGGCCAGAGCACAGGTAACACTGCTTCTGTCCTGGGCTTACAGGAGGGAGCAGCCCAGGTAACACTGCTCCTGTCCAGAGCTTAAAGAGGGAGGACAGAGCCCAGGTAACACTGCTCCTGTCCAGGGCTTATAGAGGGAGGACAGAGCCCAGATAACATTGCTACTGTCCGGAGCTGTCAAATAAAGGACAGAGCCCAGGCAACACTGCTCCTGTTCAGGGCTTACAGAGGGAGGATAGAGCACAGGTAACACTGCTCCTGCCCAGAGCTTACAGAGGGAGGGAGGAGGCCAGGTAACACTGCTCCTGTCCAGAGCTTACAGAAGGAGGACAGAGCCCAGAGCCCAGGTAAAACTTCTCCTGTCCAGAGCTTACAGAGGGAGGACAGAGCCCAGATAACACTGCTCCTGTCCGGAGCTTACAGAGGGAGGACAGAGCCCAGGTAACACTACTCCTGTCCAGGGCTTACAGAGGGAGGACAGAGCCCAGGTAACACTGCTCCTGTCCGGAGCTCTCAAAGAAAGGACAGAGCCCAGGTAACACTACTCCTGTTCAGGGCTTACAGAGGGAGGATAGAGCACAGGTAACACTGCTCCTGTCCAGAGCTTACAGAGGGAGGACAGAGCCCAGGTAACACTGCTCCTGTCCAGGGCTTACAGAGGGAGGGAGCAGCCCGGGTAACACAGCTCCTGTTCAGAGCTTACAGAGGGAGGGAGGAGGCCAGGTAACAATGCTCCTGTCCAGAGCTTACAGAGGGTGGGAACAGTCCAGGTAACACTGCTCCTGTCCAGTTCTTACAGAGGGAGGACAGAGCCCAGATAAGACTGCTCCTGTCCCGAGCTTACAGAGGGAGGACAGAGCCCAGGTAACACTGCTCCTGTCCAGGGCTTATAGAGGGAGGACAGAGCCCAGATAACATTGCTACTGTCCGGAGCTTTCAAATAAAGGACAGAGCCCAGGCAACACTGCTCATGTCCAGAGCTTACAGAGGGAGGACAGAGCCCAGGTAACACTGCTCCTGTCCAGGGCTTACAGAGGAAGGGAGCAGCCCAGGTAAGATTGCTCCTGTCCGGAGCTTACAGAGAAAGGACAGAGCCCAGGTAACACTGCTCCTGTCCAGAGCTTACAGAGGGAGGGAGGAGGCCAGGTAACACTGCTCCTGTCCAGAGCTTACAGAAGGAGGACAGAGCCCAGGTAAAACTTCTCCTGTCCAGAGCTTACCGAGGGAGGACAGAGCCCAGATAACACTGCTCCTGTCCGGAGCTTACAGATGGAGGACAGAGCCCAGATAACACTGCTCCTGTCAGGAGCTTAAAGAGGGAGGACAGAGCCCAGGTAACACTGCTCCTGTCCAGGGCTTACAGAGGGAGGACAGAGCCCAGGTAACACTGCTCCTGTCCAGAGCTGACAGAGAGAGGGTGAGAGCAGCCCTGGTAACACTGCTCCTGTCCAGGGCTTACAGAGGGAGGACAGAGCCCAGGTAACACTGCTCCTGTCCAGAGCTGACAGAGAGGGTGAGAGCAGCCTAGGTAACACTGCTCCTGTCCAGGGCTTACAGAGGGAGGACAGAGCCCAGGTAACGCTGCTCCTGTCCAGTGCTGACAGAGGGAGGGAGGAGGCCAGGTAACATTGCTCCTGTCCGGAGCTTACAGAGAAAGGACAGAGCCCAGGTGACACTGCTCCTGTCCAGGGCTTACAGAGGGAGGACACAGCCCAGATAACACTGCCTAGTCCGGAGCTTACAGAGAGAGGACAGAGCCCAGCTAACACTGCTCCTGTTCAGGGCTTACAGAAGGAGGACAGAGCCCAGGTAAAACTTCTCCTGTCCAGAGCTTACAGAGGGAGGGAGGAGGCCAGGTAACACTGCTCCTGTCCAGAGCTTACAGAAGGAGGAGAGAGCCCAGGTAAAACTTCTCCTGTCCAGAGCTTACAGAGGGAGGACAGAGCCCAGATAACACTGCTCCTGTCCGGAGCTTACAGAGGGAGGACAGAGCCCAGGTAACACTGCTCCTGTCCAGGGCTTACAGAGGGAGGACAGAGCCCAGATAACATTGCTACTGTCCGGAGCTGTCAAAGAAAGGACAGAGCCCAGGTAACACTGCTCCTGTTCAGGGCTTACAGAGGGAGGATGGAGCACAGGTAACACTGTTCCTGTCCAGAGCTTACAGAGGGAGGGAGGGAGGAGACCAGGTAACACTGCTCCTGTCCAGGGCTGACAGAGGGAGGACAGGGCCCAGGTAACACTGCTCCTGTCCCGGGCTTACAGAGGGAGGGAGCAGCCCAGGTAACACTGCTCAGGTTCAGAGCTTACAGAGGGAGGGAGGAGGCCAGGTAACAATGCTCCTGTCCAGAGCTTACAGAGGGTGGGAGCAGTCCAGATAACACTGCTCCTGTCCAGTTCTTACAGAGGGAGGACAGAGCCCAGGTAACACTGCTCCTGTCCAGGGCTTACAGAGGGAGGACAGAGCCCAGGTAAAACTTCTCCTGTCCAGAGCTTACAGAGGGAGGACAGAGCCCAGATAACACTGCTCCTATCCGGAGCTTACAGAGGGAGGACAGAGCCCAGGTAATACTGCTCCTGTCCAGGGCTTACAGAGGGAGGACAGAGCCCAGATAACATTGCTACTGTCCGGAGCTTTCAAAGAAAGGACAGAGCCCAGGTAACACTGCTCCTGTTCAGGGCTTACAGAGGGAGGATAGAGCACAGGTAACACTGCTCCTGTCCAGAGCTGACAGAGGGAGGGTGAGAGCAGCCCAGGTAACACTGCTCCTGTCCAGGGCTTATAGAGGGTGGGAGGAGGCCAGATAACACTGCTCCTGTCCAGGGCTTGACAGAGGGAGGACAGAGCCCAGGTAACACTGCTCCTGTCCCGGGATTACAGAGGGAGGGAGCAGCCCAGGTAACACTGCTCCTGTTCAGAGCTTAGAGAGGGAGGGAGGAGGCCAGGTAACACTGCTCCTGTCCAGAGCTTACAGAGGGACGGAGGAGGCCAGGTAAAACTGCTCCTGTTAAGAGCTTACAGAGGGAGGGTGGGAGCAGTCCAGTAACACTGCTCCTGTCCAGTTCTTACAGAGGGAGGACAGAGCCCAAGTAACACTGCTCCTGTCCAGGGCTTACAGAGGGAGGACAGAGCCCAGTAAACACTGCTCCTGACCAGGGATTACAGAGGGAGGCCAGAGCACAGGTAACACTGCTTCTGTCCTGGGCTTACAGGAGGGAGCAGCCCAGGTAACACTGCTCCTGTCCAGAGCTTAAAGAGGGAGGACAGAGCCCAGGTAACACTGCTCCTGTCCAGGGCTTATAGAGGGAGGACAGAGCCCAGATAACATTGCTACTGTCCGGAGCTGTCAAATAAAGGACAGAGCCCAGGCAACACTGCTCCTGTTCAGGGCTTACAGAGGGAGGATAGAGCACAGGTAACACTGCTCCTGCCCAGAGCTTACAGAGGGAGGGAGGAGGCCAGGTAACACTGCTCCTGTCCAGAGCTTACAGAAGGAGGACAGAGCCCAGAGCCCAGGTAAAACTTCTCCTGTCCAGAGCTTACAGAGGGAGGACAGAGCCCAGATAACACTGCTCCTGTCCGGAGCTTACAGAGGGAGGACAGAGCCCAGGTAACACTACTCCTGTCCAGGGCTTACAGAGGGAGGACAGAGCCCAGGTAACACTGCTCCTGTCCGGAGCTCTCAAAGAAAGGACAGAGCCCAGGTAACACTACTCCTGTTCAGGGCTTACAGAGGGAGGATAGAGCACAGGTAACACTGCTCCTGTCCAGAGCTTACAGAGGGAGGACAGAGCCCAGGTAACACTGCTCCTGTCCAGGGCTTACAGAGGGAGGGAGCAGCCCGGGTAACACAGCTCCTGTTCAGAGCTTACAGAGGGAGGGAGGAGGCCAGGTAACAATGCTCCTGTCCAGAGCTTACAGAGGGTGGGAACAGTCCAGGTAACACTGCTCCTGTCCAGTTCTTACAGAGGGAGGACAGAGCCCAGGTAACACTGCATCTATCCGGAGCTTACAGAGGGAGGACAGAGCCCAGGTAACACTGCTCCTGTCCAGGGCTTACAGAGGGAGGACAGAGCCCAGATAACATTGCTACTGTCCCGAGCTTTCAAAGAAAGGAAAGAGCCCAGGTAACACTGCTCCTGTTCAGGGCTTACAGAGGGAGGATAGAGCCCAGGTAACACTGCTCCTGTCCAGAGCTTACAGAGGGAGGGAGGAGGCCAGGTAACACTGCTCCTGTCCAGAGCTTACAGAGGGACGGAGGAGGCCAGGTAAAACTGCTCCTGTTAAGAGCTTACAGAGGGAGGGTGGGAGCAGTCCTGGTAACACTGCTCCTGTCCAGTTCTTACAGAGGGAGGACAGAGCCCAGGTAACACTGCTCCTGTCCAGGGCTTACAGAGGGAGGACAGAGCCCAGGTAACACTGCTCTTGTCCAGAGCTTATGGAGGGAGGACAGAGCCCAGTAAACACTGCTACTGACCAGGGATTACAGAGGGAGGACAGAGCACAGGTAACACTGCTTCTGTCCTGGGCTTACAGAAGGAGGGAGCAGCACAGGTAACACTGCTCCTGTCCAGAGCTTACAGAGGGAGGGAGGAGGCCAGGCAAAACTGCTTCTGTCCAGGGCTTACAGAGGGAGGACAGAGCCCAGGTAACACTGCTCCTGTCCAGAGCTTATGGAGGGAGGACAGAGCCCAGGAAACACTGCTCCTGACCAGGGCTTACAGAGGGAGGACAGAGCACAGGTAACACTGCTTCTGTCCTGGGCTTACAGAAGGAGGGAGCAGCCCAGGTAACACTGCTCCTGTCCAGAGGTTACAGAGGGAGGGAAGAGGCAAGGTAACACTGCTCCTGTCCTGAGCTTACAGAAGGAAGGAGCAGCACTGTTAACACTGATTCCGTCCAGATCTTACAGGGGTTGGGGGGAGGGGAGACCAGAAGCAATACTGCTTCTAGAGTTTATTAGCAGAGGAAGTAAAAGCAATGTCTTGATTTGGAACAGTTTGTTTCTTGATATCGGATGCGTGAGACTTCAAGTGTTTCAGCATTTCCAACCAACAATTGAAAACCTCATGACATGCAGGGAGTGCAAAAGATACTCAGCGTAAGCTTACCAGTTAGGAAAGAAACCTCTGAGATAAAGAGATGGATTAATTCAAGATACTCTATAAATAGTGAATACACCTGAAATAAGTTTCAAACTTGATCTTGCAAATTATACTACTATAACGTATGATACTTTGATTCCAGCACCTATTCAACTGCAGCCTGGCAGCGGTACTCAAACAGTGACAAAGTTTACAGCTTCTGTATAGTGAAATTACCTACAAACCCCCCCACACGCAGAACAAGTAAAGTATATGCAGCAGCGCAAGATTTTTGAGCTATAAAGAGCATAAGTCCGAAATAGGCACACACAAGCATCAGGGACACATGGCCCTTCAGCTAAATATGAGCTTGGAAGCATAATTTACTGCTCCCAGTAGAAATCACCAAAAGAGGCCTCCTCATCAGTTAGCCCCCAAATAAACTCCCTGGACGTTAGTATCAGGATGTATACAAGAGTACTGGTGTGACAGACGGGTGACTGTGTACCGTGGTGAAGACGCACTTTTTAACAGTGGTGGCAGGGCTTTAAGTGGGGGGGGGGGCTGAGCCCCCCAGTTTTTTTAGAGGGCCTTGAAAGGGGGCTCTAGGGGGCTCTATTTTCGGGCCTCAAAGGTCAAAGGTAGGGTGAGCAGACGTCCCGGTTTTGTTTGGTGTTACTAGTGTCGGTAACATGTCTTGATAGTGAAATACTGCCACTTTTATTTTTCACTCATGAAAGGCTATCTTGCCCATAGGATAACCTGGGGAATGCTGTGTAACATGTTTACCTGCGTATCTTCCCTTAACAGCAAGATAGACATATGGAATCTGGTATCCCTGAAATCAGGCGCTCAACACCCATTGGACTCCAAGGGCTTCAGCCCCCCCCCCCCAATCATGTGTGGCAGCCCGGGATGAGACGCTTCCTGAGCACACACACAGCCGCCCCCGAGCACTTCACAGGTCTTTAAAAGACCATTTGCATATTAATGAAGAATTGTTGTTGTCTCACCCCTTCTAAGAGCCCCTGCAGCTCCACTGACTATTGCTTAAAGATTCAGCCCCCCCCCCAAAAAATTTCTTAGCCCCCCGAAATTTGGCTCTAGTTGCGCCATTGCCTGAACTCTGAATTTAATAGCACATCCTTTAGTGAAGATGGTTTTTAAATTCAAAGTTTGGAAATAGCAAATGTTTTTTTAAAGTGTTAGGTATTTTATGGCTTATACTTAATAAATATACTTTTTTGCCTAATTTATTATCCTTTGCTGGATGCGACTTCATGATTTTCTTAAGCACACAATACTAGTTATCTTGATTTAGACCACGCCCCTACTCGGATAGGCCACACCCCTTTAATATATTTGCCACGCCCCTTTTAGAGCACCCCCTCTTAAAGCCCTGAGTGATGGTAATGTGAAGCCTACCCTTGCTCGCTCAATCAAGGATTTATAAAGCACTGCAAATCACACATGAGGATCTCAAGGCACTGGAATTGCTAACTGATTTTTAAATTTTTCTAAATGAGGGGAAAGCAAGGAGGAGGCACTAAAAAAAACAGGAAAAAGCAATAATACAGGAGCAAGACCGATGCAGCAGCATGTCAAGAGTTGGGCCTGGAGCCTTCTCAATGGGGTTGTGCTGTGGCCTCCATTAAGTAGGTCCTGGGAAGGGCGCTGGAGGAGGTGGGCGTGGATAGGCAGAGGCAGGGAAAAGCAGCAGCTGGGAGCAGCAAGGAGGGAAAAACAAGGAGAAAGCAATGAAAACGAAGAGAAACCTAGGAAAAGAATCTCGAACGCAAGGGAAAATTAAAGAAAATGCAGTTAAAACGAGGGAAAATCAAGGAGAAACACTAAAAAAAGGGGGGAAACAAGGAGAAAAATGAAAACAAGGGGAAAACAAGGATAAGGCATTGCACACGCGCACATTTTACTTAGAGATGGTGTTCTATCAAGGTGGCATGTTAGTTGCAACTTAATTTTGTTTGTACAGAATAGGGTTCCAGCACGATTATTTTATGGACTCGTCAAGACCCTCCGCCCCTCTGAAAAACATACTCAAAGTACAGTACCCCTAACCACCAAACTCCGTCCCCCATAAGACGACAGCCTAAAACCAAGAAATTGTCTTGGATACAGATAACATATCAGGCTTTATTGAATTATTAGGGGAAAATTCAATAAATTACTTCACAGCGTTATATTCTATACATGTCAAACATCTAAGCAAGTCTAAAGTTATTTACATAAATGTGACAGCTCCACAATGTTTTAGAGCATGCTAGACATCGAGTCATCTACAATTCATCACTTCCCATTTTCCTCCTGTGCATTCTGTGATCTCATGGCAGGCCCTTTCACCGAATTCCCCTGGCACAGATGCAATTTGGAGAGCCTTCTAAAGGGCTCGCCCCCTCACAAAACGGATTGCCACTCTTATGCAGCAATCTTTGCTCTCTGTTAAGTCTTTGAAGGACCAACGCTACTAAACAAGTCCCTTCTGGTCTTTTTAATTAATAAATGCAGGAGGCCTGCTCACCCCAAACTAACCCTACCTGGGCGGCACCCCTCTCGATCGGGCAATTGGGCCACGCCCTGGTCTCCTGGCAAAGACTGGGTCCTCAACCCCCTACATGGCCAATATTCAGAAGCACCCAATGTGCAAGCGTAATGGTGGGTAAGGCCTGTGTTAGCGATTGCCACAACCCCTCGCTAAATTACAGATTCTTTACCGAATGCCACGAGCACCTTCCTTTGAGGTCCAGATGACACTGGTGATATGAGTTCTGAGATCTTTAAGAGATGCCAAGGCAACCTGAAGCGTCTCTACCAACCATAAACTCATCCCGCCCGATATGACAAAAGGCATCTATATAAGGATACCCCAAGCTCCTTAAAAGATTGACAGTTAAACACCACGTGACAGAAAACAAGAATGTACAAACAACAAGACTGCCACAAACCTAACTCAAATGACATGACATGACCAAGACCTGTTAAAACTTTTAAATAACACTAACTTCAAGGGGGTGGGCAGGTGAGAAACAAAAGGCCTTCCCGGGCTGCAGCGGCTCCTGCCAGTGCTGAAGCTCCTCTTGGCTGCGGGTGGCGTTCTCCACAGACTAGGGGGTCAGCAAAGAGGCGGCCATCACCTTGCCGTGCCTTTTGTTAGGTGTACTTGGGGACCATGCCCCTTGCCACCTCTACCCAATGCAAAGGTTCCCCTGCGTGGAATGGGAGAGCTAGACATGCTAGGAAAGTGGGCATACACATGGGGCTCCTATAGGCCCGCCACTGTGAGAACTGGGGTCACCAATTCCACAGGGGGTAGCTTGGCACGAGCAGGTAGGCACCCGAAAGCTTAGGTGTAAAGTGACCATACAGCACACACTCCCACTGAGACCGGAAACGCACACAATAATTGACACCTCACCAGCTGATCTGCTAAAATCAATATACTTTTATCTAAAACCAAAATCACGACTGGCAAATCATTCAGGGTAATCCAGTAATCAATGCAGCAGTAACTCATTAGACCATATTTCATTAAAGGAGCAAAGTGAACATTTCATTAGATAACTGTAGGCATTCATTCACCATTTCATTAGGTAGGAGTAAACATTTCATTAGGCAGAAGTAAATCTTGTGCATGAGGACTCAATCAGCATCTCATTAAAGAAGCAGTGTTGTTTACTGTTCCCGGGCCGTCCATGACGTCTGCGGCCCGGGAACCAATCAGGAGGCTGGCGAGGAGGGACCCAGCCACAGCGGCCAATAGCAGGGCAGCCGATGGGGGCGCACCAGCCGGGACCAATGGCTGCGTGGTGTTTGGCGGGGGCGGAGTCCGTGACGACGCCCCCGTCACGTGCTAGGAGTGATGGCGGCTTCGGCCTAGCGCGGCCTTCCCTTCAGCAAACCGCAGCGGGGGTGGCAGTGGCGGCGGATCCGCCAGGAAGGCGCCAGGGGCCGCGTGGTGAATTCAAGCCTCCAGCCCTCGCAGGCCCAGCGTAGGCCTCTCCAGCACAGCGGCGGCCCTCTACTTGCCCCGGGGGCCGCAGCGGACGCAGACAGCAGCGGCACTCCGCAGAGGAGGGTGCCAGGCCACGGCGGGGGTGAGCGGGCCTCCAACTTCTGCAACAACCGGGCAGGGGCCCGCGGCGGTGAGTGTAAGGCCCGACGAAGCGCTTAACAGAGGGGCACCGCGCTGAGAGGGACACAGTGCTTCTCCGCACGCAGCACTTGCGGATGACAGCAGCGCCCACAGCGTTCAGGCCAGCAGCAGTTCTGGGGGCCACAGTCTTGGCAACACAGCGCTCAGGAATCACAGCGCTTAGACAGTTCTTAGGGTTCCAGCGCTTCTCAGGGGCACAGCAGGAGAGCGCTTGGAAGGCAGTTTAGTTCAGGTAGTTTAGGCAGTACAGGCCACAAAACTGTGGCAGGACAACACCGGGGGGCACAGGTTGAGCAGGGGAGCGTGTGGATGATACAGCGCCAATACCTGGTTGATCCCCAGTAGTCCTTTGTGTCAATAGATGTTCTCCTTGGCGCCTGATGGTTCCTGCGCCCTTCTCAGGGGGTTCCTTGGGGGATTAGGTGAAAAAGGGAGGGTTGAGTTGGTGGCTGGAGGACAGGATGGTTCCTGTAGCTCACTGCAGGTGGATCCCTGGGTTCCCACATGCTGGGCCAGATCAGTGGGTTTGGTTAGAGTCTCTTACTCAACTTGGAAGGCAGTGCCTAGGCCCAGTCACTCCCAGTGGTATAAGTTCCCCCCCCTAGGCTCTACTACCTAAGACTCCTGCGTAGGTTCCCCAGGTCAGTGATGCCCCAACTGACTAAAAAGTTTCCCTCCTTTCCTTAAATATTCCCAGGTCAGGTGACCACTCTCTAAGGCGTCAAAATAAGACCCCTCCCCTATTCCGGAAGGTTCCAGGAGCTTCTCCAGTCTAGCTATGGGCAGAAAAGGCGGGCTGGTGTTGCAACAGTATCTTAAGGTCCCAGCCAGCTCCTGGCTACTAAGGTGCTACTAAAAAGACCACTCCGCAGTAGCAGGGGCCTGGGGCAGCCATGTTGGTAGGAGAGAGCACCTGCACCTTAGCACTGATTAGCAATGGTATGGCACCCGGAGACTTCGGTCCAACGAAAAAGAGGGTGGAAAAAACAAGGGAAGGGCAAAAAAACGGGGAAAGACCACCCTAGGGCTGACAGGTCTAACAGCCACCATGGCAGTTCGAGCTGGTCCCGCCACGGCCACCATCATTTCAACCTCTCCCCATTTGAAGGAGAGCCTAAGGACATCCCTAAAACTTTAGGCTGCGATGAGGGACAGGGGTCTTTCAGGACCAGATATTGCCGAATTACGTTATCTCGCTCAGAACACAGCTTGCCCTAGTTAGTCCGATTAACGCTTTTGAATAATATTTTATTTATGTATATTATGAAGACAGTTTTGCAACATTAAAAAAAAAAAAACTCTGTGAAAGTAAAACTGTTCTCAAAAACAACCACGAAGAAGGGCAATAAATGCGCTTTCACATATCGTTTTTTAAAATTACAAAATGACTCCAGAATAAAATACACAACAGCCCAAATGTTCAGGAATATAGTACAAGGAGAATTCTAAAATGTAATCAGATATTTTAGATACTGTGGTAAAGAAGCAAACAAACAAGACTGCAGAGTGAAGGCTATTACCCGCACAGCTGCATGTGACATAGAGGGGGCGTCTTAACACCGATCTAGGATCAAGTAGAACAACAAGTCATGAGATTACAGATTGTCCACCAGGGCTCGGTGACAACTCATCTAGGCCACACTATGTTTTTTCCCTACTCACAATGGGGACAATCTCATTTCTATTACTTAACGGATGAACGTACTTTCAAATGAAGAAACCATCCACGAACTCTGCACAAGCACCCCAACAGCATAGGTGGTGGTAAACCAGTGTAAGAGAGCGCTTTACCATAGGAGGAGCTGGGTGAGCTTGCTGAAACCCTTTCTTGGTATTCGCTTGCTTAAGTGAATGCCTGGCACCAAGGTTTCAAAGTGATGAAGAACTGCAGGATTCGGAGAACTCGATGCAGAGACGACAAACTGTGGCACACCCCACAGCTGGATGGGGACTTCTTACCAATTTTGTCCTAACTATATAAAAGTTAACACAAGTGCCCCAGGGAACGTACTGAGCCAACATCACAAGAAGTGGCATGAAACAGCCGAGGACACATTCAGGAATGCCGCACATTTAGGAATTTGATGACCTGGAAATGGAGCTCTATTAACGGTGATTCCATCCCATTCATTGCCCAAGCTAAATACGATGCAGAACAGTGATATTTGTGTTCAATCACACTAAAAAGATGAAAGGCCGTAAAAACAATGGTGTTGCCAGGCGTCTCTTCTTCAGCCAGACATTCGCGGAGACATTTTTAATAATGTTTACAAAGTAAAATCAACAGATTAACATGGTTGAGGATGGATTTGAGAAACCCTTACTAAAGAAAGATGAAAACCAAAGGAGATCTTCCAGAGTGAAAGTGTTATCTGCTGTTAACTGTATGGTCAGAAGATGCTACATGGGCTTCTTGCATGATCTTGTTGTACACAAAGTAATCAATCACTATTTACCAAAAGATGATCCCTGGCTCTATAGAAATGTGTTTTCTGAATAACGGCCTGCCAAAATATCACATCCATGCTATCTACTACCACAATGTTGTGACGGTAAGTATACAGAGGTTAGTAGAAAATTAAAGGTGCCATCAAGTGTAGAGAAAAACTGTTCTTTCTATGCAGTCCTGCATCTCAAACATTCTAGAATTCCTTCTGTTGTTGATGTTTGCTACTTTTTTTGATTTCGTCTGCTTGGGCTTCATATCCTATTGTGACATTATTCACAGAAATGCCAATTGAATATTCGTAACCCCACATCTACGTACCTTGAGGATATGCTTCTTCAAGGTATGTGTTCGTGAGTTATGTTTAGTAAATCTATACTTACCTACATACACTTACCTTTGCAGCATTTTGGTGTCGATACTCTGCATACAGTAATATAGATGGATGATACTGTCACACATTTAGTAGAACATTTATTTTCAACATAAATTAATGGCCTGCTAGCTCCAATTTAAGCAAACAGCCTACTGCATGTGGTACTATAAACAGTGTTGCTGGACAGTCATTAACCCCTTCCATGCGTCGGATGGCCCCCGGCCGTCCGACGTCAAAGTGGGCGTGTGCGGAGGACGGCAGGGGGCCGTCCGAACTCTGTCCATTCTAATCACCTGCACCGCTGCGGAATTCACACCACGGTCAAGGTGTTTAACAGTAAATCATGACTGAAATGGTAAAGTATGTGCCATGCCCTAAATTGTCAGTGCACCAGCACACTTGTATGCATATTGAAAAAGGCCCTGGTCTGTATACTTAGTCAATGGCATAGCATGCCCGGCATTAGAAGTGACGTGTTAGACAAGCATTGGCATAGCCAATAGGTCTAGCTTTTGGGACCTTATAAGTATTTAGTTATGCAGCACAATATCCTTGGTGCAACAACATCAACTGTTGCATGACTAAACACTTATGAGGGCACTTACCATAAGTGGATGAAAGAGCAGAACCCGCTTTGAAAATTATAAACCCTGGTCCGAATGGACTATTTATTTAGGGAAATGTGTATTAGTATCATACAACAACGTGACCATCAGTGTAGTCCACTGTGTGCTCTGGGACAAAAAAACGTTTAGCCTTCATTTACTATTTTTTGATGCATGACAGCTCTCACCTCTACTTCATTCCCTCCTACACACAACATACACTCTACTCAAACACATCACCACCCCCTCTACGTTACAACCTGCTCTCACAAAAAATACTACACAACCAAATCCATTGCATGAAACATTCATCAGCACCCTTTTTTACTACTCCTCAAAAGCAAAACATATCACACACACCAGCACAACAAGATCTTCAAAGCACAACACCTCATAATACTTACCATCACAAAAATACAAACATATACCCACCTTTCAAACCACACAAAGGAACAAACTCCAATGCCAAGCTTTCACTCTTCCACCACACCTAACACAGATACAGCAATACAGCACCTCTCTTCTAACCGCCTCTCATCTATTGGACAATTTAGAACATTACTACATGACCCACACGCTGCACCACCTTCCCTGACTCATACACCCTCCGTCTTAAACACACACAAAAAATATAAGCAACATGCCACACCTCACAACTGTGCTTCCCCATGTCTACTTCACAACAATGTTACACCACAAAAGCAACACAGCACTCCAACTCACTCTCAAACACCATCTCCAACACATACACACGCAGACCCATCAAAATGCCTTCTTAGCATGCTGGATGAGGAACATGATACAGAACAGCTACACGATTGCTATCCTAATACAGCTAATACCAGCACTAAAAACACACCCGCTACAAACCCACACAATATTGATCACTCTTCTACGAAACAAATTCCCACTATCACCAAAGGCCACTCACTAAACTGTCTACTTATAAATGCTTGATCCCTCTCTAAAAACAAGCATCACATCTACAACCTTCTCACGGATGCAAAACCAGACATACTATTCATAACCGAATCATGGTTGGGGAAGATATGGCTCCAGTCCTGCATGAAGCCATTCCTCTAGGCTATCAAATAATCACCCAAAATCGTATAGCCAAAAAAGGAGGTGGTCTAGCTGTTGTATTCAGGCAAACAATACATATCACTAAAATTGACAACATCTCCATAAAGAATTGTGATGCTCTTCTAACAAGATGGAATCCTACACCGTCTTCCGCCTGTAACTTCCTGCTCCTTTACAGACCTCCACCTAGCAAGGCAACATTCCCAGACGCACTTCTAGACACAGTTTCAAACCTGATAATACACTCCAACCTATGCGTTCTGGGTGACCTTAACATTTGGTTTGATAAACCCACTATGACCCTTCCAAAAACAATAATCAAAGGGCTAGATGCATTGAACCTGCATCAGATTGTCCACAATCCGACACCCAAAGCTGGATATATCCTAGATGTCATTTTTGCTAATACTGAACTAGTTACCTTTCAAACTATAACTCCAGTCACATGGTCAGACCACCACTTGCTTGCCTTCCAACATAAAACAACACTTAGCGACTCACCTACAAATACCTTCCATCCATCCACCTATCGGCCGTGGAACAAACTCAATTTGGAACACTTGGAAACACAACTAACATCCAGTACAAAGCTGATAACCATCAATTCTGTTCGAAAACTATATGAGTGGCTACGGGAAGCTTTTGACAGCCTGATACCACTCAAAACCACACAACAGAACAAAAGAAAAAAAGCGCTTTGGAGAAACATAGAAATAAAAGACATAAAACAACAAATTTGAAAGCAGCAACGCACCTGGCTTAAAACAAATGCCAAAAAGACAAACTTCACCTGCAGAAATTAACAGATTATACAAGTCGGCTATCAAAAAAGCTAAGAAAAGGTACTATTCAGACAGAATTCAAAACACTAAATGTGTAAATAAAGAATTCTATAAAATACTCAATGAATTTCGCAAACCAAATTGCCTAGAAGGAACTCATCCTGTTACTCAAGATTTCACAGACAAACTGGCAAATCATTACACGGACAAAGCAGACACGTTCGAATCGTACTTAAAACAGAAAAGAAGCACCAGCACTAACCCTTGTACAAAACAACAATCCAAGAATGCTCTAATCAAGCCTCTCCGTTCCTTCCAACACATCTCACAAGATAAATTTATGGACCTGGTCGAAGCAAGCAGGCCTGCCGGAGCCCTTCTGACCCCTGTCCGCCACAAACTTTCAAGACAATTCTTTTAACAACCTCTGCTACCACTCCAGTATCATCAACGATTCCTTAACTACTGCAATATTTCCACAAGAACTCAAAAAGTCATACATACGCCCTTTACTGAAGAAAACAAACTTGGACCCGCTGAACCCTGACAACTACAGACCCATTACAAATGGATCGTTCCTGGGCAAACTGATAGAAAGAGCAGCGTTCGCCCAGATGTCACAATTTATTGAAGAGAATGACATACTTTCAGACTTCCAAACAGGATTCCGTCCAGAAAGAGGCACTGAATCTGCCCTCCTTGCCATCTGGGATGACCTAAAGAACACAGTTGACCGCAACGGGGTTGCTGAGCTACTCCTCTTGGACCTCTCAGCTGCCTTTGACACGGTTGACCATGACACTCTGAAACAAAGACTCTATGAAGCTGGCATAGAGGGAACTTCTCTAGACTGGATCGCGTCCTACCTTCGAAACAGAACTAATGTCATCCATACCCCACCTTTCTCGTCCAAACCGTATTCCACAAAAGCAGGAGTCCCTCAAGGTTCTATCATCTCGCCCATGCTTTTCAACATCTACATGAAGTTATTACCAGTACTGATCAATAAATTTCACCTCACATGTTATAACTATGCAGATGACACGCAAATACTCCTTCAACTGGAATGCCCCAAAGACCTAGGAAAATCACCAATTTTCAGCTGTCTCAGAGCCGTGGATCAGTGGATGACCTGGAGCCATCTCAAGTTGAATGCTGCAAAAACTGAAATACTCACGTGTGGCGATTGGAAACATTACAACCCGCTTGCCGCATGGCCTGATGAACTGGGATCACTGCCTAAAGTATTGAAAGAAGTAAGAAACCTCGGAATGACCATGGACTCCAAGCTGTCAATGAATGCCCAAGTGGATAAACTAGCAAGATCAAGCTTTGCTACTATAAAAAGGCTGAAACAAATTTTCCCTCATTTGGGATTTCCACACAAGGTCCAAGCTACCATGTTATGTTATGTTATGTTAATTGGGCTCTTCTATAGCGCAACGGCTACTCGCAATGGAGTGTCCCGGCGCTTTGGCGAAGAGGACCTTTATTGGAAAGGAAACATAACTGAGAATAAAAGACATCACAATTCCTAAATAAAAAGCCATGTTTTTAATGCCTTTCTAAAAGACAAACAGACTTGTTCTGTCCAAACTCGATTACGCCAATAGCCTCTACCACGGATCACCTTTAACGACCATGAAAAGACTACAATGGATTCAGAACTTGGCTGCCAGACTACTCTTGCGTATCAAACCGCAAGACCACATCTCCCCTGCCTTGAAAGCCCTGCATTGGTTACCGGTTGCCAGGAGATCCACGTACAAGCTGCTTTATATCACCGACAAAGCAATACATGAAATGGGACCACTCTTCATCAGGAATAAAATCACCAAACACATTCAACAAAGGAACCTCCGCTCTAAAGGAGCATCTCGCCTCAAAATCCCATCATACAAGAAAAAAAACATGGGTGGCACATCCTTCTCTGTTCAAGCAGCCAAACTATGGAACTCTTTACCCCCCAACATAAGGTCCACGGACAACCACCTTATCTTCAGAAAACTACTCAAGATTTGGCTCTTCCCCACATATGCACCATACACTGTTTTAACTATAGATATGTACCTATGTTTGTGTATTACTTTGTATAAACATGTAAAATAATTACGTTGTTGAGAGAAAAAACAATAATAATAAATAAATAAAAATCATCTTTGATCTACATGTACATACTTCCATTGTGCATCTATGTACCTTCCATGTACTTGGATCTGTGTGTCTGTTACTTTTCTCCTAAAAAAGCATATCCAACGCACTACCCTATTTCTCATCCGGTACCTCTATCAATATCTTTATTCAACATATACTTACCTACTTTATGTTGCTATATACTTTCAATGTAATTATTATTATTTTTTTCCTTTTTTTTTTCCGGCACACTGACAATTCCCAGGAAATCAGAACCCCCAAAACAACCCCCACCAACTCCCACCCCACCCACCCCCAGAACAGGCATCAAACAGCTGTCACCCATCCAAACTCTACCCCCGAGTACGGGGGAAACTCTGGGAATACCAGAGACTCACAAGTTATGTGAGATCGAGGGGGTGACTCCTCGCCAGCCGGTCGGTGAGCCCAAACCCGTCACACCAGATGAGGTCGATCCCGAGTAAGAGTAGACCCCCACCGCCCCTCTCCCAGCAGCACCGCCACCCAACAAGAAGGTCAGAAACCAGGCACTACCCACACTGACCAGAATGCAGCCGCGGCCCCCTCTGTTAAAAAAACAAGTCCCAATCCGCCCACCATAAGCCCCCCCACAGGTCCAGCACACCCCCTTACTGTCCAGAACGCAGCTGCCCGCAGTCACTCATCCAGCAGGCCATCAGCTGTTTGCGGGGTGATCGGAGGCAAATCCCTCGTTTCCTTGTCCGAAGCCTCATCCGATCCACCCGGCTCCGCCTCATCCGAACCCAACCTGGAGCCCGAGTCCGCCATCTGAGTCTCGGGCACTGCTCCGGAGATGTCCGACACCGCTTGTAGGGCAGCCCTCCTCTCCTGGTCCGTCTGTGAAGCCGAGGGCGACCTCCTGTTCTGCCCTCTCCTCCTATTACGCCTGCTCCTACGCGGCTGCGGTCGGGTCTCCGCATTCCCAGTCCAATCTCCGGTGCCATCCTTGCCCGCTCGGTACCGCTCCAGCCACTGCCAGGCATCCTCCGGGGACTCACAGAAGGTCGCCACTCCGTCCACCAGCACTTTCAGGCGAGCCGGGAACAGCAAAGAATACTGCACCCCCTCATCACGGAGAGCTCTTTTTACCGCAATGAATGAGAAACGGCTGCGCTGGACCTCCTGGGAGTAATCAGGGAATATCGATACAGAGGCATTATCCACCTTGTAGGGGCCAGCCAGCCGGGCCTGCCGTAAAATGATATCCCGGTCCCTGAAGTGGAGCAGCCGAGCAATCACAGGTCGAGGAGGACGTCCCGGGGCAAGGGGACGAGCCGGCACCCTATGAGCTCTTTCCAGGGTGTAGAAGCGTGATAAGCCCTCCGGGACCACCGCAGCTCGTAACCAGGTCTCCAAATACGCGACCATGTCGTCTCCCTCAATGTTTTCGGGCAAACCCACCACGCGGATATTGTTGCGCCGGTTGCGCCCTTCCGCATCCGCCGCTCTCCTCTCCAACTGCTGCACCCTACGGGTTAAGTCCTCCAACGTGGCATCTGACGCCTTCTGGGCCGGTTCCAACGTGCCAATTACCAGCTCCGCCGCCTTGACACGATCAGCCAACTTGTGATGGTCCGCTTTCAAAAGGCCAAGGCCTGTGGAGACCTGGGCGATGTCTTGACGCAGTGCCTCTCTTGTGTCCCCTATGGCCTTAAGAATTTGGTCCAGTTGTTGTTGTTGCAGCCCAGTCGCCCGGTCGCCCGTCTGGTGCAGATCCTGAGCGTCGAGAGAGTCCTCCGCTTGGTCCGGCGGCGCCGCGCCCGCCCCCTTCCGTGGCTTCCCCATGGAGGCCAGCCTTTGATTGCGCCGACGCCAATCCCAGTAAGGCAGATCTAACGTGTCTAGCAAAGAAGGCCACAGCCGTTACCAACAGGCCCGGCGAGGAGGCGGGGTCACACTGTGAAAAAAGAGGGAGGGGGGAGGAAGCCAGCAGGCCTCGCCGGACCGCGGCCCCCGGCACCCCAACAAGGCTATATCAGGCCAGTGTCCCAGTAGAAATCAGCTCGAACCACCAGCAACTCCAGATAGTGCAACAGGCCGCCCTCGGCAGGGCCCAAGGCAAAGGTCCAAAGAGCAGCAGAGAGGGCCCAAATCCCCACCGAAGTCCAGAAGGGGGGGCTAGCAGCGCCGTCAGTACTCCGCGGCTCACACTCCGCGAGTGGCCTCGAGATCACTGGTGCCAAAGTCAACTGTAGACCTAAGCGGGCTCCCCAGCGAGTCTCGGGCCCCCACAAGCACCGCAGGCCCCAGGCTGCCCGATCTACCTCCACCGCTCAGTCAATCCGTGGTTGTGCCAGCACCCCGGGGACCAGGTGGACGTTCGCCCCCGAGGACGTCACAGGAGCCGGGCGCCGGTGATCCGCCGCGCCTCTCACCGCCGATGGTTGCCACCGCTCCCGGCTCCCCGTCAAACCGCTCCGTGGCAGCAGCGGTCCTGCACTCTCCTGTCCGGCGTCCGGCCCACAGCAGTCCGTCCGCCAGGCGCCCTGTGGGGGATCTCCTGTAGTCGGGGGCCGGGGCGCTCTCCAGCTCCGTGGCCCGGGCGCCTGCAGCGGCACTGCCCCTGGCGTCCTCGCAGAAATCGAGGCCGGGGATCAGCCGCGAGACCCAGGCCCAATCAAGATGGCCGGCGGCTGGCACCGCAGCGTCCCCCAAAGATCACAGGCGTCCGCGATCGCGGGACCCAGCGCACTCCAGAACAGCGCCGAGGCGTCCCGCGACGGTCAGGAAGCAATCCCGAGTGGCGGCGCCGCCAGGGAGGCCAGTTATCAGGATAAGCGCCGAGACCGACCCGGAGCTCTAGGCTCAGGCGTCCATACTCGGCGGCTTCGTAGCCACGCCCCCAACTTTCAATGTAATTATGGATCTATATATTTATCAATCTCTTCTAATTTAGCATTTCCAATGCACTACCCTATTTCTCAGCCTATACTTCTCTCAATATATCTTCTAGCCCAACCTTCTGACTCATCTCAAACTTCTTCTACTACTCCTTCAAATGCACTACCCTATCTCTCATCCTATAAATCTATCAATATATCCTCTACATCTACTCTCTCATTTATTCCAAACCCCATACCACTACTATGATTGCCAAAATAATCCTTTCTAGTCTCTCTCCTACTCTACCCCTCCTTGCATCATCTGACACCTCTTTTACTATATCGATCCCCTAAAACAAACCTTTCTAAACTCTTCCCTCTGAGTCCTTCCCTCCAAAACTCTTTTTACTCATCCAAAAGCCTCCTCCTACTGCTAAGACCTAAAAAAAGAAAAAATCCTTCACTCTTTTATCCCTCCACTATCCTTTTCAATCAAAATTAACAGACTAACATGTTCACTTGTCAAATTCCATATTAAACTATACTAATATACTACCCAAATAACTGAATAACATCTACTACTCAAATTACTTCATCTTTTTTACTATACTAATTTTCAACAGTAATCCTTTATGGGTTCCGGAGTGGCATGCTACTCGCCAGAAAAGCGCTTCAACACCCATCAGGGGTAACAAGTGCTATATGAATACAAATCTTTCTTCCCCTCTTATCCCTCCGCTATCCTTCTCACTCCAAGTAACTGACTAATATCCACCACAGAAATTACTTCATATTTCACCATATTAATTCACCACTAATCCTTTGAAGGCTTCCTGAATAGCATGCGTCAACAAGCGCTATATAAATACAAACCTTTGTCCTCCTCTATCCTTCTGCTATCATTCCAAATCGAAATAACTGACTAACCTATCCACCACTTAAAATAAACTTGCATGTTTCACTATACTAATTCAACACTAATCCTCTATGGGTCCCGGAGCAGCGTGGTACTTGCCGAAAAAGCCCTTTGACGCCTCGTCAGGGGTAGTAAGCTCTATATAAATAGAATTACAATACAAAGGCGAGACCTTTTGGCTATGCCAATGCTTGTTATTCACCTGGGATGTCCCTACAGTGCAGGCCACGATTGGACTAATGCTGTCACTCTTAAACTACACAAGTGGCCTCTACATTGGGGGCTTTGAATACCTATTCTGCAGGCTACTTTAAATCCAGAATGCATTTCCAGACAACTTCTGCACCGGCGCCCACGGCAGCACATCAACCTGCCCTCCAATCTCAGTTACTTGCAAGGCGTCTCTCTTTTAAGGCACTACACTTTGCTTACTCACTGAGCTGTGGTGCAGGACCACACTTCTTTCAGTCTAAACTCTAAATCTACTGTTGGAAGATGTCCTTGATTCAGAATGGCTTTTCCACAAAAAAAAACTTTAGTCCGAAAACCCTGCATTAGCAGATGTTCTTTACGGATATCTAAAATATGGAACTCAGCCCCTTCACATATAAGCATATTTAGCAATTATCTATACGTCTGGAAGGAAGTAAAAACCGAGGGGCTTATTACAAGCATCACTGTCAATATGTCAAAAAGTTAAGTATCGGCGGCGCAAGGGGTTTGTGAAGAAGTCCCCTGGTTCCTCCACAATACATGATCCTTCAGATGTGGCTTATAAAATGGCGATTATATGTACATGCAACCTTGATCCTATATCTCATTTGCTTTGCACATCATCTTCGGGTATAGGCACTTTTTCTTATAAGCCAGTTTAGATAGGATGATCGATTATCTCAACCTCGCGCCTTCGCACTGAACATTCTACACATCGGTTACAATATGAACCAGCACTCTTCCAAACATGCGAATACAATAAGCAGCCATGTTTTCTGCCATTAATAAAGCGCCTTATGGACTTATTCAGGGGTATGAAGCGATATACGAAAGCTAAGACACAATATAACGCAATACTTAGCACACTGTTTTTACATGAAAAAAAAACACCCACGTTTTGCGTTTCTCTTAAATCGTATGCACCCGCTTTTGAATTATAGTTATCCTGACAGAAAAAATAAATAAACATAAAAGGGGAATTTTGAAAGTTTGTAAATGTATTTCCTATGTGCGACTTATAGTTTAGCTACAGAGATGATAATGTAGGCCATTTCGCCAGGTTAGGGAGTGCCCCATTGTTTAAAAAAAATGCCTTTGATCCATCTTTTGCATGGTGACGTAATGATGAGTAGGGAAATCCAATCCTAGGCCCCCGAGTCCGCTGCTGGTGTAAGATAACTAAAGGGCGCAGAGCAGAGGGGGAGAGGGTGGGGGTTGGGTGGACTGCAGAAAGAAGCAAATCTAATCTGGAAGCGCCGTCTGGGGCACGAGCTCTCGACACGGACACTTTCACATATGGAATCAGCGGAGGACGGAGTCCAGGGCAGGCCAGAGACTTTAGAATTCTAAGACTGGGCGGCGAGAGGGTGAATGCTACGTGTATCATCACAGCGACAGCCAGGCCGTTAATACCTCTCTAAAATCACGGAGCAGGTGGCATGCCGTTGATTCATGTTAATATTGCATTAATATAACTTATCAATAATATGTTCCTATTTTATCTCACTTTCGTAGCCTTTTGGAAAAAGTTTTTTTATGACAGAATATCGAGGAGAAAAATGGACGAAACAAGCAGCCGCAAAAGTGAACACGACCGCAGTCTGTTTCCAATTAACGCATCCACGAGAAAGGAAAATGTAAACAAGCGCGCGGGCGCGATCATTGGAAACAGATGGCCCAGCTGCTCGCTCCCGCAAGGTAAACGCCATAAATGCATGAGTGGTCTTTGGAGACAGTGCAGTACATGCACGAGTTTCCCAAAAAGTCCTGAGTGACTCCTAAGCAGCACTTGCACGCTGCCTAGGCGAGACCTAAAAAAAGGCGAAAGCCGCAAGCAGCAATTAAATGAGATGAAAACGTGTCAACTGCCCTTTAAGATGTACCAAAGATCATTTTGGAAATAAAACTGAAAATGGTCTACAACACATGAACCCTGTTTACTGGAAAAAAAAATGCCTTATATTGATTCTCGAGAAAAGTAATTACTGCGGCACAGGTTCAGTCCTCACCAGATGGTGAGAAAGAAGTATTTAGTATGGGGCATAGGGAAAGGAAGATTACGTGGCCAGGATGCACAGAAATTACATCACATGCAGCACTGGGGTTCACCCATTTACAACCGCGAAAAGGAGATGTACGCATTTTACACACGTGTGTAGGACTCTTCTGGCCATTTTTCTAAGGCACAATTCAATTTCTTACTCCAAAGCACTGGATGTTCAGAACCAATGTAAGCATAGAATATTATCCATTTGGCAACTCCTAGAGTGAATTCAGGACCACATACTTCCATAGTTGTTAGAAAGCCCAAAAAATGATGGACCTCACCGGCCAGCTCACCAGTGGTCACCCTTTGTATTGCAATGAAGCCTGGCTAGCATGCCACTCTTGGTGGTTTTCATGACATGGGACCAGACTGTAGTCCTCTAGTTTAGCAACATAATCTGCCTTGGTCACGTAAAGCTGAATATGAGTCGCAAACCTGTCCACAGCGTGCTGTTGCTTCCTAGCAAAAATAGGAAAACTCAATGTGAAGTTCCTTGAAAACAAACCAAAAACAGCCGTATGCCAGGCCCTGCGCGCAAAGTGATTGACATCTTACGTCATGTAAAATAAAATAAAATAAACAAATTCACTGAAAAAATTTAAGGTTTAAGGTACGTTATAGTTAGGTGAAAAGGTCAGTTAAACATATTATTTTAAGCAAAGAAAACCACTGAAATTCACCAGTTACACTTATGTCAAATAACTATAACACATGCCTTAAGATGACTACAACTTGCACCCTAGCCATGCATTGCTAGTTACCTCACATATTACATCACTCATGACATTCTATGACCTCATTGATAATATCACTGCCACATCTGAAATGACATCATTGATGACAACATTGTGCATCGCTGGAGCATGAGAAAGTTACTTTAGGGCATGAGTTATACTTACTTGAGACAACTATGAGTTAAAGCAACTCTGCAGCTGTGCCAGATGCCTCAGTAATCAAGGCTATTGCTTCACTCAGCCTGGGGACTCACCCAAACAGTTTGGGCCAAAGCTCTAGATGTCATGTCTGCAGTAGTAGGGCAGGGGTTGTCATCAACTCCAAAAACTGCAATCCTTTGGATGCTGCAAGAGACTTAAAACGCTTTTTAAGTGTCTGTGTCCTCACAGCAAAATGTATGGTCACTGAACGCTTGGGAGGTAGAGGGTCAACTGGAAGGGCTGGCTTACTGGTTGGAAGATGCGTAGACTTCCATTTGTCAAACCAGGGGCAGTGCTTTAAATGGGCTCTTACATTTATCCCTCTGAGTACCTGTCAGGCGCGGTGCATCCATTGGGGCGGGGGGGGGTGTAGCCCCCCCACCCGCAGCAGCTCCCTCGGCGTCTTTGAACTTAAGTAAACTCTCAGTTACTTAAGTTCAAAGGCGCCGAGGGAGAACTGACAATCATGTCAGTCAACATGACGCCGGACTGCCCGGGCGGTCCACGTCATGTTGACTGACATGATTGTCAGACCAGTGGGGGGCAACAGGCAGCAGCACAACACAAGTGTGCATGAGTGGGGACGGAGGGCGAATTTTCGCACCGCGCCCACACATGCGCACTTGTGTTTTGACCTGTTTGCGCATGCCCATTAGGAGCCCTTTGGGCTCCTAATGGGCATGCATCGGGCGAAAAATAGCCATGCCCTGGCGCTGCTGGCAGCGCCAGGATTGGCTTAGAGGGGCTGTAGGCGCCAACGGACGGACTTGGGGCGGCGCGGACCTGCTCAGGACCTCAGGTAGGATTTTTAAATTTTATTTTAATACCCACCTTCCCCCCACTATCCCCCCCCCCCACGACACCCCCTCACCCCACGCGACATTCTACCCCCCTCACATCCCCCTCCCCGCGAGCTGCCCGCGACTGCAGTGCATCTGAACGCATAATGTTGCTGCTGACTGGTTTCAGAGGTGGCGCTGGGGTAGGGTGGGGTGGGTGCATGCCCCTGTGCCCCCAGGGCATGTCACTTTGATTTACTGCAGGGAAGTGTTAAGCCAGCTTTGTCCGAGCCCCCGACAGACATCCTGCAAGCTGCACAGTCCGCGCTGAAGTTAGAATGCTGTCATTTTTATAATTTCTTTTTTTTTGTTGCTTTCTCCAATTGCCATGTGTCGGTATTTTGGGAAACATTCAATGCGGAGCAGAGTTTAGTTGGCGCTCTTTCTAATCCCCCGGCCCCACACCCCCAGCAGCCCCCCTTTTTATGGCACACGGCTGGTCTTTGCAATGTATGCAATGGACTCCACCAGAGGGGTCAAATAAAGCCACGCAAAGGAGCTGTGTGAAAAGCGAGGATGCCGCTGGGTCTGCTGGGGCCTACAAAGTCCATAATGCAAAGCGTTGCAGGCCGTGACGCAAGGGCATGTTGAATCTGCCTCAATTGACACTGCGGCACCCGCTGGTGGATATCAGGCACAGCAACCTGCCGGGGATACTGGTGGATGGGGGAGGGAGAGGGGGGGGTGGTGACTCCTGGATGCTGAGAGAATGGATACATTGAATTCTATTGATGATGGGTAGATGGATGAATGTCATGTAGGACAGTTTGAATTCATGGCTGCAGGTGGATGGGTGGACGTCATGGGTGCAAGTGGATGGATGAATGTCATGGATGCAGGATGGATGGATGAATGTCATTGATTCAGGATGGATAGATGGATGTCATTGATGCAGGATGGATGGATGAATGTCATGGATGCAGGATGGATGGATGAATGTCATGGATGCAGGATGGATGGATGAATGTCATGGATTCAGGATGGATGGATGAATGTCATGGATGCAGGATGGATGGATGAATGTCATTGATGCAGGATGGATGGATGAATGTCATTGATGCAGGATGGATGGATGTCATGGATTCAGGATGGATGGATGTCATTGATGCAGGATGGATGGATGAATGTCATTGATGCAGGATGGATGGATGTCATGGATTCAGGATGGATGGATGTCATTGATGCAGGATGAATGGATGAATGTCATGGATACAGGTTGGATGGATGGATGTCATGGATGCAGGATGGATGGATGTCATTGATGCAGGCTGGATGGATGTCATTGATGCAGGCTGGATGGATGTCATTGCTGCAGGAGTTGGATGTATTGGGATTCCAACCTGTGACGCTTGCTGCTGTGGCGGCTTAGAGCTGGGGTGAGTGTCTGAGACACTTTGTGCACAGCCGGGCTGGGTGGGTGCCCGCCGCAAAGCTGACCAGGGGAACTAGGGGACACCTGCTGCACGTGGGCATCTGGTGTACAGCAGGCTGCCTGACACACTGGTGGTGCACAGCTGAATTGAGTGGGCGTCTCGTGTGGACAGCAGGCTGCTTGAATCACAGCTGACCTGGGGGGGTGTGTGTGTGTGTCTGTCTGTCTGTCTGTCTGTCTCTCTGGTGTAGAACCAGTGCTGGATCCACAGCTGGGGTTGTGTCACGGAAGAAGGAATAAAGCATCCTTGTGTTGTGTGTGGTGGAAGTGTAATTAGAAGGTATGCTCCGCTCGCTCGCTACATGCCGCTCATCCTGAACTTTTACGCCTCACCACTTTCAAATGTCACCAGCCGCCCCTGGTACCTGTACTCATGAAACACTGGTGCTGGCAGCCTTTCATTGATAGCCAAGGCCAGGCGCGCAACACCCATTGGGCCCACGGGGCTTCAGCCCCCCCCCCCGTCGTGTGTGTCAGCCCGGGCTGACACAGCTTCACGGGCTGGCGACTGTCTAATTGCAGCTGCACTCGAGTACTTAACTGGTCTATAAAAGACCATTTACGTGTAAATTAGGGTTTTGCTGTGTGTTCACCACTTCTTACAGCCACGCAGTCCGTGGTTGGAAGGATTACCCCCCCCGAAATATTTTCCAGCCCCCCCCCGAAATTTGGCTCTAGTTGCCCGCCTGGCCAAGGCACTTCTGTAGACCGGAGCAGAGCCCAGCTGAGCAATTCAGCGCGGGCTCATTTGCGTACCGTCCGGGAGTTCACCATCAGGCTGTGTTGCAAACACAGACATCGAGGCAGCCCAGTGGTGAGAGCGTCATTAAGAAAGCTGTGGGAGGTAACCAGGTTCGAAAGGCTTTACTCCCACCTGATTCTTTTGTTAACTGTTCGTTTATGTTTGTCTGCTTGCCTATGATTGTTTTTGTGTGAGACAACAACAAGAGAAAGGATGGGGGAGAATAGAAACACTCTTGGAAGTTATATTAAATGAAATGTGTGGAATGCTTTGTATGTGCATGTCTGCTTGTTTCTTTCTGTATCACTCGGAAATATATAGAATTGTGCCAAGCAACAGCAATTACCAGTATTGCTGTTGCATATATTACAAAGCTCGGAAATGTGAAAATATCGCCACGTTTGGCTTTCATTGTGTGTAATGAGTAAACAAACCGGTTTTCTTTATTGAAAGAAATTTCACGTGTGTTTTGGTATGTGCTGCAAGTAGTATCGAAGTCAAAAAGTATCGGCATGTCTTGCCCTAAGCCCCGCCCCCAAGCCCCGCTCACTCGCCATATTTAAATGAGTACCTGCACTATTTTCCCCCCATTTAAAGCACTGGCCAGGGGCGTCCTGATGTTGCATCGTAATGCCTGCCTGGGGGGGGGGGGGGGGGGGGGCGCTGCCAATGGTTTTACCCCACATTGTTGAATGATGGTAGTACATGTGCCAGATATTGCACTGACATCGTAAAGGAGTGTGAATCTAGAACAGCCGCGGTGCGTCCATTGGGGCGTAGGGGGGGGGGGGGTGTAGCCCCACTAGCCCCAGGACCCACGGCTGCAAGAAAAATCAAGAAAAATAAACACTGACACACGAATAAAATGTAAGCGCGCGCGCCGCTGGGAATCCGGGCAGGACCCGACGTATCCGGGAGTGCGCTGCGCAGGGGGGCTGGTCTGCAGCTTGAGTGACAGCAGACAGCCAAGGTAATTCGTGTTAATGATTGTAAACGCGCAAGTGAAGCTTGGGGCTGCAACTTGCCCAAGCATGCGCAGTCACGTTCCCCCATAGAGAGTGACCAGGGGGGTGCTGGTTGAACCAGCCCGCAGTAGAAAGGGTGACACAAGGCGAGCAGCAGTGTGCCCCCCTAGCCAATCCTGGTGCTGCATGCAGCGCCAGGATTGGCCGGTCACGGCGCAGCAGGGCAGGGCAATCCATGATTGGATGCCGCGCTTGGGTGGTGAGCCGCACTGCATAATGGCCAATCACTGTGTGTGACTTCATGTAGTCATGCAGTGATTGGCCATTGCGCGGTGCTGCTGCTGAAGTCAGAGGATCCCATTTCTGGGGCTCTGGGACTCGCCAGACACTACCTGATAAATGCCAGTTCGACCCTGGGTGTGTACTGTGTCCGTACATTGACGTATATGCCAGCGTCTATGCCCCTGCAGCGAAGGAGTTTGCCCTCTGCCCTAACTGTAAACTTTCCCCGCCGAGCTCCGAATCGCACTTGGGACCGGACCAGCCTTCCCTCTCACAGCATTGAGCGTATCCAAAGCCTCACATCCATCCGCTGACGCTGATATGCTTGGAAGCCATAGCGTCAGGCTGCCTGTGTTGCAGGGCTAGCGCTCCAGATAGGACCCTAACAACTGTGGGGCGTGTATAATTTCCAACATACCTCTGAAATGACTTTAAAAATATGTTGTGAATTTTATTTTGGGGTCTAATACCACATGTCTTTTATCGTTTAAAGGGTACACCTGAAGCCTGGAAATAAAGTTTCCATTTGAAGCTACAGATGTGTCACGTAGAGCTGCGTCACACCGTCAGGGAGGCCCGCCCGAGGTCTCGCTAGTGAGTAGATCCATTAGTGGAGCGGTGTCGGTGTCACAGGGGCACAGAGGCCTGGGGGGGGGGGGGGGCGAGTGAAACCTTTTTACTGCCGTATTACACGTTCAAACTGTGACAAGGGGGTGTGGGCATTTCCTTCCTGGCAGTGGGGCCCATAACACACTCTCTACGTCACTGGTCTCTACGTTAACATGGCCTCCTGACGTTTGACTTTCGGTTTCGTGTTTACACCGACAGCAAGTTTGGCCTCAGAAACTCCTACTGTGAATGATCACGTGGACATGTATCAGAAAATAGTTCTGTGCACATTCCCCTGCCATGTGCTGCAAACACCCCATTCCAGTCGTACATTCCATTTTGGACTTTAAATGTTCTTCTTCATCTCTTGGCGGCCTGCGCATCTTTTTCGGCAACATAGTTTGGCTCATGGTATTATAGGTAGACTGGCTGGGGGGATGATGGGCGCGGCTTACGGTGTAGGTTTCATTCAAATATCACACCGCGCCTCCAGCTGTCTCCTCAGCGCAGGCTTTTCTCTGTTTATACAATCAAACATTAAATACACATTCCGCAGCGGGACCAATCGCAGCTTGAACTGCAATCGTTGGTCATTCGATTCAAACCAGTCATTTTTTTCTAGTTGTTCCATGTGTACAAATAAAGAGGACAAGCGGGCGCTTCATTGCCTTGGCGGGAAAGTAGGTCCGTGCGCGTGGCTGGCATCCTCTGCAGAGCCCCCGGTTCTCTGTGGGTCAAAAATCAGACGAGGAGACCCAGCCAGCCATGTTTGTGATGTATAATAAAAGTCTAATTGTCGCTAATAATAACCCGCTTGTGTGGGTAAAGGCCATAATAGAGCCTGACGTGCTTCATCATTGAGGTAAAGAAGTCTGCCGTTTCTACTGTCATTTTCGCTAAGATTGTCTGAACCTTTGAAGTAACCCCCCTCCCCCTTACAGGCATCAAACACTCAAGATAAATCTATTTACTGTTGACTGGCTAATCTGCGAACCAGATCAAGGCAACATCCCAAATCGGATCTGTTTGTTCAGCATATGGAGACAGCCATAGTATCTTTTGAATGGTAATTATGATAAGCTTGAGAGCTGGCAGAGTTAAAAGTGACTGTCAGTGTCCTGAATGTGGCTGTGGTTATTCTCTGGCATTGGGGCTCCACTTTCACTCTCACCAAGGAAGGATTGGGTTACAATGTCACGCCATTTCGAGGGGCTAGTGATGGGGGAAAGTGGGGGAGAGGAACACAATCCAGTAGTTGTCTACCACGGAAAGCTTCAGAGGGGTGATGGTCTGAGTTGATGCTGTGCTGTGGCCTTACTGTTTGCCTGGTGTGAAATGGAGGCGGTGGGACAGCCTTTGCATCCGCCATTTCCTGGTCTCCACATGCCCATTCCACATGGATCCCCCTGCATAACATGTGATCCTCCTACTTGGAACCCTCTGCCACTGTCACACGTGAACCCAGGGGCATTTAACATTTTTTCAAGGCTGTATACGCCAGTCAAATTGGGCTTGATATCCAGTCGTATCTTCCATTCAGCACAATCTGATATCCGAATACCCCTCCAGCAACCTCAGGTCAGGGTTGCTGGGCGTGCTGCAGGGCAGTGGTTTCAGGCTTGGCTGCATCACCAGGCTTCGTGTTATGCTACAGGCCAAACATGTCAGGCTGTGATACACGTCCAGGTTCCACCGTGGGTTGAAGTCTTGCTGCTCTGCCGGCCGGACCATGGGCCTACGGGTTCGCAGGTTCCAGGGATGGCAAAGTAGAAAGAGGCGGGCGACCGGGGCTGAAGGGTTTTGAGGCTGTGCTGCACGGCAGAGGTAGAAGGGAGGGATCCAGGAAGTGCCGGGGGACAAGGGCACTGTGCTATGCAAGAGGCTCCCAGACTGTCCTGCCTGATCGAGGGTTCCAGGCTCTGCCGCAGGGACCTGGAGTCGTGGACTGTGGTGCGTGCACATGAGCCAGCCTGTGTGCCCTCTGCCCTGTCACTAGCGGTACAAAGGGGGGTGGTGATGGACGGAGCATCTGAATCAATCAAACACTCACACCCAGTCAAAAGATCTGGGTTTAATCCATCACCGTTCTTTAGCCCACTCTGCCACCCCAGCTCAGACATGGCTATATGCAAATCAGTCTGACCCTGTGCCTCATGGGAACAGTCCAGCCCGAACTGCCAAGCCATGTCTTCCCTGGACCGGAAAAAAGCTTCCGAGGACCGTTTTCTCTCATTCCAGCCGTCTTCAGCCCGGCTTGCTTGAATCCAGTGGCAAAGTGAGCAAGGGACTCACGTCTGAGCATACCCTGCCACACTTATGGCGGCCAAAAGTGGTACACTGTCACTGGCTTCTCTCTCGAGTCTCGACCCGTGGGCCGTACAGTCCTCCTACATTCAAGCTTGCTGAGTGTTGCTTGCTGATCATCAGGTATTTTCAAATTCATTTGCTGTAGTAACTAACTGTGGCGCGTGTCAACTCAGTCAGTATGTGTCAGTGCCATAAAGAAATTAGCAACAAGGAAAAGCATGGAAGTAGATCTGTTCTGCTTAATTGGTTGCAAAGTCTGCATTTTAAAATAGTTTATGGGGTTAAGGCATCTGCTACGAGGTGTCCAGGAGATCTCAGGGAATCATAATAATAGCGGTGAGAACTCTGGAGGTTAACACATTTTGGGAGAGATCTGTGTTTTGTGTAGTCCCATATTTGAATCAAAGTAGTATAGAAGGTTAATGTCTCTCCTGCAAAACATAATCACCCACTGTTCTTGAGGGGTAGGAAGGGGAGTTTGCGGCTTGTTGAACCTCAATTTGTTACTACCTTCTTCAGGTTTGTTATTCCTGATATCGCAACACACATGGTGTGAATCTTATACAATGTTGTGAGCATAGATGTACCACTTAATTATGCAATAGTGCTCTGATATGTGTTTGATATAGCATATGCCAACTGAAAATGCAATAAAATGTTTTTTTTTTTAAAACACAGCTGTCTCCTGCAAAGCATGTAACATTCAGCTCACAGATTTATTTTATGTAGATAGTAAAGTGGGTTACTGTTTTGAGCACAGAGATCCTTTTGTTAACTGCAGCTCATACATTGTAAACCTTGTAGTACACCACAGTGAGATATGAAGGGCATTTAACTCCTACACCTTGCAACCCTGACTGTCTCATGTAAAACATCTTGAACATTGATTTGCAGACTTACATGATTTATTTTCAATGGATAATGTGTATGTTGTGTAAAGCACTCTAACACTCTGCATTGGGATGAGTAGCGCTATAATATAAAGGAATATGTGACGTTACAAGGCAATCACTTAGATCGCTGTACGTTACATCGCGGTTATTACAACAGGGAGTGTGGGCAACATGCCGGTGCACAACTGACACTAGTGCACAGATGAAATTGTTCAAAACTTCTTGTCTATATTTTTGTGTTCTGGCTTTGTTTTGTTTTCCAAATGATTGCGTATATATGCTCAAAATTTATGCATTCACCAATGGGGACAAAAAACAAAGCACAGATTTTACTGATCAAATGCCATATTAAGTACATTTTGTTTCACCTAAACACTATCATCTGTGTGGAAAGACATGCGTGATAGTCACATGCGTTCTAATGGAAACGTGGTAAAGGTAACGCGTGGTTCCCAATGCTTTGTGACGGCTGTTTCCCAACTGCTGTGCAACTTCTTCTACTCTTAGAGCTGAGATTTTCATGAAAGTCTTATAGTCTGAATTCAGCACCTGAGCATAATAGGGCTGAATGTATGAAGCACTGTGGTTATACTGAATAAGCAGCTGCCTATGTAATGACAACAATTAATGTAATAACTGCACTTTCACAATTGCTTTATTAACCTTCCTGCTTTCTCAAATTTGCTTGAAAATGCTCGATTTTCTTCTTTTTTTCCAAAATTTTCTTGGGGGGGGGGTAATCCCCCCAAACCCCCCTTTTGGGGTTCGGGCTCGCTAGCTGGGCTCGCTCGCTACGGTGCTGCCTCACCACTTTCAAATGTCACCCACCGCCCCTGATCTAGAAGCACTAATCAGACACGCTCCACGTTCTATGTATGGGATGTTATCAACATACTGCAAGTAGCTTCGAAAATGCCAATAAAGAAAGGCATTCCAACCAGAGTTTCCTGTAGCATTTTTGTCATTCCTATCCGAACGGTCATGGCTGTATGGCATGCACAAGCCCTCTGTGGCCGGCCTCCCTCGCTGGGATCCCAATAGGGTAGGAAGACTGATAAGACTCCAGATACGCTGTGTTACTCTTCTGCCTTTAAGGATAGGCAAGCGGTGGTAGGAGGGGAGTGAATCTGTAATACTGGCAAACAGGAACTATGCCCGGGTCTTTGCCCTTTTGGTGTTGCTTATATTCTTTTGTGCAGGCCAGTGCTGTGCTCAGACCTCCACATTGTGCGGCGCTGAAGTGAGCGTCTTGAGGTTCTGATCGATGGATCTTTGTCGCTGTTGCCGGGGTCTGAAAAACTGCGGATGGGCATTTTACCAATCTTTGACTAACACACATGCTATGCTTTGCAATCTGCCTCTTATTTACACAACAGCTCCGATGCTTATACCCCCGTCATAGCACACTAGACAAATGCCCCTTGGATATTAGCTAAATCTCTTCATGATTTGAACAATCAGTTTTATCTTCTATTACAGATTTTTAATTTTAAAAAAGAAGAACACAAAATGTATAATTACTACTTATTCAATATGTATATAAAGAAGTGCACTATTAACAATTCATAACTATTGACATACAGGTACCCTATACATGTCCCCATAGGGTGGAGCAATCAAACCCTATCACAACTTCCTTCTAAAAAACAACCATCTAGAGAAAATTAAAAGCCATCCAATCCAATATCTTCAAACCACCACATAGCCTTCATTTCCTTTCCCAGCCATCCACTCATTTAGTGCAAAATCACACTCAAGATTGAAACCGTGCATCAAAAGCTGAAGACGTCACACACTATATTGCTGCATGTTTTAAACATTCTTAAGGTGGAAATCAAAATTAAGCCAGCTACGGAATAGGTTTCTCAATAGGTTTCCCATAAAGTGTGTGATTTTGCACGATAGCTGGACGGCTGGGAAAGATCATGACAGAGGCGGCTCCCCGACCAAGGTGAAGGAGCATCGCCCCACTGCTTTTCAGCAGTTCAAAAAAGGAAAAATAAAAGGATAACACAATGTTATCATTTTTCTGTGCTGAACCCAGTTTTGTGGCAGGGCTTTGCTGTTGTCACATCCAGCAGGGGGAGGAGTGGTTGGTGTACCTAATTGCGCATGACTGTTTGGCCGGCCGTCTTGGGATGGCCAGACATGCGCACCAACTGGCTGTATTGCACAGCTAGAATGGAGAACATGCACAGGCTTCCACTCCCTGTCTGAGCACCAAACCAGGCCGCTCACACCAATCACAACACTACTGTTATGCTGGTCACAGCAGCGTTGTGATTGGCTAGGGGACTCTGGAAGCCTGTGTGTTTCCGTGCTGCCAGGAAGAGGACGGAGGAGAGGCAGTGGCCGGCCTGCAGGTAAGTAATATTTTCTTTTCTCTCCCCCAGCCCACCACTATGGCGCCACTGGTCATGAACACCATATGATGGTTTAAAGATATTGGATTATATGACTAAAGAACCATATATCATGAATCAAAAAGAGGAGGACTAGGTGCAGGATTAAGGTCCAGTACCTGCGCTCCTCACTATAATTGACACGTGCATTCGCCCCTTAATCATAGACTGCTCAGTGTGCGGCATTGATTGCGTCATTCGTGTCCTTTTCTATTGCACGCTGAGCATTGAACCAACTAAAGGCAAATAATTGGCTCCTTTGTGAATATTACAATTCCCAGCATGCAATAGAAAAGGACACAAATGAAGTGCAGCCCACTAAGGGCAGGGAACCAATAAAAAACATGCAGAATTTCAAAATAAAGCAGCAATCAATGCAGCAAACTGAGCAGTCTATGATTAAGGGGCGGCAGCCCTGAAACGCGTCAGACACCATAATTTACCTGGGCTTGATGGAGTGATATCTTTGAAAGCCGGATGGCTGGCTTAACACTGTGCGTCCTGGAAAAGCTAGAGGGCATTGTTGGATATATATATATATTTATATATACATGCTGTCTATTGTTCATTGACAGCATGTATGAGTGAATCCATAGGTAAGTGATTAGATGTGTGTATACATCTATGAATCACTGAGTGGATTTTTAGATACTTGTATTGCCGTGACAATGGATTTAAATATGATACTCTGTATTTTACAAACAGTGATGAAAAATTGTAATAGTGTATGAAAAGGTGTATGTGATTGTCACGTGGATGATGTCATCAGTGATGTCATCAGTGATGTCATTTGAGATGTCATCAGTGATGTCACTGACCATGTCATGAATGATTTAATATGTGACATCATCAGCAGTGGATTGCGGGTGCGCGAAATATAGTTAGTACAACTAACTATATAGGAGCAATTTCATTGGTTTTAAATGAGTAAAATGTCCAGCTAACTATAACACCACTAAAACTTATAGTTTTTTGAGTGAATATATATATATATATATATATATATATATATATATATATATATATATATATATAATGGGGTTCTAAAAAGGTGCGTTTGCAATGTTAATTCCCACAGGACCTGTCAACACGCCTTCAGCCGGATGTATGACGTTTCAACGCATGCTTTTACCATGCATGCCTTTACAACACAGGTATTACAACGCAAGTCGTTACAACGACTTGCGTTGGGGGGCGCTGGATAGTGGAGTAGTTTAATTTTCTATTCGAACTCCAGTCCCCATGGATAGTAGGGAAGGTGTTGGATAGAAAATTAAACTATTCCCTATCCAACAGCGCCCTCCAGCAAAAGTCGTTGTAACGACTTTCGTTGTAATTCCTGCGTTGTAATGGTAGTGGTTGGTAAATGTTTCATTGTAAACGATGTTCCCCCTTCAGCCCAAAGCACTGGACGGAATTACACCAAAATCTGGAAGAAATGTAAATTTGGTTACGCAGCTCACACTTTGTTATTTGGTGTAAATATGTTCAGCAATTGTTGAGAAACTATTTTTTTTAAAGTTAATGATATCTGTGACTGCAACGATTTTGCGAAAAAAAGACTTGCTCTTGCAGGGAGACAGAGAACCCAGATTGGCTGCCAATTCTTCAACCAGGAAGTGTTGGAAACCATCTTGGGACTTGGCTTGATCGGAGTCCCTCAAAAAAACGAAAACAATGCAGAAAGGGAGGAAGGGTAGGAATACCCTGACTCCCTAGGACTGGTGGAACGGTCCCCAAAATCATTTGAGGCTCAATTTTGCAGCGAATTTGCAGGTGAATCTGCTGATTTGCAGAAAATTTGTTTTTTGAAAAAAGGGCCTGCCAAATACCAGGGGCATCAGCTTTTAAATATATGGGCGTTGCCACATGGCCCCCGGGTGCCCTAGGGACTGCCACCTCCCTGGGGAAAAGAAAGGTAAAATAATGCAGGGGGCTGCGTGTCCTCCCGCAGCCCCAGGGACCGCCACTCCCGGGGGCAAACAATGGTAATAATGCAGGGGGGCCCGCGTAGCCCCAGCGACCGCCACCTCCCGGAGCCTTCTTAACATTGAATGGGGGGGCTTAAATGCTCTCCGGGGCTTTGTAAAATTGAATGGGGGGTGTGCACAACCCCCCCCCCTTGCAGCCCTGGGGACAGCCACCTCACTGTAGAAATTTAAAATATCGATGTGGGTGGGCCCACTTGGCCTGCCCGCACCCCGGGGACCACCACCTCCTCGGGGAAAAATCCAAGATAGAAGGGAGCCACAAGGCCCCCTCCTGGAGACATGCAAGGCCCTGGGGTTCGCCACCTACCCCCAAGGCAGATACCTGCTATGTCCTGGGGTGACCGCCCCGGGACATAGCTGTTTGCTGTGGCTTGGAAAGAGGTTTACAGTTTCTGCCAGGCCACAGCAAACACTCTGCTTCCAGCAAGCAAGAGCACTGAAAATGCTCTTGCTTGCTGGAAGCAGAGCAGAATTGCTTCCAGACACAGGGAGCTATCTTTCCAGTAGCTTGATATATCTGGAAGCAATGCCAGATTTTGCAGGAGGCGGGGAGCCAGCAGGGACCTTTGGGGCACTCCCGGGGAATCCTGCAGTCCCAAACGAAAGTCACTGGGTGTCCTGGGTGGGAGCAGGATGCCCAGAATAGAGGGCGGGCTTCAAAGGGGGGCCTCTGAGGCCCCCTCTCCCCTACGGTAAAAATAAATAAATGGAAAGGCCAGGACCCAGGGCCGAAATCAGCATGGGGAGGCATGCTGTGTGCCTCACCATACAACAATTTAAAAATTCCAGCCCGGGAAAGTCACCGGAGGCCCCCCTTTCACAACCGGGAAATCACCTCCTGGCACACTACTGGTCCCCATAACTCCTGAAGGTCTCTGAGGGGCAAATACCCCTCCTGTAACCTCTAGTAAGTACCACACAGCGGGATTGCTGAGAGGTCATTGGAGGCCCGCCCGCTTTCTCCACCACTCTGCAAATGCGCCTCCTGGCAAACTACTGTTCGGGGGATGTAGTCCATTTGGGTGTTGAGGGTCTTTGGGGACCATGAACCCCTCCTGTTACCTCCAGTAAGTCCCACCCAGTGGGATTGCTGAGAGATCGTGGGAAGCCCGCCTCCTTTCTCCACTAGTTAGCAAATAGAATTTTAAAAACCTTAGAAATTCACTGAAAAAAAACAAAGGTTACAGGGACGCCATAGTTAGGCTCACAATTCACCAGTACAAAACCAGGGAAATTTGGCAGTTTCAGTTAGCTGAACTAACTAAAACGTATGCCCCCGCAATGCACGGTTTATGACCTCACAAATGACATCACTCATGACATTGTCAGTGACCTCACTGATGACATCATCCACAGAACCAGTTACACACCCAGTTACACTCCCATACATCTCATACACCCACTCCCACACAACCAGACATTCCATTCGCAGACCCATACAAACTGTGAGACCTACTCACTGATCCATTGAGCCAGTAACACATCAACTCACCCATACAGCCACTAATACAACGACTAACTCACATAAACAGCCACTCCTGTAGCTACCCAGTGACCAATACAGCTACTCTCACATTCACTCATACAGACATTCTCATACTGAATCAGTCACGCATACAGATACTCGCATACCTACTCACTCACCCATAGTCACTGAGACAAGCACATACTCTTCCATACAACCTCTCACACTCATTCACCAATTCATTATCACACACCCTTTCGCCCACCCAGATAGCCACTTACACTCCCATGGATGCACCCATACAGTCACTCATATACCATGTTACTGACCTATACAGACACTTGTGTACCTGCTCAGTCACCCATTCAGCTACTCCTCCACCCTCTCATTTGCCATTTTCAGCCACTGGCACACCCACTCACCCGCCCATACAGTCACTCCCACAGCCACTTACCTTATTATACATGTTTAACACTCAGTAACTTTTAGAAAACACTCAATCACTGGATGATGTCATGAGTGATGTCATTTCAGATGTCATGAATGATGTCATCAGTTATGTCACTGACCATGTCATGAGCAATGTAATATGTGAGGCCATAAGCAGTGCATTGCGGGGGCGTGAGGTATAGTTAGCTCAGGTAACTATAACTGCTGAATTAACCAGGCTTTGTACGGGTGAAATCTGAGCCCAACTAGAACGTCCCTGTAACCTTTAATTTTTTCAGTGAAAATATATATATGTGAAAACAGCAGGTTTCCTGAAAGGTCCTCACATGGGTGGCAGGTTTGAATATGGAAAACGAAAGATAGATATTCGATAATCATCTTCTGTCTTTAAAGGACATACAGATGGCAGGCCCTGGCCGACCGGACTGGTCGTAGTAGGCATCAGCCGTTTTGCCTGGGATGCTGGATGGGTGGGGAACGATTTTGTTATTGGAGGCCGGTTTTGCAGCGGTACTGCATTATCTGTCACCCCTAACAAAAGCAGCAGTGCTCGAAACTTGCTCATCTCCCCCTCCCGGTGAAGGGGGGGGGGGGGGGCGGTATGGTCCAACAAAATTGCTAGGGACGCTTTGGGTTTCCAGTCCGGCCGTGCTGGCCAACCTTATATTCCCCGGGTAATAAATCAGCCTTGCGCTCTGTGGTAGTCTCCAAGATGGATTAGAAGTGGGGCTGATATATGAGCAGGGGTGGTCTGGCGTTTTAAAGGGATACATCTAAAAGGAAGGGAATGCATGTGTAGTAGAACTACTCTTTGCTTAGAAGGCTGGGATGTGTTAGCAGTACAGGAAGTAATACTCACAAATTGCAGAGGCATGTGGATCCTTGCTCCGCAATAGGTTCTGTAGAAGGAATGAGGAAGGTTCTATCTTCCATGTCTTACGGGTAGTGAGAGTACCATTGGATGGCGACGAAAGAGGTTGGCACCGTGGGGCAGCCTGTAATTGGGAGACAAAATAGTAAGAGTAGTTTATTTTTAGGACCAGCCAACGGTAGAGAATTGTAAACAGGTCACTGAATGGCACCCAGCATCAACGGTTTAATGCAAAACAACATGTTTTTTGCTGCCTTTGAGAAATCAACTTTTAAGGCAAATGTAAGGCACAATCAAGAGGAAACACACAATGAGTGATCTTTCAAAGTGAAGGGCATAGAAACCACAGAAATTCGCCATTGAGGTTCTAGGAAGTTGATGGTACTCCCAGTGAAAACATTTTAAGAGGAAAATTGAGGGTAAACTCAGAATTTTCACACAAATTCGTAATAAAGTTCAAGATTTAGAAGGGCACATGTGAAAAAAAGACAGTACTTTCACGATGGGCCAAACAAGTCTCTCCTTCCCCAGGAGTGTTTCGGCTTCACTTGCCTCAAGAAATCTTTACAAAATTTAAATTCTGGGACCATGTTTGGGAAATGGTGGTAAAATAGTGCAGTTTCCCCATAATTTCCCCCAAAATGGTCTAAAAACAATTAGCAGTTTAAAAAATGCACACAGCAAATACATTGCACCTGTCAACACGTCTACATTTACATTTCTTTCATTTTACCATCCTGCCCACTCCAAGGAGCTTTTGAGTCATCTGTGACTATTGAAGATCTCTTAAGAAAGGTCTGGGAGAACCATGAAAAAAAGGCGAGCTCCTCAAGTTTGGAAATACGTATTAGTGCAAGGTCGACATACAGCAATGAAGTTGCTCACTTAAGAAGATCTTACAGGTTCAGATAGTAGAAAAGTTACACCACTCTTACACAAGGTTCTCATACAGCGGTACTAATTACCACTCTAATTTCTGTTTAAAAATTAATTTGGAAGTGTAACCAAATATTAATGAGTTCAGAAAATAAACACATTCTTCTACGCACTTTGGAAAGATAAACTGTTACCCCCAAAGCCTATTCTCATAAAAAAAATGATTGGTTTGTAAATACAGTGCCCATTCAGGAATTTGTCGTTTTGATTAAGTACTTGCAGTTGCTTCAGCCAGATATGAATAGACTCGGTCATGTATGTCGATACAATGTCATTCCAATGATGCCCACACTATGGCAAGGGTTAATTTATTTTCTTAGTGCAGATTTGTGATTCATGTGAGTTTAAGTTAGCATAACCAGGCTATGAGTTGACGTAACTGGGCCCCTGACTGGGTGGTACTACAGACATACATTTTTGCAATTACGAAAAGAAAATGCTGTTTTATTCTTCACGTTTCAAATGCAATGTGATGTTTTTTCCCATCAAAAGAAAATCGCTGAAATAGGATCTGTTCTGTGGTGGTGGTTTAAAACGAACTGTAATTTATTTCGTGGTTTCGGTTGAAGATGTGTTCTAACTGGACTCACTCACTCTTGCAACAAATCAAGGACTTTTCCTATTCCTGCCGAGATTCAGAGTGGTTAATTGTATAGCAGATGTGCAAAGTTGTGGTGTCTCTTGATTTCTTTTTTTTTTGTGTAACTTTTTATTATATAAAGCAAAGGAAACAACACATCAAACATACAATCAAGGCAATACAGTAATAATACAGCCAATAGGTCTGCGCTCAAGGAGGACGGGAGATACATGACCACAGGAGAAAAAATTCTTTGAATACAGATGAGGGGAGGGTGTCAAAGGTAGAATTGCATATGAACAGCACAATATACCACAGCTAGAAGGAATGTAGGTCAGGGCGACTGGGAAGGACTAGGAATAGCAGTGAGTGGGGGCGTACAGATATCTCCACGGTATGAGTTCCACGGGTTCCAAATCTTCCCCCATTTTTGGGGCCTGCCTCTTGCCATATACACTGTCTTCTCTCTGAACATGCACCAATCCAGACTCTCCTTCCAAGCATTCACTGTAGGCGGCCTCGGGGACCCCCACAACTGCGCAATATCCCTCTTCGCAACCATATTGGCCAGAGTCACCCACCGAAGCTGCGACACGTCAATCATTCGGACCCCACACATTCAATAAACATTGTCGGGCTTCCGGCATCATCACAACACCCGTTACTTCATCCATCACCTCATGTATACGTTTCCAAAATCGCATCACCTCGGGGCATTCCCATATGACATGGAGATAGGTGCAAAGGAGACCACACCCACGCCTACACATGCCATCCGTGGAGTAGCCCATATGGATCAGACGGGGACCGGTGACATAGATTCTGTGGAGGATCTTGAGTTGGACCAGACGGAGGCGGGCCGGAATCGCCACCTCCCTGGGAGAGGAGATCGCGGACTGCCAGTCCTCATCATCCAGTTCAATACCGTCAGCAATCCAGGCTTCACGAAGGCGATCGAGCAGACTCGATCGGTCATTAATCATTTTCTTATAGAACAGTGAGATAGTACTATCTGGCACATAACCGTCTAGTATACGATCTTCGAGGGGGGAGGAATCCGGGATATCACTACCCACTGGCAACACAGAGTTCAGAGCATGGCGCACTTGGACATAACAACATTTTTCCCGGTCACTCAGCTTATACTCTATTTGCAGAGCCGAGAAGGTCTTCACCCCTCCTTTAACCCAGAGATCACGCACTTTACTAATACCGATCGTGTCCCATTTATCGAATCCCTTCGTCTTCCATAGGCCACCCAACTTCGCAGAGGCATAGAGCGGAGTTGCACCAGTTAATTTATCACTCCAGCCCATAGCCGCCGTTGCGCTATGCCATACCCGCACGGCTATGGCGGTAGGTCCCGAGAGTTGTGAACGGGAGGGTCCCGAATAAAGCGCCCTGTAGTAATCACCACCCGGTAGCAGCCACTTATCCATTGCAAATGCTGGATTCAACGCCAGGCCATACATCCTGTGGTTGATGGCAGCAAGGTGTGAGGCCCAATAATACCTACGAATGTCCGGGAGCGCTATACAGCCATCATACCAGGGAAGTGTCAATTTTGGAAGAGCGATGCGTGAACGTCCGTCCCATATTAATTGCCTCTGCAACGATTCTACTTCCCGAAAATATTTCGACGGGATGACATCAAAACTATTCTGAAGTGCGTATAGGAACCGCGGTAAGGACATCATTTTAAAAAGGGCCGCACGCCCTAGGGGAGATAACGGTAATTTACGCCAACGCGCTACATCGGAGCACAACCTTTGGAGTGGGGGGAGCAAATCACGTTCATAGCGAACCGCCGGATCCAACGAGATAAACACACCCAAGTACTTAAAGCCAGACTGCGACAACTGGATGGGACAGCCCCGCGGCAAACGAGGGACATCACCCGCAAGTACATAAATGTAGGATTTCGACCAATTAATGATAAGGCCCGAGTTCTTCTCGAAGGAGTTAAGTACGTCAAACAATACGTTGAGCGATTTTTGGGGAGATGTAAGGTACAATAAAATATCATCCGCGTATAAGGAAATGCGATCTTCAAATTCCGGCGTCCAGCGTATACCCTTCATCGAAGGTTCCCACCGTAGCCAAGCGGCGAGTGGCTCCAACGCCAAAGCAAAGAGGAGCGGGGACAACGGACAACCATGTCGCGTGCCCCTCCCAAGAGTAAAAGGCACGGAGACACGGCCATTAACCACCACCTGTGCCAGTGGCGTTTCATACAGGAGTTTGACCCAACCAATAAAACCAGCGCCGAATCCAAATTTGGCGAGTACCGCCCAAAGATAAGACCATTCGATTGTATCAAAGGCCATCGTGGCGTCCAAGGACGCCAAGATGGCCGGTTCACGCAGCGTCAGGCCCTCGCGAGAACACCATGCAAACGTCGCAGATTTAATGCCGTGTTACGGTGCGGGATAAAACCCGAATGATTCGGATGAATCAGGTCGCCAATAACCGTAATCAGACGATTAGCAAGCAGTTTGGTGAGGATCTTGGGCTCCGCATTTAAGAGCGAAATGGGTCTATAAGACGAGCAGCGATCCCGTGGTTTACCCTCCTTATGGATCACCACAATGGTCACAAGACGCTGATCTCTGGGGAGGGAGCCACTGTTTCGCGCAGCAAAAACATATCACGGTGATAGGGAGCAAGAGTATCAGGGCGTAATTTATACAATTCAACAGGAAGGCCATTGGAACCCAGGGCCTTGCTGGAATGAATGGAGCGTAGCGCGAGAGCCACCTCATCCACCGAGGGCGTGGCATCCAAACAGTCACGATCCGATTCAGACAAACATGGAAGTGCTATATCTCGAAGCAACAGCTGCGAATCCTCCTCGGGCCTGTCGGACACAGAGGTATAGACCTCCCGAAAATAATCAGCAAAGCATTCAACAATTTCAACAGGGTTCGTTACACGCACACCACCACATGCCTCAATCACCGGAACCACTCGACTCGCTCTCTTCCTTCTGTCCAGCCAGGCAATCAATTTTCCTGCTTTATCACCCACATCATATAGCTGTCCCTGCTGTTCCCTACTCATCGTCTTTGCCGCATCAGTAACCAAAGTTTTATATTCTAATTGTTTAAGGCGGAGGACATGTAATGCTTCTCGAGACACCTCTCGTTCCAATGCAGTCTCCAGGTCTGTGATTTCAGTCTCGAGCTGAACAATTGCCTCATTCTTACATTTCTTAGCACACCCCACCAGAGACAATGCCTGTCCCCTGATCACAGTCTTAAAAGCTTCCCATAACGAAACAGGCGAGGATACAGAACCAGCATTCTCAGTAAAATACAGATCAAATGATTTAATCAATTCAGTGCGAGTCTTAGGGTTAAGAAGATACCAGGGGTTAATCGGGGCTACCCTCCCTTCGGCGCCGATGCTAAGATTAAAATGAAACCAAATAGGGGAATGGTCTGATATACCCCGGGCCAAGTGTCTAATCTCTCCAATCGAGGGGGACAGGGCAGCCGGTATCAGGATATAATCCAATATAGAGAGAATACCATGAGCTCCCGAATGGAAAGTAAACTGTGTTTGCTCTGGATGCATTAGTCTCCAACAATCTATAGGTCCCAATGTTTCCAGGAAGTCACCCAACCAGGATTGCGCAGCAGGAAGATCTCGGGGCGGATAGCGGTCTATTCTGCCAGAAATGACGGAGTTAAAATCACCACCCAGTATCAAAACACCCTCCGGGAGACCCAGAACCATCCGCCCCAGGTCCGTAAATGTCGTGGATTGTAAGCCCGGGGGGACATACACCGATACCAAAGAATAGTGGTTTTCCCTCCCACCGTCCAACAAGTGCAACATATCGACCCCTGGCATCAAGGATCACATCATCAACCTCGAGGGGGAGGGAAACCCTAAGCAAAATACCCACTCCTCTAGAACTAGATGTAAATCCGGAATGGGCAGCAAGACGATAACCCCGTCTATTAAGAGCGTGACAAGTATTTCCTATTAAGTGTGTCTCTTGTAGCAAAACGACATCAGGCGAAAGGCGCCGCAACAGCTGCATAACCACCCCTCTCTTTATCCGATCACCCAACCCATTCACATTCCAGCATAATACCCTCAACCCTCTACCCCACATCCAGATCCACAATGAACTCCCATCGCAAAACGAGCGTCACACCAATGTCAAAGATAATGAAAGTACCTTGCCTTGAAAAAGAAAAGAAACAATCCCAAAACATGTCCCTCCCTCCCCCCAAGGTTCCCAACACAACTCCCCCCCACCCTGAACCCCTGCACCGACTCAAAAGCCACCCCAATTTGCAGTGTGTCTGTTGCCCTAACACTTACAAACAAAGAACTAATCTACACAAAGAAAACCCCAGAGGAAGAAAGGGTCCCGCCATCCCCGCTACCTCCCAAGATACGAATGGAATGATCAAAGAAGTCAGTGACCCTCAGCTGGTCATGTTGAATAGAGTTCCGGACACAGGCACCATAATCATTCTTGTTCCATCAGTCCCCCCTCAGCACCACCAGCATGTTCCTGGCCAGCACGGCGAGCCGGCAAAGTGTCCAACCGGTCACTCGCTTCCTCAGGCCTGACGAAGAAGAATGTTCGATTGTCATATTCAACACGCAGTCGGGCCGGGAATAACATAGCATATTTTAGTTCCATGTCTCTTAGTCGCCGTTTCACCCCTTGAAATCCCATTTGTTGTTTCTGGACCGATTGAGAAAAGTCCGGATAAAAGTTCACAGCAGCGTTCTTGAACTGCATAGGACCGCTTGTCCGTGCCGCCTGCAAAATGGCGTCGCGATCTCTAAAATTGAAGATCCGTGCAATAATCGGACGGGGGGGGGGGGGGGGAACCGGGCTTCGCCTGTCCCCCTGGCACTCTGTGTGCACGTTCGATGGCAAAGAATTTGCTCAGGCCCTTGGGTGCAAGATAATTAAGAATGAGGTCCTCCACTCGAAGATCAGTGGCAAGTGAACTAGAATCTTCCGGGACCCCAATAATACGCACGTTGTTGCGCCGTGCACGGCTTTCAAAATCCTCCAAGCGACGAGCAAAAAAGTCATTAGCAGATCTAAGGTTGCGCACTTCTGTTTGCAAGTCGGACACATCCGTGGTAAGGCTGGATGTCTTTAGGTCCAATAACTTCACCTTCTCGTTCGTCTTGGCCAAATCAGTTCGAATGAGGTTAACATCAATAGCCACCGTGTCCAACTTCAGAGCCAAGGCTTCATACTGTTGGCCAATAGAAGACTGAATACCAGCAATGGCGCCCATCACGTCCTGTAGAGTTAATTCCGCCAATACAGCAGGATCATCGACAGCCTCCTCTCAGGTCTTGGGTGCGCCACCAGGGGATCCTTTAGAAAGTGTGTAGCGATCCATTACATTAGTCTGGGTTGAACCTCCACGGGTGGTGGTCTTGACTTTCCGTTTCTCACTCTCAGGCTTGCCCGTCATGGCGAGCCGGGTACCCCGGAGGGAGGCTTGGGATCTGGTCCAAATGGCTCCTTAAAATTCACACACAAGAATACAGGAGGCGAAGTTGAGCCAATTTGAGTCCACAGCCAAACAGTCGCTAGCTCGAAGCTCAATGAGCTGGCATCGGAGCTCGTCCGATCAACAGACACACCGCAGATAGGAGACAGTGCGCTGGAGAAACGAAACCGAAAGTGAAGTGAGGCTGTGGTCGGATCCCCTCAAGCCGTTGTTAAATTACGACCTGGGCACTGCTACAACTCAAGGTCCAGGCTGTTCCATGGAGAAGGCCACAAATTTCAGGACGGCAAAACTCGGGGACCCTGTGTCCGATTCCGACCCAAAAACCTGCTAGTACATCAGCCGGGTTGTGTCTTCAAAGACCTTCCATCAATTCAGGATATTATCCAGGATAAATGCGGGAGGCAGCAAGGGTCCTCTGGAGCCCTGTGCTCACGCGGCCATCTCGGATGCGCGCGAAGCTCCTCCCATGTCTCTTGATTTTTCGTTAAGAATTAGCATTAGTTATGCATTCCGAATGCGTTTCTAGCAGTGTTGCAGTTTATATATCATATGCTTATGAAGAGCTATTGGTTTTCATTATTACTTCATTTCACGCCCTGTCATGAGCGGGAGTATAAAAAGTGGCTTGTTTGGATGCGTGTCAGACCAGCAGTTCCTATCCGGATTGCCATTTGATTTAACTCTATCCTTGGAAATTTCTCTTTATCAAAGAGATATTTATGTTGATTTAAACTGACTACATACCTCTTTCTCTTGTGTAATGATCAGTATTTTTGATTAAACCTTCATGATTTTGACTTTGAATAGTGGCATTATTAGTTTTTTTTATTTGCTTTGAACCACTGTCCTTTGGAACTAAGAGCTCCGATGCTGCATATCTGCCCTTATTGGTGCAAAGCACAGACAACATATTGATATTAGGCATTTATGTAGCGCAGACCTAGCCACAAGGGTAGTGGAGTGCCTTACAGAGAACAGGTTTTAAATGCAAATAACAGTCAACAGGAGGTCAGCCAAGGGGTAAGGGGACAATGGATTAGGAGAGAGCAGGGGGCAGTTGATGTTAAGAGGTGGAAGGTTACACAGGAAAATGCTTTTTGATGAGTCTTGAAGTCTCTAAATGAAAGGGTCGAGTTCATTTTGAGGGCATAATGAGGGAAGTTCTAAAGTCTGGGTGTCTGGCAAGGGAAAAGGTTTGGCTTGTAGTTATACTTTTCCTTGAGTTTGAGATTTCACAATGGAAGTTGGCTTTTCATTTTCGTGATTCTTTTTTTTCCTGGCGCCAGACTGGATACTGAAACTTTTCAGCATTTCCCTCGCTTATCAACAGGTGGCATCCTGAAGCTCCGCATCAAAATCCGTCCACTCGGAATATGACATCGGCCCTCATAACGACCACCTCTGCGTGCGGATGCCAATTATTTTCTGATCCACGCTGGACAGGAAGATCTGAAAATCAGATCGTGCAGGTGTTTAAATCTGGCATCTTATTAATGGACATTATTAGTCCATTCCCCAGAATGGGGAGAAGGATGGGTCAGTGAGGAATCTCTGGTTAGATAGAATCTCTAGCAGAAAAGGCGTTACTGAATGGAAATAACTTGTTCTTCTTCAGATAGAGACGTCTCACCACAGATTTCTCACAATGTGAATAGATACCAAAGAAGTACCCCTTCTCTGGTGGCGAGTCTGTAGAAGGACACTGAAATCAAGCATGACCGATTGAGTGAAGTCCCAGTCCTGCTGGACCTGGCTATCCAGGCAGTAATGTTTCAAGAACATATAGAGGGAAGCCCACGTCACAGCCTGACAAATGTCCAGTACTGCAGAAGAGTTGATTATTTTAAGGAGAGGGGCAATATCTCCCATCATAGTGGCAGCCACCTTCGATTTGGTAGAGTGAGAGCACAAGCCTTCGGGTCCTGTTTCTTGGCCAGCTCATAGCATTCATAATGCAGAATACAATCCATCTCGAAATGGTCTGTTTTTGCACCGCTTTGCCTTTCTTATCCCCAAAGAAACCATCAAAAAGTTGGCCATCCTGTAAGTCGCCCCCAGTTCAGTCTACAAAGTAGCGAAGTACCCTTTTAGATTCAAAGCAGTGGAGCCATTCTTCCTCCTTGTATGGATGTGGTGGTGCATAGAAAGCCAGAAAAATGATGGATTGCCCTATATGGAAGGGCAGGACCCCCTTGGGCAAGAATGCCTTTTTTGTCCATAGGACTAATGTGCACGGGAAGACAGATGTATATGGTGGGATTACAGGGGCTCGCTTACTTGCCTAGCCGATCTTATGTTGACGAGGAATGCCACCTTGATAGCAGGCGGAGAATAAGTGTGCATGGGTTCGAAAGGAGTACACATCAGGTGAGTACCAAATTAAGGTGCCACTATGGCATCACAAATGGTGTTGGCAGGAACATATGATCCAGCCCTTAAAAGAAATGTCACTTGAAGAGGGGAAAACGTAGTATGAATTTGTTATTGCCCGAGTTTAATCGGGTTTCTATCTCTCCCGAGTTTAAAAAAAAAAAAAAAAAACATTTTTGTTTGCATTTTATCATATAACAACAAAACAGTCATGTCATCATCAGTCCACATATCTCGCCTGCCCACCCTCCACCCCCCCTAACCACACCATTAAAATCAATCCTTCAATGTCTATCTCGCACCGTTTCACCTGCACAGTCTGTAACCCATTCTGTCTTGTTCACCCCCCCCCCCCCCCCCCCCCCGAGTTCCCTTGACCCCCCGGCAGCTGTGTATACATCCGCTTCCCTCCCCCAAGCTCACGGGCCCCCGTCAATCTATCTCTCCTGTTTTGATTGAGACTCAAGCTGATTAGGCAGTTTCCACCTTTGTTGGTAGAGGTGTGGCTAGTGCAATCTATTACATTTTAATGTCATCATCTGTGGTCAACTTTTTGCTAGAATTTGAGGTGGTGCGGTACCCACCAAGTAACTACAATCCCGTTCCGGTCTCTTTTAACTGGTACTTTAATAAGGTATCTTCCAAGTACTGTATTACGGATAACGTAGTTTCTTATTCTCAGGACCCGCGCCTCAGATAGGAGATCGTCCTTCCTGACATTTTCCTTTTAAATATATTCTAAGACGGTCTCCCCATGATAGAGCTTTGTAATGAATAGTGAGCCTTCCGATTTGGTCATTTTGAGCTAATTTTCCACTATATGCGAGAACATTAACTCTCTTGATGGAGCGCGATGGTGCTCTAAAATTGTAGGTGTGCATTGCAATCATGGATAGTCTGCATCAACATATATACTTGAGTTGTATTAACTTTGATTAGTAGAACTGTATTGTAATAACAAAAATGCGCACGTGAAGGAATAGAAAAGTATTTTGTGCTATTCAGAAGAGAAAGGAAATGGCATTTATATTTGAAATTGTAACTTTAGTATACTGCATTTGCCTAACGAAAAGCCTCTGTGTAGAGTAATGCATTTGATTTAAATATGCACCATGATGAAGATTGCACAAAGAAATAATGAGCTATGCCTAACATGTAATAATTGTAGATGTTTGCAATGCAAAGTATTATTAAAATGAGTGTATAATTTAATGTGTAAAGGCCTAAACTAAATGTTCACGTTGTGCTTATGAAAGGCCTGTTCGTTTATTCTTATGTTGGCCGAATTGTGTAGGCCTGAAAGTGTAAATTCCCTGGTAAGCTCTCGCATTCAGAGGTAGTCAGTGAATTTCATGTGTATGCAAGGATGTTCTGTTCTCACGTTTTCAGTTGCAGGTGAAGAAGCTGTCTTTGTTAGTTAACGTCTTTTGTTTTAGGAGTTAGGTATGGAGGAGAAGTGAAACAATGTAAACAGAAGGTCGATAATTGGGAGCCAGTGTTCTTTCTAGTTGAGGACGCCTGGGAACCAAGGTAATCGGACTACATATGGAGAGGACAGTGGAAAACTACCTAGGAAAGGTGTTCGTTTGCATGAGGTGATCTGTGGACGTGTTTCACATCTTTTCGTTTTGTATTAGGGAAAGTGCCCCGAGGGAGAAGAGAAAGAAGGAGACAGGATGAGTTAGGAGATGGGGTCAGGAGATCGATCTGGGAAAAGAGCATCTTAGAACGAGCTCTGTAACTTCGACTACCTGATTTACTCGGTGAACAAACTTCTTAGGAAGTCTTCACAAGCTGACACCTTTAACGGACTTTACCTGGGGAATGTTAAGTAGGGATGTCACCTTAGTGATAGAGCAGAGACAGTCTAATGCTTTCTACTTTTCAGCCACAGATGAAGTCTGACTTGAATATTGGAGCAATTCATGATTGTGTGCTATTCATTCTCTTCATGATTCATCGTGTTAGACTCATCCGTAGATTTGGATTTGTATTAGTTCCCATGTATTTTTACAACCTCGTCTTGAGGTGCCAGTATATTCCGTTGTTTTCTGCTTTGTAATAAACCCCTAAACTGGAGTTCGGAGTCTGTGATCATTTGAGCCCTAGATATTATTGCCTGTTAAATTGACCGAAATGAGTCATTGCTCCCCATTACACTTCTCAGCAGGTAAACAACGATCTGTCGACCCAGGGTTCCTAGTTGACCTCTAGGGCCTACAACCCCTTCACATGGTTTGATGCAAACTGCTCTAAAACACACTGTCGTCAGATGGATCCTTTGAAGGCCATTCTCAGGAATCATTCAAGGGTTGTTTTTGTGGTACTCGGTATAAAAGAATACTTTTAATGAGTGTATACATTTTTTATCCATATAGGCATGGAAGGAGCTGCTCTCAGCCAGCAGGCATCATGATAGCTCCATGTTTTGGGAGATTATAAACCAACCTATCCTGAAACCTGCAGTTGATGCGGTTTTGCTCCGTACCATCTTGCCTGAGCTCTGGGTTAAATATTTCGAAGGCATATATGCTGAGCCTAATCCTATTCCAAACCCCTTAACTTCTCTAGGGTAGACTATTCTATAGTCCCTGTTAACTTCTTGTATGAGTAGGTCTGTGAGACTATTCACGTGTGTGAGAAGTTGGCCTGGCATACGTTGTCCACTAGTTATAGTGGGCACCTTGCACCATTCCAAACAACCCCTTAGAGGTGATAGGTTAAAGACAACCTTTATTGAAAGCTATCCTAGTGGTAGCTATGGAGAGTAGCCTTCAGGCTAAGTCTTGAAGGAATGTAAAGCAGTTGATTTACAAGTCTATAATCTCTTTCAATGACCAAATGAAATGAGAACACCACCAAGTATGTATATAAAATATAGGTATTTATTCTAAAAACTCCCTACTAGTCTCTTTATGAGGCTAGAGGTAAAAGTACATAAGAACAAAAGTTACTTACCTGTAAACTGTGGTTCTCCAGTATTGGTGTCTTTCATAGATTCACATGCTTGAATATCCCCCGTCGTCGAAGTGGGAGTCCCACGGTACATAAAATAGCAGTCATATATGCATGTATACATGAAAATTATAATAAAAAATATACATACATATAATGCAATAAATTGTAAATTCTAAAAGTACCATAGAACATAATAGGCCAATTGAAAAGCCTAAGGGAGAACTCACTTTAGTAGCTTATCAGTGTCATTATGTGTTGGTCCACATTCCAGCCAATCAGGCTGTAGCCTCCTCTAGAACCTTCTCCTCAGAAGCCCAAGTCCTCAGATTTTCGTAGCACAAGTAAGTAAAAGTGCGTGAGGAGAAGAGAGCCTCTGAGGGGGAGGATGGGAGGGTCACATGTGAATCTATGAAAGACACCAATACTGGAGAACCACAGTTTACAGGTAAGTAACATTTGTTCTTCTCCAGTATTAGGGGTGTCTTTCATAGATTCACATGCTTGAATAGAGTAGAAAGCAGTAAAACATCACAAAAGTCATAAAGGTGATACATCAAGCAAAGAAGGTAAACATATTTAGGCAATATGCAACAAATACCAAAACATTATTAATCAAAAACCTTTATGACTGGAGGCGGGTAGCAACAGAGGCTCACCTTTATTGGAAAAGATTCCGCAGCACCGCTTGACCTACTGCCGCATCCGCGGCGTCTGTTGATTGCAGGCAGTAGTGCTTAGTGAAAGTATGGCTGCTCGACCAAGTAGCAGCTCTGCAGATCTGTCGTAGGGGTACCCCTGCAAAAAGGGCAGCCGAAGTAGACACTGCTCTAGTTGAATGAGCACGAACTGGAGCAGGAAGGGGCTTTCCAGCCCGTTGGTGGCAGAAGGATATGGTAGAGGATATCCACCTGGTTATAGTCTGTTTGGTAACGGGTTGCCCTTTGCAAGTTGTACCATATGCCACAAACAATTGATCTGACTTTCTGAAAGTTGTAGTTTGTTGAATGTAGAATTTGAGACAACGATTCACATCTAATGAATGCAATGACCGCTCAGCTGGAGTTTGCGGAGCAGGAAAGAAAGTTTTAAGGATTACAGGTTAGTTGAGATGAAAGTCACTGGGAACCTTTGGGATGAATTTAGGATTAGTTCGCAATGTCACAGCCTCATTGGAGAATTGCAGGAAAGGAGGCTGTATGGTAAACGCCTGGATGTCACCGACACGTCTTGAGGACGTCAAGGCGAGCAAGAGAGCAACTTTCCACATGAGAAATTTAAGATTTGCAGAGTGAATAGGCTCAAATGGTGGTAGAAGTAGTTGAGACAAGACCAAATTCAAGCGCCAAGCAGGCGGAGGGCGACGGATAGGTGGAAACATCCTAAAAAGGCCCTTGTAAAATTGCTTAATGATCCTTGAAGAACATAGAGATGTGGAACCATCATGGCGGAAACGGGAAATCGCCGCCAGGAATACTTTAAGAGTTGAGTGTGACAGTCCCGACTTTGCCAGGGATAAAAAGAAAGGCAAAATTTGTTCAGGTTTTGCAGTCATTGGGTCCAAATCCTTAGTGCGGCACCAGACACAGAAACGCTTCGACTTTAATTGGTACGTTTTTATAGTGGAGGGAGTGCGAGCCCGCGCTAATACCTCCCTGCAGTCCTTGTCGATATTTAAATGTGCAAATTCGTTGTACTCAGGTTCCAGGCATGGAGTTGAAGATATGCCGGATCCGGGTGACAGATTTGTCCTTGCTGCATCGTGAGGAGGTGCGGTAGAGGATGGAGTGGCAACGGATCGGACTGCGAGAAGAGGAGCAGGTCCATGAACCATGGACGTCTCGGCCATTTGGGCGCAATCAGGATGATGTGACAAGGTTGGAACCTCATCCTGTGTAACAGGCGAGGGATCAGAGGAAGTGGAGGGAAAGCATAGATGAAGTCGTTCGACCAATTGATCGAAAATGCATTTCTGCTCGACTCTCTGTGGGGATGCCGACAAGCAAAGCGTTGGCATTTCCTGTTGGCAGCAGTCGCGAAAAGATCCATCTGTGGCCGGCTCCACCGCCGGAAGATTAATTCGACCGTCGGCTGATTGAGTTCCCACTCGTGATTGTCCGACGATGCCCGGCTGAGTGAGTCTGCCAGGACATTGGCCACACCCGGCACATGAATGGCTGTGAGATGAATTTGACGTTGAACCGCCCATTCCCATATTTCTTGTGCCAGTTGTGAAAGTAGGAGAGACCTCCTGCCGCCCTGCTTGTTGAGGTAGTGCATGCTGGTGGTGCTGTCCGTCCTTACCAGCAAAGTGTGTCCCTGCACTAACCTCTGGAAGGATTTTAGGGCTAAGAAAATCGCCAAGAGTTCCAGACGATTGATGTGCCAAGTTCGTTGGGTTGGTGTCCACTTTCCTTTCACAGACATGCCGTCGAGATGCGCTCCCCATCCTTCGAGAGACGCGTCTGTTGTAAGCGTCAGAGTTGGAGGCTCGTCCTGGAATGGACGGCCCGCAGATATGTTTGGAGTGTGAGCCCACCACTCCAGCGCTTTCTGGATGCGAGGTGTTAGATGAACCTTGTCCTCGAACGACCCTGACACCTGTTTCCACTGCTTGTCCAATTCCTCTTGTAGAGCCCTCATGTGCAATCTGCAATTTGGAATAAGTTGGATGCACGAGGAAGCCATGCCAAGGAATGATTTGAACGTTCGGACAGAAATGTACAGTCTTGATTGGAGGAACCGCACCATCTTTATCATGCGGTCCTGTCTTTCCTGGGAAACGAATACCTTTTCCTGCCGAGAATCTAGCAAGGCTCCGAGAAAATCTCTCCTTTGCGATGGTTGAAAGTGTGACTTCTGGCAATTGATTGAAAGCCCCAAGGTTTGGAAGAGGGAGACGCAGACTTGAGTGTGCTGCTCCGTTAGGTGAAAAGTTTTTGCTTTGATGAGGCAGTCGTCCAGGTATGGGTAAAATTGGATACCTTGGAGACGCAGGAAGGCAGCTACCGGGGCTAAGATCTTGGTAAAGACCCTCGGTGCTGATCGTAGGCTAAATGGTAGAACTTTGAATTGGAAGTGCAGCTGTCCAACTGTAAAGCGTAGATACTTCCTGTGTCTGGGGTGGATTGGCACATGGAAATAAGCGTCCTGGAGATCGATTGTTGAATAGAATTCCCCTGGATTGAGAAAATTCAGAATTTGAAGCAGAGTTAACATCTGAAAAGTTTTTGAAATGATAAATTTGTTTAGGGCTCGTAAATCCAAAATTGGACGCCATTCCCCCGACTTCTTCTTGACTAAGAAAAAGCGGGAATAAAATCCCTTGCCGCGTTGACCTTGCGGCACGACTTCGATGGCTCCTTTTTTGATCATCAATTTCACCTGGGCCAGAAGTTCTTTGAAATAGGGCGAGGGTGGCCCCGAAGGTGGACGAGTGGGAGGAAATTTTGTGAATTCCAGGGTATGTCCTTTGGAGATAACGTCCAGGACCCATTGGTCGGAGGTGATGTCGGACCATTTGCAAAAGTACTTTGAGATGCGACCTCCAAGATTTACAGTCGGCAGAAGGAAAGGACTGAGACCGTCACTGCTTTTTGTTGTTTGAGCCATCTCTATATGTGGTTTTCCGTTGGTAGGGTCTGGTGGTGAACTGACGATTTTGAGATTGGTAGGAACCCCTTTGTCGGCTATCGTTATAGGTGTTGTACGAACGATATTGACTTGATCCTCGAAAAGTAGAGGAACCTCCGCCTCTACCTCGTGCCCCCCGAAAGGGCCGCTTCTTGTACTGGAGGGTAGCCAAGGACTTCGCAGTGTCGGTGTCCTTTTTGATCGCCTCAAGGGCATTATCAACATGTTTGCCAAACAATCATTCTCCGTCGTACGGCAAGTCTAGGACTCTTGCTTGTACCTCTGGACGGAAGGTGGTAGACCTCAACCAGCCTTGACGCATCAAAACTGCAGCCCCAGCCAATTGACGAAAACCCGTTGAGGAAATGTCGAGTGCACAATCAATGATTTCGGATGAAATCAACTCCCCCTCTTGTATAATTGTCTGTGCTTCTGCACGGATTGCATCAGGTAGTTGAGGAATCAATGCAGCAACTTCGGACCACATCTGGCGGTCGTAACGGCCCAGAATAGCCGGAGTATTAACCGCCCTCACCGTAGTAGCCGCCATGGTTGTGAATTTCTTTCCTATAGAATCCAACTTGCGGCCTTCCTGATCAGGAGGAGATGTAAGTGGCGTAGCAGGATTGAGTGATCTTTTCTGTGCAGCCTGAGTTATTACCGAATCTGCTTTAGGTTGAGACACCAAACAGGCCGGGGAAGATGCCGGAGCTTTGCATTTCCTGTCCAATCTGGGCAAAACTGCAGGTACAGAATTTGGATGTTCCATCAATTTAAGGCCCTCCTGCCAAATATAATCCACGATAGGTATAGTGTGGGATTGCCTTTGAGATAGGTCCTTAAAATCATACAGGAAGCATTCACTTTCATGCTGATGTTTTTCGACCGTGAGATGAAAACGTTTTGCAGCACGGATCATCAAATTGTAAAAATGTGCGATGTCCACTGGAGGCGATGCTAGAGGTGAGGTGGGCGGAGTGGAAGGTGTTTGAGCCCTGTAATTGTCCCACTCATTCATATCGACATCATTGTCGTCATCATCAGTGTTGTGAGGATCCGGATCCTCGCCGCCAGTGTCAGGACGAGTACCACCCGGTGACACGGGTGAAACTGGTGCAGGTGTTTGAGAAAGTTGAGGTTGAGGCTGCGGAGGAGGTTGCGATGCTGGAGAGGCAGGTGTAGAAGGCGGAAACCTGCGGTTATAGTCATCCAGCATGTGCTGTAGGTTCATGACCAAAGAGAGAGGTATCTGTGTAATTGGTTCTGAAGGCACTGGTTCTGACGCATCAACAGGAAATAATTCATTCCCATCTCCGACATTGTCCACCACATCACCCTCATCACTATATTCCTGGCACTTAATGTGTAAATCCGAAGGACTGGTAGCCTGTTTAAAAAATTCTTCCACCTCTGAATCGTTTCTGGATTCTTCCGCACCAGACTGGAACAATTGGTCTGGAAGACGAGTGCCACTTCTCACTGGACTCAGTTGGATGAGAGGAACTGTCCACAAAGAAGAAGCAGTAACCACTGTATAGATGGCAGCGGTTTTCGGCAAAGGTTGACGAGACGTCAACGAGCCCGTTGGCATAAGTGTGGCAGTGTCAGAATCAACCTGAGGCGGCTGCGTCGTCACCACAGAGGTAATCGGTGCTGAAATGGAAGGTTTTTTCTTCGTCGACGAGGATTTCTTGGCCGTCGACGGAGTCGTCGACGGGGCCGTCGACGAAATTGGAGCCTTCATCGTCGACGATGACGTAGACGTCGACGGGATGACAGCCGTCGTCGAAGCCGTCGACGGGATGACAGCCATCGTCGAAGCCGTCGACGATGGGATGATGGTCGACGGCGGCGCCATCGACGAGACAACCGTCGACGGGCCAGTCGACGAGGTGCTGCTAGAAGGCTTGATCTTCGTCGACGGTGTTCGCGTCGACGAAGGAAGCGTCGACGATGACCTCGTCGTCGACGGTTTCTCTTTGGCGGTCGTCGATGAGATCTTCACAATAGAAGAGATGGGTCTCACCTGCTTGGTCGTCGTCGACGAGGTGATAGTCGTCGACGTAGCGCTGGTCGACATTGTACATGTCGTCGTCGACGTAGAGATGGCAGACACTGATTTCGTCGACGCTGAAGACGTCGACGGGTGCGTCGACGAGCCCGCCGACGAGCCAAAACCAGATTTTTTAATGGAAGGCAAGGCTTTGGGCGCAGACGTCAGAGAACCAGGTCCCGTAGACGTGCCCTGAAGCAAATCCTGTGGGGAGACAATCCTAGAGGACTCCAACAGTCTACTCTTCTTAAGAAAAGGGGAAGGAACCTCAGTCTCAGGCCCACGCTTCTGAGAGGACTTTGAAAATCCAGAAGATAAACTGCCTACCTCAGAAAGTGCAGTGTCGGAAGTCTTCAACCTCTGTAGCAACAGAAGGACGGGCCTCTCTATCCCTCAGAGTCTTGGGAGGGAAAGTACGACAGTACTTACAGTTTTTCACCTCGTGGTCTGGGTAGAGACAGTAAATGCATTCACTGTGTGGATCCTCGTGGAAAAGGCGTAGTTTACCACAAGAAGGGCAGGCTTTAAACAAAGATTTCTTGTTTAACTGTTCTTTTTCATCAGAAAATGTCTTCAAAGTTGAAGAAAACTGAGCAGAGCTCAGGGAGACTCCCTTCACACGACGTGCGGTAGAAAATCTGAGGACTTGGGGTTCTGAGGAGAAGGTTCTAGAGGAGGCTACAGCCTGATTGGCTGGAATGTGGACCAACACATAATGACACTGATAAGCTACTAAAGTGAGTTCTCCCGTAGGCTTTTCAATGGGCCTATTATGTTCTATGGTACTTTTAGAATTTACAATTTATTGCATTATATGTATGTATATTTTTTATTTATTATAATTTTCATGTATACATGCATATATGACTGCTATTTTATGTACCGTGGGACTCCCACTTCGACGACGGGGGATATTCAAGCATGTGAATCTATGAAAGACACCCCTAATACTGGAGAAGTTACACTTAATAGCACACAGTAAATTAGCACAATATACGTTGAGCCCTAGGGGCGTACCAAACTATATATAAAGAAAGTGGTATAAGAACCACAACTTGACTAGACACAAGACCTAGAGCCTGTAGAATCTCTAGGCCCACAAGGAACCACCCAAGGTAGTGACGCAGGAGACCCACGGGGGACGCATGCAGTGTGAGAACACAGCCGCAAATCACTGTTAGCTTCTATGGGGAAAGTCGCGGATGGAAATCCATACTAATAATATAAAGAGAGCCCAAACCTTTGAGGCGGGTAATCTCAGTAACCACAGCACCAATCACAACACCCAATACAGCGTTGGAAAGGGCAGTTGCCGCAGAAGGACATAGGCTATGCAGACGGCCACCATATATATATATTGTTTTGTAGAGTTTTATATAGCGCGAACTTGACCCGAACTGAATCAGGTATCAGAGCGCTTTACATAGCACCAATTACGTTACATGAGGACACACATTCATTTTTGTTAGGCACGGGGAGATTAAGTGATTTGCCCAGAATCACAGGATGTTTGGCGTCGTTACCAAGACTCAAACCCAGATCCCCAGGTCCGAGGTCGAGCGCCTTAGCCGTTAGGCCAACTCCTCTATACATTTAAAAGGTAAAAGAACCGTACCAGCAAAGTAGTCCCTTGTGGGCGTGTCTGCGTTGTGCTGTGGGCAAAACGCTGGGGCGTGTGTCCGCCCTTCATGCCATGTGAGTCGTACATACAAGCGCCAATTACGTTGCTGCGCAGCATCAAGGGGCACGCTGGGGGCATGAGAAACGCCGGGGGCGTGTGTCCGGCCTTCATGCCATGTGAACGCAATTGCGCCACATCAAGGGGCACACTGGGGGCGTGTGCTATGTTTCGCCCTTCATGCCATGTGAGTCGTACATTAATCAGAAGATCGTCTGCTGAGGCCATGTGCTGGGGCGTGACAAACGCGTTCGCCTGGTGGCCTGGTAAGTAACGTTACTGCAGCCTCTCCTGCGCGCTGTTACTGAACTCTCTCATTCAACGAAATTAAACACGCCTGCTACCATCAACCAGGGCTCTAGCCGGGCTCAGGCGGCGGATCAATACACTAATTACACACGCCTGATAACATCAACCAGGGCTGCAGCTGGGCCTCAAGCGGGGGAACACGCAACTGAGCGAGTCTGCGGGGACAATTACTGCAGCCTCTCCTACTCGCCGTCACTCAACTCTCTCATTAAACTGATTTACCCGCGGCTGATAACGCTCTCATTCAACGACATTACACGCGTCTGCTAACATCAACCAGGGCTGTAGCCGGGCTCAGGCGGCGGATCACTAAACCAATTACACCCGCCTGCTAACATCAACCAGGGCTGCAGCTGGGCCTTCTCCGTCCCTATTCTAATGAAACAAAAAAATGTTGTCTACCGCAAGATTTTAAAATAAATTGCACTTGCCAAATACACACATTACACACATTCTATTTCATACCCGGACAACGTCGGGACGGGCTGCTAGTTTAAAGTCAGTCAGTCAGTCAGTCAGTCAAATTGGCTTTATTTCGATATAAGACATATCTTTAAAAGCAATGTACAAACATATTAAAAAGGTAAAAGAGCCAGTTCACAATGGATACAATCATACAAAATGGAATGCGAAAAGCATCAATAAATTATATAAAATAGTCAGGATAAGAAGAAATTAAACATTATACGTAAGACTTTTGGATCTGATTAGCCATGCCCAGCTTAAAAACTTCGCCATACCAAAGACAAATAGGAGCCGTGTATCCGATTTCAGTATTCGCAAAGCTACACTATAATGTCTGGTGCCCAACTTTTTACACAGGGGTTTAAGCCACCTGAGGCGAGGAACTTTATAAGCAGGGCATTCGAATAAAAGATGGGGGACCGACTCAGTCCTGGAGGCACAGAAAGAACAAATCTTACTAGTCTGAGCCGGAATCTTCCAGCGAGCGGTCAGTTCACCCAAGGGAAGCACTCCTATTCTAAATTTAATATATAGAGCTCTATCTCTAGATTTTGTAATTGCATCGAGATAAGGTTCATATAGGGTTACTTCCTTTACCAATAAAAAGTCTCTAGTGGTTCGACGCAGATTGGGATTAGTGGTCCTTTTGTTCGATACCCACTGCCAATAAACTTTTTTTAGGACAGCCTTCGGGGGTGCAGACATAGAATGCCAAGCTTCGCCAAATCCCAGTTCTCCAAGGAGATGCTTAACATCCCTTAGCCATCCTATTTTGCACCAGCCTGACAGCGACAAAACCTCCTTTAGCCCTGCCACGTAGCTGGCGAGTTCAGGGACTCTCCATAGGCGAGCCCAAAGAAGAAGGGGTCGTAATCTAGCCTGGTCTTTAATAGAAAGACATCCCATATCTAAGAACAAGGGTGTAGTGGGGGTATTGTACGGGAGACCCATTAAGTCCTTCAGAAACTTGTTCTCTGAGCGGGTTAATAGATCCATATTCTGTGCTCCCCAAAGCTCTGCTCCGTAGAGCGCCGCAATAACACCTCTCGCCTTATAGATGTCTAACACCGGGGCGATAGGTTTGAGGGTAGATGAGCGCTGTTCTTTAAGTAGGACCCCCACCACCCTTTTGTGGGACAATAGCAACTTTTGGAGGTGGCAGTTCCACTTCATGCTATCGGACAGGCGAAACCCTAAATAATCAAAGACTTTCACCCTTTTCAGAGGCACCATATTTAATAAGGGTGGCCGGCCATGCTTTCTCGGGGGATTCAAGACCAAATATTTGGTCTTTTCAGCATTAATTTTCAAACCCCGAGAGTCGCAGAAAGAGTGAAAGCTATAAAGGAAACTCTGTAGCCCAACCGGTGTTTTAGAAATCAGTAGGGTATCATCTGCAAATAATAGGGTAGGTATACTCCTGCCCGCCAGGGTAGGAGCATCTGAGGGATGTTTTAAAAGATGCTCCACCACTCCGTTGACATACAATGAAAACAGAGTGGGGGCAAGAACGCACCCCTGGCGGACACCCCGATTTACTGTTATTCGGGCGGTCTTTTGGCCCTGTTTACCCCACCGCACCTGCGCAAAGTTTTCGGTATGGAGCTTTATTATCAGTGAGAACAGGTACGGGGGCATTCCCAGGCCAGACAGTACCCTCCACAAGCAATCACGTGGTACTAGGTCAAAAGCAGTGCGCAAGTCTATAAAGGCAAGGTACAGACTGCCTTTACCCAGTATAACCACCTTCCAGTAGAGCAACTGCAGTCGAAAGGACTGCTCAATGGTCCCGGTGCCTGATCTGAAGCCCGCCTGGAAATCAGAGAGGATCCCGTTGTCCTCTACCCATTGAAGCACCCTCCCCAGGACTACCTTCCCTGCAACTTTCTGAGATGTGTCCATCAAGCTTATAGGTCGGTAGTTTGCTGGGTCGTCCCTGCTCCCTTTTTTAAAAATCGGGACGACCTCAGCGCCCATCCAGGATTCAGGGAGGGCAGCATCAAGGTAACTTGCATTTAGCAGCGAGGCAATAAGTTTAAAGACACTTGGAAGAGGAGTTTGAGCAAACCTCTTTAGACTTAAGAGGTTCTAGGGCCAACACCCACGGGAGCAATGGAGTACTCTAGTTACCTCACCCAGGGAAGCCGATTGCATACGTGTCTTTTGGTGTCGGGAATCGTCGTCATTTTCAATGGCGATCTGCTGCAGAGTGCTGCTGCCGTAGAAGTGGGAAATGTCCGGTGTGATCCAAGCCTGGATCGAAGATGAGAAGAACCTGAAAGCAGAGGGGACTGAGTCTGGGTCACTAGCCAGTTACCAGGGGAACGATAGTCGAATGCCCACCGATGTCGGGTGATTTCAGGTGAAGGAGGTGAAGCTTGACTCTTCAGACCTGAGGACCAGGAGGCGTCGACGACGACCAGGAGCTGGAATCGAGCTGTCCCACGAAGGATGTCGAGTGCTGCAGTGTCGGTGCCCTGATTGGACCCAGCAAGCCTTGGCAACAGCAACCCACACAGAAAGTAAAGAAATGCCTCGGTGTGGACCAGCAAGGTCCGAAGGATTCACCACGTGGTGGGGAGTCAGTGCATATCTGGAGCAACCAGGGAAGCCCAAGGAAAATTAGAGTTGCCTTCGTAGGAACTCACCAGTCGACGGACCAGGGATCTCGAAGGAGCCTGAACTGAAATGCAAGAAGCAGGCTCACGGAACACTCGTGGAGTGTAGGCCCACAATCTTCGGTGCTAAAGGTGCTCGGGGCTTGGACTACAAGTAACCCAAAAGCACAACTTTAGGAGACGTCGAGAAGTCTATGCACTTGCAAATATGCATGGTGTCCAGGAGTTCTGGATCCACGTCACTCACGAGGGCTGCTGGTCTCAGCTTTACTGGGGACTCAGGTCGGCCTCTGAGAAGTCTGGAAATCCTCTTCCTGGGGTGCAAATACTTCGGAGTCCGGCGGGAGCTTCGGAGATGCAGACCGGCAAATGCTTCGTTGGTGCCTGCCAAGCAGGGGAGTCACTCCTTGACAAGCAGGGGAGTCACTCCTTGACCCCAAGGGAGATTCTTCTGTCCTCTAATCTTGTAGAGCGTTGAAGTTCCAGTATTCAGTTTCAGAGTTTCGTCCAGGTGTAATCTAAAGTCCTGTTGCCAGGGGTTCCTTACTTATACCAAAGAAAGGGGTTGGACATCCTCTGGGGACCCACCTATGGGAGGGTTTGGAAATAGGGGTGGCTACTCCCATTCCCTTGTCCAGTTTCACGCCAGACCAGGGGCTGGTAGCCCCTGCAACCGGTTTGAGCTGGACTATGCACAGGGGCACCAAATGTGCCACCAGTGCAGACTTTAACCCCATCGCTGGGGGGCTAATTCCCCCGCGGTGCGGGGGGGAGGGGGGCCGCGCGCGGTACTGATGTCGAGCTCGGCTCGTCATGCAACACTTTGGCCCTGTGCTGATGATGAGCTGAGCTCGTCATGGCCACGCCCGCTCAATGGAACACCCAGCGGGGTAATTATCCCCACGTGGGCATTCCGCGGAGGCCATGACGAGCTCAGATAGTCACTAGCACACGGCCACCGTGCTGCATGACGAGCTGAGCTTGTCATCAGCATGCAAGGAGTTAAAGCACTCTGAGTGCACCCACCCAGCCCCAATGCACTTAAGCCTGTCTGGGAGGTGGTTACACCCCCTGTGACAGGAAACCTATTGTCCAGGCCTCTCCTGCCGGAGTTTTGGTCAGCAGCAGGAGGCCAGACTTGTGTCTGTAGCATCCATTTTGTGATGCCAGGGCTCTTTTAAACTGGTACCGGGTATACCGGTATGTACATGTCTATCTCTAGAAAGGTGGAATTCTACCCCCGCCACCAGGACAGGCAGGAGGGGGGGGACGGGGGTAGGATTCCAAAGTGTTTGACACCAAGCACGGCATGTTTCCATGCAGCTATTCCAAAGTTACCACTTACCACGAGGTTATAATGCACTTAAGAGTATATGGTCTGGCTGCATCACTGAACAGCCCCAGAGAATAGGTTCCGATGGCTGCAGAGGGGCCCTGCTCCTGCATGGGCACCCTCTCACTCAAAACCAAGCACCCTGCCTTCAGGATTGATAAGCCTGCCATAGGGGTGACTGATAGGTTTCTATGAGCAGTGATTAAAGGTAGATATAGGCAAACTATATCTAAGTAAGGGGTGAATGCACCACCTTACCCAGGCTGCAGTTACATTCCTGTGGTGTCATTTTTTAAGGCTTCCCAGGGGTGGCATAATACATGCTGCAACCCCTGGTAGGCCTATGGGGTTCCTATGACCTGGTGTACCATATACTAGGGACTCACAAGGGTACCCCAGTAACCAAACTTGAGTGTACCTAAAGTACTTGCAATCAATTTAGAGAGGAAAGCAGATAGGCTGGTGCCCTGAATAGCAGGATCCCAGCCAAACGAAGTCAAAAACCATCAGAACACCAAAAGAAAAGTTGGGGCAACCATGTAGTCAGATTCCACCTTCCTACAACGTGCTCCCCTCAAACAAGGTTCCAGGCCCCGGAGTCCTGCATTGTTGTTTTTATATCTACCCAAGCACTTTGGTCCTGTAATTATGTTATATCTCAATGCGATTCCTAAGAATCAAATTCCCCAGTCCTGGTCTCATTCGTTGATAGTCCCTTTTTTTTTTTTTGTTGTTTTTTTTTTTTAAAGGAGTCGAGGTGACCCTAAATGTTACAGACTGATTTCTTTGATCTGTTCGTGGTCATGATCTTTGGCAGGGTTGTTTTGCATAAGTCAGGGAATTTGGCCTTTAAAAGTAGTGTTCTATTGAATATTGAATATGGTTTTCTGGGCCGGTCTAGGGACAGAGTTGATAGAGAGAAACTGTGGGACATCATGTTGTGACTTGGGGTGGAATGGAATCTAGTATCTCTTTTGCGTAACCTTCACCTCAAAACGTCTGCTATTATCCGTTTTAGCTCTCAGGGTTAATGCACTGATCAATTTAACCTGAAGCAAGGGGTTCGACAAGGCTGTATATTGGCTCCATTTCTTTTTACCCTCTGTAATAATAATAATATGGAAAAGGGGCTAACTGTGGGCAGAACGGAAATGCCTCAGATTGCTAATTGCTTCACGCAGATGATGCCGTCCTTATTTCTAGCACTGCACGGGGGTGTCTGCTTAATGCTTTTGTCCTCTTTATGCACAGATTTAACTTAACAACCAACTTCTCAAAGTCTTGTGTAATGCTGATAGGCCCTTGGTCAACTAAGTCGAGCGGGACGTGCCTGGGCGAAGCCCGGGCCAAGGGCGGGCCAGTTTTAGCCCGTTCAAGACCGGGCAAGACCGGACCGGGCTACTCCCTTGACATTTGCAGTTCCGGATCAACATCTTTATCAAGGAGCCAACTTCAAGTACAATGTCTGGCCGGGAGTTGAGAAGTAAGTCTACTCTGGCGGTGGGCTCTACAGTAGGAACCACGGACAAGTTTCTCGTTAGAGCCAATTCTCTCATATCCAACGAAATTATGGTTTTGGAAAAGCGCCCATCGCAGGAAATCTCGGCAGTTAAGAGATCTTCACTGGGCGGTATTGCAAATGCCAAAACCCCGGAGAGTCGTGTGGTTAGAAACATTTACGAACTACATGTATCTGTGCCTGATGATATACTAACAGTAAATGAGCCTGACTCACAGGTCATCGAAATATTGACTGATGAAATTTTGCTGGATATTAATCTGTTACTTAATGCCCACGGCTTCAGACAGTGATAGCGATAGTGAGGGAAATGCTAATAATCCGCAGGCCAGAGGGAATAGGGAGGGGGCAGTCCCTAAAAGGAAACGTGTTGTCCAAAAACACGATGGGAGGAAGGCTAAACAAGCCAAGCAAAAGAGTGGCACCGTCCCCAAAGGTAGGACCCCTGTAGACACGAGAGAGCTTACGGACCCGTCGGGTGCTGAACTGGCCCCCCTTACTATGGGCAACCAACACTCGGTACAGATAGGCACCGAGTTATTGATTGAAAGTTTGGGTGTACTCCTTAAGACCCTACTACATCCCCTAGAAGTAAGGCTGGCTAATATTGAATCAAGATTGGCAAGTAAGGAGAAGTCTACAACTGGGGTTGTAGAAAGCATAAGCAAGGTCAATAATAAGTTGGAAGCAAGTGGGAAAGACACTTGTCGGGGGGGAGCAGTTACCTATTACTAACACCTCAGTTACCTTAACCTCGGCTTCACAGCAACCCCCGAGTACGGTTGTAGGCCCTTCAGCGAACGCCCTGGTACTAGCCAGCAAGCCCGTCACACCAGCGAAACAACAGGTGCAGGAGGCTAGTACCATGGAGAGGAAGTTATTACCTGATTTACCTCCTGAAGCTAACTCTCTGGTGGTTCTAGAGAAACAGGCTAGAGAATCTTTTGCTTCACTTAAAAATAAACTAGCCAGCTGGCTAAACTCGAACAGACCACTGCCCCCTCAAATCTCAAGTGAGATTATAATGGTAAGAAGGCTCCCATGGTTAGGTAAAACAGCCAAAACGTTAAAAGGTGACTGCATATTAGTGAACTTTAGAGATCCTAGAACTGTCTCCCATATATGCGCGTGGCCTAATCGTACATCTGACACTACTATCCAGTCACTCCCACTGTCCTTTTACCCCCAGGCTTGTTTGGGGGAGAACAAGGTGGGGTAGATGAATGGGTTAGAGTGAAACGCAGGCGAGGGACCAGGGGGAATCTAGGCAGATCAGGTCTCACGCATATCCCTGACACCTTTTGTAACTACAACCACTTCAGCTGCTTAGATGCGGTAGATTGACTACACCGAACAAATCGGGCGTCAGGGGTCTGCCCCGAATTGGAGGGGTGTAGGGGTTCACACCTAGAGATCCTTGAGGGGCCTGACCGAGATCTGGCCCATATATTACAGGATTGCTGTCCTGCAGAGAGTAATGATGTTGTGGCACAAGTAAACGAGGTCTCCTTCAGGGCCGATTCTCAGCCCAATACCATTACAATCGACAGTGGCCCACCAACCTCCAACACAGGGGTAATAATGACACCAGACGTTACCCCATTGCTATCCAATGAAGCCCCCGGAACAGGAACCCAGGGCAAAGGGTATAACTTAGCCAGATGGAATATTGCCGGGTGGAATAGGAAGAAATATTCTCTTGGGTGGAGGGACTACGTCAATAGCTATGACATACTGTGCCTACAAAAGACTTGGTGCACGGAGCCCATTAATTATGAGGGGTTCGTCTCCTTCAACTTACCAGCTCAGGGATCTATTATGGGCAGAGCTAGAGGTGGCCTTCTTATATTACTCTCTGTAAAACTTCCTGTGAATGTTAAAACATATTTCATGATTGGTTGTCATTCTCAAGTACTATGGTTACAACACAAGAATGGCTGCAACGTTTTGTTAATTAACTACTACAATAATTTTGATTCTTCACGATCAACTGTAGTCAATGAATTAGCGAATGTACTGGATAAGATATGTTTGGATAATCGTGTTAATTTTTCTTTTATCTGGGGAGGAGATTTTTAATATTTCCATGTGTCCACTCTCATTAACCAAGGCCTGTGGGTTTAATGAAGACAGAGGCGAGGATTGTACTCATTTTCACCACAGTACTTATGGATAATTGTTGAATTCAGTTATGATGAAACTTGATTTGGTAGCACTGCAGAGTGCTAAAGACAGGGAGGGCAATTTTGTCCCAACCTTTACCGGCAGAAATGCCGCTACAGTTATTGATCTCCTGTTGATCTCAGAGTCTTCATTGTGATACCCCGGTAATATTGGACTTAATCGGTCAGCGATCATAACTGCATTACGCTAGCATTATTTATCTGGGGTCACAAGGACCAGACCGTCCAAAATGTCGTTGATGATAATGTCCCTTGTAGGCCTAATGGCCACAGGATCAAATGGAAAGGGGACAATTCGCAAAAGCTCATGATTAAAATAGTGGCGGCCTGTTTACCTGAGCCTCACAACTGTTTAGACGGGAATGCCGACCCCCTGCGCATTTTAACGTGTTTTAATAAGATTAATGTCTTAGTCAACAACATTCTGACCATTACCACGGTCAGTAGAAAGAGGGAGAAGATAGGGACTCGGTACAAGCATTGTCAAACCACCCTAACGAAAGCTAAAGAAAGCCCTATCAAATAGCCTTAGGGATAAGCCAACTATTACAATCCCCAGGGCAGCATACAAAGAACAGTTGAAGCGTAGGAAGCGTGAGCTCCAGGAGGATGCCTGGGGCAAATTGACCGTGGCTGTAGAATTATCCAATAGCAAGCTATTTTGGGATACAGTTAACTGTCCCTTTCTTAGGAGAGATGATGCCCCAGTTCTGACTGCTCAAGTTAGTGAGGAAAGCTGGGTCTCCCATTTTACTTTCATTTTCGCCCCTTTGGATGTAATTAGTCCGGCTAAGCGGGTCGACGTTTGCTGGCCAATTATCCCCCTTAATATTACAGTCGTAGAGGTGGAAAATGCTATTAGGTGTAGCAAAGGAGGGAAAGCTCCAGGGCCAGACGGGGTGCCGATTGACCTCTATAAAGCCGATACTCTACTCTGGGGCCCCCTCCTGACCAAAGTTTTTAATGCGGCAGTAATGGAAAGCACACCATCAACTTGGGGTGAGTCTATAATCATCCCCATATTTAAAAAGGGAATTAGGTCCGAAGCAAAAAACTATCGACCTATTTCCCTTTTAGACTCATCCCTGAAAACCATGAGTAGGGTGCTGCTGCTTAGGTTAGAAGAGTGGGCCGAAGACAAGAGGATTCTTGCACAGTCACAATTTGGGTTCCGAAAGGGCCTTGGGACCATCGAACAGTGCATCAACCTGGACCTCATAATAGGGAAATACACGCGCGCAAAGCAGGGTTCACTTTTTCTCTGCTTTGCAGATCTAAGTAGCGAGTTTGATTTAGTCGATCATGCCCTATTATGGTATTATGGCCAATTTTACTAGATCTAGGTACCCCTGTGGCAATTATTTATTTCTTGGCCAGACTCTATACTAAATTATCTGCCCGTATACGTTATGGTCAAGCAGGAGAATGTACCGATAAAATCAAGGTTAATTTAGGCATAAGGCAAGGTTGTGTCCTTGCGCCTCTCCTTTTTTCCCCTTTTTAGGTCGAGCAGACCTGCATTCAATGCGAAGCATTGATTGCGGTCTGCTTCTAGACCTATTGTCAGCCGTATTTGGGAATGTGGACACGAGAGGGGCACGAGCGCAGATATGACCTCGTGGGCGCGCACGGCGCCGTGCCCCTCTCGTGCCTCATATTCCCGTGCGCACAGAGCCAGCCCCCACACCCCTGCACACACACCACACAGGCACACGTACACACGCTGCCGCCCCCCCCCCACCACACACACACATACACGCAGGCAGGCACACACACAGGTACAACACACGCAGGCACATACAAGCGCACCCCCCCCGGGGCTTACATACACACACATAAACGCGCACACACACTCCCAACCCCGCTCACCGGGCACACGCAGGGCTTCCATCACTGGGGGGGCGGGCACCGTCAATGTGCCCCGACGCCCCCCCTCACCGGCTCCTCTCGTCCTGTCCCTCCGTGTCCAGACTCCGCAGCCCGCTCCGTTGTTTCTCCGCCCCTTCAGGACAGTTCGTGCGTGTCACGCCTCTCCTTTCTCCCGGACGGAAATCCTATTTGCGTGTCAGGCCTCGTTTTCACCACACATTTTTTTTGTTTTGTTGCTGGCTTGTTTTTAAACTGCCCTGCCTTTTTAACAGAGCAATACTTTCTACTTGGTGGGAAATGGGGCGGAAAAGTCCCATGTAAAGTCCCAGCACACACCTCTATGTAATCATGCACAGCACAGTCCAAGAACACAGGGAGTAAGTAATTCATAACATTTCTTTTTAACTTGTCTTTAGGCTTTTGTTATGAAAGCTGGTCTACGTTATTAGCAATTCTGTTCAGAAAGAAAACCGGAGCTGCGCTTTAAGTTATTGGCATGGACCGCTGTTAGTGCTTCAGAATATTTTTGCATGCAAAGTAAGTCGTTAAGCTGGAGGAAAAAACAGAGAACGCCCATGGTCAAACCACTTTATATTATCTAATATCCAGTGCAAGAAAAAACTGCAATCATACGATTTAGTTGCCTTTTTTTTACCCTTAAAAGCATTCAAGGCACAAACTGATTTAAAAGTATTTTTTTAAATAAAATAATGCAAATCAAAGCTTTAATTTCAGTGCAAACACTGGTGACAAGGCTAATATCAGACACTCACTCAATAAGAACTGAAAGTTATACTGCCATGGATGGACGTTGACCCTATCTGGCAGCTGAAAGAAAAAATGGTCACACCCCCAAACTGTCCCTACAGAGGGCAAGCAGAATGGGTGAACCAGGATTTCATCGCTGGAGAGAGAACTTAACAGTAGTTCACCTGTGGCCACCACTGCTACTTACTGTTGCTGGCAATGCTACATCACACTGGCAAGCGAAATGTCTTATTGTGGTCGATATGCAGACCGAGGCCAGGGTAGAAGAGCTATCGCACAGCATCTGGACCAAGCGATGGCTGAGGGTGATGGACAGAGTGAGGGCGATGGACAGAGTGAGGGCGATGGACAGAGTGAGGGCGATGGACAGAGTGAGGGCGATGGACAGAGTGAGGGCGATGGACAGAGTGAGGGCGATGGACAGAGTGATAGGGAGGGGCGATAGATAGAGTGAGGAGGCTAGACAGGGTGAGGGTGATAGACACTGTCTATCGACCTCACTGTGTCGATCCCCCTACCTCCATCCATCTATCGCCCTCCCTCCATCCATCCATCTATCGCCCTCCCTCCATCCATCCATCTATCTATCGCCCTCCCTCCATCCATCCATCTATCTATCGCCCTCCCTCCATCCATCCATCTATCTATCGCCCTCCCTCCATCCATCCATCTATCTATCGCCCTCCCTCCATCCATCCATCTATCTATCGCCCTCCCTCCATCCATCCATCTATCTATCGCCCTTCCTCCATCCATCCATCTATCTATCGCCCTCCCTCCATCCATCCATCTATCTATCGCCCTCCCTCCATCCATCCATCTATCTATCGCCCTCCCTCCATCCATCCATCTATCTATCGCCCTCCCTCCATCCATCTATCGCCCTCCCTCCCTCCATCCATCCATCTATCGCCCTCCCTCCCTCCATCCATCCATCGCCCTCCCTCCATCCATCCATCCATCCATCTATCGCCCTCCCTCCATCCATCCATCTATCGCCCTCCCTCCATCTATCGCCCTCCCTCCATCCATCCATCCATCGCCCTCCCTCCATCCATCCATCCATCGCCCTCCCTCCATCCATCCATCCATCGCCCTCCCTCCATCCATCCATCCATCGCCCTCCCTCCATCCATCGCCCTCCCTCCATCCATCCATCGCCCTCCCTCCATCCATCCATCGCCCTCCCTCCATCCATCCATCGCCCTCCCTCCATCCATCCATCGCCCTCCCTCCACATCTATCTATCGCCCTCCCTCCACATCTATCTATCGCCCTCACTCCACATCTATCTATCGCCCTCACTCCACATCTATCTATCGCCCTCACTCCACATCTATCTATCGCCCTCACTCCACATCTATCTATCGCCCTCACTCCACATCTATCTATCGCCCTCACTCCACATCTATCTATCGCCCTCACTCCACATCCATCTATCGCCCTCACTCCACATCCATCTATCGCCCTCACTCCACATCCATCTATCGCCCTCACTCCACATCCATCTATCGCCCTCACTCCACATCCATCTATCGCCCTCACTCCACATCCATCTATCGCCCTCACTCCACATCCATCTATCGCCCTCACTCCACATCCATCTATCGCCCTCACTCCACATCTATCGCCCTCACTCCACATCTATCACCCTCACTCCACATCTATCACCCTCACTCCACATCTATCCCTCGCCCCCCTCTATCTATTGCCCCCCTCTATCTATCGCCCCCCTCTATCTATCGCCCCCCTCTACCTATCGCCCCCCTCTACCTATCGCCCCCCTCTACCTATCGCCCCCCTCTACCTATCGCCCCCCTCTATCTATCGCCCCCTCTATCTATCGCCCCCTCTATCTATCGCCCCCTCTATCTATCGCCCCCTCTATCTATCTATCGCCCCCTCTATCTATCGCCCCCCTCTATCTATCGCCCCCCTCTATCTATCGCCCCCCTCTATCTATCGCCCCCCTCTATCTATCTATTGCCCTCCCTCTATCCATCTATCGCCCTCCCTCTATCCATCTATCGCCCTCCCTCTATCCATCTATCGCCCTCCCTCTATCCATCTATCGCCCTCCCTCTATCCATCTATCGCCCTCCCTCTATCGCCCTCCCTCTATCCATCTATCGCATCACCACAGCATCACTCAGCACCACCACAGCATCACTCAGCACCACCACAGCATCACTCAGCACCACCACAGCATCACTCAGCACCACCACAGCATCACTCAGCACCACCACAGCATCACTCAGGGGCACTACAACATCACAATGCGCTACCACAGCATCAGTGAACGCCACAGTATCACTCGTGGCCACCACAACATCACTCAGCGCCATCACAGCATCAATCTGTGCAACCATTCAACAACAACTGGTTCAAAGATGTTCTCTCAATGTTTCAAGCTTTATTACAAATGTCACAAAAAGATGTTAATATTTCACTTCTGTTCTTGGATTTTCGTCACAATAAAATACAATGAACATAATCTTCACAAAAGTTATTTACAAAAGTTTAAGCTATTGCCATTATAAATTACAATAACTTTTATTTAAGTATTAATTATTTAAAACATTAAAAGCCATTGTTATTTGTAATATCAATACATCTAAGTCACGTAAATATAACATATTGCATTACAAATGCTATAGGTGTCACATTTGCAAAAGTTATAACTATTGGCATTGTAAACGACAAAGCTATTAATTTCACTATTTTCAAAACCAACACATAAATAAAATATTTGTCATTTACAATACCAATAGCTCAAACTTTCCTAATGCGAGACCTATTGCATTGCAAATGCTTGTTATCAATGCTATTGATGCAGAGCTTAAATTGGTGAATTCTGACGCACCGCAAGCCGATGATCAAGATATCCCTGTGCTGCTTTACGCAGACGATGCGGTTCTTTTATCAAGAACCCCCCTCGGCTTGCAGAGATTAATGAATAGATTTTCAGAATTCATTAAGGGAAGGAAACTGAAGATCAATAACACCAAAACTGGGAGGAGCCTAGCTCGAGACCGCAATGGCCGCCTTTTAGCTCGGCTCCGTCGGCCCTCCAGCTAACCTCGACTATCCTGTACTATATCCTGCTCTGTGACGAAACTTCAATACAGATTTCGAAATTTAAAGACCCACTCTCACTCACCGTCTGGTCCGGAGGCTCCTGTGTGCTGTGGGTCCGCAGCTGTGCCCTCGGTGGGATTTGGGCCTCCGGGAACTCGAGACCGGAACCTCGCCTGCGGGCCCGGCCGGCGGAGAAGAGAATGCCGGCCCGGCCGCGAGAGTGAGCCACTGGTGAGAACCGTTGTGCGTATGCCCCGGAGATCCTGAACCGGCCCCGATGACTGGACCGCGCGGCTGGAGGGGGACGAGACGTGTTGGGGGCTGACTGTGAGAAGGGGTCCCTTCGCCTTTGTCCTGTCCGGCAGCCCTGAACCCCGCACCTGGCTCTTGCTTGTTGGGCCTGCCTCTGCTCGGAGGGGACCCCCTCCCCCATCTGGCGCTTGCCCATCCTGTGCCGGTGAGGCCGTTGTTGGAGGCCTCCGGAGGTCTGTAAAGTCCTACATTTGGGGACTGTTTGGGGGCCCACGGTGGAGTGTGGGGCGGCGAAAACTCACAAGATGGCTACCGATAACGCTGGGGGTGCTCCGCTCTGCGCTGACGCTCCTTACCGGCCGGACTGTGTGGAGGCCTGGGTGTGTACTCGGGCGCCTACGCCCGGTGAGGTCCTGGACGCATTGGTGTCGTTGTACGATGTTTTGACCCCCGGTGCCTCTATCGACCCCACGCGGCTCGCCGCCATTTTGGGCCGCCGCTCCTTCATGCATCCCTGTCGTCCTAATGCCTCCATTGCTTCGCCCCCTTCGGCTGCACCAGGAGTTGCTGCTGTTGTTCTTTGGCCGCTTGATGGGCCGGTGACTCTTGACCCTCTGCTTTCTCACCGCCTGGATTTCGAGAGCTTCCACACGACGTGGAGATCTGAGCCTTCCCGGGCACCTGGGACTTATGGTGGGCCGCCGTCTGCTCCCGCTTCGTTGGATTCGAGCTTTTGTCCTGGAGGTGACTCTTTGTGTTGTCGACCTGCGCACCCGGACTCCGGCTTGCCTTTGCCTGCCCTGTCGTTGCTGCCACAATTGCTTTGCATTATGGATTTTCTGTATTCCCTCCGTACGAAGACTCTCCCTGATTTATTTCACTGCCGTGATTCTGGACAACATTACAATTCTTTTCTGCTGGGTGGTCTGCTTCACATTATCCTTTATTGGGTTGGTTTTGTGGTTAGGAAGGGTTGGGGGTGAGTTTGCACGAAATGTTTGTGTGCTGGTTTACCCGCCCGTTATACTGATGCTTGTACTCCCGCCACGGGGAAATGTTGCAATTTCTTCCTCCTCCCCCTCCCTGTGGGTTTTTGCTGTATGTGAAGGTGTAGTACTGATTTGATGCTTATTCATTTGTTGGTTGGGGGAGGGTCGTAGCCGAATGTGTTTGTTCATATCCTCTGGCTCCTCCTTCATGTTTTATATTTTATTTTATTTGTGTTTCATATTTCCGCTCCTCCTCTTTTTGTCTCCCTCTTCTACTTTCTTTCTTAACTATATTTCGGGTTTCGGATTAGGGCGACAGGCACGCTGTTTGGAGGGTAGGCCGTAGCCTTCTGCAGGGGTGCGGGGTGGGACGGGTAGACGGGGTCTTTTAGATGTTTTCTTTTGGTTCTATGGCCCTTTTCTATCCCTTTATAGCGGTGCCGCTTCTGTCCTCGCTTCTCGGGCATGAGTGGGTCGTGGTCTGTTGCTATGTCACTTCTCTTGGTTTCGGTCCTTCGTCGCGAATGCCATACCCCTCCTCTCGCTAGCTTTCACTTTCTTCTGTTGGTTTTTTTTTTTTTGGCTTTTTTTTTTTTTTTTTTTTTGGCCGCGGGTTGCCTGGCCCGGGGTGGCGCCCATCTTGCACGATTGTGTTTTTCCTTTTCTTTTTCTTCATTTGTTCTTCCTCTTTCTTCCCCCTCTCTTGTCCCGTCTTGGTTTCCTCCCTTCTGTTTTCTCCCCTCTTTTTCCCTCTTTTCCCTCCCCCTTCTCCCCCCTCCCCCCCCCCCCTTTTTCCCAGGCTCGTATTGAGAGAAGTGGTTTTGTCCGTACAGTTTATCCGCTCCCCTTGCCTTTGTTAGCGTGTCATTGGGTGGGGGCCATGTGATTCTGGTAGCACTTGTATGCTTCTCAAATATGTTCTGCGTTTGTTTTGTGCTATGAGTGATTCGCGTCCTTACATCCTCCTCCCCCCCATCCCCCCTCCCTCCTTTTGTTTTGGCATGGGTGTATCCCTGTTTATTGATTTTCCCGTATTTGTGACTTAGCCATGAGCCTTGCCCCATTATTATAAAATTGACCTCATTGATCCTGATATTGGGCTGTCATTGTCGCGTCTCCCATTTACAGTACTGTTTAATTATGTCTGTCTGCTTACCACCTGGCCTTGTTCGCTTATTTTGATTTCTGATCGTTTGAATTGTGGCCGGCCGGATTGGTTGTAGGCCCATGCATGTTTATCCTAATGATGCCAATAAAGGTCTTCAAAAAAAAAAAAAAAAAAAAATTACACCAAAACTTTCATTATGTAATGTGGTAAAAAATGAGGAAAATGAGATCGTTCTATATTGAGGACCAAAAAATACAAATAGTAGATACATTTTGTTATCTAGGCATAATTTTCAGCAGCAATGGCATCTGGTCATAAGAGAAACAATGTTAGAGCAAAGATGGCCAAAAGTGAATTTGGAGTATTCAAATTTGCTACTAAGCTCGGGAACCGTCGCATCTATGATATGTTGCATATATACCGTCATAGATGCGTCTCAATTGCACTCTATGGATCTGGTGTTTGGGGTCATTGTCGCCACGGGGACTTGCAAATCGAGGAAAATAGTTTTTTTTTTAAACTTCTTTGCCTACCTATGTCAGCCTCTACTGAGTTATTACATCACGAAGTAGGGATGGAATATCTGACAGATTTAATTGGGTTAAGACCCCCTGATGGTATGGAGATCAATATGGCTGAAGGAAGAAACCGGTTTTACCAGAAGTATCATCAGTGACTGCCTTCGCCTGGACAAATGTTCATTGATCCCCTGGCTTAATTATGTGGTGACAACCTTTAGGGACATATTTAATGTGAATATCCAGGATAACCCGGATAGGGCATTTGACATCCCCAAGAAAGAGATTAAACTTATCTACCTGGGGAAAAAAGCCCAAGCACGTAGAGACACTAATAGGCAGTCACCAATCTCCCAGTTTTACTACTTGTTGGACAGGCCACGTGTAAGGCTTGCTCCCTCCCCGCACGACCAGGCCCGAGCCCCGCTCCTCAGGCGTTACACGCAACAACCCGTTTCCCGTCTCCTATAGGGCCCCTGCCCCTGAACATCTCCACATCGTGGGCCCGATTCCCTACCGGCCCTCTCGCCCGGCCTGGGCGCCATCTTGGACACGGCACCACGAGGCCGCGTGGCCTCCGATCAACCCTAACCCTGGGCCTGGCCAGGCCCCGACATCCCGGCACCACCATCCACCCAGGAGGTGAGCGGACTACTTGGCAGGTCAATGGGAGAAAGAGGTGTTGATGGCTCTCCCCCGCCAGGTGCCGATCGCCCCCAGCTCCCCCAGGCGCTGGCTCCACCCCCCTGCTGGGTGTCTGGACTCCCTCATCCCGGACCTCCCGACCTCCCAGTGCGAGGGTCCGGACATCAAAGGGCGCCAGACCTATAACTGGCGCAGCTCCAGAGCAGGAAGGCAGTTGTATCCTGGAGTCGAGAGACGCAGTGAAGAACTCATCCTTGACGGACTACTGGCGCTGCCGTAGCCCTGCCTTGCGAACTACCGATCTGCCTGCTGGCGCTGCCGCGGCTCTCTGCACCCATCTTCATCGGGACCTGCTGGCTCCGCCGCGGACCGTCACTACCTTCAACCATCCCGGGACCTGCTGGCTCCGCCGCGGCCCGATCATCTAGAACGCCGAGCTCGAGGATTGTGAGCTAATTCATCTACCACCACATCCCCCAGAGTGGTAACGAGACTGTCCCGCTACCCCCTTACCCAACCAAGAGACTAGAATAGAGGGGACCCCGGAGTCCAGACCTCCTTGTACCACCTCACCGTACTTAAAGAATTGCTTATAAAGTAACGTTGAACCTTATCCTTGTGTGGTGTACGTCAGTGGGGGGGAAGTTATTTGTCTGTACGATTGCTGGAGACGGATCTCCCCGGAGACCTCTCCCCTTATCCTCGGCCGACCCTCCCGGTCCGTCTAACATTGGTGGCCAGCGACGGGATCCGAATCAACGCGTAATCGTACAGAGAGTAGCTCACCCCACGACAAAACCACAATGTCAACCAAAGAAAGCGGATCCACCGAAAAATTCCAGGTGGAGAAATTGGAAGAATACAGCCATCGTGAGTTGAAACAATTCTGCATTGAACTAGGTATCGCTACCACCGGTCTGAATACTAAAGACGATTTCAAGCACGCCATTGAGTCATGGGCAGAAACCGGGGCCGTCAGACCCCCGGACCAAAATCTCGCAACAGCAGAGAAAGACACCACGGCTCCCGAGGAGCGAAGAACGGGTCTCTCGCAAGATGAGATCCAAGAACGAGAAAGAAACCGACTACATGAGCTAGAGATGGCCCGGCTCAAAATGGATGGCGAACTCAAATTAGCCGAACAAAAACTAAATCTGGAACATCTGCGGCTCCGAGAAGAACGGGAAGAGAAACAGAGACAAAGAGAGCTTGAAGAGAAGAGACTGGCGTACGAACACGAACGCAAACTAGCTGAGATAGACTTACGCAAGCAGAACAAAGAATTAGGAGTGCCCGAGCAACCGCGCCCCCCGGGGGTGACAGAAAGGAAGGTACACATCCCCAAGGATGTCGTTCGAGAATATTTCCGAGAGGACGACATACAGCAATGGTTCAAGGCCTACGAGATCGCTATGACCTCCCACCGGATCGATCGAAGCGACTGGGGAGCCGGTCTATGGGGGAGGTTCGTCAATGAGGGCCGCGATGCCCTGCTACAGCTCCCAGACCATCTGATGACCTCCTATGACCACATGAAAGCTACCCTCCTCACCCGCTATGGGCTCACACCCGAAATGTACCGCCAGAGGTTCCGAAACTGCACTCGGATCCCGGGCACAACTTGGGTGGAATACGTGAACTATTTCAGCCGGGCCTTCGAGGGGTGGATCAAGGGAAGCAACGTAACGACTTACGAGCAACTCTTCAATCTCATGGTATGGGAGCATCTATCGAACAACTGCTTCGTCGAGCTCAGGCAGCACCTCCTCGACAGTAAATTAACTGATCCACGACAGCTTGCCGCCGAGGCTGACCGGTGGGAAATTACCCGAGTGGGCCGAACTGGGCCCCATGAACAGAACCGGAACAACCACGGTCAGCACCGTCCCCGAGGAGGAGGAGGGGGCCAGGGACGAGGGAGAGACAACGCCCCGGCCGCTCCCGCTACCAGCACCCCACCCCCGGCCAACCGGGGCAACACCCCGGCGCGGCCGGGATACAGAGCCAATGTCACGTGTCACCGATGCCAGCGAGTCGGCCACTACGCCAACGACCCGAATTGTCCACAGAGCCAGACTCCGAGACCCCGCCAGATGGCTGCCGCCGCCCTGGGGGAAGAACAAATCTACGAAGAACATGAGGAATGTGAGCAAGAACGCCAGGAATGGGAACCAGCCGCCATGGTTCTAGCGTGCCTAGGGGGAAGAGACATGGTCCCGCGGGTCCCCCTACCCGCCAACACCCGGAAGTACAGTCAATGGGTGAACATTAATGGACGCCGGGCCGAAGCCCTACGTGACACCGGGGCCAGTGTAACGGCCGTCCGATGTCACCTGGTGACCCCAGAACAGATTCTGCCGAACGTCCTCTGCCCTGTCCGTTCAGCCGACAATTCGGAGAGTCTATGTCGGATGGCTTGCGTCCCCTTCGAGTGGGGAGGAGTCTCCGGCATGTTGGAAGTGACGGTCCGAGATGATGCCCCCGTAGACTGTCTCCTGGGAAATGATCTTGAGAGTTCCCCGTGGGCCGCCGTAGAGAGGAGAGAGCACCTAGGGATGTTGGGCATCCCGGATTGGGCGTGCGTAACCACCCGGTCCATGGCTGCCCGTGCCATCCCCCGACCCGAAGAACCTGAATGGCCGGCACCTCCTCCCCCGGTCGCTCCAGACACCGACCGTGCCGTCACCCCAGAACAAACTCCCGAGGGGCTCGTTCAGCCTCAGGACCTTCCCGGCCTGGATCAGTGGCGTCAGGAGGGGGGGCCCACCCAAGAACAGTTTCGCCACGAGCAGAAGACCTGTCCCTCCCTCGAGGGACTCCGCCAACAAGCCCTCGCCCAGAGTGCAGGGGATACCTCCGGAACCCATTGGGTCTATTGGGACAATGACCTGTTGTGCAGCGAACAGAGAATCGCAGAGTTAGGGGCCAGTCGAGTACTAGTGGTGCCCCTCCGCTTTAGAGACTTCTTGCTAAACCTGGCCCACGATGTCCCCCTGGCTGGCCACCTGGGTCAGGATAAAACCTACAGTCGCCTGGTGACCCACTTTTTCTGGCCCAAGATGAGGAACGACGTACTCCAACACTGCCGATCTTGCCCCACGTGCCAGGCCAGCGGGAAGAGCGGCCGCAAGCTTAAAGCACCTCTGCAACCTTTTCCAGTGGTCACCACCCCGTTCGAGAGGGTGGGGATAGACATTGTGGGACCCCTGGACCCCCGTACAGCACAAGGACATCGGTTCATCCTAGTACTGGTGGACCACGCCACCCGCTACCCCGAGGCTGTTCCCCTGCGAACTGTGACAGCCCCGGTAGTCGGCCAGGCCTTGATGGGGATCTTCTCCCGGGTGGGCTTCCCCCGAGAAGTCGTCAGCGACCGGGGCACAAACTTTATTTCAAAATACATGAAGTCCCTCTGGCAACAGTGTGGGGTCACCTACCGATTCACGACCCCCTATCACCCTCAAGGAAACGGACTGGTTGAGCGGTTCAACCGCACGCTCAAAGGGATGATTGGGGGGTTGGAAGAGCCCCTCCGTCGCCAGAGGGATGTGCTACTACCGTGCCTTCTCTTTGCCTACCGAGAAGTCCCCCAGAAGTCCCTCGGCTTCAGCCCGTTCGAACTCTTGTATGGGCACCCGGTGCGGGGGCCGCTCAGCCTAGTCAAAGAGGGCTGGGAAATGCCCCCTCTAAAGAACCCTCCAGATGTTTTCAAGTACCTCCTAACCCTCCGCAACCAGACCAGACGGTTCAGAGAGATGGCAAAAGCAAACCTGGAGGCCAGTCAGGAGGACATGAAAAGGTGGTACGATCAGAATGCATCCTCCATCGAATTTGAACCCGGCCAACAAGTGTGGGTAATGTCTCCCACCGAACCATGCGCCCTGCAAGACAAATGGACGGGGCCCTTCAAAGTAATCGAGCGCAAGAGCCCTGTCACCTATCTCATCGATATGGAATCTTCACGAAACCCTCTCCGGGTCCTCCACGCTAATAGACTTAAACCCCACTTTGTACGCTCAGAGCTCAGCCTCTTGATGGCAACCGACAATGGAACCGAGGAGGACTCCGAACCCCTCCCTGACCTCCTACGGTCTCGGGAGAAGGACGGCTCCGTGGACGGGGTCCGACTCTCGGAGGCCCTCACCCTGGAACAGCGCCAAGGCTGCCGAGACCTCCTGCTGCAGTTCGCCACCCTGTTCTCCCTCACCCCAGGGGTCACCCCCTGGTGCTTACACGACGTGGACACTGGAGACAGTCCCCCTGTCCGCCATCGGGCCTACCGCGTACCAGATCGGGTACGGGCCTGCATCCAAGAGGAGGTGGCCAAGATGCTCACGCTCGGGGTCATCGAGCCCTCAGACAGCCCCTGGGCCAGCCCAGTGGTACTGGTCCCCAAAGCGGCCGCCCCCGGCGCCACGCCGGAGCTTCGGTTCTGCGTCGACTACCGGGGCTTGAATGCGGTCACCAGAACAGACGCACACCCCATCCCCCGAGCAGATGAACTAATCGACCGCATGGGAGCTGCCCGCTACCTCAGCATCTTCGACCTGACAGCGGGCTACTGGCAGATCGGTCTCACACCCCGGGCCCAAGAACGATCTGCATTCTCCACTCCTGATGGCCACTATCACTTCAAGGTCATGCCATTCGGCATGAAGAATGCCCCAGCAACATTTCAGCGGCTAGTGAACCAGGTCCTGGCAGGACTCGAAGAATTCAGCGCCGCCTACCTGGACGATATCGCTGTGTACAGCCGCCACTGGTCCGACCACCTCCACCACCTCCGAGAGGTGCTACAGGCCCTCCAACGAGCTGGCCTCACGATCAAGGCCAGCAAATGCCAAATTGGCCAGGGGTCCGTGACCTATCTCGGGCACCAGGTGGGAAGCGGTCTGGTGGCCCCTTTGCAACTCAAGATCGCTGCCATCCAGTCGTGGCAGCCCCCCATCACCCAGACCGAGGTCCGCGCCTTCTTGGGACTCACAGGCTACTACCGGCGGTTCGTGAGGGACTATGGCAGCATTGTAGGGCCCCTCACGGAACTCACATCCAAAAACCAACCCAAGAAGGTCAACTGGACCCCAGACTGTCAAGCGGCCTTCGAGAAGCTGAAGGCCGCCATGTGCTCCGCCCCGGTGCTCCAGGCCCCCGACTACAGTCGGGAATTTATCGTCCAAACAGATGCCTCCGACCATGGCGTTGGGGCAGTCCTTTCCCAGCTGAACCCCGAAGGACTTGACCAGCCAGTGGCTTTCATCAGCAGACGGCTCCTGGCCCGAGAACAACGCTGGAGCACCATCGAGAGGGAGGCCTTCGCCGTGGTGTGGGCCCTCAAAAAGCTCCGGCCTTATCTCTTCGGCACCCACTTCCGGGTCCAGACCGATCATCGACCCCTGCAATGGCTAATGCAGATGCGGGGGGAAAACCCGAAACTACTACGTTGGTCCATCTCCCTGCAGGGGATGGACTTCACTGTGGAACATCGACCCGGGCAAGACCACGCCAACGCAGATGGCCTGTCACGCTTTTTCCGCCTCGACGAGGAGAGTCCCCAAGAGGATGGGTGACTCTCCCCGCCTTCAGCTGGGGGGGACGCATGTTGGACAGGCCACGTGTAAGGCTTGCTCCCTCCCCGCACGACCAGGCCCGAGCCCCGCTCCTCAGGCGTTACACGCAACAACAACCCGTTTCCCGTCTCCTATAGGGCCCCTGCCCCTGAACATCTCCACATCGTGGGCCCGATTCCCTACCGGCCCTCTCGCCCAGCCTGGGCGCCATCTTGGACACGGCACCACGAGGCCGCGTGGCCTCCGATCAACCCTAACCCTGGGCCTGGCCAGGCCCCGACATCCCGGCACCACCATCCACCCAGGAGGTGAGCGGACTACTTGGCAGGTCAATGGGAGAAAGAGGTGTCGATGGCTCTCCCCCGCCAGGTGCCGATCGCCCCCAGCTCCCCCAGGCGCTGGCTCCACCCCCCTGCTGGGTGTCTGGACTCCCTCATCCCGGACCTCCCGACCTCCCAGTGCGAGGGTCCGGACATCAAAGGGCGCCAGACCTATAACTGGCGCAGCTCCAGAGCAGGAAGGCAGTTGTATCCTGGAGTCGAGAGACGCAGTGAAGAACTCATCCTTGACGGACTACTGGCGCTGCCGTAGCCCTGCCTTGCGAACTACCGATCTGCCTGCTGGCGCTGCCGCGGCTCTCTGCACCCATCTTCATCGGGACCTGCTGGCTCCGCCGCGGACCGTCACTACCTTCAACCATCCCGGGACCTGCTGGCTCCGCCGCGGCCCGATCATCTAGAACGCCGAGCTCGAGGATTGTGAGCTAATTCATCTACCACCACATCCCCCAGAGTGGTAACGAGACTGTCCCGCTACCCCCTTACCCAACCAAGAGACTAGAATAGAGGGGACCCCGGAGTCCAGACCTCCTTGTACCACCTCACCGTACTTAAAGAATTGCTTATAAAGTAACGTTGAACCTTATCCTTGTGTGGTGTACGTCAGTGGGGGGGAAGTTATTTGTCTGTACGATTGCTGGAGACGGATCTCCCCGGAGACCTCTCCCCTTATCCTCGGCCGACCCTCCCGGTCCGTCTAACACTACTCCAATGTGGTCATTACTGGCTTCCAAAAATACCTAACTGTGGTCACAAGATCATCCCACCGGTTTGCCCTTACTAGACTAACTGTACAATAGGGGGTGGTAATGGACCCCCTTTTGTACCGCTTACTAGACTAAGACTAGGTATCGTACATTATTTGGTGGCATTCCCCTGTATAAAAAAATACCTCTCTGCACCATGTTCCTGTGATGGGGTCACGAAACAGAGCTCTATACACTTTTTGCTCATTTGTGATTTATATCTGCATTATCGCATTGCTTATCTTAATCCGCTATTTCTAAAAAATTCTGTATCAACTATAAAATCTGCAATGGGTTTGCTACTCTCGTTAGAAGAGCCTGACATATGCTTTTTTACAGCTACTTATATCTTGAAATCAATGGCTGCTAGGAAAAACATGGTCTTTTAAAATGTATTGTTGTTTGCTGCTATATTAACTGTGTTGAACCCGCTTTTCCAAAGAATGTCCTTAACTTGCTCTTCTTGCTTCCTTTTTAACAATTGTGAATCATTAGAGTAAACCTACTTATGGATTGCTTATGTTAAATATTTTGCTATGTGCTTTTATGATTGTTTTTTATAATAATCGAATAAAGATCTTGAACGCACGAATGCCAACCATTGTGCTAGTTGCAAAAAACACAGTTGATGGACAGAATGTAGAACAATGTCATACATTCACCCCAGTACAAGGATCTGGGCCTAATTCCATCGTTTTTTTGCACTCCACACCACCCTGGGTTAGACACTGGCTACATGCAAATCAGCTCTGACCCTGTGCCTCATGGGAACAGTCCAGTCCGAACTACCAAGCCATGTCTTTCCCAGATCGGAATCAAGCATCCAAGGACCGGTTTCTGGCTATCAGCCTTCATCAGCCTGGATAGCTTGACTCCAGTGGTGTGGAGAGCCTGGGACTCACGTCTGAGCATACCCAGCCCACTCGGGGTGAAAACCATTGTGCTAGGGCCAGCATTATACCAAAGATGAGCCTCATGCTATGAATGCCCAAATTAAGCAAGGATTCACCACCAATATGTCAGGGCTGGAATCACACCTCAGACTGCCGGAAAGATTACTGAGCTGTCAGACGCCGTAAATTCATACAGAATCATCAACTGCGATTTCCCTTTACTGACGTTGGATTTCGTGATTTGGATAATTTGAAAATCCTAATAAATAACTGACAGACAGAGTCTACGGTCCATTTTGATCTCTCAAATCTGTGACAAGTTAGCAGCTCTGCCCATACCTTAACTTTGAAAGGGGTTTCCTCTGAATATTTGCAAAATATAACTGTCCTGAAGATGGTCTTATAGACAACTGCCAGAAAGACCGAAACGTCGACTTGATCATCATCTCTTAAAGAAAATAATTTCTTGAAGAGCAACAATTGTACATATATGGTTTTAAGTTGCTCTCCTCTGATTTACAGGAGTTGATGTTGTGTTATGAATTGATTTGTCTATTTTGTTTATACAACCTTTCATGACCTTTTTGCTTAAGATATTTTCACTTATTGTATCCCCTTCAATGAATTTATGAAATATAGAATATAAAATATTTTCATAAGAAATAGGATTTTCCGTGTGCTTCTTCCTCCTTGACTTTAATGCAGTAGTCCTATGGACACATAGTGAGTTAGATCATGGATGACAAAGACACGCGCATTGACTGTGTGCTGCGCGAACTTGGATGAAACCTAACAATTTTGTGTATATTATTGACGATTTGCACTGAGAGCGCGACCACGATATTTTAATTCATTGTGTATTTGTGTATTTTAACTGCACGGATGCACTTTAGTTTTTAAAAATGTACTTAACTCCACTCGTAGACCTCTCTGGGGCGATCCTTGCCGCCCCTGCTACCCCGGTCCACCGCAAGCGCTAGGCTTGATTGTGGTGGAGGGTGCAGGGCGCTACCTTTCTTCCGGGTTCCCTCCCGGTGCCGGGCAGCGATTGGTCGAGAGTGTGGGGAGGCGGTGCTGATTGATAGCACGGCCTCTACAAAGCCCCAGGGAATTAGGCATTCTCCCTAAAGACACGCGCATTGACTGTGTGCTGCGCGAACTTGGATGAAACCCAACGCTGTTGTGTATATGATTGACGATTTGCACTGAGAGCGCGACCACAATATTTTAATTCATTGTGTGTGTATTTGTGTATTTTAACTGCACGGATGCACTTTAGTTTTTAAAACTGTACTTAACTCCACTCGTAGACCTCTCTGTGGCGATCCTTGCCGCCCCTGCTACCCCGGTCCACCGCAAGCGCTAGGCTTCATTGTTGTGGAGGGTGCAGGGTGCTACCTTTCTTCCGGGTTCCCTCCCGGTGCCGGGCAGCGATTGGTCGAGAGTGTGGGGAGGCGGTGCTGATTGATAGCACGGCCTCTACAAAATACTGATGTCATCTAGTACGCGCAGCGATGACGTGCAGCATCAGCGCCGTCCCCGCGCCGAAGACACGCCAAAGACTAGCCCGTCTGTGCCCGTCCGTGTCAGGACGGGACACGGGGCAGAGGGCTATGTCTTATATGCAAGGTCTCCACGGAGTTTGACATCCGATCAGCTGAAAGCACTGCGACCTAGGAAACATGCCGACTGTACCTTACTAGAAATCCCACACACTGGTAAGTCAGTCTGCCCTAATTGCAGTCTTACAATATCTTCCTTTCAACCCTACCCTCCGCGTAGATCAAGACTTAGAAGTGTCATAAACAGTTCCGCCGCACTGATGAAGTTTTTACTTTTTACTATATAAACTGCCGCTCCTTACCCAAACACAAGCTGGACATTCTTAACCTGCTGCTAGAGGACAAACCCAGTGCACTGTTCCTCACTGAAACCTGGCTACACGAGGGTTCTGGTCCGGATGTGGCCATTGCTCTTCCTGCAACATATGCGATACTCAGGAAGGACAGACCCCTGAAAACGGGGGGTGGACTTGCTGTTATTTATGATAAAACACTCACATGTACAATTGAGACGCTACAGATCTCAGACTGTGAATCTACACTTTTTAAAATCTGCTTGAATCCTAATTTTACGTTCTCAGGCTCTTTAATTTACCGGCCTCCTGGGAATGGTACCAAATGGGCGTCCGAATTAGCGGACCACATCACCCCTTTTTTCTTGGCCTCTAAAAACTTCTCTCTTATTGGAGATCTAAATCTACACTTAGAGGACCAGTCTAATACGGCCAGTGTGAACTTGCTAGAAGATCTGTCAGCGTTGGGTATTAATCTCCTTAACTCTGGACCCTCCCACAAGGCTGGTCATCTGCTCGACCCAATACTTTCTAATCTCTCAGAACTTACCTGGCAGGACACTACCCCGGTATGTTGGTCTGACCACCATTTAATTAAATTTAATCTGAAACCACCTGCCACTTCCCTCTCTCAACCTGTACCCCAGATTTCATTTAGAAAAAATTGGAAAAACCTAGACATCTCTAAACTTAACACGGCACTCAGCACGAATGTACCAAATAATATCCAAGATATGGACGGCATTGCAACTGCTACGCATCAATGGCTCAGCAAAGCGGCTGAGACCTGCCTGCCCACCCTAAACACTAAGGGAAACAGTCACCGCCCCCCTGTCCCCTGGTTTAATGACTCACTTAAAGAGGAAAAAACCAAATGTAAGGTACTTGAAAGATTGTGGCGAAAAGACTTTGCTCCCGACAAGAAAAAAAGGTACCAAATTACCAGGAACCTATACCATACTGCATGTAAGAAAGCACGCGCCGTGTATGTTTCTAATACCATCACGGTAGCTGCGAATAAACCCAAAACATTATTCCACACGTTTAAAAATTTAGCGGGAGCTCAAACCACAGCCCCGGCCCGCCCATTGAATGAAAGGCAATGTCAGGACCTCGCAGAATTCTTTTCGGACAAAATAGAGAAACTAATCACTGAAATAGACAGGAACAACGTTGATACCATCACAAAACAAGAGTTGGAGTATACCCCCACTGTTAACCTGACTTTACAACACTGGCCGCCCATTACAATTGATACCCTTCAATCCATCATGAAGACTATCAAATCAGGCTCTCCGCAGGACCCCATCCCTATAAACATCATGACAGAGCTAGACTCCCCCTCCCTTGAAATTATTGTTGATACCTTAAACTCATCATTGGAGCTCGCGGAAGTACCCAGCCTCTGGAAACATGCCATAGTAACCCCACTCCTGAAAAAACCGACAGCAGATCCTGAAATATTAACTAATTATAGGCCCATTTCCCTTCTCCCAGACTTCTCTAAATGTCTGGTGAGACATGTGCATTCTGCCCTTTCCATATTTGCGGAAGAAAATTCCCTTCTCCATCCAACCCAATCGGGATTCCGAGCGGGTTTCTCTACGGAGACCGCCCTGCTGGGAGTTTCAGAAACCATCCGGAAACATCTTGACGACGGTCAAACGGTTGCGCTTATTCTACTCGACTTAAGCGCAGCCTTTGATACTGTGTCGCACAAAAAGCTGCTTATCACGCTAGAAAAAAACGGAGTTCGAGGCAATGCCTTAAAATGGATCAAATCCTTCTTGGACCAACAGACCTTCCAGATTGCATCATTTACTGCATGCTCTGGATCTGTCAATTCCCCCCATGGAGTACCGCAGGGATCAATCCTTAGCCCTCTTTTCTTTAACCTTTACCTAAGACCCCATGCGGACTTAGTGGAAAAATCTGGACTAACATTCATGACGTACGCAGATGATTCGCAGATCATCTTCAGACTGTCAGAATCCCACCCATCATCTCCGTCTCTGCTCAAACAAGGTCTCCAGAACATCTTCAAATGGATGACTGTGAACCAGCTGAAATTAAACTGAGACAAGACGGAGATCCTCTTGATGGGTAAACAGCCCGATTTATGGAATGCCTTACATTGGCCTTCCCAGATGGGAAATCTTCCGACACCAGTCTCCCATGCTAGGAACTTGGGGGTAATCCTGGACAACGCGTTGTCCATGAAGCAACAGGCCAGCAAAGTGGTTGGACTCTGCTTCACCATCCTAAGATGGTTCAAAAAGATACTATGGATGCTGCCCATCTCTATGCAGAAAACAGTAGTCAACGCCTTAGTTACATCACGCTTGACTACGGGAACATCTTGTATCTAGGTGCCAATAAAGGAATAATAATGAGACTTCAGATGATACAAAATGCGGCTGCCCGGATTCTTTGTCAAATACCTAAAAATACCCACGTGTCCCCTAACTTGCGTAAACTTCACTGGCTCAGAGTGGAAAACCGCATTAGATTCAAGGCCTTAAACTATATGTTTAAAATAAAAGCAGGCACTGCACCAAAATACCTTCAGGCATTAGTCCATCCGTACATCCCAAAAAGAAACTTGCGGTCACTCTCAGCAGCAACGTATTGTGTGCCCAGATTCAAGCTCTCCAGAATGGGAGGGAGATCCTTTGCCCATCAGGGTCCATCCATATGGAACACACTACCCCTCCATATACGCAAAGAGGAGAGCTACTCCAAGTTTAGGAAAGAAATAAAAACCTGGTTGTTCGATCAATAATCCTGAAAGACCTAGGTGATCGTTCTCCACTCTCTGTGCTGTGTATTTTGGCGCCGGGAAACCCTCTTTGGGTAGCTGTTGCGCCTTACAAGTTTATAAAATAAAATAAATAATAAAATAACTCCACGAGATTAAACAATAAATAACGTTTTCAGCCTGGAGCACCCACAACAGAGGCACAAAGACACAAAGATGTGTGACGGCTCTGCACTGAAGAGTGATTATGGTAGACAAATGCTTGGCCTAACCTAAAGTGTCCCCTTCAACCCGCAGCCCCACCCCATGTCAACCACAGCATCTACAACAAGCATTTGCAATGCAATAGGTCTCACATTCACACCAGTTTGAGCTATTGGCATTGTAGACGGCAATGTCTTTTATTTATGTTTTGGGTTTTAAAATATAAATAAAATGCATTGTCATTTGCAATACTAATAGCTTATACTCTCGCAAATGTAAGACCTATTGCATTGCAAAAATGGTATTGCTCATTTGCGAATAGAGTTGCATTATTCACATGACATGTGAAACAAAGTAAAGTATTTAAAGAAGGAAAAAATGAATACACCTCAAGTTTTAGCTCTGTACAAGATTTTAACACAAACTTTTTGATTTTACCTTTCTCACTTCATCCTGCACCACGTCAAAGGATTTCGTGTTCATTGTTGATAATTTGCTAGCGGACTCGCAATTGCTTCAATGGTTCAAGAAATCAATATTCTAGGAACGGTGGTTAAAATCCCGATCACCGAAGAATGGATACATTAAAATAATAGACAGCACCCGTGCTTCTGAGTGCAGTGACCCCCTAAGTTTGTGGCACATTACATGCAGAGTGCTTCGTTTCTCCAGTCACTAGCCGTGTGGTGCTTCGGTATTACAGCAGTGAGGAAATTACAGTTGTCAGACATTATTGGGTTTGTCACGCTCCCTTCCCCGGGGCCTCGGCTGCTGCTCGTTGGTATGCAGTGCGCATGCTCCAGGGATCGAATGAGTGATTAGTTCTGTGTCCTCTGTTTACCAACCAGGTGTTAAGATCTGAAGCCATGTGATCACAGCAGGAATAATCTTTGAACACAGCCTTTGGCTCAGTCTTGAAAACATCATTGTCGCTAATGCGCTCCTTCAAGGCACTAGGTTTTAGCCCCTACTCTCGCCCTCTGACAGATTGCTTTTTTTTTTGCACTGGATTTAAAGGCTAGAGCGTTTCGTCCGTCTGTTCATTTACAGCGCTTGGTGGCTACCGCAGTGCTGTTCGACACTGGGCACTGTAGCAGGGGGCTGTGTCGCAGTCAGATTCAGATTTAAGATCAGGCTGGGCCCCCCTCTTACACATGCGGTCGAGGGTTTCAGTATTTTCCTGCTATATCGTAATTGCATGATATAGCTCTTAGTATCCCTGACGAGGATTCAGCTGTGTCCTCATTTTCTGGGCTCGCGGAAGAGGTTTGTTGCCTGCATCTCGGATATCAGATATGCCCTGGTCAGGTGCTCGTCTTAAAAACTCAAGTATTATCGCCAATGTTTGCCATTTTCAACATTTTTCTTTGCAGTTTTATGTAGCGGGAACTCGACTCTAGGGTATTGCAGCGCTTTACATGAGCGCCAGTTAGGTTACACAAGGGCGCATTAATTTTGTTAGGCACGGGGAGACTACATTCAGATAGCCGATGTAGACTTAGGGGCAGTGATTACAACAGATCCCCTTTGAATATGGCGGCCTACCTCACCAGAAGCGAACATAATCGTCGCTAATGCGCGTCTTCAAGGCGCTAGGCATGTTTTAGCCCCCCTTCTCGCCCTCTGCCAGATTGCTTATTTTATTTGCACGGGATTTAAAGGCTAGAGCGTTTCTTCCGTACGTTCATTTACAGCGCTTCGTGGAAAACGCAAGGGTAGATTCCTTCCAACGCGGGGAGCCCAATGAATAGCATTGATTTATAGCAGCAAACTGAACAAGAACAAGCCCACAAGTGGTGTGCGTGCGCGCAGCAGCCCATCTGTTTCCAATTATGGCGCCCGCATCTGGGCACGATAATTGGAAACAGATGCCGCTGCTGCGCTTAACCGCAAGCCCTAGGCCATGGGCGTCAACATTATCTCAAAAAGCTGGGACAAAAAGATACCTTTGGCCAATTGTGTGCTATCTTTTTACAAAGACGCATGCAAAGGCCAATGGAATATCAGGACTTCGAGCACGAGCTTGCTCTCTTGTGCTCAAAGTGCTGGTCAGCTCCAAGAGGCCCTTTCCTTAGTGCAGCGCAGCGCTGCGCTAAGGCTCGACCTAAAAAGGTTATTGCTTCAGGAAGTCTAATCAGCAGTCAGTTGCTAACAAAAAAGTTCATTGAATTTATAAAGTGAGCCCTTTCACCACAAGCTCACAATTAGCTGCTCCATTTGTAAAGGCCATTCGGCTGCTCTCTTCATTTCACTAGCACCTGTGCCCAATGCACAGAAGGCAGAAAGGAAGGTGGGGAGAAAAGAAATAAAAATGTAATAGGGATGAAAAAGGAATAATTATGGAAGACACGAGTGAAAAAGCAAGCAATTTTAAAAAGAGACACTGGGAGGGCAAACATGGGAAAAAACAAGGAAAAGAACCGGAGGAAAAAAGGGGAAGAACATGCGAGAAGAGAATAATGAACAGAAATAACAGAGCAGAAAAACATATAGAGTGAGATGTGATGAAGAATTAATATGGAACATAGTGGAAAATGATAAATGGGTGGAAAGGACTATCGGCTAGATTCATCAAAGACCCGTTTTGTGAGTCTTTAATAGCGATTCATAAGGAATCGCTATTAAGGACTTGCAAAACGGGATTCATGTAGGAATCGCAAAATAAATTGCGATTCCTACAGCTTCCTTATTTGCGATGAGCAAATTGCTAATCGCAAATAAGGATGCGATTTCAAGGGTGCAGGGGTGTCCAAAGGACACCCTGTAGCGCCCCTGAAATGTGAATTTACACTGATGTTGTGCACACACATGTCCAAAGGACATGTGTGTGCGGTAAAATGCAGCTTAGAAAAATGCATTAAAATGCATTTTTTTAAGTTTTCGCTATTTACCACGAGGTTTGACTTCGTGATAAATAGCGGTCCTAAATTGCGAAATCGCAATTTTTCAATGTTTCATGAATGGCATTTAAGGAATCTCTAATAGAGATTCCTTAAATGCTAATCCTCGCAAATATGCGAATTCTTTATTAGCGATTTTTGCATTTGGGATGATGAATCCCAAATGCAAAAATTGCGCTCGCAAAGGGCCAGATTCTCAGAATCTGGCCCTTTGCGAGCGCAATTTCCTTTCATGAATCTAGCTGTATATTGCAGTATAATGGAAGGAATGAGAGAAATCAGCAAAATATAGCAACCAAGAGGAAATGTGAAAAGAGGCTGCAGACAAAAGGAGGCAGCTTGTAACAAAAGGAAGAAAAGGAAAGAAAAGTAAATAATTACAATAATAAACAAAGCTGAGGGAAAAAACAGAAGTGTTGTGTGCTACAGGTAAAATAGGAGTAAGCTACAAGTAGGGGATGATAGTACTGGGCCCTTGATATACCTCTGTAAAAAAAAGGTGTTGTCCAGAGATTTTCATTTTTGATTTGTGTTTTGTATCATTAGAGAAGTAATTTAGTTTGGGTAAACATTGCTAATCCAGGCCGAATTCTTCGTGACGACCTTTTAAAAAATGGTGCATGTGTTGCAGTGATGATGTAATATTTCAGGAACCGTGAGACCTATATGCTGCATTTTGGTGTCAAAACATAGGTTTTGGGGTCAAGTAGTCTTAGAGACACAAAATAACTTCTCTGAGCAACCTTTTCGCCATTTTCCAAAATGGCGGCTCTATAATGTGTTTTAGCTACCATATTGATAAATTATTTTAATATTTTTTTCCAGGTTTTCTGAACACTGCTCATTTGCAAAACCGGTAACTGTTTGTTGTGGGTCTAGGCACCAGGCCTGTAAATTTTGTTGTGTACCTTAGTCATGTGTTTGCAGCAGTGCACTCCGCACTGGTGGTTCCACACTCCATACCGTTTTCTGTGGCGCAGATATCTTGAGATTTCTTTACTTATGGTACAGTATAAATTTGATCCCACTTTTACCTCACAAATGCATAACTTAAACGTGCACATGTTTACTGTGTGACCGAACAACAATTAAAATAAAATGTTGCACTTGACATTATTGAAGTGCATTCACTGTAGAATTAGAGAATTCATACATAGCACTGTGTGCCTTAACTCATTAAACAAGATTTACAGTTTAGGTGATTAAATAGAAACTATTCTCATGTATTTTGAATGTGACCCTAGAAACGATAATGAATTTATGTAATGTGTGCACTAAGGTTACATGTATATTTCATAGAAAATGTAGTTCTTAGCCATATTTACACATGCTTAAAGAATTACTGTATACCATATGCAATATGAATCTAAAGTACTGACGAGTTATATTAATTTGTGCTTAAACGTGCACACGTATATTAAATGCGTGCCACTGATTTAATATTTTTTAACTTGCCCAAAGTAGGCCTCTTTTCATTCTGCATAAAATAATGCTTTCCATTCTGCTGACATGGCTTTCCCTTGCAGGTATGCATCCACATTGTTAGTTTGAGAATAGATACAACACTGTATTAGTGACAAAGAGAGAGCCTGAGAATACCTTGATGAAAGAATAAGGACAACCAGAGCGTTAACTGAAGAGTCCAATTCAGCAATATTTCAACAAGGCTTGGTTGAGCAAGGACAATGTCGTTCCCATGTTTAGTGTGGGATAGCTTGCTGATCTTTCCGCTTACAACAGGGGAATGGAGAAATACAATGGAACCCATGATTCCGTAAATAGAGGAATGTTACCTGAATGATTTCAGTGTGAATAGCTTGAGTCTTCACTGTCTGATGCTGGAGCACTTTTTCATGGACTTTGTGAGGTTCAGACCTCTAAGTATATTCCCTTTGATCCTTGATAAGTGTCGCTAAGGCTAATACTCAAATTAACCTGACCTAAGAAGAAACTTGGCTGAGCTTTTGCAATGCCGACACCTTCCTTTACTTCCTTTATTTTTCCACTTCCTGTACTTTCCTAGATTTTTGTATTTTCTGCAGTTTCCTGAATTTTGAGATTCCTAGACTAATGAACCTTCTTCTTAGTTTGTACTTTAACGATTCTAGATGTAACCATGTATAGAAGTGAGGACCAGAAACTCTTCTCTGAGCACCAAATCTTAATGGCAAACTTTTGTATTGCTGTGACTGAACTTCTTGTTTGATTAATACTGGTAAGCCTAAACTGCTTTAGAAGGTTGGGTTTCCCTGTTGTTGTGTTGCATCTTAATGGCATGGTACTGAGATATGTGTGCCTTAACTTGATTGAAAATTTGTAGTAAACCTTCTTAACTCTAGTCATTGATTCCTGGTCCTTACTGTGCAGTCAAATGGGTTACAATGTCAATTGAAATTGACTGAGGTAATGTTAACTCTCCTCACATCTCAGTCAGATAAAAAGTTCCAGTGGAAGACGAATGTGAAGAGGGTAGACCCAAACGCTGCAGCAATTACACCAGTCAGGGTCAAGCTAGTACCAATGGCACAGGCACAGTGCGAACTATTAGAATTGCAAACTGAGCAAATGGCAGACCAGAGGGCATACTAGTGGCCTCTCTGTTTGGTATTGTACTTTAGACTTTAACAGTAACTTTTTGAGGGGCCACAACCCGTGCCAGGTTGCCTGCTGTAGTGATAAAAGTAATCCTAGACTGCAGTTTTTCAGTGACTAGGTGGAAGGGTGAATCTGATTAATCTGCTGGTGTGCAGTATGGTGCCAACAGTTGTTTCTCTGTATCCAAATCTCACCTGCAATAAGGAGAACGATTGTTCATACTTGTGAGTCTTATGTTAAATTTTCTTTAGGTGGACAGAGGGAGATCTTTCTTTGGCTGAGTAGTGTAGTCTTAGGAAGTCACAATTTAGAACTTTCTCCCGACAGCTTTGCTTCTGGGTCCCAGATGGTCTTAGAGTGCATAAGGTAATATCCATCACCAGATGCACAAAGACGTTCTGGCATTGGTGTATGCCTCTTCACAGATCTGATAAGAATTTAAACAGACAAATTTACGGTGATACTAGAACAAGATAGTTAACTCTCATTTGGGTCACACCAAGGAATTGATGTCACCGGTACAAGAGGATATATGACGTCACTTCCGGGGATGAGGCTCTAGTGGGTAAGGCACTGCTGCCGCAGGACTATCTGGTGCTTGTTGAGGGTACTGCTACATTTTCTTGTTCCAGTCTGATGCTTTAGAAAACTTCAAATACGAAGAATTTGAGGGAAGGTTCACATATTAGAAAAGAATTTCCGGTGTACTAAAGTCAGTCCCGAATTCTTCTTTTGTAAAGATTAACCATTAAATGCTGGTTTATGGCCATGGTTGTTGGAAAAGAATAGACTCTTTCCTGCTAGAGCGCACAGGTTCATCTGCTAACACGAGTAATAGGTCTCTCATTTATATATATTTTTGTGGTATAGGCTTATTGAATTTTCCAACAGTCATAACATCAGCAATCTTCTTCAAATACCTACCCCCTCCCCTTCCGCTTCCAAATACAGAATTCTACATCTGTAGAAACAATGAACATTGATTGCCTGCAGCTTTCCAATGTCAGCTTCTCTCTCTCTTTAAACTAGAGCCGGCATAAGTCTCCCCTTTAAATATAAACAGTTCTCTTATCTAGCGCCTCGGCAGTAAGGCCTATGCACAGTTACGGTGTACATTTATTTAAATGCATTTATAAACTAAGCACTTCTAGCAGAAATGGTATGCAGATTCCCCTAGTGGAACATTTCGTCACTGGTGGTGGAATAATTGACCGAGCGCCAAAGGGAGGTTTAGTGCTATGGTTTCCAGGTACGAAAAATCGGCAACTTAACTCTTATATAAGGTGTTACAGTGCTGAAGGTGTCACTCCCAGCGCTGGCTAGTGAAAGCACATATTTGGGTGAAGTATTATGTAAGACGCCTAACGTGGCATGACAATAACTTGGCAGAAAAATTCTGTAAAATATACAAACGAAGGAGATCCGTTTGCAAAAAACATCTGAGTACAGCTGTGGGGTAAACAAGAGATGAAGTTACCCGATTAAAACTTAGCATAAAGACAAGGGTGTTAATTGTGTGTGGGACTGAAAAAGGGAATGGCAGTCTTAAAAAAGATAATACAATTAATAGAGATATACTGCATAATAATCCAGCTCCAGGGGTTTAGTAGCTGGGTGGCTACTTAGAACAGCGCTGCTGTTTGAATCTGGGCCAGATCGTCTAATGAAAGTCCACAGCTAATAAAGCGGCTTGCAAAACTAGACAAGCGTGTTTGTTTAATCGCTTGCTGCAAAATAATTAGTTATTGAAGCACTGCATTAATTCCCCTTATGTTGGGACGGAAAAGTTCTCTGCATGATTAAAGACGTGCACCCCTGCACCAGCGTCCAAGTGTACAATCATCTGGATCCCTAATGCTGATTTTGGTTGTTCTAGGTAAACATTGATCAGGCGTGTGTGCCATGATATAGGCCTGTCTCCCGGATTGTTGTCTTGTTGGACAGGGCGTGGAGGCCAAATCGCTACCCTCAGTGATGTTAGGCTACAGCCTGCACCAAGTGTTAAGCAGCACACATGAAGTGGTGGCAGCATACCGCATAGTGATCAGTAGGAACTATCAGGTTCTTTTTAGGTTGACCCTATAGTCAGCGTGCATGCGCTGCTTTGCAAGACATGCCTTAACCCCTTAGTGAGGTTTGAACACACGCCCAGCACTTTTTCATTGGTTCCTTGCTCTGCCTTTAGAAATTCCATTGCTTTCATTGGTGAACAGTGGGCTTTTTGTCCCACCTTGTGGCTGGTTTATTGCCACCCTGGCTACTGACCCTGCTACATGTATCCTTTCACATTACATAGTGAGAACTCGACCTGAAGGTATCAGAGCAGAGGCCGAGGTCTCTGACCTGGTTCGGTTGGATTTGCTCCCACCCCTCCCTTGTCCGTGTTTTGAACATCCATTGTTTTATTTTTTTACTGCAGAAGGCGAAACCGATTGCATTGCAAACGCTAGTGTTTTCTGCAGTTGCACATAGCCCGAACTTGAACCGACGGTATCGGAGAGCTTTACAAGAGCACCAGTCGCATTACAGACGGACACATTCATTTTTAGCACAGGATATTATATAATTTGCCCAAAATCACAGATGTTCCAGCCTCCAGCCAGACTCTAACCTGGTTCCCCAGCCTCAATGTCAGTGCTCTAGCCGGTAAGTGACATCTCCTCCTCATTGCACTGGCAACGGACAAAATAAAGTAAATGCAATGCAATGTAATGTACTCCTAGAAAGTACAACGCGTTCTTTCAACAAACCAAGCCTCCAGCAGCCCGGGAATTCCCCCTGCTTTTGTTTTGTTTTGTCCAAGAACTCCTGGAGTCCAGAAAGAACTGTAAGTTCTTAGTGACGTCTTATGTCCAACCTTACGTCAAACTCGGCACCTTCCAGGTATAAATATGCCAACGTTGCCTTAAGCAAACACACAGTGGTTTGGAGCAGATCGGCTATCTACTTACCCGAAGCCCAGCTGTAACATGAGCCGAAGGAAGCCGACCCTCCCATTGACGCACTGAGAGAGACGCTGTCTTTTCTCCTGCCGAGAAATCCAGCTCCAGTGTTTCCAGTCACCCTTGCGGCTTGCTGGGAGATCGAGTACTGAGAGAGATACAAGACCTCCTTCATTCTATAACCAAGGTACGGAGCTGATTAGATCCTTAGAGAATTCTTGATACAGATTCTTGGCAAAACTATCTCAACTCACTTACTCCTTTCAAACGTATTAGGCTTAGGTCAGGTACACCGGGGTAGGCGTATCTTAGAAGCACCAGTTGAGTACGTTTAGTCAACTTTTATAATTGTATTTATTTTATCCGGTTTAAGTGTCATATTGCTCAGAAACCATATCAATGCTTTTACAGTATTATTTCATAATACTCCTTTTACTGTACGCACTTTACTTTATGACAAGTATTGCAATTGTGGCAATTCACTTCTCTTGCACGAGAAAGAGGACTGCTCAATAAATAACTTTTATTGAAAACGCCCGTCTCTCTATTTCCCTGCACTCCTGGGGAAATCAAGTATGCACGATTGATTGAGTGAAATAGCGGTCTATTGTTTTCCGCGACTCTGGAGATATACTCCTTATTCTGGGGGGAGCAAAGTTGTCATGTTTATGCGGTTGTCAGGAACTAATCCCTTCTTGTCTATTCATGAAAGTTAACACCTTCCTGTTCACTCGAGAAAGTTTCTAGTGACCTCTGAGCTAGCTGGCAAACCTAATTAAGTCTAACATATTCAATAGAGACCTAGATGACCTCAGTCCTACGTCTAAACTATCGTTTATGTTATTCCAATGCGCAAAGCCTATTGGGAATATAGGAACTACCCTACACCTAGAGCCCTACCTAAATGCTCACCAAAACTTGACCTCAATAACAACGCCTCCTGGTCCTCCTTCAACACTTACACCGAAGAAGCTATACTAAAAATACTCATGTCTCTTAATTCCAGCTACTTCACATACCTTCTCCCCTCAAACTAAATGAAGGACTTTATTCCTCTGCAGCGGCCCCTACGGACCAAGATTGTAAAAAACTCTCCTGCAAGGAATCATCCCAGAAATCCTTAAAACTGGACAGGTATCCCCAATCCTAAAGAAACCGATGGCAGACCCTTCGGATTTAAATAATTACCGCCCAATTTCCAACATTCGCACGCTGGCCAAACTCTTAGAAAAATGTGCTAACATATAGCTTAACAACCTACATAGACCACTTCAACCTGCTTAACAAATACCAATCTGGCTTCCGGGCAGGGCACAGTACGGAAACAGCCATGACCCACATAATTGACGACGTACTAAAAATCCTTGATCAGAACTAAGCCTGTTTGCTAATCTTGCTGGATCTCTCTTCAGCTTTTGACACCATCAAACCTGACAACTTGCTAAAGCTCCTGAAACAAAGAATGGGATTATCTGGTACTGTTCTAAACTGGTTCAGCTCCTTCCTGCAAAACCGATCCCAAAGATTTAAGGTTAACCAATCATTGTCCAAGCCCGTCCCAGTCACTTTGGGAGTACCACAAGGATCTTCCCTCTCTCCTACACTTTTCAACCCTTTCATGGAACTGCTCACCGAAATTCTCAGCTCCTCTAATGTCCACATTCAAATGTACGCAGACGATACACAAATATATTTAAAAATCCACTCATTGGAGCGTGATGGCACCAGCCTAGAGGAGATCTGGAATCGGCGCGAGTTTCCCCATTAATCCGGCACATAAGCTGGCACTAAATCTGGTCTCAAAGACACCCACAGGCATCGGAGCACACAGGGCACCTTCCGAACCAGCTTATGACCGAAAACTGCTCTCCAAACGGAACCGAGGTCGAAGGTCCAGAAGTGGCCTGCTTGCGTGCCTGAAGCTGGGGCCTCGATTAACGCAGATGCCCGGCGGGAGCACACCCACATCGGCGCGACCGCGTCACCGAGGGCGAGCACTAAGATAACTCCATAGCGCACAAGAGGAACTGCAACAGCCCCGGCTAGACAGCCCTGCCGTCAGAAGAGGAGGAAAGGCGGTGCGAGGCCCCAACGAGGGACAAGGGCGTCAGAATACACAGTGCGAGTGGCACACCAGGCTGGGCCAGGCCGGCGGTCCCATAGGACTGCTGCCGGGTTGTTTATCACTCCGAGACACCAAAGGCAAGAAAGGGGAGGCGATACCCTTGCCCCAAGGGTCCGATCACCAGCACCTTCATTGGCAGCGCACTCAGGCGCAGAGGAAAAACGTTGTCATACGCTGAGTAGCGTGGAGGCCCATAGACTCGCAGGCACAGGCCTCAGGAGCAGGATAACAGCCCCGGGGGCAGGCACAATCAGTACCATCTCCAGTCTAACACCGCATCAGGCCTGTTTGAATGAGACGCTGCCATCCTCCAGGTGCGACACTTACAGAGGGGCCCCGGCCAGCATCAGATGACGGCGTAACCTCGCCCTGCCAACCCCAAACTTACTGCGTGGCGGAAAAACCGACAGGCAGCGAGTGGCACGCAGACACGCGGCAGCGAGTACCGTCCAGCGCTTAGATTGGGCACAGTGTTGCCCCGACAGCCAGACACAGATGAGGGGCAGGGGTCAATGCATGGCCCCACAGCTTAAGCTGGATAAATAGGCAAACTCTAAAGACTTTCTGGCTTTGCCCGAACTGAATGCTCCAACGGAAACGACCCCAACACCTGAGGGTCTATCCAAGGTCACACTGGAGGATATCATGTCCGCCCTTAAAAACGTACAGACGCCGGTAGGATCGTTCTCGTTGGACGTCTCCTTCCTGAGGGCCGACTTTCAGAAGATGGCCACTAGAGTCACGGAGGTTGAAAAGGTGATGTCGACCCTCACTAAAGACACCACCGCCCTGCAACGAAAGGTCAGTAAGTTGGAAGCCGAAAACAAGCTTATGGGGGCCAAGCTTGATGATCAGGATGGCCGCTCCCGGCGCAATAATCTCAGTATTACGGGCATCCCGGAGAGCGAAGGAGGCCCAGCAATGGATCTCTATGTAGAATAACTCATCAAGACGGCTTCAGCCCAGGGGTCTCTCCTGTTTTTTCCTCAGTGGAAAGAGCATACAGAGTACCGGGGGGCAGGCCCAAGCCGGGGGCTTCCCCAAGACCCATTCTGGACCGTATCTTTAATTTCCAGGACCGAGACGCCATATTGCAGACAGCACGGGTGGCTCCACCACTGCATATAGAGAACTCTGTGGTCCCGTTCTTCCCGGATTACACTGCAGCAGTCACCAAGAGAAGAAGGGGTTTCCTCGAAGTAAAAAAGGAGCTTAGAAGTAGAGAGCTCGCCTACTCAATGCTGTTCCCAGCCAAACTTCGGGTGGTGGCAGATGAAAAAACTTGGTTCTTTGATACACGCGAGGAGGCCCACGACTAGCTTGAGGGCTGGCAGCAGGTGGGAGGACCCCAACGGACAAGAAGACACCAACGACGACACAGGGAGGGGGACTACTCCAGAGATCACAGAAACGAGGACGGTGAGGAAGACTCTTCACTGACGGAGGCCGGGTTATGAAGACAGGTGACATCCAACTGCCGGGCCCCACCACATCACAGAGACCCGCCTGAAGCCGGCAGCGAAAAATGACTGTAAAATTTAAAAGACGTCAGGTAGCGGGACCGGACTGGTCAGTCCAGACAACGAACTGGGACATCACAATGGAACTCCGATCATACACTTAATGCTACGATCCAAAGCGGACTAAATGTCTTTGAGCAGGGGGACGACCAAGGCGCTTCTTGGACTTCCTCCCCCACACACAAGTACTGTTTAATGGGATTGAAGCACTCTGCACTGTTGGGGTGGCGGGTAGTTGGGAATCTGTCTGGCAGTGGAGCAGGGAGGGGGAAGGTGGGGGGGGATTGTTTCTTGTTTATGTTTGTTTATTTCACGTTATACATACAAGCTCATTTACAGCTGATAAAGTTAGCCAAACGAACGTTGCTAGAAAGATTTGGTACACCACTGGATAGGATCCACTATCGAATAATCGCCAACATACTCCATGGGTCATGGCATCAGACACTCCATGCTCGCAACAAGATAACACACACACACTGGGCTCTCCTTTGAGTGATAACCTGGAATGTGAACGGGCTAGGTAACAAGATAAAGAGGGGTCTAGTGTTGCAGCATCTAAGGAGACATGCCCCATCAGTCACCCTTATACAAGAAACACACCTGGTTTGTACGGCCGTAAAAGCACTGGACAGATGGGGTTTTAGAATGGTAATACACTCCGAATTTACATCCGATTCTAGGGGGGTCAGGATCTTGATCCGGAAGAGCTGCCCTCTGGTGGTGACCGAGACATGGACAGACGATCAGGGGTGCTTTGCAGCAACCTCCTGTTGATGGGAGGGGCGCGTATATATATCTTTATTTCAGTGTACATCCCACGGGAGCTACACACACTCGCCATCCCGGCCCTGGGTAGGATCCTGCTCGCTCTGCCCCCCAGGGAACGCATCATAGGGGGCGACTTCATCACCACACTAAACGCTGCATGGGATAGACACCCCCCTAGGGGTCAGGGAGCGGGTTATTCGCCCTTGCAGGACTTCATGGATGCACTTGGGCTAGTGGACGTTTGGCGCATGCATTACCCCTCAGAACGTCAATACACGCATCACTCAGGCGCACACAACAGTCTTTCCTGAATAGATTACCTTCTTACCTCATCAATGGGTTTAGAAAAAATACTTGAGATCAAACACCTCCCGAGAGGCATCTCGGATCATTCCCCAGTATTACTAACATATACATCACACCTCATGGGACGGAGACGTATATACCCCATACACCCTGGGTGCCTCAAAGTTCCAAACATAGGGAAAGCCATGCATAAGACCTCGGGACAATACTTTCAAGAAAACACACCTTCAGTGGCTTCTCCAATCGTCCTATGGGAGGCTTACAAAACGGTCCTCCACGGACAGGCCATCTCCTTGATCTCAGCACACAAACAAGACATAGCGCAACAGGTATTGGAGCTGGAGCGGGCAGTTGACCAGGCAGAGGGTGAGCATGCAACAGACCCCAACGATGTAACAACCCATGCACTTAACCTCGCTAAACAAGTATACAGGGACCATGTATGGGTGGCTGCCAGGGCACGAATCATGAAAACACAGCACACGATTTATGAAGTGGGGGACAAGGCTGGCAAACTGTTGGCCTGGTAGGATAAAATGAACGGGCCAGTCGCTGGGTAGCACAACTTAGATTGCCTAACAGGGAGACAGTAACGGACCCAAACGATATCGTCACGCATTCGCACAGCAGTACGAAAACGTATACACTCCCATCGCAACGACAACGGTTGTGGAGAACTTGGCATTCTTAAGAAATATACACCTTCCAAGACTAACACCACAAGACTTACAACTACTGGAGGCAGACCTCACGATAGAGGAAGTCACTGCAGCCATTAAAGGACTCCAGCCAGGGAAGGCACTGGGTCCAAATGGTGTCCCAGTGGAACTGTTAAAAAAAGAGGCGGACACGCTCGTGCCACACCTACTGAGAATGTATCTGGCCAGCCTGGAGGCGGGAACACTTCCTCGGGACCAAAGGGTGGCGACACTTCTAGCGATACTCAAACCCAGTAAACCCACACAGGAGTGCACCTCCTACCGACCGATATCGCTCCTCAATGCGGAAGCGAAAATACTGGCAAAAGCACTGGCGGCCAGGCTTCAGCCCCATCTCGTGACCCTCGTACACCCCGATCAATCCGACTTTATGCCGGGCAGGAACACAGCGATGAACCTTCAAAGACTACATGGTGTACTGGCTCGAGCGCCCTATATCCAGGATGAGGCAGTCATCCTTCTCGCTGGATGCCAGTATGGCCTTCGACCGAGTGGAATGGCCATTTCTCTTTGCGGTGCTGCGACACTTTGGTTTCTGACCCAAATTCTGTGCCTGGATACAGCTGCTATACACACAGCCGCTGGCACAGGTGGTGGTCAATGGGTGACTGTCGGAGGACTTTCCTCTGGGGCGAGGGACTAGACAGGGTTACCCCCTTCCCACCAGACTGTTTGCTCTGGTGCTAAAGCCATTAGCTGCGTGGATACGGAGAGACCCAGTGATACGCGGGGTGAAGTGGGCGGAGGGATGGGAGGACTGTATGTCTTTACGCAGACGACATATTACTGTACATGATGCACCCTGGACGATCCCTCAATTGCCTGCTCGATATTTCTGAATCCTATGGTTGAGTCTCTTGTTATTCAATCAATTGGGCAAAATCGATGCTATATATAGTTAAAGTTTGTGTAATAGAAAAGTACCTGAAATCCAAACTATTTTATGAAGGATGACCACACTATATGCTTTTAGTGGTGCGGGCTGTTTATTTACCCATTGGTTTTTTCATTCATTCTTAATTTAAGTAGGAAACTCTCTTATTTCCAAAAGACACATGAACAAGGTCTACAAAAAATTCCAAATTATAATCACATATAGACATTTACAATGGACAAAATCAATAATAATCCAATAACACATTCATAAATTGCACAATACGTCATGTGAATCGTGAACGAATCACGTTTGGTTATAAAAGTTATAGAAAAAATTATTATGTACAACCAGAAAAACTAAACCATTCACAGATAAATTCAGTATAAATGTCCTGAATTAACAGTTGGCTGTTTCATATCAAATAAAGAATATGCCGACGCGTTTCTGGCCACGGTTAATTCCTTTACGGGCTTTCATCAGGGCTTCTTAGTAAAAGCATATTGAAGCAATCTAAAACAACAAAAATATATACATTCATCACTACTTGTGCTCCTATTTACCCTTAACACACTTCATTTGGTATATTTGACTATATAGTTAAAGGGCCCTCCCCCGCGCCTGCCCCAGGGAGCTGCGATGCAGATTGCAGAAGACTGGTTTAAATATCTCAGCATACACATCACGCCCCACCCGCGCAATTCATTGAACATACTTTACTGCCATCTTTGAAGAGGCTCCGGAGTGAAGTGAAATGCTGGCACTCCCTGCCATTAACACTGCTGGGGAGGGCAGCGTTGTTTAAAATGATGGCTCTCCCTAGGTTTCTGTACGCACTGCAAAACACACCTATGCCAATCCCCACTTCCATTTTAAGTCATTGAGGCAGAGGTGGGCTTCCTCCTATGGGAAGGAAAGCCTCACTGTATAGCAATGTGCAAGCTAATACAGGGCTGGTATGATGGCGGAATTTTCCTGCCTAACGTTCAATTATACTACTGGACCTCCCAGCTAATAGTGGTCAATCAATGGCTTCACTCCCCACAGGACAAACCAGCTCCTACATATGGACAGACACATTCTTGGTACGAATGGAATCCTGGGTGCATTATATGACAAATCTCGGAAAAACACACTGATCGGCCCCACGGCACACACCGTGCATGAATGGTTCACGGCACAACGCGCACTAGGCTGAGAAGGGGTGATAACTCAACACATGCCACTTTGGGACTCTCCCAGGCTTGGGAAGCTGCACACGAGTAAGGGTTTCACGCGATGGGATCTCATAGGCATCTCCAAAGTCGGAGACCTGTGGAAAAATAGTGGGGTGGTTAATTTTGCTCAACTGCAGGCAACGTATCAGATGGCAGGGACGGAACAATACCGATACATGCAAATAAAGCATGCACTGACGAAGGCCATACCTCCGGGAACTGATCTACCACAGTCCTCACCGCTTGAGGATCACTTGTTGAGGAACTCCCTAACCAAAAAAGCAACCTCATTAACATATGGTAAGTTGGTCAACAATCAGAAGGATCCCACACACCACCTTAAAGAGAGATGGCAGGTGGAAGTGGGAGAGCTGGACGAACAGGACTGGCAGGAGGCGCTGGCGTCCCCGTTGGAGGTGGAGATTCCCTCCAGATTAAAATTAATTCAACTTAAAATACTGCACAGAACATACTACACTAGAACCACACCACACAAAGTAGGGAGGGCTGATACACCACTCTGCCTTAGGGGTTATGGGCTCATGGGTACTTTTTATCACATAATATGGGACTGTCCCCATATCACACAATATTGGAGGGCAGTTAATGCCACGATCACTCGCGTGTGTAGCTTCGCTGTCCCCCCCGAACCACGGAGATGCCTACTTAATGTGTGGGAGCCAACAGATCTCAACCATGCAGAACAGGATTGGGCAACCCTAAGTATCACACTGGCCAAAAAGGAATATCGCACAACACTGGGGAGCACAAACGATCACCTCACACCAGCAGTGGTGTTGTGACCTAGACAGTGCCATGGTTGCGGAAAAGGCAGTCTATTAATAGGGGATGCCCCCTCAAATGGATGAGAGTATGGGGGAAGTGGAACACATTTCGGGGGAACATATATGCCCCTCCACCCGAAGACTCTGATTCAGATTTGAGTGACTGATAAACTGGGAGAACGCTCAACTTGGGAAGTCTTTCATGTAAGGCAGTGGAAGATCTTGCGACAGTGAGGTTGGAGCGATTGTACTTATACTTCTTTCATACAGTGGTATTACTTTGTATATTATGTAAACAAATAACTATAAGTGATGGTGACCAGCTGTACTCGATGCACATAACAACAAGAACATTCCCCCCCCCCAAAAAAAATCCACTCTGAGGATATCGAATATCTCAACCTAACGCTACAGAAAACCAAAACCTGGCCGGCCGAAAACCATTTCAAACTAAACACTCTCAAAACCGAATTCCTCCTAATCGCTCCCCCTAACCAATCCATCATTCAAGACTGGCTGACACACCTAACAGCCCTCAACTGCCAACCCGTCATCATCGACTCAGCGAAATCATAGGGAGTTACTCTGACAAAAACCTAAACATGCAGAAACATGTCAGCACCTCAACAAAAGGAGCACACTTTCAAATGAACACCTTGAGAAGACTTGAACCCTTCCTTCCCGCAAATGACTTCAAACTGGCAGTTAAAGCACTAGTAATTCCAAGAGTGGAATATGGGAGCGCTTCTCTTTGTGGTCTACCTAGAGCAACGACTGCCCCCCTAAAATCTTCAATCAACACAGCAGCTAGACTCATCACTGGGTCAAAAAGAAATGGTCACATCTCCCCTGACCTTAGAACTCTCAACTGGCTACCTTTCAAAGCCAGGATCCACTTAAAAATTGCATGTATGACATACAAGGCCATACATCACAACACTCCAAGTTACCTGGCACATAAACTAGTATTCTCTTGTGGCAACAGATCCTCTAGGAGCTCCAGTAACCTTCTACTGAAAACACAATTCACCTGGAAGAAAACTTATAACCGGGCCTTCTCGGGCATGGCGCCCAGGATTTGGAATGCGCTTCCTTCAGAAACCAGACTTAACCTGTCTTTTATCTCCTTCAAAAAAGAAGTGAAATCTATTCTCTTATCTAAATTCACTTGAACTTTGTACATACCTAATAATACATTTGTGTGATTTCACTGAACTGTTTGTTACTCGAACTTCGTATATAACTAATATTACAATTGTTTGTTTTCACTGAACTGTTTGATTCCGATATACACCTGTAAAGCGCTCAGATACCCGCAAGGGTCTTGTTCGCACTCTATAAAACCTTCAAAATAAATAATAAATACTGATATCTTGCGAACAGCCATGACAAAGATCATATGAAAATATCTTGAGCGGGCGGAGGGTATGGAGAATGCTTTGTTGAAGTAATGCCTCTCTAGCAATATCATGTTTCTGTGGGCAACCCAGCATAGTCTCTGCAACCTCAGTCAGCCAAGGGACTACAGCGTAGTTGACTGTTTTTGCACCTTTCGATCCAAGAAAACTATGTGGCACCAACGGGAAGGAAGGTGGGCACAAACCACTGGGATAGAGTGCCTGGAATCTGCAGTCCCCCTTTCTAACATGGTGGTTGAGGACATTGAGGGCTTGGAGTCTGATAATGATATGGGGCAATCTTCTGATACCATGGAGGATCAAGAGGAGCAGAGACCTATCTCTACATCCCCTAAAGGTCCGGAGTCCAGAGAGCAGAATCTCCATGGATCCAACAAGACTGGCACCCCAGACTAAGATCACACCTGGGGCTTCAGTGATCAGAAACAAGGACCAGTCACCACAACCCGGCCTTGAAAAGACAACACCTTATTGCATCAAGCATCCTCCCTCTGGGTATTAACCTAGAAAAGAGTATGGACTCCATTGAAAGGAGTAGCCTAAAAAACAGAGGCACCTCCAAAAAAGCTCAATAATCTGACACTCTCACTGAACTCGAGACCGGTCGACACAAAGACCTCTTAGACATTTGAGGACGCTTGACATCAAGGATAGGATTTTCAGAGCTGAAATCTAAGAAAGCGTTCAGCCCAGTACACATAGGTCGCAGCATGAAGACAGTGAACAGGCAGATACTAGAAAAAGACTGTATATGTTGACCCTGATATGGTCCATATTATTGCATGGTCTCCACAACACCCTGCTATTTAAAAAAAAAATCAAAGATATACTGTTGAGGAGCTACTGCTACACAACCAGCAAACGTGCACGAACATTTGAATGCAGAGTTGTCATGCAAGTTAGATCATTCAACGAATGAATGCACTTAAAGCAGAGATCTGAAGCCTCTACCGGCATACCTCTATCCTCTAGGCAGCAGTCCTATTATGTGTCTGGTTGGTGCTAACTTGTACAGGAGAGTGCTCACATCCTGACCCAGATATATAGTTATAGGCATGGACTAAAATGAGCCCGTTGCTGTACAGACATATAAACAACACTACTATATGTAACATTATCTTCATGTCCTGATCCTGGTTGCGTATCCAGAAACTCGATATTGTGAACCTTACTCCAAACAATTAGCTCTACAAAACAAGGCAATTTTCCATACTCTAGAAAATGAACTTTTACACCTGCCTCTCTAGCAGCAGGGCATAAATAACTAAAAAGAACCAAGACTCTCTAGGAACCTAGGAATTAATACTCTACAAACATTGACAGTGCAACTCACTCTTTCAGCCCTATGAGGTCATAAACAACTTAGTGAGGATATATGATCCCATTTCATCAGGGGCAAAGAACACTTCTTCCCTCTCTTACCATAAAGCACCCAAAATCAAACATTCACTACTCCTTTTCTAGGATGGCAGCTCAATAAACAGGCAGCAACTACATTAAGCAAACCGGTATAAGCCCTTTCCTCTTGGGCCCACCCAGGTATTAGACTAGGTCTGGAGTTCCTGACTAAGAAAAGATAGGAATGCGCCGATTGATTTGAACCAATGTATAAGGAAAAGGCATGGTTCATCCTTCAGTGGGGGAAAAAAACCAACTCTGTTCTATACAGCTCATCCTTACGCCCCAAGGAGCTGGTATCTTTAGTGGTGTCTCACCGCTCGCCACAGACTCCCTGCTTGTGCAAGGAACTGGCATGTTCTGGCCTGGTAACTCCTCTCCGTCCTCCCCACCTCATGAGGGTGGATTGAATGATACAGAGGATCTCCAGGAATCTTTCTGTGAGGGGCACGACACTGCTAGTGCCTGGCTGTAGAGATCATGGGTTCTCTTGGGCCCAGTCCTTCTGCTTAGTTGGATGCCCAGTACTGACTGGACCCGTCCTGTAAAGGGATGGTGGTGTCACTGCGACCTATAGCAGGTTTGGCAAAGCAGTTTGTAGCCAGCAGAGCAGCCCTGCAGGCAGCACCCACGAGTGAAAGCTCGCGAGACCTTCAAAACTAGATGATTCCCCACACCCATGATATAGCACAGGCATAGTCAGCCTATAGCAGCAGTACATGTCCCTCACTCAAGAATCCTTTGCATACCCACCTCTTGCATTACCTTCGAATCCTGTAAGATAAACAAAGGCACTTCTCCCACGAGCCTCCAAACACACAGATTGCCATGGACTCAACTTTGACTGTTCAGCAAACTCTATGCATCCATACATACCCGCTGGGAAGGTGGACCCACGCCTTCAAGTCGCTGGTTTGAATGCATGCATGGTCTAAGCGTTAATAGCTGTGTGCAAGACGTTGCCTAGCATCTGTCAGAGTGGGTACAATAAGCCGCCTCGAGTTAAGTATTTTATGTTATTGCTTCATCAAAAAGCCAGAAGACTGGCAGCAAACGTTAGACCAAAAAAATAATTACGTTTATTATAAACTTCATGAAACACCACCCAATTAGTTCATAAAACCCCAAAATGCCTAAGGCTTTAATACACAATTAATTGCATTCATTGTGAGGTAAGGTGTGTGCAATGCACCGGAGATTAAAATGAATCCTGACTAAAAGCGCAGCACCTTCCCCACACCTTTAATTCAGCTTCTCTACATGTATCTCAAAAGCAATATAGTCTGTTCCCATGCCTTGAGCTCTTTATTTTCAGGGCACACCTCACTTGAAGTACTGACACCGCGTGTAGTTCCTGTCCTAGGCTTAGTTCTCTAGCAGCCCCAGTGGACTACCAGGTCTAGAGACGACCCATCTCTTCGTCTTAGCTACAGTTCTAGGACAACCTTCTCTAGCATCCCTGGTCTGGGCTCTCTTGCACCGCTGCCTCACTAGCTGCACAAAAAACAACCCATCTCCCAGGCTTCCAAACCCAGGCTCGCTCTCTACACCAACAGTGTCGGTGCATTTACCAAGCCCTTCTCTATTCGACATAACTTTGACAGCAGCAGCCTTGCGTATACTAGAACCACAGACACTAGTCCCTGGCTCTCCTCCTCCACAAGATGCTTGCCAGTGTCGAAGGCACAATAATTTCTCGAGGCTTCAGACCATGGCCGCCAAGGGTTTCTTGAGCACTTTGGTGGCCATGGGCAAAATGTATTTTGGGGGCCTCTGTTCGAAACAGCTTTGAATTTATGATCCAATTTGAGCTCTTTCATGTCCTCTTTGGCCAGGCCACTGACAGTGCACAGGCACACTGGTCCAAATACTAAATGTGTTTACAGCTAATATTCAGAGAAAGTGAAGTCTTGTTAATATTGTAACCGCAGCAGTAGGCTAACATTACTGCAGATGTTCTCATTGACACCCTTACGTTTCTCATATGCGAGGTCCTGTTTTCATGTAAAAGAACCTTTTTTATGGATGTTGCATGAAACAAACAATATTTCCCTGCAAAATGTCCATAATACACTCACACATCACCCACATAAAAAAAAGTAAAACGGTAATTAAAATAATCTATCGTCAGGGTAAGTCTCTGTGCATAACAGAGCTGGCTTAATCAGGGGGGCCCTGAAAGATTGGGTCCCCAGGCCAGAGCCCACTTTTCCCATGCCTTAAGGCATGTCTGCTGGCCGCCCTATACTGACCTCATAGTCAGTAAATCCAGTTGGTCTCCAACCTCCAAAACCTGGGTACCTAATAATAGATCATAAAGGAGTGCCAAGGAGGAAAGAGCACAGAAGAAAGCACTGTGTTCTACTGGCCTCCTGCTGCCTTTTCATCTTCTACAGCCCCTACACAGCGTGTAGAGAAAAAGTCCTGTCAGTGTTGCTGCTTCCATCCATGCTTGCGTCTGTTTACCCAACATTACGCATCTCGTGCCAGCCTTCGTCAGAGTGGAGGGCTTGGAGTAAGTGTACTCCCATCTACATTATCAGCAGGAACCTAGTGACATGGGCCGTGGAACATGTCACACACCAACAGAAATTTCAATGAAGATATGTAGGATTTAGAGTCGAGATCGAACAGGTGATTTTCAGATTTCTCTTAAACAATGCATAGTAGGTTGTCACAGAGCCCGAACTGTTCTAAAAGTTTTGAACTATCAACTGCTTCCCAGAACCAGCTATTTTCTGCGAGTGAGGGCTACGCCTCCTTCGATTTTGTGGTGTCTTTATGTGGACGTGTTGTAATGATTAAGGAGGGTGGCTCTGCTGTGACCAGGCCTATTTTACTCAGGGGATGAAAGCAATGACCAGCTCAAAGTGTAAGGGGTTTTCGAAAAGGTCCCTTCATTGTGAAGCATTTCCAAGAATTTGTGCAAGTCGCTTCATATTCAGAGCGGTTCTATGAATGCAGGGTAGGAGAAAAGACGTGAGAAGAAAGGCTAGTGAAGCTGTGAGCGTGGGTAAAAGGTCATCTAGGATTTAGTTAGGGCAGTAGACACTCCAACGCTGGGTGTGGATTCATTCCCACCCTCTACCTCCGCCAGTGCTCCCTCTTCTAGGTCACTCTGTCCCTGAAACTGCCCCCAAGCTTTGCATTTGAAATTATCCCCACTCGTGTTTAACTATGGCAACAGAGGTCCAGCTCAATCAGACAGGTCGAGTCTATGGGTTGGCAAATAGAAAAGAGGTTGCTCCATCATCAGTAGTCTGTTCTTTAACCTCCTGAAAAAGACAACTTAGGGTCACAAAGTGAATGTCAGATCAGGCCTTTACATACCATGAGCCACCAGGATGTAAGTGGCCTCTGCTATACCTTTCCAAACTTCAGATGAGGCACTTTGAGAACCCAGCTCAATGGAGCACACTTCTATAATTAACACAAACACACCCAATGCAGGAACTCACACTTTTGAATGGCACAGACCCAGTGCAACACTCAGAAGCACTTAATTTCAGCCCCTACAGGACCCGTCACTCTTTTTTTTGCCCCCCCCCCCCCTTTCCAGACTTGGATACAGCCCAATAAATTACTGGAATTTTGGGCGGGGTGGGAAAGGCTCCCCGTTTTCTAAACATACAGTTGTCCTTTTTTACAAATGACAATTTACTGCACTTTAAGCTTTTAAGCCAATAGTCTTGATAGTCCCTTATATCGGAGAAAATACTCATTTTGCAATTACCACTATCAGATGCTGTACTATTCTTGTTGTGTTGGGGCTTTATACTGGAGAGAGGATGTAGCCTTACGCTAGAGCGCTCGGCCTCGAAGCTGGAGAACCTGGTTCAAGTCTCGGCACCTACACTCAACATCCTGTGATTCTGGGCAAATCACCTAACCTCCCCGTGCCTAACAAAAATGAATGTATTGATCTGTAATGAAACTGGTGCTCATGTAAAACGCCTCGATACCCGATGTCTCTGGTCTAGTTTGCGCTATATAAAACTCTTAGAAAATAAATCATCTGTGTTATTACAATTTGCACAGTAGTAACCTGTTATTTGAAAATGGTAATAAAAATGATTGAAAAAATAAAAATTTCTGGATTTTTTGTATTTTCTCTTCCATTTTGGCCAGTTAATGATTATATTCAGTCAGATTCTTCACGGTTTTATTTATTTATGATATTTGTTAAGCGCGAACAAATGCCCGTGGGCGTCTCGGCGCTAAAAACTTCTTGCGCGATTCTCCATTGCTGGTTCATAAGAGGATTACTGATTGAACAGCCAAGTCTTCAGCCTTTTGCGAAATGACAAAAGGGAGTGACTTGTTCTGATAGACAATGGCAGGGTGTTCCACAATCTGGGTGCCATAACCAAAAACCGACGGTCTCCCCAGGAAACCGTTTTGGTACGTGGCACCACAAGTTTATTAGAGGTTGTGGATCGAAGTTGTCTGGGGGGACAGTAGGGTGTCAACTGGTCCTTGAAGAACTAAGGTCCTTGCTTGTTTAACACTTTATATACTATACACAAAGTCTAACATTTAATCCGGTTTCTGACCGTAAGCCAGTGGTAACTCTTAATTGTGTCAACGATGGATTTATGTTTGGGGGTTCTGGAGAGCAGTCTTGCCGCAGCGTTCTGTATGGTCAGCATTTTGTTGACCACAAGGATCTGTGCATTAGCAAACAGGCCGTTGCAATAATCTAGTGATGATAACACCATAGAACTTATAAGGGTTTTTCCAGCGCTATCTGGTAGAAAGGGAATGATCTTTCTTACCAGTCTCAGTTTATAAAAAGCAGTTGCCGCTATTTGGTTGGCATGGGCAACAGAGTTAAGGCTTTCATCAAAAACCACTCCCAGGTTCCTGACCCTGGAGACCGGTTTAGGCGGAGCTCCGAGGGATGAGGGCCACCAGGCGGGGGACCAGCTTGGTGCGAGCTGTCCAAAAATGACGACCTCTGTCTTCTCGGAGTTGAGCTTCAGACAATTGGAGGCCATCCACTCTCCATTTGCCAGCATTCCCTCCTGGAAACATTTGGCCACCCTTTCTCCATCATTATTGATGGCCAGCACTAACTGAGTGTCATCTACGTAAGAGGTAAGGCTCATCCCATGCGCTTTGATGACTTTAGCTAGGTCCGACACATAGATATTAAAAAGTGTCGGACTCAGGGATGAGCCTTGAGGAACACCACAAGGCAGAGACAACTTAGCCGACTGAAATGGTCCCAGGGTGACAGCCTGTGTTCTCTCGGACAGAAAAGAGGCCAATAGATCTTTTGCTGCCTGTTGAATACCCATTTTTTCGACAGGGTCGACCAGAATCGAATGGTCGACTGTATCGAAAGCCGCGGATAGGTCCAGTAACACTAACACAGCTGTCCCTCCCTGATCTTGAATGACTCTAATGTCATCAGCGGCTTTGATCAGGGCATTTTCTGTGCCGTGAAATTTACAGAACCCAAATTGGGTGCTATCCAATAAGTGGTGTTCCTCGATGAATTCTGACAGCTGCTGATTCATCGCTTTCTCTACCACTTTTGCCAAGAATGGTAAACTAGCTATCAGTCGATAGTTTTTTAAATCGTCCTTATCTAGGTGCGGTTTTTTTAAAAGTGGTTTTAGGAGAGTGTTTTTCAATATGTCTGGATAGATCCCAGATTTAAAAATGGTGTTGCAGACTTGAGTAATAATCGTAATCAGAGAATCCATAACCGGGGGAAGAATGTTAAAGGGGCAGGGGTCCAGGGCTGATCCTGTTTTGATGGATGTAATAATCTCCGCTATTTGAGATTCCGTAAGTTCATTTAAGTGGGTTAATAAGAGGTCAGAGGGAGTAATGCTTGTGGAGTACTGGGTAGCGTCTATCTTGGAGGAAAGGCTAAGTAAATGTCATTGACTTTTGTAAAAAAGAAGTTTGCTAGTGCATCACAGAGGGATTGAGAGGGAGGGGGAGCTAGATCAGGGACATTCCCTGCTAAATGCTTCGTGATGTCGTACAATTGTTTGAGTTTTTTGCTTTCTCTATTTGTTCACTGAAATACTTCCTCTTGGCGTCAGTGATCATTATTTTGTATGTAGCAAGAGTCTTCTTATAGCGAAATCTACTGTCTGAATTGTAAGATTTCCGCCAGTGCCTCTCCCTATTCCTGCAAAGTTGTTTCTGTTTCCTGAGATCTTCAGTAAACCACGGGGCCGAAGGCACCATCCAATTTCTGGTTACTGTTTTAAGTGGTGCCAATGAATTTGTGGCATGACCTAACCAATCCTGGTATTGATTAGTAGCTGTATTAGGGTCTGTAGATATAATGGGCCGTGTGCTGTCCAGTAAAGCTTTAAGCTGAACGTTATTTATATCTTTCCAGGACCTAAATGGTTCACGACAAGAGATCGACACCCTGCTGGTGGAGGCTTCCTTGGTTGTAATTGTGCAGAGAATTGCATGATGGTCCGACCAAGGGAGCGGGAGGATGTCTTTTATATAAATACCATCAAGATTGGAGAAGATGCCGTCCAAAGTATGACCGGCCTCATGGGTGGGAGAAGTAACCAATTGGGGGAGCGCTAGGGTTTCCATGTCAGATAACAGACGGCGTTTCCCTATCCTCTGATTTCTCTAAGTGAAAATTAAGATCACCTAGTACCGTTAATGCTTCTTCGATTGCTAATGATTCCAAAATTGTGCTTAAGTTGGAAAGGAATCCAGAGCGTGCTCCTGGGGGTCTATATAGAAGGACACCTTTAAAGTTATATGAGGGAGTCCGCTTGATGGCAAATTGCATGGCTTCACAGGTGGGTGAGGGGATCAGAAAGGTTCTTACCATCAAGGTGTCCCTGGCAATTATAGCCAGACCGCCCCCTCTTTGACCCTGTCTATCCTGACGATAGACCTTGAATCCTTGAGGGACAGCAATTACTAGATCAGGATCGGACGTATTGTCCATCCATGTCTCTGTAATAAAAAGGATGTCTATTTTCCTATCAGTAATAAAATCCGCTATGTCCTGTCTATGCCTTCCTAGTGACCGCGCATTAATAAACGCTATAGTAGTGTTTATAGTATTATGATTATTCTTTTTTCTGGTATTAGCCTGGTTACCAACAAATGGAACAGTGGACTTACAATGGGGACAGGTCGGCATTGTTAAGTTTAAAACATTCAGGATTGTACTTTATGCAATTACTTACAGGCTGAGGGCGTAAATCGTCCAATGTTGTTTTTGAGTAGAAGATCTTGTGTTCGGCGCCGTCGGGACCAGGGCTTGTGGCCCTAGGCCCGGTCTCGGCGCGGACGGGCGCCGCCGGCGCTCCCGCTGCGCCCGACGGCTGCGCGGCTGGAAAGACATGGCCCTCTTATGCAATATGAAGGAGGGTGGGAGGTGTCCTGCAGCTGGACCGCAACCCTTTCCTCCCAGTAATATGGCGGCTAGAACGCTATGTCCCACGGCGTCAGCACCTAATCGGCTGCGCCGGGGCTCTGGATCGGGTGCAGGGGCTCTAATGTGCGGTATTGATAAGCACAGAAATGTACGATCACAATTTATAATTAAAACAGGCAAATTCTAAAATACACAAAATTGTTAAAAATAGGTTCCAATAACTTGCAAAAATGCAAAAGAAATAGATAGAACCCCCGGCTTCCGCCTCAGGGGAGAAATGCGCAATTAGTTCCTCCTGGTGTCGCCAATTGGCTATCCTGAGGAACAGGGAATCCCAGAAAACTATGTTAGCATCCCGTCCCTTGTGACCCGGTAAGCAGAAGTCACTGCTATACCTCACCTTGGGCCACATCCCTGATCTGCCCCTGAGAAACCCCAAACACTGGCTCATCGTTTACCAAATCATGCTGTTATTACTTCTCTGGTACCAATATTGTAACATAGTTCCAAACCGTGTTACATTCCGTTGCACCTCCTACCATTTGAATGGTTTCAAATTTGGGACTGTATTGCCTTTAAAAAGGTAAAATCTCAAGCGATCTTTGCCAGTCCTACAACTATATTACAGAAGTATCATGAATTTTGCGAATGAGCAGTTGTATAAAGGTTTGTCAAGCAAGCATGGTTCCAAAATAAGATGTGTGGCTGGTCAATCATGCACAATATTTTCTAGATAAGAGCTTCACATATAGCACATCTTGACGTCCAACTGCATCTTTCATTTGCGTTCGACGGAATCGGGCTCTTACACTCCTACCCAGGTAGCCCACTCTGCATTTAACATGGAGTGGTAGGTCTGGATACCTGAAGGATTTGAGCAGGGGATTATAGAAAGAAAGGTGGAAGTAGATCATATTTAAAGAGTGTATAATCTGGGCACAGTAAAAGTTAAACCTCATTTGAAGGCGTGATCACAGACTACAGAGATGAACGTGAAACTGGGAAAGAGGGAGGGACCGTGCCCGATTCTTCAGACAATCTTTCAACTAACAGATCTTACAACCCAAGAAGGCTCAACTCAACCTGCATCAGGAGACATACATGAGGCCATCAGTACTGCAGGCACAAAGGGTTGCATGCTAAGGCACCTCTTGCATTATCTAGCCTTTCCCTCAATTACACATGCACATGGTAGCAGAGGCAATATTACTAATGGAAGAGATAGTTTGCTGCAGTACTTGGATCAGAGAAAGGAAGATGAAAGCAAGGGGACCCGGGGCAAGGGCCGGTCTAGCATAAACGACACCGGAGATATTTGTGCAAATACTGTACCTGCTGTAAGGCTGAGGGCAGCCTTTGAACTGCTGGGAGGAGCACTCAGGCCAAGGCACTGCTTGAGCACTCCACCTCCACTGGAGGCAACGGCGGCACAACTCCTATTAATCTTTGCCACTTGAAGTGCACAACACTTAAAGCCACTTAAGTGGTGCAAGAGGCTCACACCTAGGGAAAGACAAGCACCAGGCTGCAGTGGAACAGGAGAATGACAAAGGGAGCACACTACTGCAAACATTATGTCAGACTTACATCCATGAGCCTGCGTAGGTCTGTACAATTTAGGGAATATTTTCGACCACTAAAAAAGGACCCTACAGCACACAGGTTACAGTAAGAGAACTTTCTTTTTTCAGACCAATTTCGCTTCCATCCCACACCTTTTACCATTTTATAAAAGTACTTGTTTATTTTCTTTAGAGTACCTTGAGTCCCAACATAAATATGTAACTTTCTCACCGGAGAACTCGGATTTCAAATGCCTTTCAGTTTCCAGTCATAGTTCCCATATTCCAAAAAGCTGTCCAATTTTTAAACAACTTCCATTCTAATGCGATCCTAGTACATCAGCTGTGTTAGACGGTTAATATTCCCAGTGCTTAATTTGTGAAAGAAAGTGCTGGTGCCCCATACCAAGGTTGGTAGTCTATAATCCACCTCAGGCCTCTTTAATCCACTACCAAACACTTCCTGCTCCTTTTTCTCTTCTAGAAGGTTCCGTATTGGCGTATTTTCAGTCTTTCTCTTCTTCCTATGCCTTTTTCACCCTCTTGTACTCTGGAAATATCTAATGCGAAAAATAAGTGCCCGTGCCCCCCCCCCCCCTCCCCCCCGACTCAAGCATCCCCAAGACAGGCATCGCCAGGTGGGTACATTAAGGGGTGTGTGAGCGCTCCTTAAAATACGTTAAAACACGTGGCCAAGCTGTGCAGTTTATATCTCTATTTTTAAATAAAATGTTTAAAAGCCCATATATTTTACAAACTGCTCTGACTGCCCTCATGAAACACACCAATAACGAAGAAACAAATATGATGCTCCCCAGTAGTGCTGGGGGAAAACCCAAGAAAACTTACTTGACAGATTTTGGGGTCAGGCTGTGAATTTTTCAATTAACTGGCTCAAATGTTATAGCCAATTCAGATAATAGGGTGCATGCAATTTCACAGGACTCTTCCCACCATGCCAGAGGGGCTTTAGGAGACCCGAGTTTGATCTTGCAGCGCCCCCACAGTAGAGCCTGCAGCCGGTTCGAGCAGGGAAGCATTTCAGGATCCTGGCAGCGGTTTCTTTTCTTGAAGACCACATGGCGGTGTAAATCAGGACAGATCATATGTGCTTCCGGAGACCCTGTGGGCGCCTCACTATACTAACGCAAATACGGATGGAAGAGCATTGCATTCCCTGTGCATTTCTCTATGCCGACATAATGGCGCGTGCATAGTACAGCTCAGAATAGAAGTACACTGTGAGAACTGGGTCACGTGCCACAGTCCCGGGACTGAAGCAATCAGGGTGGCGCTTGAAGCTCGAGCACTTCGCATGTCTCCGTCCTGTGATAGCAGGGTTACTACGAGCCCTACTACCGCCTCCGTTCCGGGAGGAGAGTGTGGGGGTCCCCGCGTCTGGGTAGCTGTGTACATGGCGCAGCCCCAGGATACAGTAGAAAGACGAAACATTCTGCTTTTCGTGCATTGAAGGCAGGGCCGGCGCTAGGCATGGGCAGAGTGGGCGGCTGCCCAGGGCCTCGCGGCTGTCTAACTGTGATGGGGCCCCCTACCGAGCCCATCAACCTTTTGAAACTGTGTCATTGTAAGAGTGACAGGGGGGGAGCCGCTTCCCTTGGCGTTTGCTGCCATAGTGTAGTGTGCGAGGCCAACGGCGGGGGGCCCCCCTCACCTCGCCCGGCTGCCATGGAATGAAAAAGCAATATGACACCCCATCCTTTCAGATGCTGCAGAGTGGGCAAGGCGGGTTTGTGTTTGTGGCCGTGATCAGCCTAATCGCTGCATCTCCATAACAGCAGTTAGGCAGCTACTTGAACTGTGAGGTGTGAAGTGAGCCCTGCCCCTGCATGAATGAAACGCAGAGCATCCTGCAGGGCTCACAACACAAAAACAGAGTGATCTCACATCACAAAAGGCGCTGCTCCTTCCATGGAAGGGAGAAGACAGAAAATGGATAAAACGCTTATTATTCTATTCTCTTTTTTGCAACTGTTTTTTTTTCTCAAACAAGCATGTTCATACAAAACAAACATAAAAGGAGTTAAACATAAATAATAAACTCCAGTTATAAGCGCTTGGTGTTTTTTATTTGCATGTAATTGATGTGAATTGAAGGAAGAATGAGCAATTTGGTCTTTAAAAGTTTAGTGGAGATGCTAACATTCAGTTAGGGGGAGGGATGGGGGATGATCCCACACTCATCCTTATCACCCCAAGGGGAGTGTAATGAACCCTCCAAGATACACCCAAGTAATATACCCCTCAAGCCACTCACCATCCATTGCTTTACGCATCTGAAAAGTAACACAAGAGCAGTTGTGTAACACAAAATGATGGGGTCCCCATTCTGCAGAATGTGATAATGGGCCCCAGAGTCTCCAAGATCTCACAGATATTCATTGGCCCAAGGCTGAATGGGAGCCCCCTGGTGAGATGGGGCCCTCAGAATTGTTGTGGGCCCATCTGTGCTGCAGGGGCCTCTATTGCGTCCTGGCACAAGAGGTGAAGCAAGGTAAGAGGCCGGAGAGAAGAGTGGTGAATAGCAAGGCATGTAGGGGAGAGGTGGAAGCTTGAGAGGCAGAAACAGCGAATGGAGGGTAGAGGTGAGAGAGAGATAAAACATGAAGGGGGAGATTTTCAAACCTTTTGCGCTGGTTTTGCATCACAAGAGTGACGCTAACCGGCGCAATTTATTTTTGCTGCTATTTTCTTTTCAGCGAAAACTTGTTTTGCGCTGGAAAGCACCCTTCAAGTAGTGCAAAGCAGCACAAAGCACTGCTTTGCGTTACTTTGCGCCGAGGGAGTGGTACATGGGCGTTCCCATGTAACCACACATACCCTTTGACGCAAAACCATATTTACAAAAATTTTTGAAGTGGTTTTGCGACAAAAGTTAACGCCCCTTCAAAGGAGGCGCTAACAAGAGAAATGCTTATATTTCTCCATGCTTTTACGACTTTGCATGCGCGCTACACTGCGCAGCACGTATGCAAAGTGGCAAAAGCTTTGTATCGTATCCAGCATAGTATTTTGCACAAGAAGGGTACCCTTCTGTACAAAACCTATGCTACACTCATGCACACACCCTAGCGCTTCAGCGCTAAGGTCTGTGCATGGCGCACAGTACTAAAACCAGTGATGGTGCGAATTAAATGCATCTGAGAGAGAGTGTAGTTATGGAGACTTGAGGGGCACTGTTAATGGGTGGTAGTGATGGAATCCGTGGCAGAGCAAGTTATTGGGGGCACCAACATTGTCGCACAGGGCTCCACCAGCCCTAAAGCTGGCCACTTCTACTTCCTACAGTTCTACCACCAAATCAAAAACGTTGATTTGACGACCCCTTGAATCTGTAGCATACATTCAAGTCAATGTATTATTTAGCAGTGGTCTAGGTTGTTCTAAGTCTTTTTTCGTTTATGTACAATTCTGGCGAGTAAAGAGCACACACTCAAAAAAGATTGTCCTACGTCTCTTAGCATGGGAGTGTGGGTTTCTGGTGAGAGGACTTACGTTAAAACAAATTACGAAGTATTAATGTCATCCTAAGGTAGCACAATAATGGCACAGAAAGATAAGGGAGCCTTTTGAAATGTGCAATTATATCCATGGTGTGAGAGGTTTTTTCTTGTGTAATTTTATATTTTGAATGATCCCGCCCCTCATTACCTCAACAGGATCTCTCCCCTTTATGAGGCAGAATTGGAAAGTGTATCATGCACTCATCTGGAAACAATCATTTAACGAGGAGTAAATAATATATATCTTTGTGAGACCTGCACCTATCTTTTCCATCTAATGAGACAAATGTAATCCATTTAACAGTTTTAAAACATATGGACTTATTTCATTTGTATATTTAGCTTTTTGTCCATGTTACTGATATCCACGTTAGGTCTCTTCAGTGATGCCAAATAAGATCAACAGTCCTGCGATGTCACTTTCTGAGATGTCACTTCTTGTGATGTTACCAATGGCGGGACCTCCACTAGGGCGGAGGAGCGTCGCCCCACTACTTTCTCGCAAAAGCAGAAACACAAAATGCTAAAATGACCGTTTTATGTTTCTACTTCTAGCACTGCGAGGAAGCATAAGTGTTTGGTTGGGGCGCGCGGGTCTGCTTTAGGGCAGGAGAGGAGTGCCTTGCCAACTGCTAAGGGCGCTGACTGTTCGACCTAACCAGTCATGCATACTCTGGCCTTTCTCTATGTAGGCTGCAATGCCATTGCAACATTGGGATTGGCTTAGGGGAGGGGAGGGAGGCTGCCTGCTTCCTGTTCCCCACCTCCCGAACTCCCGCGAGACCCTCCACACGCGAGTCATGCCGGCTGCGACTGGAAGTTACATGCAAATTAGAGGGGCCTCACATTTTCCCTTTCGCCCGGGGCCCCAGGAGTTCTAGGACCGGCCCTGATTGAAGGACACCCCCTGGCATGCTGCTACCATATGTACAGCGAGGGAGCACGGACAGCTCGGGGTCGCACTGCAAACAGCCAGGGGTTCAATGTTTTTTCTGCCAAATGTCCATGTCCCTTCCTTACCAGACTGCAACATAAACAGACGGTTTGGGGATTTTCTTACCTGTCAAAAAGGGCCATTATTACATTTAAAATATGGCAGATAGCTTGAGCCTAACGAAAAGCGCTCCCTTTGTGCTGTTGCGATATTTCTTTCCATAATCGATTATCGCCCTGCATCAGAATACCCAAACATATCTTTTTATCCGAGGGAAATAAAGGGCTGAATAAAATGGGATTACAAATAGATTGCCGACAAAAACATCACGCCTATATTAGTAAAGCGCACGTTCACAATTTGGGTAATCTAGACGATGAATAAATAACCGGTGCAATTCCAATAACTTGCCTAACCGACTAGTACTCATTTTCAGTTTCGGAATGATGGAAGGCTGAGTAGTCCCGCCGGGGAAACACAGGTTTCAGAAGTGCATATATTAATTCATTGCAACACACGCCAGCCACTTCTAAGGTGTTCAGGGACGTGACACGGACATACTCAACTCGATTAGTTACTACTGTCACCCACCTGGAATACGCATATAACTACACTAATCACTTATGAGGTTGATAATTTTCCCGACAACTATTTCATCTTTCAAAACAGGTGTTCCATTTTGGCCTGAATTAAATAAAGGGTTTACTTCTATAGTAGATTCCTTTAAAATCAACTTTACAAACGTGAACTTTGAGAGAATTAGGATGTTCAGACTGAAAATCTACACAGAAGTGCTTGGTAAAGCCGTGCACTGCGGACAGCAGTACACAGTGGCGACTTAGGCTATGAAACATCCTGCCCTAGGGCATTTGTACCCAAACGGGGGGGGGGGGGGGGGGTATTATACTCCCGTGTAGCAGCACTTACCGACTTTGACCCACTTTCAGTACACCCTGGGCCTCCTCCGCCTCGGCCCCGCCGCGCCTCTGGCCTCCATCCTAACACTCCCCGGTTCTCGTGCCGCTCGGCCTCTTCCAGTCACTAATGGTCAAGGGTGTGCCTGCCAAACACGTGCCCGGCCTCGGGCCGCCTGACACTGCCCAGCAGAGTCTGAGCTCGGGCGGAGCTCCGAGGGGTCCCCTCCCTCCTCCCAGTCACAGCCACACTGGGAACGCCGGGTTCATCGCCACGGCAACCGGCTGCCAAAACGGCGGAGTTGGCGCAGGCCTAGGCCAGGCGCTCGGGCACAAGTCGGTGGCCGGGAAATTTTCAGATGGAAGAGTTTGTTCTCGTGGTGCCCCTGAGAACCAACCTGGTAAAACATCTCTTTCAGCACCTGATACCGCCATTCCTGAGTAACGGTGGCGCGAGGCCAGGGCAGGTGAGGGAACAAGTGCGAATCGGATTAACTCCGGGGCGGAGGTGCTGATTTATTAATGCATCGAAGAGAAGGGAAAATGGGACAAGGAGAGGTCTCAGTAAACAAGATGGGGGACAGGCGAAAAAGCGGGGCGAAAAGGGAGCAACAACAATAAATAATGCTATAGTTATACCACGGATCGCTGATCAAGCAATCCAGCGCAACGTTAAGAGCAGAATACAGGATTTTAAAAGCTATGCGTTTTAAACAGTTCTGAAAGGAAGTCCAGAAATATTTCAATACGATCATGATGTGCCAGACAAATTGCTCCACTCCATTTTTGCTTGCTATCTATACCAAATTATCGTAAACTATGAATGGGCAGGGAAGAGACTAGGGGATGTATTGTCAATTTAAAGGTGAATTAGAACTGCTCTGAAGAGAGGTTGGGTGTGGAACACTTTACGGGGAGTGTGTGTTCCTAAGAGGAGGTCCCTATAGATAAATAAGCAAAAGCAAAATTGGGTGCAGGAGGGGTTGGTCCTTATTAGCATGTGAAAGCTGGTGATCCACACACAACTGGAGGCGGGGAGTAAGGAGAAGGAGACTGCAATGCATCAGGTGCAGCTGGTGGAGGTCTGTGATGACCAGGGTAACATGCTGAAACCGAGTTCTGCCGATAGCCACCAAATCCTGCTTCATTACTAGGCTGTAGTAACCATTGCGGTTTGCTAAAAATCTATCTTGCAATTCTCAGGTATGTTATGGTTGTGCAGCAAACACAAGAGGATGATGGACGGAGCGCTGAAACCTTTCAGACACTTACCCTGAGTCACAGATTTCGGTTGAATCCATTATTGTTCTTTAGCTCCCCCAGTTCAGACCCAGCCATATGCAAATCAGATTTGGCCCTGTTCCTTATGGAAACAGCCCAGCCCGAACTGCCAAGCCAGATCCTCACTGGACCTGAAACAAGCATCCTGGGACCGGTTTTGGGGTAACACCCCTAATAGGCCAGGCTAGCTTGAATCCAGTGGCACAGTGATCAAGGTCAAGGGACCCACATCTGGGCATGCCCCTGCCAACTTCAGACTTACAAAGCAAACACAGTAGGATGACGGACAGCATGCTGAAACTTTTCAGAGCCCTCCCCCCCCCCCCACAATAGTCACTATTAGATCTGGGTTAAACCCATCTCTTTCTTCTGATCACTTAGTCACCCCAGTTCAGACCCAGCCACATGCAAATCAGTCTTGACCCTGTTCCTCATGGGAACAGTTCAGCCAGAAGCGCCAAGCTGGTCTTCCCTCAATCTAATCTTTGTTAGTCTGGACTGAAGTTAATTTGTTTTTGCTGGAATTGATTTTGCATTGCCTGCTTCATTTACACTGTAAGTTGGACTAGTTATTTGCCTGTTGTATACCTCGTCGGAGTTGCAAATTCATAACTGTATAGAATGTGTTCTTTTTCGTGCAAATAAAATGCATATAAAAAGATGAAATGTGATTGTGAATTTCATTACTCTCACTCTCTTTCTTTCTTTCTTCCCTCTATTGCGCTCACGGACGTTCAGCTGCCTTGCTCTGTTCGCACTCGCCCTCCAGAGCGCAGTGACACAGAGTCACACGGGGCCTATTCGCTGGGATTTTCTATGTTGCAACGTCAAATCAATTGTACTTCTTTCAGCAAATTGCCCAGATCAGATCCAAGTAAGCTTTGGACACGCAGCAGCAGTTGCTGTTTATTTTAACAGATCGTACTGACTTTGCATGGGTGCTTGAGGGGCCCCTGCAATATCCCCCCAATAGATCAAAATGCAGGGCCGGTTTTAGTGCTGGTGGCACCTGGTGCGACGATGTTTGTTGGCACCCTGCATCCATGGATACTTAGTGGAGGAAACCTCCATCGCAAATTCCCTCACTACCACCCTTTTAACAGTGCCCCTCAAGACTCAATTTTCACTCTCTATCTGATGCATTTAATTAGTTATGCAGCGCCACTCCTACCAGTGTAGGGTGTCAGAGCACTTTACATGACACACACTACACAGAAACAATAAATCATAGGTGTGTAAATCCGTGCATAGGATATGTTACATAAGAGAGTACTACAAGATGTAGGAGTGAGTGGTCATCCATACTGTATATATATGCTTTTATCTTACTATTATGAAAACTGTCTAAAAAATGACTGTGTAATTGTGCTATATATAGAGAGCTATGAAATATATAAGAATAAAATGAATTTTTTCTATCAAATTGCCTCTGTCCAAACTGTATCTGGCATTGATCTATTGGTGAGTGATTAAATGGGTGACTATTGAAAATTCTGGACTCGAACTGAGCCGATATTTGATCCTACATGGGCAGATCTACCTTCTCTTTTATGTAATTTGACTGTTTTTTCCCCCGATGATCTGCCCTTTATCGTACCCCGGGGGGCCCCTCACGTTGTGACTTATTTGATACATCCCTACTGGGAGACAGAATAGTTTAAGAGTACTTGGTCTGGAAAAGCACAAACTCAGAATTTAAAACGTAACACCAAGGTTGGGGATTTACTTTTAATAACCAGAATTGATTTCTATCCAAATGAGCTCTCTTTCTAACATTAGGATAATGAAAGACTGGGGCAAAAAATCCTAACGCTCTAATCTATACCTAGCAATTTGCATGCAGCTATTTGATAACCGTTAATAGCTCACTGTTCTATGTTAGGATTATATTTGGGAAAGGTATGGGGCCCCTGCAAATCGGATACTAAACCCAAGCAAGGAAATTACTTCTTGGAAAAGCGCAAAACACCGGGCACAGTGTATATCTAAAATTGGCATCTCAACTAGATTCAACTGAAATGTCTATACTAAAAACAACAATACTAATGGACAATATAAATTATATATCATTTTCATTTTAATATTCTTATATCTTTATTTGTAGAACATATTTTTTAATGAATGGAAAATATACAAAATATAAATACATTTGTTTTTCTTAATGATATTTTGTAAACCAAATGTATTCTCTTCTTTAGACAAATTACATATCAGATGATTTACATTTCAAATATCATCATCATAATATCAATTCATTTGTACATCCAGAATTTTCTCTTTATCCATTTCTTAATTCGGTATAAGGAGATCAATGATAAAAACCAAATAGATCACAGAAAGCACAGAGACTGGCGGCTTGTTAGAGGACAACGCGTTTCGGCTAGGCCTTCGTCAGGACGATGTCAGTGGTTTAACTTATAGATAACTAGATGGCAATAGCTTGAAGACGACTGTGATACATAATGATTCTATCCTGGATATATGTTAGCTTATATTAAAATCGATTGTTCTGGCCACTATCCTGAATCGTTATTGAGAATCCCACCGTAAGTCAAACATGAGGAAAGCTTTGCTACCTTTCCTCATTTATGCTAGCTCTTCTTTTAAAATAGATGCTCCAAGTCCAAATGTTCAAGCGAGGGCTACCTCGTGAAGCTAGATCTAAGTGATCTATTTCACAATATTTTGGGTCGTGGGTCAAGCTGAATTCTCTTTTATTTAAAGATTGGCCAAAATTACAAATGCATGATGATGTGTTGTAAGCTTCTCAAAACTCCAGCACAAATTAATTGATATTATGATGGTGATATTTGAAATGTAAATCATCTGATAAGTAATTTGTGTCTAAAGAAGAGAATACATTTGGTTTACAAAATATCATTAAGAAAAACAAATTTATTTATATTTTGTCTATTTTCTATTTATTTGAAAAAAAATTCTACAAAAAAGATATAAGAATATTAAAATGGCAACAATATATAATTTCCAATGGCGCAATAGGCCCCTACCCTATCGGCAAGTATGACGTCTAACACCATCTGTTTTTGTAAAGTAACAAGCCTCATAGCCTGAAGCTCAGCAGTAATATTGGTCAGTATCCCTGCTGTTCTATTTATAACCCCTTCCTCCACCCTTGTGAGCCTACGAAGCTGGAGGCTATTGACCATGGGGCCCCAAAAAACGTACAATACCCTTCAAGGCATCCTCAATGTTGGGAACGCACATTTTGTACCACAGTGCAAGAATCAACAGGTGTCCTATCCAGAGTATCGAATTGGGGATGGGGATGCACCATACTGAGCAATGCAAACCAACCCTCACAACTAGTGATGTTTCACAGTGGCGTGGACAACAAGTTCTCACTTTTATGAATCACTGAGGGAAGTATTCCCCAAACCCAACATTTAGGTGTATTAGTTATCACATGGGCCTGATGCAACATTTGTATAAAAACATTATCCTTATAGGACTTTCGATGCTCTCCTTTGTGAGGGGCAAAAGTGACAAAAATGTGTTCAGGAGGAAGCAGTGTTGTACCAACCAAAGAATGCATGGGATACTTCTCATCCAGGAACTAGGATATCCCTGATACAATTATTAGTGTGATCGCAACTATTGACATAAAAACGAATTTACTGTTCGTGGACCAAACCCGCACTGGGCGCGGAGGTGCAAATGGCTGTTCTTCCTCTGCAAGGGGTCGACCAAACAAATAGATTTTGAAGTAAGGAAAAGGGAATGCAATAAAACTGATGGCAAGGATGCCAAGTGTCTGTCTGAGCCTCACCGGTAGACTCCTTTTGTTCATCAATGTTGGCACTCTTGAGCACCGGCGGTGGAGCTGCTCAGTCCTAGCTCACGATGAATCTCATGACGTCCAGGAGAATATACCCCCCCCCCCCTCCAGGGGAGAACATTCTATTTATCCTGTCCAATGTCAGAACGATGCAGCAATCTCGCCTCACCCTAAACTAACACCATTGGTACTACTGACAAGTACACCTTGATGTGCGCTGTCTGTCACTAGCTAATCTGACTTCTCCTTTGGTGCACTGTTCCTCCCTTGGGGGTGCATATTGTACCTAGTGACTCCAGGCACAGAAGCGTAGGTGAAAAGGGGCTCAGGCACAGAGGGGCAGTGGAAAGGGGCTCCTTAAGTGATTTGATCTCCGGGGGGACTACCGCATTTAGTTCTTCATTATTTTCGGCATCCGTTAATCCATTAATCATAGGGCAAGGGCAGGGGTACTCAGCGGAAGTGGTGCGAATGGATCCAGTTCTTTCAGCCGGAGACATTCATGGCTGTGCGGGTGACAAGGAAGACCTGGATAAGTCCCTTCCAGCGAGGCGCCAAACTCTTTTTCCGCTGGAAACTTTTCACTAAGACGAAGTCAGAGGGCGGAATATCATGTCCTGGCTCTTGGGTACAGGTGGCAGGGAGTCAGGGATCTGTTGGTGAATAGAACGCAGACTTTTAGTTAACTCACACAGGTAATCTGTCAGCAAAGGATACTGTAATTCCGAAACATTTGTGGGGCGCCCGAAAACGACCTCGTAAGGTGACAATCTTGTCCTAGAATGTGCTATTGCTCTGTTGGACAAAAGGGCTAATGGTAAAGCATCTGGTGTAGGAAAGTAGTATCTGCTTATGGTTACCCCCACGTTTTGCTGATGTCAAAAAGTTGTTGGCCTAGTCTGACTGGGATCCTGCTATCCAGGACCCCAGTCTATCTGCTTTCTCCTGTAAATTGATATGCATGTACTTTAGGTACACTCCAGATTGGATTCTGGGGTACCCTTATCAATCCCTAGAATTTGGTACATCATGTACCCAGGGCATACGTACCCCAGAGGCCTCCCATGAGCTGAAGCATGCATTATGCCACCCATGAGAGGCCATCCAAATTGACACCACAGTTCTGCTATTGCAGACTGTGTAAAATGGTGCTTGCAGCACTTACTGAGATATAGGTTCGCTAGATCTCTCTAAATGACTACACTTAAATACCTATCAGTCACCCCTATGGCAGGTCTTAATCCTGAAAGCAGGGTTTTGGGTTTTACGCGAGAGGGTGCTCCTGCATGAGCAGAGCCCCTCTGCAGCCTTCGGAGTCCATTCTCCGGGGTTGTCTGTGATGCAGCCAGACATATATGTTTAAGTTAATTATAACCTCGCGGTAAATGCAAATTTTAAAATGGCTGCTTAGTAACATGTTGTGTTTGGTGTCAAACACCTTGGAATCATACCTCCACACCAGTTACTGGTGTGGGAGGTATGATTCTACCCTTCTAGAGGAACATATGTGGGTCATCGGCATACCCGGCACCAGCTTTCTCGACCTGGGCAGTACAAAATGGATGCTGCCAGCCACAGACACGATTCTGCTCTCCTGCTGCTGAGCCAAGCTCGTACAGAGGAAGGCATGACGATAGGCATCCTGTCACAGGGAGTTGTAACCACCTCTCAGACAGGATTTAGTGTATTGAGGCTGGGTGGGTGCATTCTTAGAGTGCCAGAAAGTCTGCACTGGGGGCACATTTGGTGTCCCTGTGCAGAGTCCAGCACAAACCTGTTCCAGGAGCCATTTGATCCTGCTATGGTGCGAAACTGGACAAAGGACATGGGTGTACCCGCCCCCCTGTCCTGCCCCTCCCATTGGAGGGTCCACAGAATCTATCCAACCTCTTCCCATGGGTATAAAGTTGGTTACCTGGCTACAGGACTTTAGATTTTTACCTGGACAAGCTTCTGCTAAGAAGAAACCAAGTACTTCGACTGCCTGCACGACGCTAGACGACTGAAGAATCTCCCTTGGAGTAAAGGAGTTACTCCCCTGCAAAAACAGGCACCTAAATGCATCTACCCGGTTTGCTTCTCCCGAGCTCCTGAGGACTCCGAAGATTTCAGCAACACAGGAGGTGGGTTCTCGAAGGTCCCTGAGGTCGATCTGCCCTCTCAGCGATTCTGAGACCAGTATCCCTCGTGGGTACCGTGCAACCGGAACCCCTATAAACGGCGTACTTTTGCAGTTGCATATGCTTAGTGACAATTCCTGAGCCTGTGCTTTGGACTCTGTGTAGTCCTGACCCTGAGCAGTATTTGCTCTAAAGATTTCTGGCCTCTACTCTCCAAGTGTCCTGAGGGTACTCCTTTGCATACTTGCTTGAGGTCTCCTCGCGATCCCTGGTCCGTTGGCCTGTGGGTCCTATCAAGGGTCACTTTGTGAATTCTTGGGCTTACCTGGTTGCTCCAGATGTGCTCCGACTCTTCATTGCTTGGAGAGTCCCTCGGACCTTGCAGGTCCACACCGGATACTGAGACACCGGGGTGGGGCTCTTCTCCAGGAACCTTCCCCGATAAGCAAAAAATGTTGCAACATTACCAAAGACATGAGCAGGCTCCATATCAGTAACATACACATGATCCCTAATATCGTCTATAATCTGCGGTGCTGTACCCTTGAAATGCTGCTCCTACAGACCGATCAAAGTAGCCGCAATGTGCTTAAGGGCATGTTGCTGTACAAAAGGCTCATCATCTTTCATCACACTCCACACATCTTCCACACTGTAAATGGTGTTACAAGCCCACTGTGCAGCCCGATTAGCAGCCACCTTTTTCTCTGCATCTCCCACATCAGACCGGACCAATGTCCTCCCCATGCGCTCTTTAAATTTCATCCACACTCTATTGTCAGGGCTGCGCATTGGTGTCTCACTACTCAGTAATGTCGGGGAATGAGTGACCACAGTGGGGGTAACAACAGAGGGAGCAGGCACTATCCTCATTGTCGGCTGCATCGTAGGTGTAAGGGCTGAAGAGAGACACGCCGAAGCAATAGGCATTGTAGGAGTACTAACAGTCACAGTTGCCACAGACGGCGAAGACAAAGAAAGGACAGGAGGTGCTGTAGCCAAGGCAGTCTGATCAATAGTAACAGAAGCAGCAACAGCAGAGCAGGAAGAACCGGGTAGCTGGGCCGGTTGGGGAAGGGCGGGATCTACCCTCAGCAGGGCCTATGGAGGTGGGGGTTGAGCACCTAGCAGTTCCTCTACAAGTGTCATTTTCTTCTCGGGCTACAAATGATTTATCAATACTGAGTCGAAACCTTCCATCTTCACGTTCAATTCCCATCTCCTGATTCTCTCCATCATGCGCTACAGCTCTCTGAGTCAATGTTTGCTTCCTCCCCTTCAGGGCCTCTTTCTCTGCTTTCATTCGCCTCTGTTTAGCCTCATTTTGCCATGTTCTCAGGGAATCAAAGATCGACTGCCTACTCCTTTTTGCAAACAACTTCTCCTGTAAAAAACACATTTTTTGCTCATCAAAGGTGCATGTCAAAGGCCACCATAACTCAGCCTTGTTACTCGTGTATTTGTGCCATAACGTACTAACCATAATAGGGCCAATGCCATGTCTAACCTGTTCACCGCTGCCGCGATTTTGCGGCAGTGCGGCACTTCCGCAAAACGGGCAGGGCCACGTCGGCCATTGGCCGACGGCAGCACTGCAGAGGTAGTGCTGCCGTCGGCCAATGGCCGACGGAAGGGGTTAACATACATGTAAAAATTCGGAGTGCCTTCAGGAGGCGCTATATGCAAAAGAAAAAATTGATGGACGGAATGCTGGATAATGCAAACATTCATCCCCAGTCACAAGGATCTGGGTTTAATCCATCATTCATTTGCTCACCACACCACCCCAGTTTGGACTCAGCCATATGCAAATCAGTCTTGACCCTGTTCCTTGTGGGAACAGTCCAGCCCGAACTGCCAAGCCAGGTCCTTCCTGGACCGGAAGCAAGCATCCTGGGACCGGTTTCAGGGCATCACCCTTCATCAGCCAGGCTAGCTTGATTCCAGTGGTGTACTGAGCATGGGACCCACGTCTGGGCATACCCATCCCACTCAGGGAGACGTATGAAAAAGAAACAATTGATGGACGGAATGCTGGACAATACAAACATTCATCCCCAGTCCCAAGGATCTGGGTTTAATCCATTCTTTTGCTCACCACGTCACCCCAGTTTGGACCCAACCATATGCAAATCAGTCTTAACCCAGTTCCTTGTGGGAACAGTCCAGCCCGAACTGCCAAGCCAGGTCCTTCCTGGGACCGGTTTCATGGCATCACCCTTCATCAGCAAGGCTAGCTTGAATCCACTGGTGTAGTGAGTACTGGACCCACGTCTTGGCATACCTATCCCACTCAGGACGACATGTGCAAAAGAAACAATTGATGGACGGAATGCTAGACAATGCAAACATTCACCCCCAGTCACAAGGATTTGGGTTTAATCCATCATTCTTTTGCTCACCACACCACCCAGTTTGGACCCAGCCATATACCAAATCCGTTAGGTTGCCAGGCAAAACGTTAAATACTTTGTATCCAAATTGGTCCTCAGACCGCCCCAAGTGCAAACCAAAATCGGTCCTCAGACCATACCAAGGCAAACCAAAATGGTACCATATCCACAATGAACCAAAGCAAATTTACCTGGTGCACACAGGGCAAACAGATTTATTCTCCACTGCTGACTCTTCAGACAAAAAACGGTCAGATCCAACGGTTTCGCCATTCAGGACCCCAGTCAGGATGATCGCTGGGCGAGGCACCGACCGGTCAGACAGACAGACGGGGCAGCTGCGAGTTCAGGACTCTCTCATGAAGGGATCCGTGGCTAGCCTGTCCGACCTGACGTGGCCCCAACCTCCTCACCTGTCCGCGGGCGAGGATGGATCATCCGATGGAGGTCCTGTTTGGGCACCAACTGAAGGAAGTGACCCGATTAGGGCCACCAGGGTCACTCGCGACCACCTCTCAGCCTTCCATACAAATGAAGAGTCTGTCAGACAGTAGAGCATACAAACCAAGTATATTTTTTTCAAGTAAACGCTAGTGGAGTCCAGTCTGACCAGCCTCCTTGGATTGCTGCAGAGGGACTGACTTTAGCAAGCGTAGTGATACATTATGTACAGTTTAGAACCAATAAAGACAAGCCCCGACTGGAAATTTCCGGTTGGTAGCTGGTGAACAAAAGGGATACAGAAGGATGGGTTTCAATCCTGAGATCGGGTACATGCTATCTCAGCACCAAGGTCACTCTGCCTGTACCAGCCATTCTAAGGGTGGGAGCAGGTCTATCTGGAGGGAAAGGTATGTACAGACAAGGACAATGTATTTATTAGTACAACGAAGCTCAACCTTGGAGAAATGAAAACTTTTACAGCTGCTTTCAGCTGGAACGGAGAATGAGAGAGACAAAAGTTAATTTCGAACATGGCTCAAAATGGCGGCTAAATATAAAATAGTGCAGCAAAGGCTAACTTAAGACATACAATGCATGGATAACTCAGCTATGACATTTTTATTCCAACAACACTAAGATTTGACGGATATAGATTTAGGCAAAATGATCACAAAGACTGCATGGAAGCAAAGATGGCACCACGCAAGTTAGGGATATCGGCACGTCTTTGCCTAGTTCAATTTAAATTGCTAAATAGAAATGACTACCCTCCCAAATGCTTACTGAAAATGGGTGCAGATTCACACGGCACTCCGCAGTAGGTGCAAAAAGCATTTGTGTGATTTCACAGGTGGCCAGTACTTTTTGTCAAAAGTAGCTATAATGGGATTCATGGGCGAATGGGAAAGCACGTCATACCCATTGGTACCCTAGAGAGAATAGGATTTAGTAGCTAAAAGGGCTATTGAGGCCAATGGCTGAGTAATATTACTCCATCAATTGAAGAGTGGCACCAAGGAAAGGACATGTGCGCCTACCTCGAAAAAGGTATATATGATACCAGGGAATGTCCGAACAACCACAGTAAGATTTGGGGTCTTGGCTAACACACACTGGTTTGCAAGAGCCAAAACTGGATAAAGGATCCACCAGCTGAGTTATTAGAGGTCGGAAGGTCGCTGTGTGAATTTACTAGCTAGATTCTACCTAATATATCGCGTATACCATTAATGAACTTCTGTGTTTACCGAGGTATGTTAAGCTTGGCACAATCTGATAAAAAGTGTTTATTTTAAAAAAGTAGATATCCGAAAGCTCTTTCAGCCTCCCACTTACCTACTTTGAGGAGAGAAACGGTTGTGCTCTATACCGTTAAAGTCAATTGGACCCATCATCATGTCACCAGTACTAGTCGGCATCATGTATATGCAGCCATATTTATGGAGAATGAACCTGGCTAGGAAACAACTGGTTATTGAACAATGGGAAACCCCCCCAAAATAGGATTTCGCCCATTTACAAGACACATAATAATGGGTAGTTCTGCTGGGAAGAGTAGAGCAGAGCACCTTGAAAAACGTGCATTCAGTTTCTTTTTGGAATTGCAGGAAAGGTTGGGCGGCTCGGATGTCATGACAGACAAGAATTAAATATTAATCTTATAATGGTATACTATTTAGAACGTATTACAGAATACACTACACAGTGCTCCAGCGGCTTAACTATTAATATACACAATTAAAGAAAACTGTGCTTAAATTACTGACCTGCACGGTTGACTATCAAATTAGTTTACGAGACTGCTGTCTGACAGACGAGACGAGGTGGAGGAAAAAAAAAAAAAAAGAGTAACCCGACAAGACGAACACCTGCACACTAGTGATCTACCCCTTCCTACCTGTGGCCAGGTCACTATATGGATCCTTCCGACCTGCTCGCACCGCATAACTGGGACGGGAGAGGCGACCTTTAACCCACACACCACAAACGAGGATGCAGCCTTTTTTCTAACAGCCCAGCAGGTGTACCTCATCTTGAGACGGAGAGAGAGTGCTGAAGTCGAGACAGACGGTCAACCACACCAGGTCCAACTATACAGTACAAAAGCTGTGACATGATACATATTTGTAATCCCACCAGAACGTTTTAATAAGTGTTAGATTCTAACAAGCTCCTTGTTCTTCCTATTGTAATCCTATTATAAAGAAATGTATCAATTGAAAAAGACACAGTATCTTTTTTCCAGCCATTTAGAATGCTGTCTACCTTTACCAACTTGTTAGGGGAGAGGGTGAGCCTCACTGCGGGTACTTGAGCCAGGCGGGAGACCTGACTTCGTGGCACAGTTGCGCCTGCCCTTGAGCGCCCTCCTCTTTCCACAAGATGGAGCCCAGCATGACCTCAAGATCAGTCCGGGGATCCAGCATGCTGTTTCCCCCACCACCATCCGGCGCACTGACACCTTTGAGGGAGGCCCGAGGTCCCTGCAAGGGACCCCTTAAACGGGCAAACCCCGTAGTAGGGCGTGGTGAACCGAGGAGCATGGGGAGGAAGGGTGGGACAGGGCGGGGTTACACGAAGGAAGCCCCCCCCACTTCCTGGGGCCTGATATAGGGGAGCCCCTCCCAGGAGGCGCCCTCTTTCGTCGCTCTCCCCCGCCTCGGCAGCTACACGTGACTAGGCTGCTCCTCGCCAGCCTCAGGCATCAGACCCCCTTCTCACCAGCCCCCCCCCCTCTCCCTCCACCCCCGCAACGACGCCGGACGCGAGGCCCGTTTTCACACTTGGACCTGAGGTAAGGGATCATAGGCCTCCCCCCTGGGCCCCGTCCTCGGTAATCCGAGTCGACAGGGCTGCGTGGTGCTACCACGGGGGAGCCCAGAGATCCGGGCTACGCGTCTACGCCGGTTGGGAGCGGGGTTTAGAAGCAGGGGGCAAGGGGAAATGTGTAGCGCCGATGGTGCGCGAAAGTACAGCATCGGTAGCGTTGAAGCGACCGGGTTGCTGAGGAAGTCGCTTAGGGCGGGGGAGGCGGCTAGCGTGGCTCCCGGCGGGCCCAGCGGACATGATTTGAATTTCGTGTAGCTGGCCCAGCTCGCTGATTCGATTGGGGGGGCGCCCGGCGGGATACAGCGGGCCGCACAGGGCGCCGCGGCCTTTTAAGTTATCGGAGGGCCCAGCGGACAGGATTTAAAATTTAATGTGGCTGGCCCAGCGCGCGGATTCGATTGGGGGGGCCGCTCGGCGGGATACGGTAGGCCTCACAGGGCGCCGCGGCCGGTTAAGTTCACGGTGGGCCCAGCGGACATGATTTTAAATTTTGTGTTGCTGGCCCAGCAAGCGTATTCGATTGGGGAGGGCGCCCGGCGGGATACAGCAGGCCCCACTTTAAGTTCACGGTTCACCGGTTTGGGGTAGGTAGGACCGGCGGCCTGTGGTACGGTAGGCCTCGCCGGTTTGACTCGGCGGCCCAGAGGCATCCCCCACATGGTGGGGAGGCCACGGCTGACACAGCGGCCGCTAGCACCGCAGAGCTCGCCGGTTGGTTAGGCGGGCAGAGCGAAGGAAAGTCTCGCTCGATTGTCTGCGGCCCTAACGGACTTTTCAGTGCATGGTGGAGGCAGCGCAGGTGCGGCCAGCGGCCTTTCGTACGGCAGGCATCGCCGGTTGTCTCGGCGGCCCAGAGGCCCCCGCACATGGTTGGGGGCGAACACAGAGGCCGTAATAAAGCAGGCTTAGCCTGTTTGGGTAAGCAGGCCGAGCGGCCTTTCACACCAGAAGACTCGACATTTACACGGCGGGGCTAGCGGCCTTTGCGCGGCAGGCTTTAGCGGCCTTTTTCAATACAGGCCTCGCATGTCGAGCGAGGCGGGCCCAGCGCCCTTTTCAAGGAAGAGGTCTCGGGGGAGGTGCTCGGAGGGCCGCACCAAAGCGCTGGCAGTTAATTAACGCAGCGGGCCTCGCAAGGTCGGTAGGCTTCACCGGATCGGGGGCATAATGTATGCATAGCACATCACGTCCAGTCCAGGGGCTCGCTACGGAGACTGTACAGCTTTGGAAGTCCTCAATTCATAAAAGATTAACACCCCGGGGTAAGATGGTGATGTTTTCGTCGGAGGCGCATCCTTAATTAAGGCCTACAAAACAGCCCAGCTTACATCACATCCTGAATTAAATGACACAATCAGCCCATCAAGCGGAGCTGGCATTGTTTTAAGTGAGGACGATTTTAATGCTGTTTATTCAGTAAAATAACAGCATTTACGCGTAGAAAAGTCTATAACTGGAAAAGATGTCTTCCCTCCTTTAGGTGTAAAGTGACATGCAATTTATTACAGTATGAGGAAGGCAACTATGATTAGCTGCCATCACCTGCCTTTATTATTATAATGCTGTTTATTCGGTAAAATAACAGCATGTACGCGTAGAAAAGAAAAGTCTATAACGTGAAAAGATGTCTTCCCTCCTTTAGGTAAAGTGACATGCAATTTGTTACAGTATTAGGAAGGCAACTATGCTTAGCTGCCATCAACTGCCTTTATTATTAGAACGGTACTGCCAGCTTAATTGAGATACATAATATGATAGCGGAAAGGATATGTTGATGACTTTGTGGGCGTTTCCCTGCTGCAGGTTACACTGAGGTTTCAGCCATATTAGGCAAATAAGGATCGAGACAAAGCAGCAAGAACACGCCCCCCCCCCGCCGAGTAAAAGGTAAGAATGAAGGTGGTGGGCTGGCCATTATAAGGGTTAAGATTGCCACCAAGGGGACCCGTGTTCATGGTCTGGTCCCCCTGGGCCTACGCTATGGTAGGGATGATATACGGGGCCGTTCCTCGGGGATTGGCAATTAGGGGCTGATCCTCCCAGTTTAGTAAGGCACGGGGTAGGGCTAAGCCTAAACAATTTTGTGTCAATCAATGCAGGTCCGTGGCTAAGAACGACGCACCGTATTCGTGGAATAGTACTTCCCCACCCCTTTTAAGGAGTTTCGAAGTAAGTATGACAAGGATCAAGTGTGCCAAGCTGAAGAGTGAGAGAAAAGAAATGGGGAGGAGAGGGCACATTAGTCACGATAATTTTTCTTGCAGGGAGAATAAGAAGATGTCCGAAAGGGGTCCAGCTGGCGCAGGTGCGAAAGGGGTTTCAGAAGCTCAAGCGGCACATGCGGCGATTTTCTTGCAACTAGTGGAGACGAACGGTGTGGCATGGGCCACCAATTTGCTCAAGGCCAACCCGGCGAACGCCTGTGTGAATAACGATGTCGTGGCATTGGAGGAAGAAGAGATAAGTAGTGCAGGACTCATTAGAGCGTCTAAAAGGACAAAGGTGCCTACAAACAAAGACTTCCCGCCACCGCCCAAAAAGAAGGCCAGCGTCAAGACCACGGTCGCAGTAATACATGACGCAGGAGGCCTTTCGGAACTGCCGGAAATGGTTCAGGAGTTGCCTGGTCCATCTAACTTTGCGGCTAACGGCCAACAGACTATGGAGTATGCTACTAAAAGCGATCTGGGTAAGATCATGTCTTCACTAGAAGGATTTATGAAAGAGATAAGGGAAAGTGTTACACATGGTTCCCATGTCGGGGAAACTCCGTCCAATGTTTGGCGCAACAGCACCGCCACCCCTGGCGCTTCAGGTTCCCAGGGTGGAGGACCTGATGGGACAGATCTGTCCAACTTGTCAGTTATACCACCTGGGCCGGCTGGTAGTCTGCCCTTGCAAGCGCCCAATGCTCCACAAGCGCCAATCCCCGCCCCCCCGGCCACTGTGGGGCCGCCAGCGCTTAACGCCAGTACAGCGATCCCTACCTCGGTACCTGCTCCTTCGTCAGCGCTGCCAAGCAAAGAGGAAGAAGTGGTGCATGACGCCCCCCTACTGTCGGGCCGTTCCTCATTGTCCTGGGATGTCCTGCTGGCAGCTAAGGAATTGATATGGAAAAGGGAATTCATAGATATCTTCTCATTACTCATGTTAGGTCAACAGGGTGCTGATGTACGCAAGGCAGGGATAAAAGAGGACGAAAAGAAGGTCAGATTCCAGCCCTGGCCAGAAAAGAATATTGATACCTGGTTGGAAGCATTTGCGATATTGTCCTCGGTGATCATGGAAAAGTTTGGCGATCAAGGACCAGCGTTAGTTCAGTATGGGAGACTCATTCACATTGAAGCCAAAAAGTGGGGAGGCCTAGGTTGGCTAGACTACGATAGGGAATTTAGAAAGAAAATGTCAAAATGTCCCAAGATGCGCTGGGACCACAAAGAGGTCCAGTTGTGGATGGACCATATGGGGTCCAGGGCTCTCCATGGCACAACAACCGGCAGTAAAATACAGGATACGCAGTTGGTGCACAATGACAAAGGCGGCAGCGCGACACAGACAGAACAAAAGTGGGTGCCCTTTTGTGGGGGCCAGAAGGGGAGAGGCCATAAGAGGGGAGGTGGGAGGTCATCCCCGGGGTCCTGCAGATTATTTAATGGTGGACACTGCCACTGGGGGAGATCGTGCAGATTCACGCACACGTGCAGTAACTGCGGAGGACAGCATCAGGCTGGAACGTGTAGGTCAAACAAGGGGCAAAAGCAGAGCAACTATCAAGGGGGAGGGGAGGGTCCTGGCAGAACAAGTAAGAGGGCCACTACCACCCTCACGCCCCCCCCGCACTCATGTGACACCCCTGCCCCTATTTCGCAAACAGTATCTCCAATGCCAACTAGGATAGGCCCAGTGAAAGGGCCCTCCCCGATAAAACTAGAGCAACCGATTCCATTACTGAACAAATATCCTAACAGACTAGATGGCAGATTGCTGCTGGGAGGGTTTGCGGAGGGCTTTGTTATACCATACGTAGGGGTCCCTGCCGCGAGAGACGCAGACAACCTTAAATCAGCAAAGGCCAACCCTGAGGCGGTGAGAGCTAAAGTAGGTAAGGAACTTGAAATGGGGAGGGTGGCTGGCCCTTTTACACACCCACCATTGGATAACTTCGTGGTTTCACCACTGGGGATAGTACCAAAAAAAGAAAAAGGGGCGTTCAGGCTAATTCACCACCTATCCTACCCGGAAGGTGATTCAGTCAACCACAACTTGGAGGAAGGGGTGTGCTCTGTATCGTACTGCTCTTTTGATGTAGCCTTGGACCTGGTGCGACGAGCTGGGAAAGGGGCCTGGCTGGCCAAAGCTGATATCGAATCTGCGTTCCGCCTCCTGCCTGTTCACCCCAGCAGCCAACATTTATTTATTTATTTTATTTATTTATTATTAGTCTTGTAGAGCGCGAACAGCTACCCGTAAGGGTTTCCCGGCGCTAATTGACAATATAGCATAATAATCCAGAGGGAACTAAAGCGCAACAGACCAGGTCTTAAAGGTAACAGCTTTCCGAAGGAAATTATTGGGCAAAAAGCCAGGTCTTGACGGCTTTGCGGAAGCGAAGATGGCAGTGCTCTACTCGAAGGTCTGAAGGAAGAGAATTCCAGAGTCTAGGTCCTAGTACAGAAAAGGAACGACCGCCCATTCTAGTGAGCCTAAACTTAGGCACACAGAAAAGATGTTGGGAGGAGGAGCGAAGAGAGCGTGCAGGAACATAGGGTTTAACAAGAGACTGGAGATAGGTGGGGGCAGCTTCAATCTTTATCTTATGCATGAAGCATAGTGTCTTGAACTTCACTCGTTTATCAAGGTTGAGCCAGTGGAGTTGTTTTATGCTTTTGGAAATTGGGTCATATTTCCGACATCCACACAGAAGCCGAGCAGAGGCATTCTGGACTAATTGGAGACGGCGCATAACCTCCCTGGTCGCCCCCAGATAGAGCACATTACTGTAGTCCAATCTGGAGGTCACCAGAGCCGTTACAACGGATCTCTGGGTGTCAGAAGGCAGGATCCAAAAGATTTTACGCAGCCACCTAAGAATAGTAAAACAGGTGGCTGCAACCTTATTTGCCTGATCCTTCATCGATAGCTCCCTATCGATAATGACCCCGAGATTTCTCGCTCGTTCCGATGGAATGGGTAAATCTCCCATAGTTGATGGCCAGTGTCTCAAACTCCATAGGTCAGGCTTGTTACCAAAGACAAGCACCTCTGTCTTATCGCTGTTGAGCTTAAGAAAGTTACAGCTCATCCAGCGAGAGATGTCATTAAGACCAGATTGCAAAGAGGAAGGTGATGAAGGGTCAGCTTGAGATAGGGAAAACACAATTTGTGAATCATCAGCATACGTGAAAAGTTTAAGACCAGAGAGATAAGCAACATGTGCTAAAGGAACAACATATAAATTAAAAAGAAGAGGACTTAGAATAGAACCCTGGGGCACACCATGAGGAGAAGAATAAGTGTTGGAAGTGGAGGTGTTGGAAAAAATTTGAAAAGTCCGATCGGAAAGAAAGGACGAAAGCCAGTGTAAGGCTTTGTCACAGATACCAAAGGAGGCAAGGCTACTGAGGAGGATTTACTAGGTTTACTAGGTTTCAGGCTGGGTGAAGAATATTACTATGACAAGTGCATGCCCATGGGTTGCTCCATATTCTGCGCATTCTTCGAGGCGTTTAGCACCTTTCTGCAATGGGTACTGGGTGGAAGGGGTGGCGCGCGTAACTCATTACCTGGACGATTTCCTCTTCGTAGGCAGGGCAGAGACAGCAGACTGCGCTGAGGCACTGGAAAAATTCCAAAAAATTACAACTTATCTTGGGGTCCCACTGGCCTCGGGGAAGACCGTAGGGCCCGCACAGGCGCTAACTTTCCTGGGCATAGAAATTGACACCATAGCAGGTGAGGCCAGGTTAGCAGCAGACAAAGTCACAGAACTAGCAGCGCAGATCAAACTGGTGCGGGGGCAGGAAAAATTGTCACTAGACGATATCCAGAGCCTTCACGGGAGACTAAGCTTTGCCACTAAAGTAATCCCTGCTGGTAGGGCTTTCGCGCGCAGGTTGGCCATGACAGCTTCAAAGATAAAGCGCAGGCATCATCAAGTGAGGTTGAGTTTTGGGGTCAAAGAAGATCTTAAGCTATGGGGGGATTTCCTCGAACAGTTTAATGGCTCCGTGATATGGAGGGAGCCTTGGATCAGCAGCCAAGAACGGACGTTGTTTACAGACGCGTCAGGCAGGGAAGGCTTTGGGGCTATCCTCGACAAAGACTGGTGTGCGGCGGGGTGGCCTAATGCTTGGAGGAAGAAAAAGATCACCAACAATATAACAGTGTTAGAATTATTCCCAATAGTGGTGGCTTTCCACCTATGGCCCGCACTTCTGTCGGCAAAAAGAGTGGTTCTATGGTCAGATAACATGGCGGTAGTCCAAGCCATCAACACCCAGTCGGCCTCCTGTGCACTTGTCTTATGTCTACTAAGAGAGCTTGTCAAAGTATGTTTATACAGTAATGTGGAATGCAAGGCTAGGCACATCCCGGGAGTACAAAACTCGGCTGCTGACGCACTTTCACGTTTCCATTGGCAGAGGTTCCGAGAGGCGTGGCCGAGAGCGAGGGAAGAGATGACGCCTTTCCCGGCCCGGCTTTGGCACCTGCTGCAGTGGCGCAGCGCATCAGAGAACTAGGCGAGATGTCTTTAGCTCCCCGGACCATGAGAAGATACCAGACTTGTGTTAAAACATTCTGTGAAATTATGGGCCCCTGGGAAAGGGGGGCTGCGAGTCAGGTCGAAAAAGTGCAGGCATTCATGGTTTGGGCGAAGGATGAAGGGAAGAGCCACTCATGGATGGCAGGGCATCTGTCCGCCATCGGGCACCATGCACGGCTGCTAGGCCAGAAGGACCCAACAAGTTTATTCCCGACCAGGGCGGCACTCAAAGGCTGGGCCAGAGTGATGCCGAAAAGGGCTGACATAAGGGCCCCCATAGACTATGATATTTTAAAAAACATGATAGACGCCCTGCCCAAGGTGGCACACTCCGCTTATGAGGCGGTCCTCTTCTCTGTGACTTTTAGCTTAGCATTCTTTGGAGCATTTAGGATAGGAGAACTGGTAGCTCGGTCCAAAAAGGAGGTCAACCCAAGGGCCATTTTGATGGAAGACGTCCGCTTAACAGAGGAGTCGGTCGATATCCTGCTGCAATGCTCCAAGACAGATCAGGGAGGCAAGGGGAGGAACATCTCATTACAACGGCTGGGCAACGACACCTATTGCCCGGTGGCTCTGTTAGCTACTTTCCTGTCTTGCCGTCCGCACGAGGGGGGTTTATTACTTATTCACTCCGATGGTTCCCCTGTCACTAAGTACCAAGTTGACCATATGATGCAGGGATGCCTATTCCTGGCAGGCTACTCAACCACAGGGGCCAAGTTTAGTTCCCATTCTTTTAGGATAGGTGCTGCCACCACGGCTTACAGAGTAGGGCTCCCAGCCGAAGCAATTAAAAAAGTAGGTAGATGGGACTCAAATTGCTATAAGAGATACGTGAGACCAATGAGTGTAATTCACCCGGCAAGCAGACACATAGTGGACAACGTGTAAATAAAGTACATATTGCATTAAAGTCATGACAAAATAAGACGATGTAAAGTCAAGTGATTGTAGCCACTCAGTGGAGGTTTGTACAGTGCCTCAGTGGTTGTTTTGGTTGCGGTGCCTTTAAAGTGTGTCAATAAAAGATTAATGTTGCAACATACTGTGCTTTATTCCAGGGACAGAGGTTTGGGTGATGGGGCATTCTTATGTCACGAGACTGGCGAGATGGGTGAGCGCCAACACCTGGAAGCCCGGCTTCAACAGCACCAATATATCATGGTTTGGTTTCCCTGGGATGCGCTGGGTGGCCCTAATAGGGACGCTGCGCAGATTAATGAAGGAAAGAAGGCAAAAGCCAAACATCCTGGTGGTGCACCTAGGGGGGAACGACCTGGTGTCGGTAGGAAAAAGGCGATTGCTAGACGCAATGAGGAAAGACTTGAGCATCCTAAGTGGCGAACTAGGACAGTGCAATATATATTTGTCTGATATTACACCTAGGCCGATTTGGCACGGGGCGATAGCGCAGGAGGCATTAGAAGTCTCGCGCAGGCGCGTAAATGCAGCTATGCGCAAATTCTGCGAACAGAGAGGTGTGGGGTTCATTAGGCATGGCTTCCTGCACGCCAAATCCATCGGATGCTGGGAAAGCGACGGGGTACACTTGTCCAAGGTAGGCATGGCCATTTTCTTACTAGACCTAGGGGAGGCGCTTGAATTAGCAGGGTGCAGATGAGATGGCTAGGGCTAGGTAATGGGGGCTCTGGGCGCAGCGGATGCCACGCCCAGGGCTGTGGAGGAGTTACAAGGTGATCCCCATCAGGACAGGCGCAGGAACAGGACCTGAGGCCCTAGTGCGAGAAGCACACTGCTGAGTCATATCTAATCCAAGGGGCCCTTCTTGGGAACTTGGTTCCGACGGCACCCCGTTAGTCCTGAGGGCGGTTGTAAGCCTGTGCAACCGGGGGTTTGCTAATAATGCCTCGCCTGACTGGGCAAGGTGTGAGTCGACTCTCCCTGGTCCGGAGGGTGGGGCAGGTGGACGATCGGTCCACCGGTGGGGGGAATTTTCCTCCCAGGTGACACATCGGGCCATGGCCGCTGGTGTTTAAGTTTTGGCTCAACTTCAGGCGCCCTGCAACAAGGGGTTGTGGGGCTAGGGGGTCACCTGTCAGTTAACCCGCTCTGTTATTTGTAATTACAAATAAACCTGCAACTAATGCTTCCCAAATACTTGTCTGTTTCATTTGGGTGGTGTGGGTTGCGGGACGAGGTGTACCGATGCCACTACTATGGGTAATGTTCGCGCTATATAAAAATCGCATTAAATAAATAAATGTGGCCTTACCGCTAGAGCGGTTGACCTCGAAGCTGAGGAACTGGGTTTGAGTCTCTGCAACAATGCTGAACACCCTGTGATTCTGGGCAAATCACTTAATCTCCCCGTGCCCAACAAAAATGAATGTGTCCCTCTGTAACGCAACTATTGCTCATGTAAAGCGCTCTGATAACGGATATCTTCGGGTCTAGTTCGTGCTATATAAAACTCTAATAAATAAAAAATAAAAATGTCATGAGCAACCTATATTCAGTAAATACTTAGTATTGAAGTCCTAGAAAATCTACCATAGATATTACTGTATCAAGTACATCAACAAAGGTTTGTCACAATAAGTGTCTACTGGTCTCGGACTAGATGTATACATTTCATTTTATATACTATCGTTCAATAAGGAAAATAAACTAGATTTCTTGATCTTTTCTTTATGGTATCAACTGTTGGTTGCAAACGAGCTTGTGAAACACTGAGTTAACTCAAGAACACCCACTAACACATTACATGCTAAAACCAGACATTGTCTAATCTGGCAGTGACGTGCTGCGCGAGAACTCACATGACCAAAGTAAAGAAGCTCTGAATGAAGGGTGATGTGATCTTAACACGAGGGGATTTAACTCTTTCTGGATGAATAGGCACAAACTCTGGGCCGAAACAGGATTTACTATCCAAGGGTTAGGAGCGGGGTGATGGAGGGTGTGTGTGGAGGGGGCATTGAACTTGAATAATGACACACTCATTTAAGTATTGCTTTTAAGAATTGACATAAATGATGAATTTGAGTATTTCTGCATTACCATGCATTAATAATTGACGGACACACTAAAAAGTATACAAAAAAGTGACGGATGGAATGCTTTCATTAATCTCAGCCACTAGAATTTAATCAGGCCGTATCCCAATTGTAATTTTGTACACCAGGTCATCTCAGTTTGGACCCCGCTATATGCAAATCAGTCTTGACCCTGCTCCAATCGGAACAGTCCAGCCCAAACTACCAGGCCAAGTCCTCCCTCAACAAGAACACAAGCAACCCAGGACTGCCTTCGCCCTAGTTATAACCTCATCAGCCGGATACACCTTCATTCTAGTGACAGTGTGCATAGGCCCAACGTCCGGGCATACACGTCCCACTTACCATGACACCCTAAAGTGTACAAAAAAAAGTGATGGATGGAATGCTTGAATTAATCTAAGCCATTGGTAATAACTTTGGCCGCATCCCACTCCATCGTTATTTTACACACCATGACACCTCAGTTTGGATATAGCTATATGCAAATCAGTATAGACCCTGCTCCATTAGGAACAGTCCAGCCTGAACTGGCTGTCTAAGGTTGCGTGTGTTCTGGTTATGGGAGGACCTGGCCAGACAGTTCAGGCTTGACTGTTCCAAATAAGAGCAGGGTCAAGACTGATTTCCATGGTGTACAAGATACCGATTGATTGCGATGCAGCCTTAAACGGTCGCCAGTGCTTGAGATTAATTCAGGCATTACATTTATCAAATTGTTGTTTTTAATAATAATTTTGGGAACATGATTTTGAAGGTAAGAGAAGTAGCCCAGCAGTTACAGTACACTGGGCGGTTAGTGAGGAGTCATTGTCTGGTGCCAAGTGCACAAGGTTTTGAGTACAGAGTTGTTGTGGAGCTGCCTTTTGTGCTGAACTCAATCTGGGCAAACACAAGGAGATGATGGACGGAGCGCTAAAACTTTTCAGACACTCACTCCCAGTCACAGATCTGGGTTGAATCCATCATCGTTCTTTACCTCACTCAAACTGTTCCCATGAGGCACAGGGTCAGACTGATTTGCATATGGCCATGTCTGAACTGGGGTGGCAGAGTGGAACGGTGATGGATTAAACCCAGATCTTTTGACTGGGTGTGAGTGTTTGATTGGTTCAGATGCTCAGTCCATTACCACCCCCTTTTGTACCACCTACCAATCACTCATAATCTGGGCATCAAGGACTGAGGCATGAGTGCTAGGTTCACCAAATTATTGGTGGGGCCAAGTCTGCGTCATATCGGCAAATCCATCAAGAGATGACTTGTGTGGACAGTGTTTTATTTACATTCTTCTTTTTTAGGTCGAGGACCGAGAAGGCTGCGCTTGCGCAGTCTCCGGGAGGAGAATTAATGTTCTTTAGTACGATGTTTGAACCCGCCTCCCTGCCCCGTCTCTCCTCCATTGGCTGGCTTCCTAAACGGAGGCCAGCCATTGGAGGAGAGATGCATCATTCCGATTTAGCCCCGTCTTTTTCGGATTTGGGGGCGTAAGTTTTGCTGTTCTTTAGCTCGTGACGTCGTCCGTCACTCAGGACAGCAAAACACGCCCCCGAATCCGAAAAATTTCGGAAGCTTGAGGCCGCCATTTTGCTGCTGGTAAGGTTGAGGTAGGCTGCTCTCGCTTTCCTCGTTCTCGCCGTCTTTCATACACCGCCTTGGGTCGTCTTTAAATTAAGAGCCGGTTTAAACAAGTTCCTTAAACAATCTGAATCAGTTTGCATTTATTTGTTTTCTTGGTGCTTGTGTCTTTCTTCTCGCACTGTCCTCTACTATGTGGCATGTTTTCCTCTCAACCCCGTTTCGGGGATCCGGACAGCCTAAGATGGTCGGCAGCGTAGCGGTTTGGTCATCTTTTCCTTTCTATACCCCTGGTTCTCAGGCGCGCGGTGCTCACGTCTCCCTGTGCTGGGTCGCCAGGCGAGGATCAGGAAGCGGCAGCGGTGGGCGGAAGCAATAGCCTCACATACGTCCTCCCACCCAAGAAGCGGCGGGGCGTCCTCTGCCCTCGGGGGGAGGCGCGGGATCAAGTCAGGCCATGGCCTCTCCACCGCCGGGAGGAGGTGGACGGAAGATCCGAACACGGAGATATCACATCAATGCCAAGCCGTACAGCAAGAGTCAGCAGCAGGTTCTGGCACCATGAGCGGGTGGATGGGGGTACTGGGGCGGGCTGGCTAGCTAGCCCTGCGCGGCTGTTCAAGATCCTCATTTCCAGGGATGAGCCCCTCGGAGATTGCCCCTATTGAGGCGGCCAGGGGCTCCTGCGTTCCGTGCAGCAGCTGCACGTGCGCTTCCTCGTCGTGGCGCTGACAGCAGCGCGGCTCCCACTCTCCACAGCTGGATCTCCCAGCCCTCTGCTTTATTGAAGGGGAAGTGCTCGCAGCACCCAGCCTATCCCTCTCCGGAGTGGGAAGTTCAATTCTGCGCTTGCCGCTCTCAGTGTAGACCGAACTGTGCACATGTCTAAAATGTTCTCATTGGAGGGCTTTAAATCGTCTGTTTTAAGATGCTGATTAATCACGTAGGCGGTAAACTGACATTTAAGTTCCCGTTTATTGACAAACGCGACGACCAATTCCTGCGAAAGCTAGCTTTATATTACACCCCAGGTTCGCCACACTGTGAATTCTGGGTATGTTGATCAGTTTCCTCCCGGACTATTAAGATTAGGTTTCCACATGAATGGGCTACCTGCTCATCTACAATATTAACTACTGTGTGGCAAACCCCATGTGCGCCATGTGTCCTGCCATCTCCATATGTGCTATGTTGCGCCCTGTGCCTCCCACCATCCCCCATGTGCGCCCCGATACCGTGTGCACCCAGTGCCTCCCGCAACCCTATACAACCCGTGTGCGCCCAGTGCCTCCCGCCAACCCCTGTGTGCGCCATGTAGTCTGCCGTCCCCCGTGTGCGCCCCGGCCTCCCGTCCACCATGTGCGCCGTGCCTACCGCCAACCCTGTGTGAACTTTCACATCCCTGCACGCCATGCGTACCGCCACCTCCCTGCGCCCTGTATCGTGATCACCCTTTGAAAACTGTAAATAAACGTGTTGTGTTCCCTAGCTCAGTGTGTTAATGTGCCAACGGCCAGGAAACGGGTATTCGTGACTTACTGGTCACAAGTTGTAATACAATAGTTTAGGGAGACCATTTGCATAAGGCGATGATTTGTGTGACGGCGGGTAAGTTGGGTGTGAGGTGCGCTCTTCGGTATGTCTGGCTGCAGGTTTCTTCTCCCGCCCTTCCCTGCTTCACTCTTCTTCTTTCTTGTCTCTCCCCCTCCCTTTCTTTCTCGCTGCCGGGCTCTAACTATATGTCTCACTCCAACTGTATTCCTGTTCCCGACCCGCCCTTTCTCTCCTTCCCTCTTCCTCTCTGACTTTCTGCTGTCTCTCCTTCTCCCTCTGCCCTTCTATCTCTTTGTCAGTGCCGGGCCCTAACTATGTTTCTCACCCTGCTGTCTCCTCGCCATCTCCTTTGTTTGTCTTTCTCTCTCTGCTTGCCCCTCAGATCCCATTTGTCTCACCATTCGTTCATGTCTTTGTTAGCTTCCCTTTCTCATTATTTGTGCCCTCTATTTCTCAGGCGCCCCCTCTCTCTTTCTCCCCTCCTCTGCTTCACTCCTCTACATGTTCTCGGCTCAGGAGTGTCTTGGCTGCCCCGTGCCCTACCCCACACCGGCCCAGAGCTTCTACCCACGCCTCCCGCCTCGACGGCTCTGCGCCCCCTGCGGCCCGTCTCCAAGTCCCAGACTCGGGTCACCGCGACGCTGGAGAACAAAGCCCAGTGGGAGAGGTTCCTCGCCGTTGGCACTGAGATGATTCTAACTAAAGGTGGCAGGTGAGTGGCACTGTGCCCAGGTGCAGCGGTACCGGGGCTCATGGGTGATAGGGGCCCTCTGCTCACTTTTTATGGCTGTCTTATACCACCCTATTGTCGGCAAGGGACAATTTTCCTTTCTAGTACTGTGGTTTAAGATATCCTTACTATACTTGCAATTGTACTCCCTTCCTGCTTTGTGGTCTTTAATTTGTTGAGGGATACCGGCGAACCAGCCAATAGCGACGGGGAGACTGGGAAACCGGTGATAGGGACATGGAAAAAACTCTGGAAAGGTCCATGAAAGATGGGAAGGGCTAGTGAAAATAGTAACGTGTTAGGTTAACAATTTTTCCACCAGCCCTGTTGGCACTGGGCTGCACTGAGCTATTAAAGGCGTCTTTACCTTTCTCCCACCTGGGGCGCAACTAGACCCGAATTAGCGAGGTGGGGTCGGGTCCTAAGAGGTCAACCAATGGCGGGGAGGCTAGCACTTCAAACAATGGGACTGAGCTATCCTTGAACCCAATTGAAGTAAAAAGCAACAATAACCTGGGCATTTTAAACATCTTGGACAAACCCCCTGCCCCACCCCTGTCACTGTGCAGGGGTGGGCCTGGGAGCTCCTGACTGGGTCTGGAGCATGGGGGCCCTCTCCGTAGACTTCGGCCGTGGCTTCTGTGCAAAACTTTGGGCCGCATTACTGACACTTAGAGAGCGCCCTCTCTCCACGCGCTCCCCGGGCCCCCTCCTCACTTTCCTCTCACACTATCGCAGCATGATTAATGTCCGTCCTTCCCTCCCCTGCTCTCCCACTGTCCCTCCTCACCGATTAACTCTTCATTAAAAGCCCGTCTCATGCTTTTAATGTAGCTCCCGCTCCCGCTCCCCTCTCCTAATCTCTTGTAACACGTTGTGAGCGCGGCCTCTCTCCCCGCTATCCTCTGCCTTGACTTCCCCTCACCCTCTGCGATGGTTGTCCCTCCTTTCATCTCCTCTTCCTCACTTCTTTCAACTCCTCCCACACTTTGACACCATGCGCGCTCTCTGCTCTTCCCCTCTTCTTTCTCTCTCCCTCTCTTTACTTCCACCACACCGTCACTTTCTGCTCGTCCCCTGTCCTTCCTGTTTCTCTGTTTGTCTCTCCTCGCCCTGTCACAATCTGAGAGTGCGCTATTTCATCCTAATCTTTTATCTCTCCTCTCTTTTCACCCCAAGTTCACAGTGGTGCCCGGGCGTCCTCCCAACCCCCTTTCTTGCATTTTCCCTTGCTGGTCCCCTGCACTCTCGTCACACTGTTGTCAACAAACCCCCATCAGAGTGCGACTGGACTCATTCCTTTCCTGCTGTCTCCCGACCTCCCATCCGCGACACTCTCATCACTCCCTGGTATAACCTCTCCCCTTCACTCTCCCCCGAATCTCGTACCAATTTACCAGGGCGCCCCTCTTCTCCCTGCTCTTGCCCTAGCCTACCCCTTCCCGGGATTTAACTCCCTCCCCGCAAACCTTGCCCGCTCTGCCTGAAGGACGACTGACAGGTGGGAACATTGGCAGGTGAGTGAGGGAAACGAGGCGTCGTCGCCACATGACGGCCAGGGACACAGAATCTCCGAGGCTAAGAGACGCCGCATGTTTACACAGAGACACCCAGCACCCAGGTCGGTCTGCTACTTGGGAGAGAGAGCTATAAAAAACATAGGGCCACAAACCGCTTCCGAGCCTTGCCTCCGAGCTGTGAGAGACATGAATTCATGAATGCAATTGCACAAAGCTGTGCTGCCTCAAGGCGCTGTGTGGTAGGAGAAGTGAAGGTGGCGAGTCACAAATGGATCAGAGAAGCGGAGTTGTTTCCCTGCCCCCTCGCTGTGCTTGCTCTCCTGTGTGTGGCTTCTGGGTGTGTGTGTGTGGCTCTGGGTGTGTGTTTGTGTGTGGCTCTGGGTGTGTGTGTGTGTGTGTGGCTCTGGGTGTGTGTGTGTGTGTGTGTGTGTGGCTCTGGGTGTGTGTGTGTGTGTGTGTGTGTGGCTCGGTGTGTGTGTGTGTGTGTGGCTCGGTGTGTGTGTGTGTGTGTGGCTCGGTGTGTGTGTGTGTGTGTGTGTGGCTCAGTGTGTGTGTGTGGCTCGGTGTGTGTGTGTGGCTCTGGGTGTGTATGTGTGGGGCTCTAGGTGTGTATGTGTGGGGCTCTAGGTGTGTATGTGTGGGGCTCTAGGTGTGTATGTGTGGGGCTCTAGGTGTGTGTGTGTGTGTGGGGCACTGTGTGTGTGTGTGTGTGTGTGTGTGTGTGTGTGTGTGGGGCACTGTGTGTGTGTGTGGCTCGGTGTGTGTGTGTGGCTCGGTGTGTGTGTGTGGCTCGGTGTGTGTGTGGGGCTCGGTGTGTGTGTGTGTTGGACAGGCCACGTGTAAGGCTTGCTCCCTCCCCGCACGACCAGGCCCGAGCCCCGCTCCTCAGGTGTTACACGCAACAACAACCCGTTCCCGTCTCCTATAGGGCCCCTGCCCCTGAACATCTCCACATCGTGGGCCCGATTCCCTACCGGCCCTCTCGCCCGGCATGGGCGCCATCTTGGACACGGCACCACGAGGCCGCGTGGCCCCCGATCAACCCTAACCCTGGGCCTGGCCAGGCCCCGACATCCCGGCACCACCATCCACCCAGGAGGTGAGTGGACTACTTGGCAGGTCAATGGGAGAAAGAGGTGTCGATGGCTCTCCCCCGCCAGGTGCCGATCGCCCCCAGCTCCCCCAGGCGCTGGCTCCACCCCCCTGCTGGGTGTCTGGACTCCCTCCTCCCGGACCTCCCGACCTCCCAGTGCGAGGGTCCGGACATCAAAGGGCGCCAGACCTATAACTGGCGCAGCTCCAGAGCAGGAAGGCAGTTGTATCCTGGAGTCGAGAGACGCAGTGAAGAACTCATCCTTGACGGACTACTGGCGCTGCCGTAGCCCTGCCTTGCGAACTACCGACCTGCCTGCTGGCGCTGCCGCGGCTCTCTGCACCCATCTTCCTCGGGACCTGCTGGCTCCGCCGCGGACCGTCGCTACCTTCAACCATCCTGGGACCTGCTGGCTCCGCCGCGGCCCGATCATCTAGAACGCCGAGCTCGAGGATTGTGAGCTAGTTCATCTACCACCATATCCCCCAGAGTGGTAACGAGACTGTCCCGCTACCCCCTTACCCAACCAAGAGACTAGAATAGAGGGGACCTCGGAGTCCAGACCTCCTTGTACCACCTCACCGTACTTAAAGAATTGCTTATAAAGTAACGTTGAACCTTATCCTTGTGTGGTGTACGTCAGTGGGGGGGGAAGTTATTTGTCTGTACGATTGCTGGAGACGGCTCTCCCCGGAGACCTCTCCCCTTATCCTCGGCCGACCCTCCCGGTCCGTCTAACATTGGTGGCCAGCGACGGGATCCGAATCAACGCGTAATCGTACAGAGAGTAGCTCACCCCACGACAAAACCACAATGTCAACCAAAGAAAGCGGATCCACCGAAAAATTCCAGATGGAAAAATTGGAAGAATACAGCCATCGTGAGTTGAAACAATTCTGCATTGAACTAGGTATCGCTACCACCGGTCTGAATACTAAAGACGATTTCAAGCACGCCATTGAGTCATGGGCAGAAACCGGGGCCGTCGGACCCCCGGACCAAAATGTCGCAACAGCAGAGAAAGACACCACGGCTCCCGAGGAGCGAAGAACGGGTCTCTCGCAAGATGAGATCCAAGAACGAGAAAGAAACAGACTACATGAGCTAGAAATGGCCCGGCTCAAAATGGATGGCGAACTCAAATTAGCCGAACAAAAACTAAATCTGGAACATCTGCGGCTCCGAGAAGAACGGGAAGAGAAACAGAGACAAAGAGAGCTTGAAGAGAAGAGACTGGCGTACGAACACGAACGCAAACTAGCTGAGATAGACTTACGCAAGCAGAACAAAGAATTAGGAGTGCCCGAGCAACCGCGCACCCCGGGGGTGACAGAAAAGAAGGTACACATCCCCAAGGATGTCGTTCGAGAATACTTCCGAGAGGACGACATACAGCAATGGTTCAAGGCCTACGAGATCGCTATGACCTCCCACCGGATCGATCGAAGCGACTGGGGAGCCGGTCTATGGGGGAAGTTCGTCAATGAGGGCCGCGATGCCCTGCTACAGCTCCCAGACCATCTGATGACCTCCTATGACCACATGAAAGCTACCCTCCTCACCCGCTATGGGCTCACACCCGAAATGTACCGCCAGAGGTTCCGAAACTGCACTCGGATCCCGGGCACAACTTGGGTGGAATACGTGAACTATTTCAGCCGGGCCTTCGAGGGGTGGATCAAGGGAAGCAACGTAACGACTTACGAGCAACTCTTCAATCTCATGGTATGGGAGCATCTATCAAACAACTGCTTCGTCGAGCTCAGGCAGCACCTCCTCGACAGTAAATTAACTGATCCACGACAGCTCGCCGCCGAGGCTGACCGGTGGGAAATTACCCGAGTGGGCCGAACTGGGCCCCATGAACAGAACAGGAACAACCACGGTCAGCACCGTCCCCGAGGAGGAGGAGGGGGCCAGGGACGAGGGAGAGACAACGCCCCGGCCGCTCCCGCTACCAGCACCCCACCCCCGGCCAACCGGGGCAACACCCCGGCGCGGCCGGGATACAGAGCCAATGTCACGTGTCACCGATGCCAGCGAGTCGGCCACTACGCCAACGACCCGAATTGTCCACAGAGCCAGACTCCGAGACCCCGCCAGATGGCTGCCGCCGCCCTGGGGGAAGAACAAATCTCCGAAGAACACGAGGAATGTGAGCCAGAACGCCAAGAATGGGAACCAGCCGCCATGGTTCTAGCGTGCCTAGGGGGAAGAGACATGGTCCCGCGGGTCCCCCTACCCGCCAACACCCGGAAGTACAGTCAATGGGTGAACATTAATGGACGCCGGGCCGAAGCCCTACGTGACACCGGGGCCAGTGTAACGGCCGTCCGATGTCACCTGGTGACCCCAGAACAGATTCTGCCGAACGTCCTCTGCCCTGTCCGTTCAGCCGACAATTCGGAGAGTCTATGTCGGATGGCTTGCGTCCCCTTCGAGTGGGGAGGAGTCTCCGGCATGTTGGAAGTGACGGTCCGAGATGATGCCCCCGTAGACTGTCTCCTGGGAAATGATCTTGAGAGTTCCCCGTGGGCCGCCGTAGAGAGGAGAGAGCACCTAGGGATGTTGGGCATCCCGGATTGGGCGTGCGTAACCACCCGGTCCATGGCTGCCCGTGCCATCCCCCGACCCGAAGAACCTGAATGGCCGGCACCTCCTCCCCCGGTCGCTCCAGACACCGACCGTGCCGTCACCCCAGAACAAACTCCCGAGGGGCTCGTTCAGCCTCAGGACCTTCCCGGCCTGGATCAGTGGCGTCAGGAGGGGGGGCCCACCCAAGAACAGTTTCGCCACGAGCAGAAGACCTGTCCCTCCCTCGAGGGACTCCGCCAACAAGCCCTCGCCCAGAGTGCAGGGGATACCTCCGGAACCCATTGTCTATTGGGACAATGACCTGTTGTACAGCGAACAGAGAATCGCAGAGTTAGGGGCCAGTCGAGTACTAGTGGTGCCCCTCCGCTTTAGAGACTTCTTGCTAAACCTGGCCCACGATGTCCCCCTGGCTGGCCACCTGGGTCAGGATAAAACCTACAGTCGCCTGGTGACCCACTTTTTCTGGCCCAAGATGAGGAACGACGTACTCCAACACTGCCGATCTTGCCCCACGTGCCAGGCCAGCGGGAAGAGCGGCCGCAAGCTTAAAGCACCTCTGCAACCTTTTCCAGTGGTCACCACCCCGTTCGAGAGGGTGGGGATAGACATTGTGGGGCCCCTGGACCCCCGTACAGCACAAGGACATCGGTTCATCCTAGTACTGGTGGACCACGCCACCCGCTACCCCGAGGCTGTTCCCCTGCGAACTGTGACAGCCCCGGTAGTCGGCCGGGCCTTGATGGGGATCTTCTCCCGGGTGGGCTTCCCCCGAGAAGTCGTCAGCGACCGGGGCACAAACTTTATTTCAAAATACATGAAGTCCCTCTGGCAACAGTGTGGGGTCACCTACCGATTCACGACCCCCTATCACCCTCAAGGAAACGGACTGGTTGAGCGGTTCAACCGCACGCTCAAAGGGATGATTGGGGGGTTGGAAGAGCCCCTCCGTCGCCAGTGGGATGTGCTACTACCGTGCCTTCTCTTTGCCTACCGAGAAGTCCCCCAGAAGTCCCTCGGCTTCAGCCCGTTCGAACTCTTGTATGGGCACCCGGTGCGGGGGCCGCTCAGCCTAGTCAAAGAGGGCTGGGAAATGCCCCCTCTAAAGAACCCTCCAGATGTTTTCAAGTACCTCCTAACCCTCCGCAACCAGACCAGACGGTTCAGAGAGATGGCAAAAGCAAACCTGGAGGCCAGTCAGGAGGACATGAAAAGGTGGTACGATCAAAATGCATCCTCCATCGAATTTGAACCCGGCCAACAAGTGTGGGTAATGTCTCCCACCGAACCATGCGCCCTGCAAGACAAATGGACGGGGCCCTTCAAAATAATCGAGCGCAAGAGCCCTGTCACCTATCTCATCGATATGGAATCTTCACGAAACCCTCTCCGGGTCCTCCACGCTAATAGACTTAAACCCCACTTTGTACGCTCAGAGCTCAGCCTCTTGATGGCAACCGACAATGGAACCGAGGAGGACTCCGAACCCCTCCCTGACCTCCTACGGTCTCGGGAGAAGGACGGCTCCGTGGACGGGGTCCGACTCTCGGAGGCCCTCACCCTGGAACAGCGCCAAGGCTGCCGAGACCTCCTGCTGCAGTTCGCCACCCTGTTCTCCCTCACCCCAGGGGTCACCCCCTGGTGCTTACACGACGTGGACACTGGAGACAGTCCCCCTGTCCGCCATCGGGCCTACCGCGTACCAGATCGGGTACGGGCCTGCATCCAAGAGGAGGTGGCCAAGATGCTCACGCTCGGGGTCATCGAGCCCTCAGACAGCCCCTGGGCCAGCCCAGTGGTACTGGTCCCCAAAGCGGCCGCCCCCGGCGCCACGCCGGAGCTTCGGTTCTGCGTCGACTACCGGGGCTTGAATGCGGTCACCAGAACAGACGCACACCCCATCCCCCGAGCTGATGAACTAATCGACCGCATGGGAGCTGCCCGCTACCTCAGCATCTTCGACCTGACAGCGGGCTACTGGCAGATCGGTCTCACACCCCGGGCCCAAGAACGATCTGCATTCTCCACTCCTGATGGCCACTATCACTTCAAGGTCATGCCATTCGGCATGAAGAATGCCCCAGCAACATTTCAGCGGCTAGTGAACCAGGTCCTGGCAGGACTCGAAGAATTCAGCGCCGCCTACCTGGACGATATCGCTGTGTACAGCCGCCACTGGTCCGACCACCTCCACCACCTCCGAGAGGTGCTACAGGCCCTCCAACGAGCTGGCCTCACGATCAAGGCCAGCAAATGCCAAATTGGCCAGGGGTCCGTGACCTATCTCGGGCACCAGGTGGGAAGCGGTCTGGTGGCCCCTTTGCAACTCAAGATCGCTGCCATCCAGTCGTGGCAGCCCCCCATCACCCAGACCGAGGTCCGCGCCTTCTTGGGACTCACAGGCTACTACCGGCGGTTTGTGAGGGACTATGGCAGCATTGTAGGGCCCCTCACGGAACTCACATCCAAAAACCAACCAAAGAAGGTCAACTGGACCCCAGACTGTCAAGCGGCCTTCGAGAAGCTGAAGGCCGCCATGTGCTCCGCCCCGGTGCTCCAGGCCCCCGACTACAGTCGGGAATTTATCGTCCAAACAGATGCCTCCGACCATGGCGTTGGGGCAGTCCTTTCCCAGCTGAACCCCGAAGGACTTGACCAGCCAGTGGCTTTCATCAGCAGACGGCTCCTGGCCCGAGAACAACGCTGGAGCACCATCGAGAGGGAGGCCTTCGCCGTGGTGTGGGCCCTCAAAAAGCTCCGGCCTTATCTCTTCGGCACCCACTTCCGGGTCCAGACCGATCATCGACCCCTGCAATGGCTAATGCAGATGCGGGGGGAAAACCCGAAACTACTACGTTGGTCCATCTCCCTGCAGGGGATGGACTTCACGGTGGAACATCGACCCGGGCAAGACCACGCCAACGCAGATGGCCTGTCACGCTTTTTCCGCCTCGACGAGGAGAGTCCCCAAGAGGATGGGTGACTCTCCCCGCCTTCAGCTGGGGGGGACGCATGTTGTTCAGGCCACGTGTAAGGCTTGCTCCCTCCCCGCACGACCAGGCCCGAGCCCCGCTCCTCAGGTGTTACACGCAACAACAACCCGTTCCCGTCTCCTATAGGGCCCCTGCCCCTGAACATCTCCACATCGTGGGCCCGATTCCCTACCGGCCCTCTCGCCCGGCCTGGGCGCCATCTTGGACACGGCACCACGAGGCCGCGTGGCCCCCGATCAACCCTAACCCTGGGCCTGGCCAGGCCCCGACATCCCGGCACCACCATCCACCCAGGAGGTGAGCGGACTACTTGGCAGGTCAATGGGAGAAAGAGGTGTCGATGGCTCTCCCCCGCCAGGTGCCGATCGCCCCCAGCTCCCCAGGCGCTGGCTCCACCCCCCTGCTGGGTGTCTGGACTCCCTCATCCCGGACCTCCCGACCTCCCAGTGCGAGGGTCCGGACATCAAAGGGCGCCAGACCTATAACTGGCGCAGCTCCAGAGCAGGAAGGCAGTTGTATCCTGGAGTCGAGAGACGCAGTGAAGAACTCATCCTTGACGGACTACTGGCGCTGCCGTAGCCCTGCCTTGCGAACTACCGACCTGCCTGCTGGCGCTGCCGCGGCTCTCTGCACCCATCTTCCTCGGGACCTGCTGGCTCCGCCGCGGACCGTCGCTACCTTCAACCATCCCGGGACCTGCTGGCTCCGCCGCGGCCCGATCATCTAGAACGCCGAGCTCGAGGATTGTGAGCTAGTTCATCTACCACCATATCCCCCAGAGTGGTAACGAGACTGTCCCGCTACCCCCTTACCCAACCAAGAGACTAGAATAGAGGGGACCCCGGAGTCCAGACCTCCTTGTACCACCTCACCGTACTTAAAGAATTGCTTATAAAGTAACGTTGAACCTTATCCTTGTTTGGTGTACGTCAGTGGGGGGGGAAGTTATTTGTCTGTACGATTGCTGGAGACGGCTCTCCCCGGAGACCTCTCCCCTTATCCTCGGCCGACCCTCCCGGTCCGTCTAACAGTGTGTGGCTCTGGGTGTGTGTGTGGGGCTCTAGGTGTGTGTGTGTGGGGCTCTAGGTGTGTGTGTGTGGGGCACTGTGTGTGTGTGGGGCACTGTGTGTGTGTGGGGCACTGTGTGTGTGGGGCACTGTGTGTGTGTGGGGGGCTCTGTGTGTGTGTGGGGGGCTCTGTGTGTGTGTGGGGGGCTCTGTGTGTGTGTGGGGGGCTCTGTGTGTGTGTGGGGGGCTCTGTGTGTGTGTGTGGGGGGCTCTGTGTGTGTGGGGGGCTCTGTGTGTGTGCGTGTGGGGCTCTGTGTGTGTGCGTGTGTGTGGGGCTCTGTGTGCGTGTGTGTGGGGCTCTGTGTGCGTGTGTGTGGGGGTTCTGTGTGTGTGGGTGGGGGGGCTCTGTGTGTGTGGGTGGGGGGGCTCTGTGTGTGTGTGTGGGGGGGGCTCTCTCTGTGTGTGGGGCTCTCTCTGTGTGGGGCTCTCTCTGTGTGTGGGGCTCTCTGTGTGTGTGGGGCTCTGTGTGTGTGTGGGGCTCTGTGTGTGTGTGGGGCTCTCTGTGTGTGTGGGGCTCTCTGTGTGTGTGGGGCTCTCTGTGTGTGTGGGGCTCTGTGTGTGTGTGGGGCTCTGTGTGTGTGTGGGGCTCTCTGTGTGTGTGGGGCTCTCTGTGTGTGTGGGGCTCTCTGTGTGTGTGGGGCTCTCTGTGTGTGTGGGGCTCTCTGTGTGTGTGGGGCTCTCTGTGTGTGTGGGGCTCTCTGTGTGTGTGGGGCTCTCTGTGTGTGTGGGGCTCTCTGTGTGTGTGGGGCTCTCTGTGTGTGTGGGGCTCTCTGTGTGTGTGGGGCTCTCTGTGTGTGTGGGGCTCTCTGTGTGTGTGGGGCTCTCTGTGTGTGTGGGGCTCTCTGTGTGTGTGGGGCTCTCCGTGTGTGTGGGGCTCTCCGTGTGTGTGGGGCTCTCCGTGTGTGTGGGGCTCTCCGTGTGTGTGGGGCTCTCTGTGTGTGTGGGGCTCTCTGTGTGTGTGGGGCTCTCTGTGTGTGTGGGGCTCTCTGTGTGTGTGGGGCTGTGTGTGTGTGGGGCTGTGTGTGTGTGGGGCTGTGTGTGTGTGGGGCTGTGTGTGTGTGTGTGGGGCTGTGTGTGTGGGGGGGGCTGTGTGTGTGGGGGGGCTGTGTGTGTGGGGGCTCTGTGTGTGTGTGTGGGGGGGGGCTCTGTGTGTGTGTGTGTGTGGGGCTCTGTGCGTGTGTGTGGCTCTGTATGTGTGTGTGGGTGGCTTTGTGTGTGTGTGGCTCTGCGTGGGTGTAAATGCAATCGGTCATGCATTTGCGAGTGATTAAGCTATTGTCATTTACATTGCCAATGCCATTTATTTATGATTTAAAAAAAAAAAAAAGTCACGAGCAATGCCAATAGCTCTACCTTTAATAACGCAGAGACCATTGCATTGTAAATGCTGGTTTTGTTTTTTCCAAGGAGCAAAACAAATGTTTTGTGCTCATTCTACCAACACACTAGCCATGGCTCACAAAAGCAGCCTTATGTGTGTGTCACTACTACCAACCAGCTGCTTTTACAGGGTGTGAATCAGTTGAACACCAGAGCCAGTACTATACACAGGGCGCACTCTGCCAGTTTCTGCCACAGCACACCTTTCAAAAAGTTTGCCAGGCACAGATGAGCAGGGCTGCCCCTATTAACATGAAAGTGCTTCCAGCAGGACAGCCATGAACTTGCACCTGCCCTGGAGGTAGAGAACTCACAGAAAAACAGAGCTGCTGCCTATAAGCTGCTATGTGTTGCACAGCGCAGATGGCAGCCACCTGCACTGTATAGGAGACAGAGATCCCCCTTCAGGCTGTCATAGTGAGTGACTTCATCGGTCTGCAGGGGGGGTGGCTGGGAAGGTCCAGGGACCCCCTTTCAATCCCACCTCCAAAAGGCTGCCCTCAGGAGGCATCGTGACTGTGCACCGCCTCTTTATGGAGCAGTGACAGTGCACCACCTAAGGGCTTGTTTACCTCTGTGCCCTGAGCCGTAATAGGACATAGGCACAGAACCAACGCAAGTCACTCATTTGCATGAGGCCACGCCTCCATTCAAATAATGGAACACCCTCTTAAGACAGGGCATTCGCTACATGTGTGCCAGCATTATCAGTATTACAGAAGAGGCCATACAAGCATCTGTGTACTTTTCTATAATACCATAGTGCTAAGGGGGACGGAAAGTGGACGAACACATGGGTTGTGCCTCTGGGGCACTATGGTCTCTCAGAAGAGGGGCTCCTGGTATTCTTTAACTGCCTCATCCCACTTTTCTGCTCACAGTCCAGAAAGATATCAATTTCCGGTCACTTTTGGCAGGGATAAAAAAATTGAAAGTCCGGGCGGGACCACTGGTTCCTGTCGTCAATTGTTGGCCTCTGGGCTCGCAGAGCTTTTATGGACTGGGACCTGAATCAGGAGTAGGGGATGGACTCATACCACAGTCCTCGCCTTGCTGTTTGCTACAGAGTGGCTGTGTTGTTTATTACAGGTATTTATATAGTACAAGCCTAGCAGCGCAGGCTATGGAGTTCTTTCCAACAAAGAAATAGGATACATAAGGGAGCTATAAACCAGGTAACACGAACAGAAGAATGGAGAGTAGTTTAGAAAGCGAGACATTACATTAAATTACGCTAGGCAAATAACTACATGCATGTAAACATATATTCTCTTCAGAAAACTGTAAGTGGTACAATCAAAAGACTCTGACAGTTCAGATATCGAGTGGAATTTTCAGAACCATCCAGAGCACCAAGTACAGGAAAGCTCACACCAAGCTCTGAAGGAAAGTGAGGGCGCCAGTCAAAAACTTGCCACAGAGTCCTGGTTAAACTGAAAAGGTACAACAACAAGGTAGAACAGACCAGGTAAAATCACAGCTTAAACAGGTGAGCCCCAAGTTGGTGAGCCTGGGTTCTGGCGGAGAGCTACAGGCGCTATCGGATGAGACACTAGATGACATAAAAGCCACAACCTGCGCAGAAAGGCTTCTCATGCAAGGCAGTGGGTAACATTTGGGAGATTTTAATGAAAGTATTCTAAGCTTCCTAAAGCTCTCATAAGAACCTAGGCCAAGGAGGCGCCAAGAATGCAGATCAGAGCTCTGCAGAGCTTCATCAGGCTGGGAAGAATCCGAGGCGCCTGGAGTCTGCCCCAGAGCCGAATCCCCCGGCTTTAATGCACCTTTCACACAAGTGTGGTAAAGACGTGAATACGCATACTTCAGAGCCTGCTGACAGCAATGCCAGTTTCTACACGACAGGCAGAAAGCCATGACAAAGTATTTTATTTTGATGTGATCGGTTGTGAAGATTTACAGAAGTAGTAGTTAAAGGGCGATTTGTTTTGTAACCAAAGCACCAGGGTATGCCCGAGTGAGCTTTCGGGCACCGGGCAATCCCCCGGTCGGCTGGAGGGGCCGGTTTTGGATCAGGGGGCCGGTTTTGTGAGTGGGGGCCGATTTTCGGTCCGACCGGTACAGCGTGTCAGTGTCAGACAGAAAATCGGACACGCTGTACCGGTCGGACCGAAAATCGGCCCCCACTCACAAAACCGGCCCCCCACCCAGACAGTACTGTACTCACTCAGTCTTAGAGTGCCGCTCCGCCCATACACTGCAGCAGGCAGCAACAAGCCCGATTGTCGACCTTTGCACTGAAGTGCGGTGCAACCTAAAAAAAAAAACCTAAAAAAAAGCGGAAGTGTAGCGTTGGAGGAGAGGGAGGTGCCTGACTGTGCGCAGCGCGCAGTTATGCCCTGCCTCCTCCGGCGCGTCTGCGCGCCGCCTAGGGTGCTGTCTTTCGCGCATGTGCATTGAATAGGGGCAATTAAAACTGCGCAGTCAGTGTGCCCTACTACAGCAGGTTGCAGGCCCTGATCACGAGAGCCAGGAGAGGACCGGAGCGCCGAGCAGCCACCATAATTTAATTTATTGTACTGTGGTGGGGTGGCTAGGCTAGGCCCGGGGCCGCTGGCACGCTGCCTGCCCCTGGAAGTAGGCAGCCCTCCTGTCCTGTGTCTGCCACCAACAGCACGGCCCAACCTGTGGTCCGTGACGGCGTCACCGGCGACCGCCGTGAGTGAGTAAGTAAGTGTATCTTGACTGTCTGTCTAACGCAAACACTGAAGTTGGCTCAAGACAGCTTAATTAACCCTTGGAATTTGGAAAATGCAATTTATCCAGAGGCTTAGTGTGCTGCGGCAGGCCTCAGAGGAGGGTATTTTGTAAGAACTAGTGTGTTCTCAGCAGGGGCCGGGCCCAGCAGCAGGCGGATTGATCTCACAGGCCCCGCGCTCTGCATGCACGTGGACGAGAGAAACCTTACCAAGCGCGGCAACAAGAGAAAGGCCTCTCCCCTGACCACCTGCTCCTCAGCTCCCTCGTTAAGATGTTCCCCTATTAGCTGTTTATTTTTACTGTCTTTTAAGTCAGAGTCGTCAGCTAGAGCCTGAGCCTGCCAGTGCCCGGCCGTAGCTGCCAAGGTTTCAGATTGCTATGTGTGTGACATTTTCATAAGTTCAGTGTAATTATGAGTGACTGACAGTCACTCATAATTACACTGAACTTATGATGACTGACGTTTTTCTCGCAAGATGACAGCAACATATATCAGAAATTAAGCAACTTCATATTCTATTAAATCAGATTTTTGTACAGTCCACAGCCTGAGCTCGCGTGTTTGTAGGCACTTTCAATGTGATAATGAAGAAAAAGGTGCTTGGTGAAATAAAATATTGCCTAGCGCCACAAAATGTGTTCAGCCGGGATTGATGCCATGTATCACATTGTACAATTAAGCCACAATATTGGTATCCCTTTTGCTTTGGCCGGCAGAGCAGAGCTCTGCTCCCTCTGGTCTTGAGGGGTCCAGAGGACCTCGAGCTGAGCCAGAGACAGACATCTGTCTCGACTCGAGCCTGGCTGGAGCTTCAGTGGCTTGCCCAACTCTACATCATATAGCGCTCACCAGAATGGGAACTTTAATTATATGTCATTAATACACAACAACAACAACTCTCTCTTAAATACATTGAAGAGCTGAACCGGGGAGTTGACCCAGTTCACCATCTATTCCATCATAAATTATTTTGTACACGGATCCCAGTAGCTGCCGCTCCCAATTCACAACCCTACCTTACTGGAGTGGTTGGGCTCAGACACGAGGCACATGATGAATATTCATGAGAGCTCTTTACACATGCTGTTGTATACACAATGATCTTTAAAGCCTGGCTGAGGTTTGCTGCTTTGCCACATATTGTAAAGTTTTCTGGTCATTTCTCCTCAGGGGTACATCACCAGGGTTATTGTTGCTAGGACACGAGACAAGATCCTGGTTATATTCTTTGACTAGGATAAGGCCATGGGACTGTAGGACTCCCACCAATGAAGGTTTGGACTCGACCCTTTGGATTATAGGCCTCAATTAATGGAGGTATAGAACTCTAACCATGAGACCACTTAATTTATAAGATTCAACTAGTCTATAGATGCTAGAACTCCCCACCAAGGTTATGGCCTAACTGCTAGAGCAGTCGACTTCGAAGCTGGGAAACTGGGTTCGAGTCTCAGCAGGGATGCTCAACATCCTGTGATTCTGGGCAAACCACTTAATCTCCCTTTGCCTAACAAAATGAATGTGTCCATCTGTAACACAACTGGTGCTCATGTAACTTGGCTTATACATTCGGGTCGAGTTGGCGCTATATAAAAAAAAAAAATTAAAATTAAAAAGAAGGAAGATAGGACTCAATCCAGGAGAGAATTAAACTCATTGGAGGAAGTATAGACCTCAAACTACAGGCAAATGAGATTCAAGTCAAGCAAGGAATGACTCACACCAGTGGAGGTGGGTCTATCATAGAAAACCGCGGCAGAAGGATCTGAACTGAAAAAAAGCAAGCGCTCAACTGATGGAAGGATATGACTCAATTAGAGATCAAATGTTAATTTATGTTATGTTACCTTGTGGTAAATAAATAAATAATACCCTATTTTTGAATGCATAAATGAATAACAGATAGCTCAATAAATAAGAGTCAAGATTCGAGGTAGTGGGAGTTTTGCAGGTTTAATACAGCATAAAGGACAGGAACAGGACAACCTGCACGGGAACAGAATGGCAGCTGCCGGGGGCAGAATCGGGACAAGAAGGAAGGATAACTTTTAATAACAGTACATGAGCATATATACATAACGCAAACACATAGCATTACATTGCAATAGGCGTAGCAGTGGGTGGAGCAATAGGCGTGACGCGTAGCAGTCGCGAAAGATAAGGGTGAAAATGGGTGTAACAGGGCGTACACATAGACATGTGATGCAAACGTAACAGAATATGTCATGAATGGGGCGGAAACCATGGAGGGGGCTACCTAAGGAGCCGGGACCTCTAACCTGATGGTGCGCGCAAACTGGCAATGACGTGTTACTAGGAGAAGCTGGGGGCTATGAACTCTGTGCTAGGAGCAGAGACTGAAGTCTGGAGAGTCAGGGCGACATGTACCTAAGCCCTATCTAGTATCTGATGTTTAGGGAACATGTTGATATAAACTAAGGATCAGGAGGGGAAAGGCTAACAAACTCTAAGACTGGAGCATGCGTTATTCTACATGTAGTGCGTGATGAAGAATATTAAATGACCATTAAATGCAGTATTTCTCTTACATGGAGACGTAAAAGCTAGACTATGACGGAAACTATTGATGCGATTCAGTAGCTTAGGAATGCAGAGAAGGAGGGCTGAACTGATAACTGGAATCATAACATAGTCTTGGCAGACTCAGAGGCAGAGCCAGGCTGAACCGGGCACTGCGAGGCAGGAAGTAAGTGAAGGGTCGAGGATACAGGTGGGGGCCGTGTCGCTCCTCAGCGAGGGCTTCAGGAGACAGGAGCTGAATCTGGTGTCCGGGCCCTTTTGAGGCCTAGAAACGGGGACTTTACAATGGAATAACGTGCACACTGAGAAACGTGGCAACGTATCTTTACATAGGCCTGATATTCATAGTATTCACGAAGACTGGTAACTGGCATACTAGAGGTGGACACAACTATAATTGCGTCTTTAATCAAACATGGGGAATAACATATGCATATTAATCATGCACACACAACATATGATGGATGACACGTAGGGACACAGAACATGGCAAAATTTACTTTTCCACATTCCCTCCTTGTCACTACGTTTCCATCAGGAAACATCAATATTCATGATACCATCTATCATTTCATACAGTATCATTTGCTCGTCTCGAATTCTCTTGGAACGGGATTTAGAACGGGGCTTGGGACTAGGAATACAAGAGGTAGCACAAATGCCGCAAATCGCAGGGCCACATTGTATACAGAGGCAGCAGCTGAATATAATCGCTACTGCAATACCTAGAAAGGACAAGACTTTTCCATCCCCAGGCGGAAATTATACCCCAGAGCCAACCGGACCATGTCCAGGTGCCTGGATTTTGATGTAACAGATGGGCAATTTTATGAAGTCTGGTTATAGCTGAATAGACAGACGGCGCGTTATTTGGAATGAAAATGCAGCAACTAGATCCGATGACTCTACATGCCCCGCCCCTATCGGCCAGTATGACGTCAAGGACGAGACGATTTTGCAAAACTACAAATCTCATAGCAGATTGCTCTTCGGTTAAGTTACCTAGGGCAGAGGCAGTCTCATTTACTACAGCTTCAAGGGTTCTGGTTAATCTACGGATTAGCTTACTATTCTGGATAGGTCCTATAAAGAAGAAGAAACCTCTATTGAAATCTGTATACTGTTCTAGAGCAGTTTCAGTATAATCGACAATTGGGGACTCGATCTCCCTTCTATGTCTAATGTGTACTAGATGTGTGTTTCTATGATAATCAGATGGGGCTAGGAAAACTGGTGGCAGTAGGAAGGCAATGTAACAGGTTCCCTCCCAATCGAGGGGCAGACGAACATATGCGGTTTGACCACAAATAAAATATGAATGACGTGAAGCTTTGAAAATAGATTTCCCACTGTCACTATAACTGACAATAGTAGTACAATCACTATGTCCTACATGTGTAGAACCATTATTTCGGACACATAATTCGCCTTTGACTGGTAGTACTGAAATAGCAGGTAAGTCTGGAGTAGTATCAGACTGAACATTCAGGACCATGAAATTCGAAGAATAATTACCTAAATTATAAACTTCATTCTCTAGATCTAACCCGGTTCTGTGGGGAAGACCTTGCTTGTCTGGAAAATATGTACGGTTTAGAAAAGACATATCCGTTGAGGATGACGTTAACGTGGACCATGCTCCACACGAACCATTATGTGAAAAAGGATAAGGAAAGAGTGGCAGAACTCCCTTCGGTGTCTGGAAAGGGGGGAGTCGACCACATACCCAACAATTAGTGGCATTGCTGGTCTGGTGTGAATAATGTAACATGCGGATAAAAGAATTATTTCGCATAGCGAGGCGGTAAGAGAGTTCATGAGGAGGCAGATCACTAAACGTGTGCTCTATTGTAACATTAGAAGACTTATTTACCTGAGAAACTGGAAAATACAGGTAAAATGCATAACTGGTGCAGGAAATCATAATGCTGAGAAATAAAACGAAACTTAGGAAAATGATACATCGGATTGAGTTTTGACTAACTCTCTCACTATGGGGGTCTATTTTATACATGTCAGAAACAGTCTAACCGTTTCACCTAGGGGAGGACTTAGACAATCAAACTGGCTGACTTATTTTACTAGACCGGAGTTTCAGTTTATATTCCTGTTGCGGAGTTTTCTCTAACGGGGGGGGTGCAGTATCATTGTTCTTTGCGGGACAGTCCTTAAGAATAGTACTTTGGCATTCCTTCAGATCCTGGGAAATGTTCTTTGAGACGGGTTTCAGTCCATAAAACTTCTTCACGTGCGAAAGGTGCACCCAGCCTTTGCGACCCTCCAACTTCACGGCTGTACGGGTGGCGAGGAGGACCTGTCAGGGCTCCTTCCAGCGTGGCTCCAGCGGACTTGAGCGGTCAAAATTACGCACCAGGACCATGGATCCTGGAACGATTTCATGCGGTGCCACCTCGGTATTGTCTGGAAATGCGGCGGCAACCTGTGAACGACAAGAGTTGAGGGCAGACATCAAGGAAGCTAGGTAATCTGTCAGCATATTACTTGAAACATCGGTAATACTTCGGGGTCTAGGAGTACCCCACATGTTAGGGGGGCGGCCGAAAACGACCTCGTACAGGGATAGACCTGATCTGGAATGTGCGACCATGCGCATATAGAATAAAGCGACTGGCAGAGCTACTAGCCAGTCCACACCTTTCTCTTTACAAACTTTGGCGATGCGGATTTTCAGGGTCTGGTTATGTCTCTCTACGAGACCTGCTGCTTCAGGGTGGCGTACACAATGGAACTTCCACTGGTATCCTAACAAAAGGGAAACGTGCTTCATTAACTCTGAGGAGAATGGCTGGCCGTTATCAGAATATACGACCCTAGGGAGTCCATAACGGGGGAAGAACTCACGAACCAACTGCTTGGCAGTGGTCGCGGCTGTGTAATCTGGGACTGGATATGCTTCTGTCCACCTGGACAAAGCGCATACAACTACAAGGACATACTTGAAACCTCGACATCGCTCCATCTGAATATAATCCATCTGGAGGACTTCAAAAGGGTGGTCAGGAGGCTGGAATCCCCCTTGTTCCACCGGGACACTTTTACCTGGATTAAACTGACAACATATCATACAGGTACGGACTTTCTGCTTGGCTGCAGCTCGTAAGTGCTTGTTGAACCAAATGTTCTGGATACTGTCTAACATTGCTTTTTCCCCTAAATGTGCTGGACTATGTGCGGTATTGATAATGACTTGAACCATAGAGTCGGGGAGAAACCATGTGGTTTTACCCTTCGTCACCCATCCTTGATCTGTCTGGACCCCTCCTTGTTCGGACCATTTCTTGATCTCTTCGGGAGTAGCATGTAACTGGATATCTATGACATCTTGAGTAGGGTCCTTAACTGTCATACATGTAGTCGGATCTGGAGTGTGTGTCAGTGTCGTGTTGACTGGAATGTCTGGAGTCTGGGCTGTGAGTTTGGCTGTGCGATCTGCTAGATCGTTACCCTGGGAAATGATGTCAGTGACTTTCGTATGTGCCTTGCATTTCATGATAGCAATGGATGTCGGTAAATGTATGGCATCTAACAGAGCTTGAATAAGGAGACCATGCTGAATCTTGGTTCCATGAGAAGTCATGAAACCTCTCTCCTGCCAGAGCACTCCAAAGTCGTGTACGACTCCAAATGCGTAGCGTGAATCTGTGTAAACATTAACTTTCAGGTTCTTGGCGTGTATGCAGGCTTGAGTCAGAGCAACTAGCTCTGCTGCTTGAGCGGACAGGGTGTCAATACGGTGTGTCTCAATAACTTCGGTGTCAGTAGTCACTGCATACGCGGCGACTAGTTCTCCTGTACTTGTTCTCATGCATGAACCATCCACATAAAGTGTCAGGTCGGGGTCTGGTAACGGAATATCTGTCAGATCTTGTCTTGGCTTTGTCGTAATATTAACTACTTCCACACAGTCGTGTGTGTCAGGATTTGAATTAACTGATGGTAACAGTGTAGCAGGGTTCAGGATGTTGCAGCGTCTGATTTCTATGTGTGGCTGAAACAGTGTCAATTCATAACCTGTTAAACGTGCAATTGTCAAGTGCTGAGTTTGTGTTCGGTTTAAAAGAACTTCCACGGAGTGTGGAACTTGTACTGTCAGGGAGTGTCCTAATACTATGGAATCACTTTGTCTGATAGCTAGTGCTGTGGCTGCAACTGACTTGAGGCACACAGGCAGAGCCTGGGCTACAGGATCTAACGTGCTCGAGAAATAAGCACAGGGCTTGTACTGTCCTGCTTGATCTTGTGTGAGAACAGATAATGCTGTACCTTCACGTTCTGTGACGAAAAGTGTAAAAGGCTTACTGTAGTTCGGTGTAGCTAGAACTGGAGCTTGGCATAAAGCTTTCTTTAACTCGTTGAAACTAAGTGTATGTTCAGATGTCCAAGGGAGGACAGTCGGTGCGGCTGCCTCCTGTGTCGTTAACTGTATCAGTGGTTTGGCTAGAAATGCATACTGAGGAATCCATTGTCTACAATAAGAAGTAAGGCCGATAAAAGCACGTACCTCCTTCTGGGTCTTGGGCTGAGGAAGACTCGCTATTAACTGGATACGGTCTGGTGTCAACTGCCTACCCCTCTTGGACAGTAAGTGTCCTAAGTATACCACTTGCTGGACACAGAATTGAAGCTTCGAAGGGGACACCTTGTGCCCCATCTCGGCTAGGAAATACAGAACCGTCAGTGATGCTCGCTCGCAGTCACGTTCAGAACGGGCTGTAATCAGTAGATCATCGACATACTGGAGCAGGGCAGTGTCAGTTGGCATGTGAACATTATCAAGTTGTCTCTTAAGTGCTTGACTGTAAATACTAGGACTTTCTGTGAAACCTTGAGGAGCGCGTGTGAACATATAGCTCCTTCCATTTAAACAGAATCCGAAAAGAAACTGGCTGTCTGGATGAACGGGAACACTGAAAAATGCGTTCTTGAGGTCTATTACAGTAAAGAATGTGGCTTCGGAATCAATGGCTGTCAATAGTGATGAAATGTCTGGGACAACTGGGTACTGAAGAATAATACATTTATTAAGTTCCCGTAGGTCAATCACTAATCGATATACTGGGGGTGCATTTGGATCAGTACGTTTCATGACTGGAATGATCGGAGAATTGCATACATTTGAGTCAGTTTCTACAACTACTCCTTGAGCGATGAGCTCGTCAATAATTTTGGATAAGGCTGCTACAGCCTCAGGTGGTAATCTGTACTGTCTGATTCGTGGTAACACTACACCTGGATTGAGAGTCACACGATAGGGTGTGATTTGCATGTACCCTACATCAGTTGGACCTTGCGCCCATAAATGCTGCGGAACATTAGACAATCTCGGATCAAAATCTCGTAATACATAGTGACCCTTAAAGTCACGTAGGAACAGACATATTCCCTCTGGGGAACAACATATAACTGCACCTAACTCTTTCAGTGTTTTAATGCCTAATAGATTTTCTGGACATGACTTAGTAAGTAACAGATCAGTAGTACGGGACAATGGACCTACTTCTAGAGTAACTGGCTTTGAAATTTCATTTACGATAGGTTTTCCTGAAAATCCAAGGGAAACATTTCTAGAGCCTGAGAGCGGAGCCCCTGGAACTTCGGCGTGACTAATTGTGGTCCTACTTGCCCCTGTATCAATCAAAAACTTTCTGTCTTTCCCTAATACTTGACTGTGAACATAGGGACCGTCTTGATCTACAGGTATCTCGATGAGAGGCAAGCCTACCTCCCTCTCTAGGCTGTTTCATGAATACTGCTGATACTCTGGATACTCGGACTGTGCATACTGGTACATCTGCTGTGTAACATGCTGTGTTGCAGCGATAGGCTGCGGTGCTGTAATTGTCTGTGGTGCATTCTGTGGCTGAGGAGTCTGTGAAACTTGTTCTTGTCTAGGCGGACGTGGTCTTTCTTTAGTTTTACCGGTAGCTATGTTGTGCTTCAGAACTGCACACTCGTTTATAAAATGACCTGGCTGTTTACAATAATTGCAGTTCCCTTTAACGGGAGCTGCAGGATGACTGGCTTGATTCGGACCCCTCTTCTGACTGTCTTGAGGAACAGATTGTGCAACTAATACTTTCATTTTCGTGTCTTTCATACGTTTTCTCTCATGTTCTTGCTCTTCTCTGATTCTATTCTGGTGATACTGGAGCATCTGTAACATCTGGGACGGGGTATTAGCTTGCCAGGTACTTTCGACTTTCAGAACTCGATTCTTAATTTGTGGACTTGAATTCTCGACTAATTTAGTAACAAAGAGATGAGGGTATGACTCACTACTGGTCTTGAGGCCACTGTTGATGCTAAAACATTTCTCAAATCTAGAATAAAAATCACTGATATCCTCATCTTGCTTCTGTTTACAGGCTGAGATTGCATCCCAGTCTTCCTTTTTCGTTGTTAACAATCTGGGTAAAACTTGAATCAATAATTCTGGCAATTCTTTACATTTATCTCCGAGACCGGTACCTGGTACTCGTATCTTATCTTTGGCTTCTAGAACTGCCCAATCTATCTTTTTCTCTCCCACCTCCCACTCTTTTTCCTTGAGCTTTTCATACACCCCTGCGGGCAACAAAACTTTTAACATTTTAATTATATCTGGATACGTGTATTCTCCCATACGGAGCATGTCTTTTAATTCTCTATGGAACCCTGCTGGATCTTTATCATGACAGGGAATTAATTTTTTCATCTCTAACAGTTCCATCTTTGTGATCGGAGTGTAAACAAACACTCGTTGCATTTCGCCACCCGTTCCTCTAACTGGGTGGACTTCTCGTAACGGGTTCTGTCTGTCTATGTAAAAGGGTTTACTTTCTGGGGGTGAGACATGAACAAAATGCGGGTTCAAAAACGTTCTATATTTGTGGCGCTGTTCTAGAATGACACTAATTAAATCGGTACCTAGACCTTTCCATCTATACTGGAGTAGCTCGTTCAGGATATCATGTAACGGACCTGGATCAGAGTGTTGACCCTCATACAATGTAATGAGGTGCTGGATCATATACATACCCATCAGTCGTTGCTCGGCTGGGGGCAGTTTCAGAAACATTTGTGCCACTATTTCGTCTGGAAAAGTGGTAGAATCAGTAATCCATCGGACTGCTGATCGGGCTAGTTCTTGTTCATGCATAGTACTTAACTCACTGTAACCGATTCGTGATTTCAGAATGTGATCGGTAGCTTGAAACACTTGTTCTAGAGAACCTTGTTCTGGTGCTGGATGATGGAAAGTAGACTTGTGTTCTAGGCGTAAATGGCGATCTGGAAATCTAGATTTTCCTACATACGCTATTCTGGCGGAATTCTCGTCGTCTACCTCTTCAGTATCAGAGTTACTTTCTTTCTCGCTTACTTGTGCTGCTTTACGCTGTTCGTGTAACTTTATTATTTCTTTACGGATTTTCTTGTACATACTCTCCATAGCACTGATGGTCCTGTGCTTACCCTCGGCTATATTATCACTCCACTTTGTCAGGATTCTCATTTCGGCTTGATCTTTAGACGGGTAATCTTGTTCTCTTATTAGACAGTTAATCAGAAACTTTAGTATCATGAGCTGGATCTCGGCTTTCCTTTGAGACATGGCCTCGCCAATGCTTTCTGGATCATCCCCTGTACGGATGAAACAATATATTCTGTCTAGATCTTCTTTCATATTCGATAGGGTGACTAGATACTCGGCCACCTTTCTTATGCGTAATGAATATAAAACCATATTATCCTCGCCTGGGACGGGATCATAGCCGCATTCATCAAGGGCTTTTCTTATTTCTGCTACAGACTGATGTCTGGGCGTACGCTGTGACGCTTGTGCATGTAATTCGGCTGACGTTAAACGCTTGTGTGGTGGCGGGGTCCGAGGAGGACCTCCTCCTGCGGCCCCTAAACTAGAATCGTCGACTGATCCTCTTCGTACTAGTGTGGCGGGAAATTGAAATGTGGGCTGAACTGGCATGGCGGGCTGAACCAGGGGGGCCGTAGCAGGTACTGCAAGGGGTGCCCCGGTGTCTGGAGGAGCAGGAAGTGCCTGATTTACAGGGACTGGCGGAGCGTGAACAGGATTTGCATATTCCGGGACTGTGTCGTCCAAATAGGACGAAATAAAAATATCAGCTGCGGTCGGTTTGTGACGTAGCTTGGTCGGAACTAATGGTGGCGGGAAATTACTGGATGCCTCCGGGGTCGCTTTTGGCAAGCCCTCGGCAAGAAGAGGGTACATACCCTTAATAAGGGCATTCCTCTGTCTGTCTGATTGTTCGGTTTTAACTCGTTCACCTATTTCGATTAATTCTTTTTCTTGGGCTCGCTCTAAGGATTCTCTACTTAATTCTGACTTTCTGATTTCTTTTTCGGTTCTTTTATGAGCTTCTTTGCGCCATAACTCGATGGCATCTTTCTGTGACTGTCTGGCTTTCTTTTTCCATAATGCCTCTTCTACTCTCATGATGCACTCGGCATCCCACGTACCTGATACGGGCCATCTATACTTTTCTTCCAACTCTTTGGTATACTCTACCCATAAATCTAGATATAATATGGCACTTATGCCATGCTTCTGATACATAAAATGACCTGGACTGTCCCTAGGCGGGACGGGAACTGCTGCTTCCAGCAGACCCTTTCTAGTTTTTAACTGACGTAACTTGGAAAACAGGGGCATGACTGAACTGTAATCTAGACACAATACAATACACAATGAACACGATACTTATTCCCCATTCATACCACGACATTAAAACACATGAAGAACATTTAAAATAACAGTTCGAACAGAATACTACCTGGAATACTGAGAACAGAACACATGAATTTTCTCGAGAACAGAACTGACTAGAACAGAAACTAGATGCACTGCTGAAACAGTACGAAACTTACCGGTCTCATAAAGAGACACGTCAGGACCCGCATCCACCGAAGTGGACACTTCGTTTGTGAGTCTGTGTACCACCAACCCACAGACCAGGGACAATTAGATTGACCCTGTCTAGATACCACCCCAGTAACGGTACTCACCGGGCAGCAAGAACGGAAGGCCTCGGACTGGACTGGACTGCTACGACGACGGACGACGAACTTCGGACTTCAGTTACGGGTGGACCTCCGGATACCTCGGACCTTGGACTCTCGGCTTGGGCTCTGGTCGGGACTCGCCGCGTTCCTCCACCGTCTCGTCTGGATGCTGGACCGCCTCCTCCGTCTCCTCCGTGGGCCTGAGGGATACTTGAAGCAGAAATATCTGCCGGTGCGCAGAAGAGTTCCGTCACGACTGCAGAGGGTCAGGGGGTCGGCGTGGCTTCACCGACGCGTGGGGAAAGGGCAAGTACCTATTCGGGCGCCATTATGTGGTAAATAAATAAATAATACCCTATTTTTGAATGCATAAATGAATAACAGATAGCTCAATAAATAAGAGTCAAGATTCGAGGTAGTGGGAGTTTTGCAGGTTTAATACAGCATAAAGGACAGGAACAGGACAACCTGCACGGGAACAGAATGGCAGCTGCCGGGGGCAGAATCGGGACAAGAAGGAAGGATAACTTTTAATAACAGTACATGAGCATATATACATAACGCAAACACATAGCATTACATTGCAATAGGCGTAGCAGTGGGTGGAGCAATAGGCGTGACGCGTAGCAGTCGCGAAAGATAAGGGTGAAAATGGGTGTAACAGGGCGTACACATAGACATGTGATGCAAACGTAACAGAATATGTCATGAATGGGGCGGAAACCATGGAGGGGGCTACCTAAGGAGCCGGGACCTCTAACCTGATGGTGCGCGCAAACTGGCAATGACTTGTTACTAGGAGAAGCTGGGGGCTATGAACTCTGTGCTAGGAGCAGAGACTGAAGTCTGGAGAGTCAGGGCGACATGTACCTAAGCCCTATCTAGTATCTGATGTTTAGGGAACATGTTGATATAAACTAAGGATCAGGAGGGGAAAGGCTAACAAACTCCAAGACTGGAGCATGCGTTATTCTACATGTAGTGCGTGATGAAGAATATTAAATGACCATTAAATGCAGTATTTCTCTTACATGGAGACGTAAAAGCTAGACTATGACGGAAACTATTGATGCGATTCAGTAGCTTAGGAATGCAGAGAAGGAGGGCTGAACTGATAACTGGAATCATAACATAGTCTTGGCAGACTCAGAGGCAGAGCCAGGCTGAACCGGGCACTGCGAGGCAGGAAGTAAGTGAAGGGTCGAGGATACAGGTGGGGGCCGTGTCGCTCCTCAGCGAGGGCTTCAGGAGACAGGAGCTGAATCTGGTGTCCGGGCCCTTTTGAGGCCTAGAAACGGGGACTTTACAATGGAATAACGTGCACACTGAGAAACGTGGCAACGTATCTTTACATAGGCCTGATATTCATAGTATTCACGAAGACTGGTAACTGGCATACTAGAGGTGGACACAACTATAATTGCGTCTTTAATCAAACATGGGGAATAACATATGCATATTAATCATGCACACACAACATATGATGGATGACACGTAGGGACACAGACCATGGCAAAATTTACTTTTCCACAACCTAACGGTTGTACTTGCTAGACAGGAGCAAGCCACTGAAAGCTCAAACCAGGCTTGAGGTAAATGCCGGCTCTGGCTCAGCTCGGGTTCATCTCAGAATCTTGAGCCCAAAAAGAACGAAGGTTGTGTCCTAGTGGCTACAGCTGACAACCATGTAACATGGGGGGGGGCAAGGTTTAAATCCTGGCCTCAGCTCCGCATTCTGTAAATCTGACAAATCTACCTGCAACATTTAAAAAACAGCATGCAAGGTGGTCTTTGTCTGTTGTTAAGCTTTCACAAGTGCGCACTATGTAAAACCGTAGAAAATAAAATGTGGATTGTGACTGTCACCCACACGCTAATCTCCTCTTCCAAGAATTAAGGACAAACCATTAATCTTTGATGTCAGAAAGAGATACCCATCAAGTGGCTAAACTGCACAGTGTGAAACTCGAAAATCTGCTATCAACCCGGCTTCCGTGGTTGACCAAACAGTGTAATCCTGAGCAAATATTTTGCCTCAGAGCCTCCTTTTTCATCATTATCACGTATCAGAGCACCTTCAAATAAGTGTGTTTGGGTTGTGTGCAATACAAAAAACCTCTTTTGTGATTGATTTAATGTTACTCTCTGTATGATAAGAATTTAGGCCACATAGGGTAGAAATGACAACTCACTTGCTTCTTAGTTCACTAATAGCATTTTTAGCATGGCGTGGGCAGGAATAGTTGTAAATTTCTGTTTAAAACCTTTCATTTGCAATAAATACTTCTCGATGCAGAGATACAATCTGATGGACTAAGGTGAAACACTCAATATTAAAGAAACACTTTTTCTTAATTTTGAAGACAACTTATATTCTAATATGTTGTTTCTTGCATGATTTTCAGGGCTCAGCTCGCGCATGAGCTTTTACAGCCAGAGCCCACCCTTGGATTGGCTCTGTCTCGGCTCTCCCTGGTAATTTCTTTGCTTGCCCACTTCTAGTACTTGTAGACATATCACAGTAGAGTGTGGATAATTTGATCTTCCACCTAACCTGTGTTAGTAGAGTCTGTTAATCCACCTGCTTGGGTTCTTGGTAGATCTTGTTAATATGGGGTGTGTCTGTTCTTTCCTATGTGTTATTGGAATGCTTATAAAAGTGGGTGTGTGAGATGTATGGGTTTGATGGCATTGTTGAGAGTTTTCATGTTAGTTCTAAAGTTATAATCAGGCTGCTGGTTTGGTGACCTCTTTCTCTCTCTCTATATCTATATATATCTCTCTCTCTATCTCTCTCTATATCTCCCTCTCTCTATATCTCCCTCTCTCTATATCTCCCTCTCTCTATATCTCCCTCCCTCTATATCTCCCTCTCTCTATATCTCCATCTCTCTATATCTCCATCTCTCTATATCTCCATCTCTCTATATCTCCATCTCTCTCTCTCTCTCAGCTCTTTATCTCTCTCTCTCTCTTAGCTCTTTATCTCGCTCTCTCTCTTAGCTCTTTATCTCGCTCTTTCTCTCTCTTACCTCTTTATCTCTCTCTCTCTCTCACTCTCTCGCTTTGTTTTGGCTTTTCTGTCTCCCAAATTTTCTTGGGGGGGTAGAAGTTCAACCCCCCCAAACTCACCCTAGTGGTTGCTCACGGCGCTTGCTCGCTACACACCATGTGGGGGTTGTTCTCACTTTTACTTTGTTCTCTCTGATTCACTACTTGTGTCTATTTTAGGTGCTCTCTGAAAGAATGCCTATGGATACATATGACTGGGTGGGTAACCTGATGTTCTTTAAGGTCATCATCTACTGTTTACTGTGCTTTGAAAGTTGATACAATTTGAATATGTAATGAAAAATGTGCTGTAAAATTCACCATTTTGGTCTGTCATTTTTGAAAAATTTCTTGGGGAAAGAACACCCCCAAACCCCCCTAGTGGCCGTCGGGCTCGCTCGCTACGCGCCGGACGGGGGCTGGCTCGCTACGCGCCGGATGGGGGCTGGTCTGGAAAAATTTGCCAGGGCTGCTTTCACTTCCCAGTCCGGCAGAGCAAAGCACCCATCCCTTCCTTCCACGCAGTTGTTTTCGGTCCATACTGGGGCACTACATTGGAAATTTTGCTTTACAACAACAATACAGTACACTGCATTTGCAACAACCTCTCTGTGGGAAGAGGAAGACAGGTTGAGCTCAACAACGTATTATTTCAAGGTCACCCACAAACCGTGACAAGAGAACCCGACACAGCGCCTAGTAAACTGTCTGCTCACGTGTTCAAAGGCAGCTTGTTCCATCAGTGTGGGTGGAGGTACTAGAATTAACGAAGACCCGCTGCATAGCATTGGTGTGTGATATACAGGTCGATTGGGAGTGTTCAGACATCATTTGGATTACTCAAGGCAGGACGACTTGAAGTCAAAATCAGCCCTTGCAAAATGTTCAAACCAGCCCCATACTCCAGGAGACCACTACTATTCACGGCCAGGTCATGGCATCCAGCTCTGAAAGCAGCCCCTTGGCCTACAGCCCACCACGAAAATTGTAGAATGGTCAGTCTGGCCTTTGGTACTCGAAGGTTCAAAAGGTGGCAATGCGGTTTGGGAAATCAACAACTGCTTCAGGAGGTCGGTGCTGGCGTGGAGGTTCTGATTTGCTTGGACTGCTATTCCAGCAGTCGTTTGTTAAGTGCAGACCCTGGTTTCAGATTTGGAGTACATTTTGGGGCTCTCATGAGGCTTAGCCACTTGGAATTCACTTTTTATTCTTGGTGTGTAGACATATAAAGAAGCAATGACAATAGGATTGCCCTTTCCTCAAAATACTTTGCAATGACCCCAACATATGAATGGGATAGAATAACTCAACCATCCTCACCATAAGATATACCTCTCCTCTTAGTATTAGAAGTACCTGATGCCACTCGACACCGGAGGGTCTGCTTCCAGCCTGCTGAGTTGGAGGTCTCCAACAGCCCCCACACACATCATAGACATAGCAGATGGCTGTCCTACCTCTAACCACAGGATGCAAGATACTAACTCCAGCCTTTTGGACACTCCTCCCAATATCAGTGTGATATAATCAGCATCAGTGGCGGCTCCTCCGATAAGGCAGAGAGGCATCCCCAGCCCCACTGTAGCGAGCGCAGCAGACACACAAAGAATGATAAAATGGTAATTACCATTTTATTATTCTGTGTGCTGCCGGACGAGCTAGAGAAGGTGTGATGGTGGGGACAGGGCAGACATTTTACAGCGTATTGCAGGATGACAACCGCATTTCAAGACGCAGGATACCGAGATAGGTTACATATATATTTATTTTCTTTACACACTCCTAGATATGTCTTAGACAGAGGGAGTCTGGGGATTATGTGTTGATTAGTTGTTCACTGCAGAGCCTTTTGTAGGTTTTAATGTAAATTTGCCCAAGTATTAATATGATGGGTTTCCACTTAACTGTCATAGAAGTAATGTTAAATGCAATTACGTGTGCAGTACTTGTGGCATGTTCCCGTTCATAACACTGTTGTTTTTATTTTGTTTGTAACGAAAGAGAAATGTGTGGTATCTTGGTTGGAATCTTGATGTTGGTTCTTAGATGGATCGTGTATCAAGATTCCAGCCAAGACAGTTGGCCCTGGCTCCCTCCATCTAAGATGCATCTAGGAGTGCGTAAAGAAAATAAATATATTTAACCTACCTCAGTGTCCTGCATCTTGAAATGCGATAGTAATCCTCATGTCTGAAATGTGGTGAACCAACACATTTGTCTCCCAGGGAACACCCTTCACTCCTATCCTTAGCTAAAACAGTATATTTGAACTTGCCTTAGGTGACACGTTCTGGAAACTTAACTACTTTACTCATACTCCACACATTCCCATCAGTCAATTCCATCACCTGTCTACCCACTCTGACAATTCTCATGAGCCCTGAAAAGTTGGACTCTCCCGACCTGACCAACCTACTCTTCCTCACAAGCACCCATTGACCCATGTTCAATTCAGTTATATCCTTGCAAGATGTATCAGCATAGTCCCCATACGTTCCTTTCTCAGACAACCTTTTGTCCACAAGATTTATCCGAATCTTTCCTTATATACTCTGAGATTCAACATCCAGGCTGGTTTAATATTACATAGGAGGTCATCCTCTCATTTTCTCAAATGGAGATTTCTCACCAGACAATGTAGGTGTTGTCCAATAAATCCACAGTAGCTCATTTATTGCCTACCAACAACTCTTCCCATTACCAATAGCCGATTGTAGACTGCCCTTTAACACTTTTACCCACCTTTGCATAATCTGATTACTTTGGGGATAATATACCGATGCCCTGCAATGCTCCATGCCAAGCCCATCTAGATAGAAAGCCATTTACTTTGACGTAAGCTGGACGCCATTATTCGTTATCAGACTCCTAGGAAAACCCAGTCTTTCGAAAGTTTCTTTCATGAATTCAATCACACATTTGGATGTCACAGACTGACCACCTTAACCTCTGGCCCCTGTGATAACTGATCAATTAACACTAAACAATAAACTTGGCTTTTAGACAAACATATTGGACCTGCTATGTCCAAAGAAATATAGGACCCTTAACATACCCAATGTTCTTTAGATACCAAATCACTTCTCACACACTCAATGCAAGACCTTACCTTGCCTTCTCCAGACTGGTCAACGCCAGGCCGCCAGTAGTCACTTCTAATCTTTTTTTATATAACTCATACCTTGATATCCCTCGTAAGTCATTTCCAAAACGGTTTCTCTTAGGGCTTCAGGAACAACCATTTGTTCCCCACGAAACAACAAACCTTTTATTTCCGACAGTGCATCAACAATGTGAAAGTAGGATAATATGTATTCTTCCAAATTCCTATTGCTGGGCCATTTAGTTTTAATGTACCCTACCACCACTTGCATGTCCACATGCGGTCAATTGAGACTCAGTAATGTACCCACATGACACCTCACAAATGGATAGGACTTGCCATTTCCTCATTTTGAACCCTACTTTTTTCAGATTCAACCATGGGTAGTCATGACAAATAGTCTGCTAACACACTTCTAGCGCCTGGCACGTATTTTACATGGAAATTAAATTCTTGGAGTTTATAATGCCACCCGCCCACTCTTGGAGTGGCCATCCAACAACCACTAGTCACAAACAACTTCACTAAAGGTCGATGGTCTGTCATTACTATGAAATTCGTTCCGTACACGTATTTCCTGAAGTATTCTATGCCCCACCAGCATGCTAACGTTTCTTTCTCAAACATGGAATACTTCAATTCTGCACATCTCAAAGGTCTTGAAGCAAATGCCACACTTTTCAGACTGCCATTGTGATCTTGCAAAAGAACCACACCAATACTCCCATTACTTGCATCCGTCATGATTACCGACTTGTATTTGGTGTCAAATGCCACTAATGCTGGAGCCTTAACAATGGCTTTTTTGATCTCATCAAATTCCAATGTGCATTTGTCATCCCAAAGAAATGTTTGATTTGGCTTCATTAATTCTCTCAGGCATTTGGTTCTATCAGAGAATAAGGGGATACACTGTGCATAGTATTCAGCTAGGCCCAAAAAAGACCTTAGCTGATCTTTGTCACATGGTCGCTAAGCACTTTCCATAGCCTAGATTAGACTTTGTTTGGGTGAAAAACCATGTTAACTAATATTATGACCTAAACCTACAGAGTCCTTTTAAAATTTGCACGTATCCATAGTTAACGTCAAACCATTCTTTTACAAAATGGCAGTGCAATTTGGTGGTACACATTGGACAAATCTAACATGGAAAATACTGTGGCACCATCTGTCAATGCAAACCTTTCCCCAGTATTCAGAGGTGGGTGGCGATCGACCCACACACAATCATTTGAATCTCTCAAATCCATACAAAGTCTTATCTTTCCTTTGGGTTTGTGTGCAATTACCACTGGAAATAACCAATAGAACGATTCAATGTCCTCGATTATATCTAATCTACACATTCGATTTAATTTTTCATTTAATGCAGCCTGCATCGTAAAAGGTACATTACGAACCTTGAGGATTAATTATATTCTCTTTCATAATGATTTTATATACAAAATCTTTCAACAATCCCAATTACGGGCTGAAAACTTTAGGAAATAACTTGGCCCATTCCATTGCTTTTTAGGTCGTGCCTAGAGTCAGTGCGCATGCGCTACCCTGCGAGACTTGTAGTGTTTGTCATTGGCTTGTGTCTTTGTTCTTCATAAATGCAGGCTTCTGATTGCTTAATAGGCTTGTTAGTCTTGCCTCCTTACCGCCATGTCTTTATTAGTAACCTCCCATGGCGATTGGGTCCTTTACTTTGGTTGTTACATTGGATTCTTTATTTTAGTCTGTAAGGACTTTTCTTTATTGAGTTCCTTACTTGCAGGCATGACATGCTTTGCTACATTCAGCATGCCATGCCGGTTTCTGCCGTGTTTCCCCGCCCTCCACTGTTCTGAGATCGCAGCTTTTAATTTATGGTTTCACTCTCAGCCGCTCGCCGTTTCCTTTAGTTTTAATTATTTTTGTTACAATCTCTGCACTGGTGCCACAATTGCATCAAAAGTAAGAAATAGAACAAAAAAAAGTGTTTTTTTATTTCTTTATTTTTGATGCCATCGTGGCACCCGCGCCAGTCTTGAGAATGTAACAAAAGTAACGAAAACAAACTGAAATGGCGGGCGGCCGCTTACCTACCAGGGAAGGTTCTTCTTTTGCGCAGCTGGCTCCTGGTCTTTCCCAGCACTCTCCATGTTTCACACGCCGACATTTACTCTCCCGAACCAGTACAGGAGTTGCCAACCAAGTAAATGTTACGAAAACGCGCAAGTCACATGACAATCAGGTGCCACTCAGCGAGTCTAGACACCCAAGCCAAACTTAATTGCCCACCTCTTCTGAAGCAGCAGCTGCGTGAGTGACCGGTGAGTTCAGCTAGCTGGGAGTGCTATTGGTTTAATTTGCCGGAAGTGGGCGGGAAGATCGGTCAGCATTTATGCGACTGAGCTATTGGCATTGTAAATGACAATGCCTTTTATTTATATTTTGGCTTTTAAAACATAAACGCCATTGCCATTTACAATGCCAACAGCTTAAACTTGCGTAAATTAGAGACCTATTTCATTGCAAATACTTTTTTTTGTTATAGTTTATTATTTTCATTATCACACGAGAGATCAACAGCTGTGTAAATATAAATATATCTACAACAATATAATAATAACCACAAGAATGATCAGAATAATAATTTGTATGTTCAATATAATCATATCCATTAATAGATACGTTCCTGTTTGCCCCTCCCCAGTGACGTCATTGCGCTGTGACATCATCAGGCCTTACACAAGTAATCTGTGGCAGTTACTAGGAAGCAGTCGGACCCCATGTTTATTAATTTACAAACACGCAGCGTAATAGCTATGATTTGCGACACTCTTGTTTTATTACAGCTTTCTTTGGCAGAAGAAGCCGTTGGTGGCGTCCAGTATGAGTGAACTTCTAATGTTCCTCTGGTGCCTTGTGTGAGTGGATTGCTCTTCGGCCAGCAATGGTCGCAACTGAGAACTTGTCCAGACGGTCTATTTTATTTAATTTTTTTATGAAAAATAAGTTGCCAACTAAAACTAATCTTACTTTGGAAAAAGGGAGCCTGACTGGAAATGTAGCAGTACTCCTGGGAAAAAGGGTGCTCAGATGCACTGCATCAAAGACAGAGCGGCAGTTGGGGTCAAGCGTATTTTGTTTTTAGCATTTAGGGTTCGACATTTTATTTGTCGGAGTTTGGTCAATAGAAGGCGAAAAGTATCTCTAATGTTTACAAGGTGCTATAGATTTCCCAGAGACTGTTATTTGTCTGCATTCATTCCCTGAGGAGTGTGTGAATTCTGTCCAGCTGCTGTAAACCACTGGGAACTATCAGATATGCGGTTTCTGTTCATCCACCAATCTGTATGACTATTGTCTGTTTGTCTATCCGTTTGCCTGGCTGCCCATATTCCCCTTCTCATTTATCCATCCATCACTTATAGATCATTCCATTACCCAGTTTACCTATCTGAGTCGGTCTGTTCAGTCGTTAACTTCTCATCCCAAAAAGTCCACGCACACATCTAGTCATCTAGTTGTCCATCATCTATATATTTATCCATCCTACCATCCGTCCATCCATCATGCATCCATCTGTGGCACCTACTTTGTCCTGCTGTTGTCAGCTGTGACAACATTTTCTTAATTAAGAGTGAAGAGTGAACTAACAAGCATTAGGCACTAGGTCTCGCATTTGCAAGAGTTTAAGCTATTCGCATTGTACGTGACAATGCCTTTTATTTATGCTTTAAAGACCAAAACATAAATAAAAGGCATTAGTTCAATCTCACGCAAATGCAAGACCTATTGAATTACAAATGCTTGTTTATCATTAAGCTGCAACACTAAATCATCATAACCTAATACCTGGTCTGGATGGTTAGGATTCAAAGTGATCATCAGAGGTCTTTGCCGTGGCTATCCTAGGAGACACAAACCCTATTTGGCCACATACATCTTTGCATCAATACGTTTTTCTCTAAAACTTTATTGCCATAACCTCCCAGCTTTATATCAGGAGGCAACAATTTTGCATTAAGGCACTGCTAGATACGTCTTATACGGAGGGAGCCGGGGCCAACTGTCTTGGCTGGAATCATGATGCGTGATCCATCTAGGAACCAACAAGATTCCAACCAAGATACCACAGATTGCTCAGTGTGCAGGACCAATTGGCCGGCTATCTACAGCTGGAAAATCTGTCATGCACACTTTAAAGCCTGCAAACCCAGTGCTGTACAACAGCTGAGGGATTACATGCACAGGCCCCCAGCCTCAAAATGAGCACTGGGTTAGCCTGCTCTAACCAATCCTGGAGCTGGAATGGTAGGATTCATATGCAGGAAGTAAACCACATTCCTTCCTGCTCGTCTTCGGGAGAGAAGAAAGGCAACATATCGGTGAATTTTACGGCAAGCTGCACCTCACTGATTTTCACAGCTGCTAGCCGCCCCTGGTCAGCATATGATACATACTCCTCACTACCCAATTCTTCATCATCAATGGGACAAACACAGTGTCCGATAGGACCTTTGGGTCCTTGCTGGCAACAGGAGGACACAGGCACAGGCTATACCAGCGCACTTAACTATTCAATACAAATGAAACCGGCTTGCAAAGACTTGAGGGATCGGCAACACAAAGCTGGTTACAGCAGGGCTCCAACATGGCTTTCGTTGCTGGTCCTGAATGGTCGTACTCTAAGTACATACATCCTGAAATGTCAATGATAAAAAAGGGAGTATAATGTAGAGTACCTTGGCAAATCTCCTTACTTGACACCTCATAATGGTAATCAGATATTGGAGGACTATAAACGTCTATCTGGGACGATGTCAGATTTCCTGGACTTTCTCTTGTTGCCTACTCTAGATCCAAAAGATCTTAGAGTGGACTACCTCCTTCCACCCTTGGGTTCGGCAATCAGATTGAGAACATAAAAGAAAAACATCCTGCAAACTTAAGGGACCTGAAGAGCTATTCGGTGCTATCAACAGACGACAGACTATAAAAATGTGCATATCTCTCTCAAACTTCCTCATCCATCATACCACCAAAGTGCTTCCTATAGCAGTCTAACCGTACCTCAATGGTCATCAAATGACAAGTGAATGCTCTCCAAATAGACTCAAAGCAAAGTCAAAACACTTCCAAACACACACATATACTGGAGTAACATGCTAGCCATGTGGATTAGCACATAGGGATAGTAAGCATAATACAAATGATACAACACAATATGGCATTTTTGACTTTACCCGCGCTTGTTTGTGTCCTGGGGAATGAGCGCAGACAAAGGCGTCTCAAAAACAGATGATACAGAAAATAAAACAACTCTTTTTCGGAAGCTTTTTCAGTGTTCACTTCCCAGTGCTACTAGGTGCCTCGCTGTCTGTGAAATACATAAACATGCATTACAGTTGAGGAATCTTATGCATAACAATGAAGGTAGAAGGACCCACATTAACCTCCAAGAGAGAAGCACAGATGGAATTCTCCTGTGGGCTGAGCCAAGATGTAATTTACAAAGCCTGAAGGTTCAAGAGAAAAACCCAGACAACTAAAAGCAGGTATAGGTTACAAGACGTTTATTATGAATGGCGAGAGCTCCATACAAGCCAGTTCTAAAAACCATGTCCAGCAGCAGGAGAGGTTTTTACGATTTTCATAATATTCACAAGGAAGAGCGATCATGCAAAGTTCTGGGCGACTACCTAGAAAGCTTTTTTCAAAACTTTGTAAAGTAAGAGACGGTATTTGCAATGCTATTTCACCATCCCTTTCTCCCCCCACACCCCCACCACCTCCCTCCCCCTGGACTCTGGGGACAGCAGGGGAACTGGTTCGGCAAAGGTCCACCAAGTACACACTGCTCTGCCATTGTCCATTGTTCGGGAGAGCCTCTCGCGGCACGCCAAAGAGCAGCATTCCACCAGCAGCAGAAAGAGTACAAAGACCGTGTCAAAGAAATAGGAAAACGCCAGGCTAAAAGTGAGTGCAGAGAGACAGCGAGGAGCAAGGTATGGGAGGAGTGCAGGGATGGACAATAAATGTGGGAGGTTACCAGGATTAAAAGTTTATGTGAGAGATCAGCAATGTATGATCGAATGCCGGTGAGATACACTGCTATAGATGGGAAGGTGAGCAGCGAAAAGCCAAAGACAAGAGCTAGAAAGCAACAGTGAGTATGGCAAGTTTCGGTACAATGAGAAACAGTACATACAGCGAGCGGAGTACAGAAGCAGAAAGTAAAGAAAAGCAATGTGAGAACCAATCTTAGAAACAAACGAATTTGAGAACACAATGCAACATAAGAAGGTGGAAGCAGAGATCACGACATCAAGAACAGTAAGGTGCTCGGCCCTAAAGCTAGCAAGCGACATCTGCCCATGCGGATGTCGGCCTCAGATAGCAAACAACCCAAAGCAAACTTGGAGGTTATATATATATATATGTATACACACTTTACTCTGGCAATAATGTACATCTACAAAATGGAGAGAAGAGGTCAGCCATTTTTGGCCTATAATTATAAGATCCATCTCAGACGTCCACCTTTCCCCATGCACGGAGGCTAGCAAGACACCAAGGTGGAGGGGAGAGAAAAAGCAGGCAACATACATGCCTGTAGAGAGCCAACGGGCCCTCTAATTCATTGTATCCCCGCGCAGTCTCCTCGGGCGGGCTCATCCAGAGGAGATTAATAAACGGCGGAAAGACCGCACAGTGTCTTCCAGCCAAGCATACACGGAGTGAGTGTGGCGTACGTTATTTCACTTGTGAGGCACTACTAGGCCCGTGCCCCTCACCCTGCTCCAGGTCACCACATTGGTGACGAGGGCGGTAGTGGATCCGCGCCTCACATCATACCTGGGCTCAGTGCAGAGGCTACCTGCGCTCATCTCCGCACACGCATCAGCACACTGCTGGCAATGGCATCCAGGCCCCGATGCTCTGCGCCCCCTCCGCCCATCCTGACCACATTGCCGGCCTGTCTTCACGTCAGCGCACTCCGGGCCGGTGGTTGCAGGCCTCGAACGATCCCCAGGCTGGTTGAGGCAGCGTGTCAACCGGCTCGCCTCCCAACACTGCAGGTGAGCGTCTCCACAGCTGCGGGGGCGGGCAGTACCGTTTGATTTCGTCGAGGGAAGGGGGACGTCCCTAGTGGCCAGGTTTGCACACTGCAGCAATCCACACAGCCACGAGGTGCCCAGGGCGTCCCCAGGGTGCATATTCTAGCACTTCTCCCCAAGGACTGGGATCTTTATCTCTCTCCCTCCAAAGCAGCAGTGGAGGAGCTCTAGTTGACGGGGGAGATCTGCAGGCAGGCAACATCAGGTGGTGGCAAAGCAAGAAGCCCACACCAGGACCACCCGACTACACAGCCTAAGGGCACTGGACTCTTTGGGCCCAAGTCTCACCCCTGCATACAGTGAACGGGTAAGCACACTCCACAAGGAAGCACAGTACTAACAACACTCGCCAACATGAGCACGCCTTTCACAGGGAGGCACCGCAAGTTGCCAGGCAGGAACGGGAACAACCCGCCACACCCAGTACACAACCATGCCTCAGTATACCCGCTACCCCCTTTCAGTGAGACCGCCGATCCGACAACAGCAGCCCCGCGCTGGAAAGCATGGATTGGCCGCCTCAACCATTACTTTAAAGGTACACAAGAGACAGATGGAACAGTTAAGAGATCTCTCCTAATCTACTATGGAGGCAGCAAATATATGACCCGTTTGAAACGCTCCCAGACACGGGAAACTATGACGACTACGAGGCCGCAGTCTAGCCCCTCAATCAGCATTTCGACCCCCAGCTCAACCCAGACTTCGAGCGCTTCAAGCAGCGGCAGGCAAAACAATCTGACACCGACTCCGTGGATATTTTCTATGCCCGCTGAGATTGTTGGCAGGCACCTGCACGTTTGCCAACCAAAGGGAAGAAATCCGGGCCCAGGTGATTTAAGAGTGTCGATCAGTGATTCTCTGGAAGCTGATTCTCTGAAAAAAAGGGAACTCATTAGACGACATACTGGTCCTTACCCTATCCCATGAACTGTCAGATGCCCGAGCAGAAGAAATGGAAGTTGTACTGAACAGAGGCAGCACAACACCCCACGCCTCATGACATGCTCCATCAAAGAGAAAAGAGTTGAGGTGATTCAACGACGCCCACACCGTGAAACTTGCGGCAACTGTGGGGCAGAACATTCCCTAACTGGGTTTTGCTTTGCCAAAGGGAAGACGTGTTTGTGATTCAGGAAGTCCAACCACTTCACGAAGGTGTGCCGAAGCGGCAGGTCTCGGCTGGGGTTCACAAGACAACGTGGGGCCATGTCACAAATTCATCAATTGTCAAACGTCAATTCACCCTAGACGACGACGTCTTTGCCAAATTTTCGTGAGTCGCTCGAACAAACACAAGAGACCGCCTCCCATGTGCGCCGTCCAAGTAGCAGGGTCGACTGTCCAGGCGCTGATCGACAACGGGGCATCAGTGAACGTCATGGACTCTGAACAGTATGACTGCTTATCTCCACGACCCCCGCTGGCTCCCACGAAAGCAAGAAAATATACGTTTGGAGGAACACACCATCTCCCCCTGAGAGGGGTGATCGAGGCCGAAGTTTCCTGCGACAAACGTACAAGAGCCCACTTCCACATCACAGAAGGCAGGAAAGGAACACTACTCAGCGGCCACACCGCAGAAGCCCTTGGCATAGTCTTTTTTGCAAATCAGGTGCATGACTCTCCCGCCGACGCCATACTACACGGCTTCCCGGAACTGTTCAAGGGTCTTGGAAAGCTCAAAGGAAAACAGTTTAAACTGCACATTGACCCATCCATCCGACCGGTCGCCCTGAGACATCGGAGAGTGCCTTTCCACCGGTGTCCGCAAGTGGAAGCCGAACTGAAGAGCTAGAAGATCTCAATGTCATCGAGAAGGTATCATGCCCAACTCGGTGGGTGCCCCCACTAGTCATCGCCCGAAGCCCAAACAGCCCGGCACCATCAGACTTTGCGTGGACATGCCCCTCCCTAACCAAGCCGTCAAGGGAGAGCGTCATCTCATGCTCACCATGGATGACATCGTGGCAGACCTCAACGGGGCAATGTGGTTCTCAAAGCTCGACATGAATGCTGGCTACCATCAGCTAGAACTTGAACCAGAGAGCCGATTTATTACCACATTCTCCACCCATGTGGGAATCCGGCGATACAAAAGGCTGAGTTTTGGGGTATCCTCAGTGGCGGAGGTTTTCCAAAACACCATCCTGGAGACCTTATCCGGCCTCCAAGGCGCCACTAATCTAAGTGACGACATCCTGGTGTTTTCGCAGACACTAGAGGACCAAGATGCACGCCTCCGTGCCCCCCTGCAACGACTGGCGGACTGTGGTCTGACACTCCACAAGGCGAAGAGTTCATTCTACCAGGAGTCTATAGACTTTTTTGGGCTACACGTTCTCTTGTGATGGATTGAAGGTAGACCCCAAGAAGGCAACTGCCATCCGGTCGGCCCAAACCCTCACACCGGCCACAGAGGTTCACAGCCTCCTAGGAATGGCTACTTACTGTGGCCGGTTCATACCGAATCTCGTCTCATTGCCCGTACTGCTACGAGTCCTGACTCGCAGCAGCTATCTGTGGGAATGCAAGGTATGGTTCCCAGGCATGGATACCGCCGTGGAAGAGAAGATCAGAGGCTGTCACTCGTGTGCTATCACCGGCAGCGACCCTGCCCCAGCCCCGGCCCCAGCAGTCACAGAGGAGTCGAGGGAAACACCCTGGTCCAAAGTCATCATTGACTTTGGCAATTTTCCGGATGGACGCAACACGATGGTGACTCTTACTCTAAATTCCCAGTAGTGGAATTAGTCACATCAACGGCATTCCCTCAAGCCCAAACGGCCCTTGAAAGGACATTAGCACTGTTTGGCCTCCCAGAAGAACTGAGATCAAACAACGTACCTCCATTTCAAGGGAGGAAATTTCAGGAGTATTTGGAGAGGAAGGCCATCAGGCACAGGAAGATTACAACCAAGTGACCCCAAGCTAATGGGGAGGACAAGCATTTCATGTGGACACTCAATTGGACACTACGCATCGCTGTGGAACAAGGAGAAGACACGGAAAGAGCTTTGAACAGATTTCTAGATGCCTACTGGCAAATGCTCCACAGCACCACCCACTGCGTACCGTCCCACCTACTTTTCAAGAGAGCCCCACATAAGAGCATCCCAACAGACCTGTTTGGAGCCCCCCTGAGTGAGACGACGCGGTGGTGCAGGCATGGAGAGAAACAACAAACAAGAAGGCAAGCCTCAGCTGAGGTGCAAAGGTGCCGTCCATAAAGGTGGGAGACTAGGTGGTGGTCAAAGACAGACATCCCTGCTGGAAATTCCAGACACCATGTAAGCCAGAGGTGTGGAGAGTCTCCCACACCCGAGGGACCATGATATCTGCAAGGAGAGGACGCCAAACGGTCACGAGAAATGTATCGTAGTTCAAGAGGGTGTCGTGGCCCTGCCTGGTGGGAAGAAGGAGATCACATGCATGAAATGTCGCCAATGCCCCCCCCCTCCAGCATGAAATTCTGAAGAAGCACGAAACTCTGGAGTAGCTCAGACTAGCGCAACTGCGCCAGCCCAAGAAGATCCCCAACGCCCATCATCAAGTGAGACGCAGAACCTGAGGCGTGGCAGGGACCAGTTCCAACTCCCAGAGGTATTGTCGCCGCCCGAACCCTGCCCCTAGTCAGCGGCTCCAAGACTTTGTGGGTGTGTCTCACCCCAACTGTAGAGTTTGCAGTATTGTCCTGATCTAAAGAAAAGAAAGGGATGTAGAGAGCCACCCGGGCCCTCTAATACATTGTATCCCCACACGCACTCCTCGGGCCGGGCTCGTCCCGAGGCGATAAATAAACAGCAGAAAGACCGCACGGGTTCTTTCGGCTAAGCATACACGTGAGTGAGTGTGGCATACGTTATTTCACTAGGTCCGTGCCCCTCACCCTGCTCAAGGTCACCACAATGCCAACATTTTAAAAGAGGAAAGTGGGAAATTTTACAAAAATAAAATCGGGAGAATGTATTTTAACCATTGGCTTATTGTAGGAAGCTGGCTCTGGATATGCTATACCACTAGGTGGTTAGACCATGCACAGAGTCCAGAGATTCCCTGAGAAGTTACAGGGCTCAATGCAAGCCCAATGTGCTCCATTTGTGGTAGTGTAGTCGAGCAGCCTTGGGCCTATCACAAAGGAGTGCTCACAATAACCAATAAATTACACAACTGAAAATGGAGATCCACACCAATGTTATACAAATAAGCTTTGCTCAAGATTTATTTAAGACCAAGATCTTCATAAAAAGGTAATTAAATTTTTAAATGGAAATTCTATTCAGTTTAAAAAGTGGACACAGTGCAATTTTCATTCTTTGCAATGTTAATTTATGGAGGTTAACAAGAATGCGGTTTTACAGGTAAGTAAGCAACTTACAAATTCAGTCTTCGGATTGCAGGGTCAGCAGAGGGCAAGGTTCAGGTAAGCACAAACACTGCACACCAGCGGCATTGGGCGGCTGGGTGCATAGGTCAAAGTTGAAGACCAAGCCCAATGTTATCCTGGGGAGACTGCGGGTGCTTGAAGAACACTGCTTACAGGTAAGTAAAGCAGCTGCAGGGATCGAGCTTCGGACATTAAGGCAAGCACAAAGAGGAGGCCAAAAAGCAGCACCAAACATCGATCACCAGCAGAACAGGGACTGCCGGGTGCAAATACAGTGTTGGGAACTCAATGCAAGTAAATGGAGAATCTTGGATTTGGAAACAGGCTGCAGGTGACGAACCGGAGGCTTCACAAGAAACACCAGCAACAGCAGCGGTAAGTTAGGATGTTGTAGGTCACAGGGGCACTATTAGTTGAGCTCAAGGCCCAGGGGCTTCGGGTGCAGGGGAGCAATTTGACATCAGATTGCTCCAACTGGAGACCCGTCATGGGGGGGGACTTTGGATTCACACTGCAGGCAACGTCGTGGCGTCCAAGGGGGTTGTTGGCCAGCCAATGCTGGACTTGGATTCAGGATTGCTGGGTAACCTTTTCTGATCGGTGAGCCACCTGGACACTGGCCAGTGGCGTTGGGTGCAGAGTGCTCAGGGATAGAAAATCCCCGGGGTCCCAGAGTACTTTGTGTTCCTTTCTTGTGGACAGAGCCGCTGTCCTCTGGAGCTCTGGTCTTTTTCAAAGGCAGGCAGTCCTCCCAGGGGTTGTGGAGGTCGCTGGCTCCAGGACAAGCATCGTTCTCTTTGCAGGGTGAAGCTGCAGAGTCAGTGTGGCTAGTTAGTCTTCTCTCCACTGTGTCTTCTTCGTCCTCCAACTTAAGTCGGCAGCAACAAGTTTCAGGGTCTTGGGGAGCCACCTAAATACAAAATGTTGGGGTGTTTTAAATGGAGTGACAGGTAGGACCAATGGGCACCTTACCTGGGTTGTCTACACCCAAAATGATGTAGACCTTCTGTGGGAGACGGCCTAGTCTTAACCCTGATTCGAGGGATCCCGCCATCTTCAAGATGGCGGTGTCTGAATGGTGTGCTTCACTTCGCCTCCTACACCTTAGGGGTGAGGTTGGCAGAGGTGGGCACATCTCCAATTCTTCCTAGTTTTTCCCACCGGTTTTCCTACCCAAAGTGGTGGTCTAAACAGGGGGCTGCCATCTCCTGCAAGAAGCAGATGCTAAGGGTCGCATTACAAAGATGGCAGGTCTTTGAAGCTTCCCTCTCGAACACTGTGCACATCCTGGGGGAGGAGGTGTGACACCTCGGAACAGGATGTGCTTTGTTGCTGGTCCAAGAGAGTGGGGGCTCTCAAACCAAGGGTCCAGAAACATGTCTGGTGGTGGCAGGCTGCCTAAAGTCAGTCTGTGACTACACCAGAGTTGGTAGGCTTTCAGGGGGCACCTCTTAGGTCTCCTTTGAGTACATGTTTAAATAAATCCCACACTGGCATCAGTGTGAGTTTATTGAGATGAGTAATTTGGTAGTAAACACTCCTGTGTTCAGAGAAGACATCCTAGTGCTGTAGAACTCGAGTTGCCGAGTTTCCATCCCATGTATTATCTATGGCTTACCAGGCACCTACAATATCTAAGAATATACTTAAATATTGTAGGTACATATCTGCAGATAGGTCCACACCTGTGATATAGTGCACCCTGCCTTAGGGTTGTAAGGCCTGCTAAAGTGGTAACTTGCCTATACCGTAGGCAGTGCTAGTTGGCATGGCACACAGGCTGTGTGCAATGCTTATCTTTGTCGTTTTGTCTGCACCTGGGCATGCATGCAGTAGTGCCAGTGTGCATATTCTAGGTGAGGGTTCCCTAGTAGACCATCTTCAGTCCCAATGCCTTAGGTACCCAGGCACCATTTACTAGGGACTTACAGGGGGCCTGGAGGGCCAATTGTAGAACAGTTTTAGGGAAGAAGCACTGGCACAGGGGGCCTGGTTGGCAGGGACCCTGTGCACTACAATCAAACCCTATATTTTCCAGGCAAAAAGTGGGGAATAACCATTTCAAAAGAGGCACTTTCTCGAACAGTAGAGGCAGTTTCAGGTGGGAGACAGACAAAAAGTCATTTTAGGGTTTTGAGGTTGTGGTATGTGGGGGTGCCAATGAGCTGGCAGATAACTGATAATATGGGGTCCACAATGGGTTGACCTCACAGGTCGGCGTGCAAGCTGAAAACTGATGGGGTGGACAGTCGGGAACAGCAGTAGGTAGAGGAACATAAAGGTTGCCAATTAACAAGACTGGGGAACAACAACAAACAGGAATGTGCGTGCAAGCTAGCTACTGACATCCATTGTTTGTACAAGCAAGTGAGAAGGCTGGCAACAAGGTAAGAGGAGACGGGAACAGCTAGCACAAAGCATCCATGATGTTCATGGTTACATGCTCAGATACACTGGCGATATATTTTGATTGGTTCTTAAACCAAACAAGGATTAGCAAAGCCAAAATGTCTGGGTTTAAAATGTTCTTACAAATGCAGCGTTTGCATATTAAAGTGAGAGAAAGGCTATGGTCACGAAGTCGTCCCAACCAACAGCATTACGTGAGATATGAATATATCACTGGGATAAGCAAAGACGTGAGGAAAAAACTTAAGCCAATGTCTGAAAAGGCAGATTGAAGAAAACTAAAGGATGAAAGGAGTGGATCCAAAGCCCCACTATACATCTTGTTGGCAATATCAGTTTGACTAGCTGAGTTATAAAACACCCAGTTACTCTCAGGTGTTTATCCAATCATGGCCTCTCCATAAGACGAGGAGACAGGGAGACAGTCTGAATAACTACAAACCCAGGACAGAACATATATATTGCAACAGGTTATAGTCTGACAATAAATTCAGGTAATTGTTAGAAGGCCAGAATCTCAACACAGAAGATCAGAGTCCAGTCACTTTTGTAACGGCTGCTAAGACCAGACTTGTGTGATAGACTGCTTGACTACGCTTGAGTTCTGAATTATTTGGTGCCTCCTTCAACTGAAGACCTGCCATGCTGATTTTCTAGCCTTTCCCGAAACCACTTTAGCTCACTGGCTGACCTGCTGCTATATATGTGTACTGTTCCAGGTTTTAAATAAAGCCAAGGGTACAGGCTAGAAACACAGCATAGAGAGGCAAGTTTGCAATAGAACAGGAGAGTGAGCTTGCAAACTGGCAGTGGAGGGCCTGTAGGCTTCCAAAGCCCTCCTAGGAAGTACATGTACTGTGGCAACCAAGAGCAAGGAGGGAGTGCAGGTGTGTGCTGTGCTGCTTGCCGACTAGCAGAAATGGGATTACTTGCGGGGCAGGAAACCACGAAGGCTGAGGAGTCTGCAGGCAGGTGGTGGAAGCATTCAAACTGAAAGCAAACAGTTGAAGAGAGGAGCAAGGGCAGGCTGCCAAGTGACAGCTGGAGGTGGAGCTTACAGGCTAAATGCCAACAACAAAACAGGGAAAGGGTAGGCATTGAGTAAGAAGCAAAACACACACGAGGAGAACGGGCAGGTTGTCAAAATAGTCTGGAGTAAGGCCGGCAAACAACAGCCGATTGTGCGAGCTAGCAACTGACAGCAAGACAGGTGCGCACAGGCTAGCAGCCAACAGAAGGTGAAGTAAATGCCTACCGACAATGAGAAACACGCAGGCAAACGTGTTGGTGGGGGGGGGGCCGGGCCGGCTTTAGAGCAGTGCAACTGGTGCGGCCGCACTGGGCGCTGACCTGTTGAGGGGGGCACTGCAACCTAAGGGAGGGCGCGGTGTTTAGCAATATCTTATGATAGGAGAGATGAGGGTCACTTTTGCATGTGGTAGGGAGAGAATGCCAGGAGGCGGTCATGGGACGTGGGGGCACCAAAAGTGATTGTCGCACTGAGCAGCACCAGGCCCAAAGCCGGCCCTGGGGGGGCTGCAATTACCAGCAAGGTGGGGAGAGAAGCATATGCAGGTTGGTGGGTAACTGGAGCAGCAGCATGCAGGGTAGAAAATGACAAAACAGTAGGAGGCAGGTAGCATAATGAGCATGTAAACTCTAAAGTAATTGCAAGGGCAGGGGGACATATTGGTTTATGCTGCATGGCACCCGTAAGCAAGTAAGCTGGCAACCCACTGCAGGGGCGAGGGAGCTCGGGATGTAAGGTCACAGCCGACTTTGAACATGGAGCGTGCAAGAGGGCAGTAAATCCAGGGCTGAGGAGTGGTTGAAGGCTGGCAGAGACAGGAGTGGGACCAACTTAAATAAAGAAAATGTGACTTCCGTGTAGAATAAAAGTTACCCTTGTAAACAGGAAAATTGGTTAAAGACTACTGTTTTACTACCATACCTGTGAGCGATGGGGCAGTAGACAGGGCCACAGGGACTATGCAATTCAGCAGCAGCTTTTTCCGTCTAATGATGGATTATGTGGAAAATCCATTATCAGTCGCCTAATTAGTAGGTTTTAGCAAAAACAAAACATTTTCCACCGCAAACAAATCAGAAGTTATTAAAAATGCAGAGCAAAGGTGTTGGATTGGAAGGCCCTTCACAAAGCTCGTCAGCTCACCTTTAAGTTGCTTGTTGTTTTTGGGTGTTAAACATGTACTAATGAGAAGAAACCTTTTCACAGCCAGTGCGAATATGAGTAAAAAGAAAAAAAGGAAAAAAGTGCCACAGTAGACTGCATACTTTGCTTTTTTTGTGTTGCTTAATTTAGTCAACCTTGCCGCATACTTTGGTCCTGCCCCATAATTTCAGGGGCACGGACAGTAGGGGAAGGAGTCGATTGTAATAAGGTTTAAAAGGGGGACGCCAGAGGAAAACAGGGTGACGAGGAAAAGGAAGCAAGTATAAGGAAAGTCGAGCTAAAAAGTGTCCAAAGAAGTAGCAAAGTAAACAAGAAAAGGGAAGGCAAGGAGGAAATTGGCAAGGAGGGAAGGCGCGGGCTGCGCAAGTTGTCAAAATGTGTATGTAATAGAGAAGGTAGACGGAGATTGTTAAGCAGATGGTAAAACGAGAAGGACATTTGGAGAAAGCCCGTCTCCTACACAATCTATTTGATATTACTAAAGCGTTTTATCTGTTGCCCACACACTTACCTTATCAATAGTAGTTGTTAAACATGAAACCTGTATGTACGCAAGAGAGGCTCTGCGGTGCCAGGACACGGACACACCCGCCCGACAAGCATGCAATTAGTGTGAGCCTCTTAAGAGTCAAATGTAGGCCTCATTAGGGTAATATGCGAGTGACGCAGATACTGGGATCTATCCACGCTGCTGGATATCAGCGCACACCTGTGAATGCTTACACGATGGAAGGGGCGAGTGTGGAAGAGGGCTCTTGAAAATGAAAAGTTACAATTTCTGCACATTTTGTTTTGATGGTCTAAAATAAACAAATGAACAACAAAAAAATAGAGAATTAAACTATCCCAGAACATGCTTCTCAGAAAACAAGAGACAAGCAGAATGCTGCGGAGAGGGCAGTAGTCCCTACTTGCATATAACCCGTAAATCGTAGTCGTCGATTGGAAGCAGACAGCACTACATAAAGGGCTTCCCTTCGGACTGTGCATTACATGATCAACATTAACTGCCATAAAACACGACACTGGTGGAGAATGGCATCCAAGGCCACCCGAGCAAACACCAACCTCCCCATTAATGCCTGCCCAGTGGGGCTAGCAGGCAGTCTAAAGGGGTCTGAAATTAGCTAAAGGAGATCCTTGTCCAGGAGCAACCGTCACAAAAAAAAAAGAAATAATCAAGATTCCAATTTTACTTTAAAAAACAAACCACTCGTAATGCAGGATCAAAGCCCTTTAATTTGTGATCTGGTGCATACACAAACAAGCATTTGCAATGCAATAGGTCTCGCATTAGGAAAGTTTGAGCTATTGGTATTGTAAATGACACATTTTTTATTTATGTGTTGGTTTTGAAAATAGCGAAATTAATAGCTTTGTCATTTACATTGCCAATAGTTTTAACTTTTGCAAATGTGACACCTATATCATTTGCAATGGAATATGTGTTGTATTTACGTGACTTAAATGTATTGATATTACAAATAACAATGGCTTATAATTTAAAATAATTAATACTTAAATAAAAGTTATTGTAATTTATAATGGCAATAGCTTAAACTTTTGTAAATAACTTTTGTGAAGATTATGTTCAGTGTATTTTATTGTCATGAAAATCCAAGAACAGAAGAGAAATATTAACATGTTTTTGTGACATTTGTAATAAAGCTTGAAACATTGAGAGAACATATTTGAACCAGTTGTTGTTGATTGGTTGCACAGATTGATGCTGTGGTGGCGCTGAGTGATGTTATGGTGGCGACAAGAGATACTGTGGCGTTCAGTGATGCGGTGGTAGCGCGTAGTGATGTTGTGGTGCCCCTGAGTGATGCTGTGGTGGTGCTGAGCGATGTGTGGTGATGCGATAGATAAGAGGGAGGGCGAGAGATAGAGGGAGGGCGAGAGAGAGAGGGAGGGCGAGAGAGAGAGGGAGGGCGAGAGAGAGAGGGAGGGCGAGAGAGAGAGGGAGGGCGAGAGAGAGAGGGAGGGCGAGAGAGAGAGGGAGGGCGAGAGAGAGAGGGAGGGCGAGAGAGAGAGGGAGGGCGAGAGAGAGAGGGAGGGCGAGAGAGAGAGGGAGGGCGAGAGAGAGAGGGAGGGCGAGAGAGAGAGGGAGGGCGAGAGAGAGGGAGGGCGAGAGAGAGAGGGAGGGCGAGAGAGAGAGGGAGGGCGAGAGAGAGAGGGAGGGCGAGAGAGAGAGGGAGGGCGAGAGAGAGAGGGAGGGCGAGAGAGAGGGAGGGCGAGAGAGAGGGCGAAAGATAGATAGAGTGAGGGCGATAGATAGAGAGAGTGAGGGCGATAGATAGAGAGAGTGAGGGCGATAGATAGAGAGAGTGAGGGCGATAGATAGAGAGAGTGAGGGCGATAGATAGAGAGAGTGAGGGCGATAGATAGAGAGAGTGAGGGCGATAGATAGAGAGAGTGAGGGCGATAGATAGAGAGAGTGAGGGCGATAGATAGAGAGAGTGAGGGCGATAGATAGAGAGAGTGAGGGCGAGAGATAGAGTGAGGGCGATAGAGAGAGTGAGGGCGATAGATAGAGGGAGGGCGATAGATAGATAGAGGGAGGGCGATAGATAGAGAGAGTGAGGGCGATAGATAGAGAGAGTGAGGGCGAGAGATAGAGTGAGGGCGATAGATAGAGTGAGGGCGATAGATAGAGGGAGAGAGGGAGGGCGAGAGGGAGAGAGGGAGGGCGAGAGGGAGAGAGGGAGAGGGAGAGATAGAGGGAGGGCGAGAGATAGAGGGAGGGCGAGAGATAGAGGGAGGGCGAGAGATAGAGGGAGGGCGAGAGATAGAGGGAGGGCGAGAGATAGAGGGAGGGCGAGAGATAGAGGGAGGGCGAGAGATAGAGGGAGGGCGAGAGATAGAGGGAGGGCGAGAGATAGAGGGAGGGCGAGAGATAGAGGGAGGGCGAGAGATAGAGGGAGGGCGAGAGATAGAGGGAGGGCGAGAGATAGAGGGAGGGCGAGAGATAGAGGGAGGGCGAGAGATAGAGGGAGGGCGAGAGATAGAGGGAGGGCGAGAGATAGAGGGAGGGCGAGAGATAGAGGGAGGGCGAGAGATAGAGGGAGGGCGAGAGATAGAGGGAGGGCGAGAGATAGAGGGAGGGCGAGAGATAGAGGGAGGGCGAGAGATAGAGGGAGGGCGAGAGATAGAGGGAGGGCGAGAGATAGAGGGAGGGCGAGAGATAGAGGGAGGGCGAGAGATAGAGGGAGGGCGAGAGATAGAGGGAGGGCGAGAGATAGAGGGAGGGCGAGAGATAGAGGGAGGGCGAGAGATAGAGGGAGGGCGAGAGATAGAGGGAGGGCGAGAGATAGAGGGAGGGCGAGAGATAGAGGGAGGGCGAGAGATAGAGGGAGGACGAGAGATAGAGGGAGGGCGAGAGGGAGAGAGGGAGGGCGAGAGGGAGAGAGGGAGGGCGAGAGATCGAGTGAGGGAGGGCGAGAGATAGAGGGAGGGCGAGAGGGCGAGAGGGAGGGCGAGAGATCGAGTGAGGGAGGGCGAGAGATAGAGTGAGGGCGATAGAGAGAGTGAGGGCGATAGAGTGAGGGCGATAGATAGAGAGAGTGAGGGCGATAGATAGAGAGAGTGAGGGCAATAGATAGATAGAGTGAGGGCAATAGATAGAGAGAGTGAGGGAGGGCAATAGATAGAGAGAGTGAGGGCAATAGATAGAGAGAGTGACGGCGATAGAGAGAGGGCGATAGATAGAGAGAGTGAGGGCGAGAGATAGAGTGAGGGCGAGAGATAGAGGGAGGGAGGGCTAGAGATAGAGATAGAGGGAGGGAGGGCGAGATAGAGTGAGGGCGAGAGATAGATAGAGGGAGGGCGATAGATAGAGAGAGTGAGGGCGATAGATAGAGAGAGTGAGGGCGATAGATAGGGAGAGTGAGGGCGATGGATAGAGAGAGTGAGGGCGATGGATAGAGAGAGTGAGGGCGATGGATAGAGAGAGTGAGGGCGATAGAGAGAGTGAGGGCGATAGAGAGAGTGAGGGCGATAGATAGAGTGAGGGCGAGAGATAGAGAGAGTGAGGGCGAGAGAGAGTGAGGGAGGGCGAGAGATAGAGTGAGGGCGATGGAGAGAGTGAGGGCGATAGATAGAGTGAGGGCGATAGATAGAGAGAGTGAGGGCGATAGATAGAGACAGTGAGGGCAATAGATAGAGAGAGTGAGGGCAATAGATAGAGAGAGTGAGGGCAATAGATAGAGAGAGTGAGGGCAATAGATAGAGAGAGTGAGGGCGAGAGATAGAGTGAGGGCGAGAGATAGAGAGAGTGAGGGCGAGAGAGAGAGTGAGGGCGATAGAGAGAGTGAGGGCGAGAGATAGAGTGAGGGCGATAGAGAGAGTGAGGGCGATAGAGAGAGTGAGGGCGATAGATAGAGAGAGTGAGGGCGATAGATAGAGAGAGTGAGGGCGATAGATAGAGAGAGTGAGGGCAATAGATAGAGAGAGTGAGGGCAATAGATAGAGTGAGGGCAATAGATAGAGAGAGTGAGGGCGATAGATAGAGAGAGTGAGGGCGAGAGATAGAGTGAGGGAGGGCGAGAGATAGAGTGAGGGCGAGAGATAGAGGGAGGGAGGGCGATAGAGAGAGGGCGATAGAGAGAGTGAGGGCGAGAGATAGAGAGAGTGAGGGCGATAGAGAGAGGGCGATAGAGAGAGTGAGGGCGATAGATAGGGAGAGTGAGGGTGATGGATAGAGAGTGAGGGTGATAGATAGAGAGAGTGAGGGCGATAGATAGAGAGAGTGAGGGCGATAGATAGAGTGAGGGCGATAGATAGAGAGAGTGAGGGCGATAGATAGAGAGAGTGAGGGCGAGAGATAGAGAGAGTGAGGGCGAGAGATAGAGTGAGGGCGAGAGATAGAGGGAGGGCGAGAGATAGAGGGAGGGAGGGCGATAGAGAGAGGGCGATAGATAGAGAGAGTGAGGGCGAGAGATAGAGAGAGTGAGGGCGAGAGATAGAGGGAGGGAGGGCGATAGAGGGAGGGAGGGCGAGAGATAGAGGGAGGGCGAGAGATAGAGGGAGGGCGAGAGATAGAGGGAGGGAGGGCGATAGAGAGAGGGCGATAGATAGAGAGAGTGAGGGCGAGAGATAGAGGGAGGGAGGGCGAGAGATAGAGGGAGGGAGGGCGAGAGATAGAGAGAGGGCGAGAGATAGAGGGAGGGAGGGCGATAGAGAGAGGGCGATAGATAGAGAGAGTGAGGGCGAGAGATAGAGGGAGGGAGGGCGAGAGATAGAGAGAGGGCGAGAGATAGAGAGGGCGAGAGATAGAGGGAGGGAGGGAGGGCGATAGAGAGAGGGCGATAGAGAGAGGGAGGGCGAGAGATAGAGTGAGGGCGAGAGATAGAGGGAGGGAGGGCGAGCGATAGAGGGAGGGAAGGCGAGAGATAGAGGGAGGGAGGGCGATAGAGAGAGGGCGATAGATAGAGTGAGGGCGAGAGATAGAGTGAGGGCGAGAGATAGAGTGAGGGCGATAGATAGAGAGAGTGAGGGCGATAGATAGAGAGAGTGAGGGCAATAGATAGAGAGAGTGAGGGCGATAGAGAGAGTGAGGGCGATAGAGAGAGTGAGGGCGATAGATAGAGTGAGGGCGATAGATAGAGAGAGTGAGGGCGAGAGATAGAGGGCGAGAGATAGAGAGAGTGAGGGCGAGAGATAGAGGGAGTGAGGGCGAGAGATAGAGGGAGGGAGGGCGAGCGAGAGAGAGGGCGAGAGAGAGTGAGGGCGAGAGATAGAGGGAGGGAGGGCGATAGAGAGAGGGCGATAGATAGAGGGAGGGAGGGCGATAGAGGGAGGGAGGGCAAGAGATAGAGGGAGGGAGGGCGAGAGATAGAGGGAGGGAGGGCGAGAGATAGATAAGAGTGAGGGCGAGAGATAGATAAGAGTGAGGGCGATAGATAGATAAGAGTGAGGGCGATAGATAGATAAGAGTGAGGGCGATAGATAGATAAGAGTGAGGGCGATAGATAGATAAGAGTGAGGGCGATAGATAGATAAGAATGAGGGCGATAGATAGATAAGAGTGAGGGCCATAGATAGATAAGAGTGAGGGCGATAGATAGATAGAGGGAGGGCGATAGATAGAGAGAGTGAGGCGATAGATAGATAAGAGTGAGGGCGATAGATAGATAGATAGTCTGTTTACTTGAAGATGTTTATCTCCTCCCCAGCAACATCACCGAACTTCAGTGCTGCTGTGAAACATGGATAAAGAAACATTGAAAAGCATTTCAGCCATGTTGTCCACATTAAAAGAACATGAAGGGAAATTTTAAAGCTTGGAAGTGTAAACGGGAGACAGAGTTGTTTTTTGGTTGTTAATAAGTATGAGGTTCTGTAATTCTCGAGTCTGACTCCATTTTGTTCTGTGCCACCATTTTGTGTTGCCCTCACGTAGGCCTGTAAAGGTAGCTTGGCGAACAAAGTGGTCTGGCCTTCTTAGTTCATGTATACATTAACTAGGTTTCTTTTTGACTCTGAAATGAACTGTAAGAAACTGACCTCTTCACCTGAAACTGACCTCACAAAGCCAATTTCCCTGATCGATCTTGGTCTGAGATTGCCAATCAATGTTCAAGACATCGTTAACTTTTTAGTTTCCTTGCACATGCCTTATCTTGTTCAGCATCTGTTACTGTTTCTTTTTGTTTATGTTTCTTCATTACATGGGTTATGCTTTCAATTATAGGTTTGTCCGGCTTGGGGAGATTGAATTTTGGACATTCCTAATAATTAACTTTTGGGTTGGGATACTGTAAATTGAGTTTTTGCTATGTGATACTTTGTTTGAAAATGTATCTTATTGCCTAGAATTTTGTGCAGTGGGTGTACATTTATAATGTGAATATTGGGTATAAAAGGAGACGGCTCGCCTTAGTAAAATGAGCAGTCGCCTGAGAATTTACACCGTGATGTGTTTCTAGGATCACTGTTACTGGCTGCAGCTAATAAACTTAGTCTCTGACGCCATCCAGAAGTATTCCGTGTCTTTGAATACCAAGACAGGTGAACTCGAAGATCTTAGGCATGCCCCTGACACCGCTGGGTTAAACTCCGGTTCTTCAACTGGCGCCCAACGTGGGGCGACTTCAGCGGTACTGGTCCAAGCCCGAAGATTGTGAGGAGACCAGTGAGGAAAATCTGGAGGACGGCCGCCACTTCCTTGACCCCTGCTGTCTACGTGGACCGAAGGTTTTTTCTGCAAGGCTTCCCCTTTCCGACGGCTGCGAAGGACTGCTGCCCAGACTGTCGCCCTGTCTTGGACCCTCTTGTGATGATTTGTAAGGCGAGACGTTAGACGGGCTTCTGGTGGCGTGACAGACATTTTGGGTAAGTATAAGTGGGTCGCTCCCACGACTTTGTTTTGTTTCTTGGTTTTGATTCGGCCATTGCAATAGTCGAAGCCGAGGGGTTCGTATATTTACAAGTATCATTTTTGATAACCCCTTGAAGTTTGAAGCAAGACTAGTGAGGTAAAGATGCCTGGTTTTGGCAAAGTTAGGAAATGGTTTTGTTGTAGTTGTAATAAGGATTCCCGATTGGAGGACTCGTGTCCGAACCTCCGGTTGGAACTCCAACTTATGAGCTCTATTCAAAGCATGGTGTGGGTCCCATTACCTTTAATGAAGTATGGGTCCGTTATACAAGGAAAGATGGTGTTTTACGATGGCCCCAACATGGTAGTTTTGAATCAGATGTTTTAGATAACCTAGAAGTTGCGCTATTTAAGAAGAAAGCCGGGCCGGCGATGTTTGACTCTTTCCGCCTTTGGCGTAAGGAAGCCAAACAGCAAGAAATTAAGCAAGCTAAGAGAGATAGGAAGGAAAGGAATATGTCGGTAATGCAAGCTGCTAGGCAGTTTAAGGAAGATGAAGAAGATCGTGCGATTGAAGTGTCAGATAGACAACATTGCATGGCCATTGACAAATGTTACCCGGCTTTGCCACCTCCCCTTTCAAATGTGACTGAAGACCCTGAAAAGGATCCTTTGATGTCACATTTACTGAGATTACCACCCCCTTATGTGCAGGGTGCTACTGCACCTCCGTTACCCCCAATTGTTGCACCCCTTGTTGTAGTTCAACCCCCTGCTGTTGTTCAGCCATCTGTTGCTTCACAGGTGGTTCTTCCTCCCGCGGCGCAGCCCCTCCAGGGCCGCCAGCTTTGTCACCAGCCTTGCCTCAAACTCCTTTGCCTTACACTCCTTTATCTTCGACTTCTCTCATTTCTGTCCCTACGTCTCTCTTGCCTCAAAACACTTTGTCTCCTGTCCTCATGTCAACTTCTTCTCCTTCTGCTCGTCAACGAATGACTGAGACTTTCACTAGTCTTTTGTCTCCTTTCTTACGGTATGACCCCTGTTTCTGAACGTAAGCAGAGACGTAGTCAGCTTCCTGGTCCCGAAGAGCGGGCAGTGTTTGATCTCCTTGCTCGTAGATGGGTTTCGAATGCCTCCAAGTACGGTCCACATGTGGTATGGATATCTTCCTACAGTGGGAGGCACCAAAACAAAGGTATGTTTTTGATGTCATGTGTACCTTCCTTCGTCAGGAGTGGGAAGATAATGAGTTGGGTTCAATTCCACTGGAATTGATTAATATTCAGTCTGAATTCGCTAAAGGAACGATAGTGGGTTCCGATGTTGAGGAAGCGGTAGAGACACTACTCACTTTTAGGTCTAGACTTCCACCTCAGTTATTGTTCGAACCTGACCCTTCTGTTAGGAGAAAAGTGAAGCGGTATCCTATGAGAGAGTTCCCCCCTGTATGGAGAGAGGCAATTGTGGCTGATGCCGCTCATGGTATTGTGGCTGCACCGGCTCATTTTCAGCGAGCGTGGGTGCATGTCCCTTGGAAGAGAGCTGAGGTCCTGGCTCTTAAGCAGACCTTGCCTGACCCCCGTAAAAATCCTGCTGGTTATTACAAGGAGTTGTCTCAGACAGTTGATGCGTGTGTTATGAATTTAGCTGACATAGATATGTTGATGGGTAATGTAGTTCCTCAACCCTTGTGGGTGAAGATCCATCACGAGGATCACGCGCCAGAGTTAGGAGATACGTGGGTTAATATTACTGCTGCAGATGGTCGGCAGGTAGGAGGTGCCAAACCTGACCCCTTAGTTGCAGAACTACCTGGTAGGATTATTAATTTAATGAAAACTATGATGTCTCCTTTGCGAGTGAAATGGCACAAGTTAGCAGCATGCAAACAAAAGAAAGATGAGTGTGTCTGATTTCTTCACTCGGTTTGAGGAAACATTCATTGATCATAGTGGTCAGGACATGAGTACAGAAGGTGGTCAGAGGTTGTTTGTAGATAAGTTTGTTTTTAATTTACTTCCTGAACTTTTTAATAAGTTAAAGGACTCAGAGTTCATGGGCTGTTTCTTCTTCGGCCCATATATTGGCTACTGCACAATACTATGAGAATAGAGATAAAGATGAGAAAGATAAAGTAGAGAAGAAGACTAGAGAATTCAAAACGAAAGTTCTTCTGCAGCAGGCTTGTCCGCCTCGCCCTAATCAGCGTCAGTTTCAGCAACCCCCACAGTTTCAGAAACTGTTAAAGAAGCCTGAGTCTTCTGCTTCGCGACTCCCGCTAGGCCCTAATCAGTGTGCTTATTGTAAAGAGGAAGGTCACTTCAAGAATAGTTGCCCGATCTTGCAACAGCGTGCGAATGGTAGGTCTGGTTTGAGAGGTCTTGGTGGTTACCAACAAGTACCTAGGGGTAGGGGACGTGGTACGTTTCCCCAGAATGAACGTTCCTTTTCCCCTCAGAATTCTATAAATTATTTTGACCAACAGAATGTTCTGACCGTTCAGTCCGCTCAGTACTACCCTGATGATTATTATGTTGGAAGTGAGAGTGCTGGTTTTAATGATAGTTAGGACAGCCATGGACAAAGGGAGGGAGTAGTGTCAGTTCCAGTAGACCAGAGTGGACCTTATGTTGAAGTGATTACATCAGGTGTGGCAGAACCTTTTCTTTTGGATACTGGTGCAGCAAAGAGTTCTATCATGCACTCTAAACTCCCTGGCGCACCCTTGTCTGGCTTGACTAATGTTTCGGTAGGATTTTCTGGCGCCCCAGTTCGTAACCCGGTTTCTTGTCCTTTGCCCCTTTCTATTGGTCCTTGTGAATTGGAGGCTCCCCTCATTCTAACGACTGGCTGTGGCGAGAATTTGTTGGGTTTGGACTTATTGAAAAGATTGCATGCGACATTACATTGTTCTCCTTTGGGAGTACATCTTACAGTGGGTAAGAAAGTGATTTCCTCGATGTATCTGTCTAAGGATCACCTTCCACTGGAACTGTGTTCTCTCCCCGATACACTTTGGGCTACAGGTCCTAATGATGTTGGTCTCTTGCAGATTCCACCTTACGTTGTTACCCTTAAGTCGAATGCTAAATTACCTCGCATTCCTCAGTACAAAATTTCCAGTGCTGGCGAAAGAGCTCTTTTAGCGATTACCTATGATTTGGTTGAGAAAGGTGTGGTTGAAGAAACAAGAGGTAATGTGTGTAATAGTCCTGTTCTGCCTGTCCTTAAGCGTACTGACTCTACTCAGCCACCTGTGTATCGGTTTGTGATCGACCTTCGATAGGTCAATAAGATTGTTGTGCCACAGTTTCCTGTTCCAGACATTACTGCTTTATTGACTATGATCCCTGCCTCAGCTGCTTGGTTTTCTGTTATTGATCTGAAGAACGCTTTCTTCAGTATTCCGATTGCTGAGGAAAGTAGGGATATTTTTGGCTTCTCTTTAGGAGGCTGCAGTTTCCGGTTTAAACGCGCTCCTCAAGGTTATTGTGAGAGTCCCTCCATTTATAGTCAGGCTTTGAAAACTCAGCTTGATACTTTGCATTGCCTTCTGGTGCTACTCTTATCCAGTATGGTGATGATCTGTTGGTTGCTGCTGATGATGAAGAGATTTGTAAAGAGATTACTCTTTCTTTGTTGCGACATCTGTCTGACCTTCATCATAAAGTGTCACCTTCGAAGTTGCAGTATTGCCGACATGAAGTGACCTACTTAGGTCATCTCTTGTCGAAGGAGGGAAGACAATTGACCCCAGAGCGTATTTAAGCGATTGCCCAAATGACTGTGCCATGCACAGAGAGAGAGGTGCGTGCCTTCTTAGGTATCACCTCGTATTGTAGAGAGTGGATTCCGAATTTTTCTTTGCTAGCGAAACCTTTGTTGGCACTTACTCTTAAGGACACACCACGCCCTTTTCCTTGGTCTAACGAATGTCAGAAGAGATTTTCTGAATTGTGTGATGCATTGTGTTCTGCTCCGGTGTTGGGTATCCCCGACTATAGTAAACCTTTTACACTTTATGTACACGAGAGAGAAGGTTGTGCGTTGTCAGTGTTGACGCAACAATTTGGAGACAAGCAGCGCCCACGTGCGTATTTTTCAGCCACTTTAGATCCGGTAGCTAGGGCGTTGCCTAGTTGTCTAAGAGCTACAGCAGCAGCAGTGGCTGTTTCTATCCGACAGTCTGCTGGTTTGGTATTGGATAATAAATTGATTGAGATGGTTCCACACGCAGTAGATACCCTATTGAACAGAACAAAGACTCAACATCTTACCAGTGCACGTTTGTCAGGTTATGAGTTGACGCTTTTGGCTAGCCATGTGCACATCAAGCGGTGCAACACATTGAATCCAGCCACATTGTTGCCAATTTTTGTAGAGACAGATGTTCAGGAACAGCATGACTGTTTGTTTTCTCCGGACAGAGGAGGAAACGAAGGGTAGAGTTGATCTGAAAGATACTCCTCTTTCGAATCCTGATGGTACCCCTATGGGTAGATGGTTCGTGCTTTAAGCTTCCGAATGGAGAGACGACTGCAGCATATGCTGTCACAACTTTGCACACGATTGTTGAAACAGCACACATTGCACAGAATTCAGCACAGGCAGCGGAGTTGATAGCATTGACTAGAGCGTGTGTGTTGTCAAAAGGAAAGAGAGTGAATGTTTTTACTGATAGCCAATATGCATTTGGTGTGGCTCACAGTTTTGGTCGTTTGTGGAAAGAGAGGATTTCTTACTTCCCATGGTACGAAAATTCAGCATGGACAATTAGTGAGTGAACTTCTTGAATCACTTACTTTGCCGACCCAAATTGCGATAGTAAAGTGTAGTGCGCATAAGAAGGTTACGGATGATGTGGGTCGAGGGAATGCGTTTGCAGATGAAGTAGCGAGAGAAACAGCAAAAGATGTGAAGAGTCGGATGTATGTTGCAGGTCCTGTCAGATGGGTTGTGGAAGGAGGAATGTGTGAAGATACAACAGAAAGTTTGAAGATGATTCAGACAGAAGCTACTGAGAAAGAATGGAGTATGTGGAGAGAGAGAACGGGAATGTTGGATCTGACAGGCTGTTGGGTTGAGTTGTCAGAGCACCGGCGATGGTTGTTGCCGGATGCATATGTGCTCCCGGTGGTTACTATGGCTCATGGGCTGGCTCACATTAGTTCAAAAGGGATATGTAAGTTGTTGGCTCCGGTATGGCAGAATGGTGGAATTCCTAAGTGTGCCGAGAATTTGGTTAAACACTGCATGATTTGCTTGATGCATAATCCCGGAAAGGGAACCCCAACTCCAGCGGGTCATTTTGCTCCTCCAAAGTATCCGTTCGAGGTGCTGCAGATAGACTACATTCATATGGAAAGATGCAATAACTTGAAGTATGTCCTTGTGGTTGTTTGTGCCTTTTCCAGATGGATAGAGGCCTACCCCCTAAAGGATAATACTGCCTTGTCTACAGCCAAGGTTTTGCTCAAAGAATTTTTTCCCAGATAAGGCTTGCCGAGGATGGTATGGAGTGATAATGGAAGTGAATTTGTGGGTCAGATTATGAAGAAAGTATGTGCGGGTCTGGGTATTAAACAGAAATTTCAAGCTGCGAATCACCCCCAGTCAGCAGGCCTGGTCGAGTGCTATAATGGCACTCTGAAGCTGAAGTTGGCCAAGGTACAAGCGAGCTCTGGTCTTACATGGCCCGATGCCTTACCATTGGCACTTTTGTCCACGAGAACAACAGTACATTCTCGCGAGGGACTTAGCCCATACAAGATTGTTTTTGGACGCCCGGCGAATGTCTGGGTTGTGCCGAGGCCTAAGAAGTACAGTGATATCGAGTACCCTATGTTGGTTAGCTACTTACATGATTTGACTGCTAAATTGCATGTTCTTCACCAACAGGCCCATGACACTTTGCCTTCAGTTTCTGTAAACGCAGGCCACACGATTCCACCTGGCGACTGGATTCTAACCAGGAATTTCCAGAGGTCAAAGAACTTGGAACCAAGATGGACCGGTCCATACCAAGTCCTGTTATCAACTTGGACTGCTATTAAGGTGTTCGGGAAGAAAAACTGGGTACATAGTACCCATTGCAAGAAGATACCTTTGCCCTTAGCGTACGATAAGTGGGTCCGGGAAGGTATTGCCGATTCCGAGAGTGAAAGGGTTCCAAGATTTGTACCTTTTAGCGATGCACATCTGGAATGGACTCAGTCAGAACGTGCGGATAATGAATTCTTGCAAGAAGCTGTGCCGCCGTGTTTGAGATTTGATACTACGTGTCCAGAGACACTTTTTCAGGATCAAACTGTGCCTGGTAAAGAACGCTACAACTTAAGGTCTAAAAAGGACAAATAAAATTTGAATTTTTTTGGGAATTACACTCTTTCAGACAAGAAACTATTTTTCTTTTTTGAGCCACCATCTGGGATCAGCTGCAGGGTCGCGGTATAAGACTTAAGGGGTGGCCCGCGTATTGACGAAAGGTCTGTGGTTCTAGGGACATCTAGGAAGCCTGGACGCACACTTGAGTGAAGAAGGAAAATTGCAGCGAGCAGCACGTTAGAGGATGGAGTCTGTTGTAACTGAAAGAGATGTTGAGAGAATAGATCTTAAGACAAGATTTTGTACATTGATATGTAGCAAATGTTTTATAATATTGTGCTTTTTGATGTTTTTAAGTATCACATTAGCTTGTGTGGGTTGGATTGTCTATGTTACAAAACAGACCTCTGCACCCACCTCCCAACCTATGCTTTCTTTCACTACTGTTTCTTTGCATCAGTTTTATACGTTGCCTGAACAAACAAGGAGATCAGAATTTGTCAACAACTCATTCATACAGTTGTTGCATCAGCATCAGTTAGTAGTAAATACCACTAATTGTTGGGTTTGTGGTCTTGTGCCTCATACGACAGATAAAGGTATGCCATATTTGGTTTTGCCCTTTTCTTTTAATGGGTCTGTGTGGGCTTTACAGACCATGTTTATCTATGCAAATGAGGTACGCCCCTTACGTTCCCTTAAAGATAACTCCAGTAATAGTGCCTTGATAAGGGGAATAGTAGCTATGATCCGAGATATTGATGCATATAATGATATCCCTAAGGATGAGGTGCAGGCTTATGTTGGTTGGAACGTGACTGGATATAGTACCAGCTTGACAGAGAAGGAGAGACGAAAAAGGTCTCCCCCTATTTAAATTGTACCCCACCGAGGCCATTTTTGTTTGCAAGGTACTGGTCGGAATCCGAAAGCTCAGCTAGGTAAGAGTGTGTGTGCTCAAACCTATGTCTATTCATCCAGGACTTCTCCACTGTTTGTGCCAGCTAAAGGCACATATTTTGTTTGTCATGACAGAGCCTACACATGGTTGCCACCTGATTTTTCAGGAACATGTTATGTGGCCTTTTTGCTTCCCCCTACATACACTACTGCTTCAGATTATCATAGAACGAGATATGGTAGAGGTGTCTTCAATAAGGAAGATACTGCAGCACACGAAGTAGGAGATTTCTTCAAGGGCTTCCTGCCCTTTTGGGGTCCTATGATCAATAGTAGGCATATTCGACAGCTTGTCCGCGTTGTTGAAGCTACTATTAATGAGACAGCAGGTGCTCTTAGTAATGTTACAGCTGAGCTTCAAGCGGACCGCCTTATGACTTTGCAGAATCGTATGGTATTAGACATCATACTTGCAGATCAAGGAGGAGTATGTAAATTGATTGGATCCAGTTGCTGTGTTTACATACCAGATAATGCCACTACAGTGTACCAAGCCATCTCTATGTTGCATAAGATCTCGGAGTCTATCCATGTAGATGAAGGAGACTGGTCATTGACGGGATGGTTTTGGGGACTGCTGTCCAAATGGGGAGGGAAGATTATGACATTCCTTGGTATGGTTTTAGCCATCCTTTTCTCTTGTTGTCTTTGCATCCAGTGTGGTCCTGCCATTTGTAGTCTTTGTGCTGCTATGTATGTTCGGAGATCTGTCCCGAGAGAAGTAGAGAATAATAAAATGATGCTAGAGCAACACTTTGATGACCTAATGAATATTGATATAGACCTAGATTCAGATTAACATGAGTCTTAGGTTATTGCCTACGTAATGGCAAAAGGAGAGTCTGAGGTTCTGTAATTCTCGAGTCTAACTCCATTTTGTTCTGTGCCACCATTTTGTGTTGCCCTCACGTAGGCCTGTAAAGGTAGCCTGGCGAACAAAGTGGTCTGGCCTTCTTAGTTCATGTATACAATAACTAGGTTTCTTTTTGACTCTGAAATGAACTGTAAGAAACTGACCTCTTCACCTGAAACTGACCTCGCAAAGCCAATTTCCCTGACCGATCTTTGTCTGAGATTGCCATTCAATGTTCAGGACATCGTTAACTTTTTAGTTTCCTTGCACATGCCTTATCTTGTTCAGCATCCGTTACGGTTTCTTTTTTTTATGTTTCTTCATTAAATAATAAACTTGGTCTCTGACGCCATCCAGAAGTATTCCGTGTCTTTGAATACCAAGACAGGTGAACTCGAAGATTTTAGGCGTGCCCCCTGACGCCGCTGGGTTAAACCCCGGGTTCTTCAAGTATTAATGGGGTATAGCACCTCATATGCGGGTGAGGGTCAAATGCGCAGAGAGTGTTGCGGAGCCATCGTACCTCTTGTACCAGTGGTACCTGCGCCCTTGGAAATGTGGGGCAAAGACTTGGGGTGGGAAAGGCCTAAGTGTATGGGTTTAATACAGCAGTGATCTTGGTTGAGTGGGTTTGTGGGGCCCGGTGCCACTGCACCGGGTGCATAGAAGGAAGGCGTGGTTTAGTAAGTGTAGTTTCATAGGCTACAGGGGGGAGAGGTGGGTTTAGGGTTGTTGCCTTGCAAAGGACGTGTTACAACATCACAGGCACGAAGCATATTTTGTAGTAAGCCACAGAGCCTCGTGCAAAGTGCATGATAGTGCGCAGCGGGGTAGGCAGTGTGTGATGGCCTGTAGTGCTATAGGGAGATGGGCTCCTCGGGTAATGTAAGAAATCTGAAATAAAGCAGTAATAGGCGCTCAATAGCTCCCAGAAGCCTCACGGTCCTGGTGCAACTGCCCCTCCTGCATGAAGTGTGTGTGTGTGTGCGTGCAAAGGACATGGATGGGAGAGGGAGTGGTGCGTTAATGGGCCCTAGAAGAGTGATGGTGTGTTTTTTCAGAAGGACATGTTCCCATTATTTGTAGGTCACAACGCAGCACTCATCAAATGTTTTACAAAGTGCCTTCTTCATTCAAAGCTAGAGGCGCTTAGAACACTTGACCTGATAAAGCAGAAAGGGGTGCAAAGTGCATGATAGTGCGCAGCGGGGTAGGCAGCGTGTGATGGCCTGTAGTGCTACAGGGAGATAGGCTCCTTGGCTAATGTAACAAATCTGAAATGAAGCAGTAATAGGCGCTCAATAGCTCCCAGAAGCCTCAAGGTCCTGGTGCAACTGCCCCTCCCGGTGAGTGAGAGATTGAGTGTGAGTGTGAGTGCGAGAGTGAGTGTGTGTGTGTATGCGCGTAAATGCAGGCGTGCGTGCGTGAATGCGTGTGTGCAAAGGACATGGATGGGAGAGGGAGTGGTGTGTTAAAGGGCCCTAGAAGAGTGATGGTGTGTTGCTTCCGAAGGACATGTTCCCACACAACGCAGCACCCATCAAATGTTTTACAAAGTGCCTGCTTCATTCAAAGCTGTTGACTGCAGGTTGTCCGAAATTCAACCTAGCTTCCTGTTTGTCTGGGTCTCCAGCTTGACCTGTTTTTCCGGAAACACAATGTGTTAGGATGACTTTCAAATATATTTTTTCCTGGTTAGGCTAATTTGGCTCTGTCCTGTGAAGAGGAGAGTAGGCGGGACTTACAGAAGCTTCTCCTGAATGATATAGGATGGAGTAAATTCCTATGGAGCTGGTCTTAATTTAACTGCTGTTCACTCACGAGGATACATGGTCAGACATCGTGGGGAGCTTTGGCACAGGGTCAGCTTTCATAAGTAACTTGATATATACAAGGGCAGACATATGAGAAGATAGACAGATGTAGGGGGCTTGGATCAGATGGTGAGCCAGAGAGAAACTTTTTTTAAGGACAGTGTAACGGTTCTGGGCTGCATTGATAAGCTTACTTCACATGAACTGATGAAGTGAGAAGGTTGATGCACGAGGTGTGAAATGTGGTGCTCACGAACAGAGCGTGAGAAGCTTTGGGCACATGAACATTCACAGTGAGGAGTATGGAGCACTTCGTAGACAGTGTGAGGAGTGTAGGGTACTCGACAAACAGACAGGGGGGAGCTTCTGCACACAAACAAATTGAAGTTATTCGGGAGCATGAACAACAGCTAGAGGCGCTTAGAACACTTGACCTGATGAAGCAGAAAGATTGATGTGCATGGACAAACAACACGAGGTCCATGTTACTTAGTCTCAGCCTCAGACATATACATTTAGAGGTGTGGGCACATGGGCAGGCAGTGTGCTAGCTTGGGGCACCTTGAAAGACACTGCTAGGAGCTAATTGCATAAGACAAGAAATTATGAATTGCTGTGGGTACATGATCGGCCACGGTGAGGTGATTGAGCAAAATGATAGAGAATATGAGGAGTTTGCAGTGCCACGATAAAGGAATTGGCCTCTAACTCACTGCCGCTAGCACTTTTCACAAGTAGTCCCAGTTGACTTTTCTACACAAGTGCAATCTCACGTAAATCATTATTGTGTTTAGTGTGTCGCTTATATTTCGGGTGCGGGTGCTTGGCTCTCAAAATGTAACAAGAAGCCAACATTTTAGAAGGGAGCGGCAGCGCTCGTGAAAAAAACACAAAAAAAACTAAATGTTGATATTTATCTACAGCGCTTTGATTCAGATTTTTGGAGCTCTATAAATCGATTTATACTGCACCCATAAGTGGATTACTATACGACAGGAGGCTGTTTAACAGAAACGCCGCCCATTGGCGAGGCTGTAGAATGCCCAGAGGCCCGGTAATTGTGCGTGATGGGGCATTTCCTTGATGTCAAAAGAAGTGTAGTATAACGTACTTGACGTACCTGCAGGGGGCTCATGGCAGCTGCGCGAGGGTATTCTGGGGTGCAAAAGGAGCCCCGAGGCGGCGGGGGCAACGTAGCACAGAACTACAGGACTACTGGGGTGGCAGCGGGGTTCTGGTGGCAGGGGAGATCACCAGAGGGGCTCGGAAAAGCCCAGAGAAAATAGAGTGGCTCAGTCCGAGAAGAGCTGAGGCTGGAAGGGGTTAATATACCACAAAGGTGAGAGGAAGACGGAGCCTCGGTGGGTCCGTAAAGTGCTGGGAGGGCGCTGGAGCAACAAAGCAGCAGGGCGTGCGGTTTGAGGAGGACTGAGGCTGTATGGAGAGGCAGGGACATCAGACGCTGGGGCTGCCCATTCATACCTGGGTGAGAGGAGCCACAAGGCTGCAGCAGACTCTGATCACCACTGAAACTGTTGGAGAGGAAGTAGAAAGCGGCACACACTAGTTCGGGGGGGGGGGAGGGTGAATCAGATGTTGAACATGCACTGGCGGCCGCAAAATGAAATTAAAATAAAAGCAGTCGCAAAATGAAATCAAAAGCGGTCGCGAAATTAAATTAAAAGCGGCCGGGAAATGAAATTAAACAAGCTCTCGGCATTGTGGGGGCGGGGGAGCGCATTCCTTTGAATCTGATGCGGGGGAGCGGAGCCTGTGAGATCAAAGGAAAGGCGAGCGAGCATATGGAGAGTGAGGGGGCGTGCAGCCTGGTGAGCTGAAGTGGCAGCGGAGCGCGGCGCACAAAGTGTCTGGTACCAAATGGCAGCTGTTCGCAATGCGCGTGGTCACATGCACTGTACCCGATCCGCAGTTAGGGTACACTTTTGAAAGCCTTACTATAATCTCGCCAGCATCCCTAACGGGCTTGCTTAGGCGAGACCTAATAAGAATACACTGATGCCCTGGTGTGTGTTCTGTGTATCTAGGGACTACTGTCTGCGAGGTAATGTGGAACCCTGGCGTGCTCTAGATTCCACCAGTTAGTTGGAACTACCCAAACTGTCATGAGGCTCGTCCCAACTAGGGCGACCCCAAAAATACTGTAGAGTCATTGCAAGGGGAGAGTCCGGTTTTCAAAAGGCAAGAGAGGTAGAGGCTTGGTCTTCTGCCCACTCATCTTGCCTGAGGACCGGAGTCGCAATCAACACTGAGGGAGACCGCATGGGGGAGCCCAGGGTAGCACCTCACCAGGTAGGGTCACACTGGGGTGAGCATGGAGATACGGTCTGCGATTTCGCATACATAGCGTTTTGAAAAGCATAGGGATTTTCGCATTAGAGAGATTATCCAGAGTTGGGCATGGGGTGATCCTGGTACAGGCCAACCATGAGTTCACAGAAGCTGGTTGCTGGGGTGGTAGAACCCGGCTTTCCCGTCAACTAAAGAAAAGAGATATTCCGAGAATCCTGGTACAAGTTGGAATAGTTACACAGCCAGTTAGTCAAAGAGAGCACCTTGAGCATTACAAGCATGACTCTTGAGCATTACAAGGAACTAGGGACTATGTCGGAGTTAGCGGTTTACATGTTTTAGATTAAGACATACACCACTCGCAAGCTACCCAACGGAACCCACTAAATACGCACCATTAACAACCCTTATAGAAACTGCTGCTACACAAAGATGGGTCTACAAAATGTACACATTAGTAATGGCTGTGAAGGGAAAGGGGAAGTAAAGACTTAGCCCTGGAACTACATGACCAGACATAGGTCACCTGCGGTTCTCAAATCCCAACAATACTGATGAATTATCGCCATTAACCGGTCCTTATGAAATGAAAACACTGAAGCTACATTACACCTACACTACTTCATAAAACTGAGGCTACAATCCATGCCAGCTGCATGAAACACAGAGCATCACAGGTTAATTTTATACACTTAATCGGTCGCAGAGAGAAAGCGGTCCCGGGCGCTGCAACTTGCGTCCCGAACGGCCGCGGAGCTCCGGTGGAAACGGTCGGAGAAAATCAAGGCCTACATGCCCAGAAGCCGGGGCCTCAAGTTTGAAGTAGACCCCGGCAGAAGTGAATAAACATCGGGGACGAAACCGGAAGTCCCTGGCTCGGCCCCGTGGAAGCCCTGGCCGCGCTCCTAGCGCTCACTGGACTGCCCCCCCCCCCTTGCTGCCCCCCACAGTGCTTCTCTGGCAGACTCACAGGCGGTGACACGCTCGCTCCGGGGTGGCGTAGAGATCGTCGCGGCCCGCACCGGAGGCCCAGGTGACACGGATGCTAGATTGCAGGCTACATAGACAGTGCTACATCGGGCTGTGGAGTGGGGACGCGAGCAGGAAGCCCACGATTGTGAGTTGGAGAGCCTATAGTAGTCTGGAGGACCCCAACATGTTATATGTGGATCGGGTAGGGTAGCTGCGGCACAGGAGACAGAGGACATACAACACTTGTGGTCGGTGCAGGGAGTGTGGCGGATCTCTCACTTTGAGGACAATAGACATTCAATGAAAGGCAGTCAAGACGAGAGTGCATCCTGCTACTGGCCATCGCGTTGGGTATTACATATTGACGCTGTGTTCTGAGTGATTGGGGCGACTTGGGTGAACACCAATCCCGCCCCCACCCCCCCTGGAGTGCGGATTTGTGCGGCGGATGAAGGACTGCACTGACTGAGCAGGAGTGTATACAGTGTAGCCAGTGTAGCTGTACACATTGTCTGGCGCCTCGTCGTGTGATCTCTGTGGCGGCTTAACTTGCTCTCCTCTGTTCTCCGAATGGCGTCAAAACCTGAAACCGAAAAACGACAATTTAAGACGACTAGAGGAGCTAGGTACACCCAAACCAACAAATTGGATCGCTACACGCAACCGAGGATCGCCGACTGGGTTCGGAAAATCGCAAGATGGGAGTGCGGGGGATTCGGCCGATACAACAGGACCTACGCTGCAGGATGTGATGGCCGCGATAGACGCGGTGAAAACCTCCCTCGGCAAGAAGATGGAATCGATAGATCATAAGCTTTACGGGGTCACGATAGAGGTTAACTTACTCCGAGCAGACCTCACAAAGACCAGTGAAAAGGTAAAATCACTAGACATCAAAACGTCCAGTCTCACAGATGATGTGGCACTGTTACAACCGGAAGTTTGCAATCTCAAAACCTCTAGTGGAGTTGCGAGTCGTAAGTTGGACGAATATGAAGGGAGGGCCCGTAGAAACAACGTACGTATTATTGGTGTGCCTGAAAAGGCTGAGGGACAGGCCGCTGACCTTTTTGTTGAAGACATCATTCTCAATCATTTGAAACCCAGAGGCCTGGGAAATTTCTTTACAATTGAAAGACCGCACAGGATACCGAGAGGGAGACCGAGACCTGGGGCACCACCCCGGCCGATGATTGCGAGGGTGCTTAACTTCAGGGACATAGATGCTATCCTACAGGCCTCCAGGACAGGGGGTCCTCTGAAGTATGAGAACTCCACCCTAAGTTATTTTCAGGACTTTACGCAGACGGTACAGAAACAACGGCAAACCTTCATGGGTGTTAAACGGAAACTTCGAGAGAAAGGGCTGAAGTATGCCATGATGTACCCTGCCAGGTTGAGAGTCGAACATGCGGGCAGAGCGTTATTCTGTGACAATCCAGAAATTGCTTAGGACTGGTTGGAGACTATTTCCTCTCAGGATGACCAGCGGCGAAGGAGCGGAGATGAAGATGACGGCGCGCAAGAGCAGGAATGAGAACTAACATTATTTCAGGTGGTGTTGGACTAAGTTGGGGGTGGAATCCGGCTGAAAAGAATTTGCAGACGAGTTAGATGTAGAAATGGTTTAAACCGGTCTGATGTAAATTTAGGGGTCAAGCCGGGAATCGGGGGTCGTACTCCTCCTCAGAGTTCCTTTTTCGATAGTTTAGTAGTTAGATTATGGGGCGACAGGCACACTGCGAGTTGGGGGCAGATGAACACCGTGAGCAGGGGTGCGAGGAGGGGGGTGGTGAAGGGGGTTTGTTTGGAGGTGGAGTTTTTTTTTTTGTATTGTTAGTTATAGGCATTGCAAATCAAGGAATAATAGCATGTTCATGGTGCAGGAGTTGGAGGGGAGACAGACCCATTTCATGTTTTATGATGGGGGCTAGGGGGCTGAAGGTGTTGAGTTGGAATGTAAATGGGTTGGGGGACAAAATTAAAGGTAGTGTGGTTCTTCAATTTCTTAAACGTCACGCCCCTGATGTAGTTCTGCTTCAGGAGATGCATTTAGTAGGGAATTCATGCAAGGCGATGCATAGAATGGGGTACCGATCGGTCGCACATGCGGGATTCACTTCAGGGTCCAGGGGAGTGGGGGTACTGATCAGGAAGTCGCTCCCGATGGTGATTGACTCCATTACTGAGGATGATAGGGGTAGATATATAGGGGTGTCGGGTCGTTGGGAGGGCACACTGCTGTCGGTCTACGTCCCCCCAGGTATGCAGGCAACCACTTTCGTAGATTTGGGGAAAATCCTTCTGGACCTCCCGAGGGGTCTTTTGATTTTGGGAGGTGACCTTAATGCTGTGGTTTCCGGAGCTATGGATAGGCATCCACCTAGAGATATGGGGTGGGCGCAAAGATGGCTTCCTGATTTTATGGATGCATTTGGTTTGGTCGATGGTTGGAGATTGCTTCATCCGGACCAATGGCAGTACACTTTTCACTCTGGTGCTCATGGTAGTCTTTCATGTATTGATCACTGTTTTGTGCCGGCGGCCCAGGCATACTACATTACGGAGGCTATACACCTGGATAGGGGCATATCGGATCATTCGCCACTCTGGATCAGATTCGATATAACTTCTGGATCAGGTGGTAGAACAGCCCCCATTAATCCTTGGTACATACGCAATCCTAAAATCCGTAAGGACCTGCTGAAGACGTTAGCACATTATTTTCATGAGAATGAGGGAGCGGTGTCATCTCCGATTTCGCTTTGGGAGGCTTTTTAGACAGTCATAAGGGGCCGGCTTTACCACTGATCGCAGGAGCAAAGAAAGATCGAAACGAAGAAATTGAGATAACTCGCATTGAGGCGGAATTGGAACAGGAGGTGACCCGTGCTAAACTGCATGTTCTGAGTCTCAAGCAGCTTGAGTACAGAGCGTTAGTTACCTTATTGCGCCAGGGTCCTAAGTAGAGAGCAGCAGGGCCAGTTATATGATGTCGGAGATAAGGCCGGGAAACTTATTGCCTGGTTAGATAAGAAAGATAGAGCAGATCGTGTTGTCCCGGAACTTGAGACGGCTGAGGGAGCGCGAATAACAGACCCCCAGGGTATAGTAGATAGTTTTGCGGATTATTTTCAGATGGTGTACACCTCGGTCTCGGGGCAGCCGGAGGAGGATCCTCACTTCACTCCTCAGCTATTCGCTGGACCCAACCACGTGGACTGGCTAGAGGCTGCACTCTGGAGGTATATTTAAAGCGGGTAGGAGAGAGTCTTACTCCTGTTTGAATCCCGCCGTGCACATAGCGCTTCACGCTAGAAGCTTGCTGCTACCTGTAATTTTTAAATAGCCCTGTTTTGTCGCCTGCTTTATTTAATTTCTTCGTTTTCCCCTGATTTTAAAATTGTAGTTTAGAATCGTTTAAATTAGGCAGAGCCCCCTACCTGTGTTCTTAGACACGGTTCGCATCCTTGCACATTAAAACGCCGACGCATTCACTGCCATTTGGGCGGCTCGGTCCCCGCGCTTTGTTTACCTGGGGCGTCATCTTGGGTGGGGCGAACAAACACTCCTCAGCTATTCGCTGGACCCAACCACATGGACTGGCTAGAGGCTGCACTCTGGAGGTATATTTAAAGCGGGTAGGAGAGAGTCTTACTCCTGTTTGAATCCCGCCGTGCACATAGCGCTTCACGCTAGAAGCTTGCTGCTACTTGTAATTTTTAAATAGCCCTGTTTTGTCGCTTGCTTTATTTAATTTCTTCGTTTTCCCCTGATTTTAAAATTGTAGTTTAGAATCGTTTAAATTAGGCAGAGCCCCCTACCTGTGTTCTTAGACACGGTTCGCATCCTTGCACTTTAAAACGCCGACGCATTCACTGCCATCTGGGCGGCTCGGTCCCCGCGCTTTGTTTACCTGGGGCGTCATCTTGGGTGGGGCGAACAAACACTCCTCAGCTATTCGCTGGACCCAACCACGTGGACTCGCTAGAGCCCTTTATATCTATCTGGGTATGACGCGCAGCGTGTACGCTCATCGTGGACGCCGTAGCCACGCCGGAGTCACGCCAGAGTCCAGCCCGTCTGCGCCCGTCCGCGCTGAGGACGCACTGGACGGCTGGACTCTGGAACCAAACGTACCCATTGTTTCCTCACTTAGCTACTCTCACCAGGATATGCTACGTTTGAAACCGCGAAGATTAGAGTGTTCGCATTCTTGTGAGCCTGATGCGTTTCACTCTCTTCTACGATGCGGTTGTCAACATATGGGTAGGTTCTCAACCCCTGCCTCCAGTCATCTATGGTCTGGCCTCCCTGATGAGATCAGCACTAAGACAGCAGGAGTAGAAGGCATTTTGATTAATGCCCGCTCCCTTGTCAAAAATAAAATTATGTTCAGGGAGATGGTCCTTGACAGACTGCCTGCTTTAGTCTTTATCACAGAAACTTGGGCGAAGGACTCATCTGGCCCTGACCTTATTGAAGCGGTCCCTGAAGGGTACTGCTTGGTCAGATTGGACAGACAGGAACGAATGGGAGGGGGGATAGCGATCCTCCATAGAGATTATATGCAATGTCATACTGTGCCCATACCCGACTTTCCGGATTGTTTCCAAGCTTTCTATTTTACAATAAAGGAAGCACAATGCCCCTTTTTCAATGGAATTCTACTATATCGACCCCCTGGTCCGAGGACTGACTTCATACACAACTTTCTACAGTCCCTGGAACCATACTTTGGTCGAGAAAACTTCTCCATCCTAGGTGATTTTAATTATCATTTAGAACGTTATGACACATCCGACACCTCTAGTCTCATTGAGGCTCTGGGGTCCTGCGGACTCACGCAGCGAGTCAGCGGAGTTACACATCGTGCAGGTCATACTCTTGATGGAATTTTCTCCAACGACCATCGCTTAACCACCTTGGATCCTGTACATCTGTCATGGTCTGATCATCTTGCAGGTCCATTCCTTCTAGAACACCATAGGGTGGAGGGAAGTGTAAAAGTGAACCATATAATGGAAACTGCCAGAAATTTCAGGAACATTAGTAGTGACTCCTTCGTGCCCTGGGCTGCTAGTCTGTCTATCACTGACCTGGATACTGTACAGACTGCGGTTGGTCATTTTGAACAGGTCACTACGGAGGCCCTGAATGAATTGGCTCCAGTACAGACTCGCCGCCGAGCAAGAAAGAGACCATCCGCCCCTTGGTTCTCAGACTCCCTCAGACTCCTCAGGCAAGAAGTGAGGAGGAAGGAGAGGCTTTGGCACTCCAGCTGGGACTTTAAAAATAAGGAAGCCCACAAAGCTCCGGTCAGGAAATACAAAGCCGAGATTACTCAGGCCAAACAAGATCATTTTGTGGCCCTAACATCTTCGCTTTCCTCACCGAAGGAGCTCTTTAAAATTGTAGACTCTTTAGCTATTCTACAAACTCCTGATTCTGTTGTTCCTCCTTTTTTCACACTAAAATTCAGGACATCCACACGGCTCTTGAGGAACAAAGAGCTTGTATCAGTGCACCTTCTGCTCGGGTTGAGATGATTACGATCTCCCCTAGCACCCCTCCATCGAACATTTTGGACTGTTTTCCCCCGCTGGCTTTGCAAGACCTAGAGATCTTGCTTAATAAGACCAAATCTGGCTCCCCCTTGGACATCTGCCCACTGAAAATCATCAAACAGTGCAGGGTGACCCTTCTACCTCCTCTGCTAGAAATTATGAACCTAGCTATGAGAGACGGTATCTTCCCCCTGGAGTGGAAGAGCGCAGTTGTCAAACCTCTGTTAAAGAAGGCATCCCTTGACCCGGAGGTCCTAAAAAACTTTTGTCCAATCTCGCTGCTTCCAGCCCCTGCGAAGATGCTTGAGATACATCTTAACAAGCATCTTGCTGCCTTTGTCGAGGGGTCGGGCTGTCTGGATTTCTCCCAGCATGGATTCAGGAGGGAACATAGCACCGAGTCGGCCCTCACCACCGTGCTTGATAAGATCCGCACGACAGTGGATGGGGGCCAGACCACCCTCCTGGTCCTGCTGGACTTAACTGCGGCCTTTGATACCCTCTCTCCCTCAGTACTTACATCTCGGCTGAGGGGGGTGAGGGACGCAGCTCTGGACCTTCTGACCTCCTTCCTTGATGGCAGGGAACAAAGAGTCAAGCTGGGGAAGTTCCTATCTCCTTCCCGACCTGTGCGATGTGGGGTCCCACAGGGGTCGGCTCTTAGTCCGACCCTATTTAACATTTATGTGACCCCTCTAGCCAGACTAATAAGATCTTTCGGGATGGAGGTAGTCTCTTACGCGGATGACACCCAAATCCTCGTCTCTCTCTCCCATTCAGATGTACACACCGCCTCCAAATTTAGATCTTGTATGGAGGCGGTCGGTCAGTGGATGATTATGAATTCACTTAAGCTGAATGGGGAGAAGACTGAGGTGATGGTGTTTGGAGGGAAAGAGAACATCTGGTCTGCCAGCTGGTGGCCTGACTCGTTAGGAGTGTGTCCTTCTCCCACAACATCGGCTAAGAATCTAGGGGTGATGATAGACCCTGCCCTGGATATGGGCAACCAGGTGAGTAGAACCATCTCCACCTGTTGGGGTCTAATTCACACCCTACGAAGGATTAGGAAATACCTCTCCTTGCAGTCCAGAAAGCAAATAGCGGTCGCACTCATTGGCTCACGCCTGGACTACTGCAATGCGCTGTATGCAGGGCTTAATAGGAGCCTCCTGCAGCGCTTGCAGGTAGTTCAGAATGCCACAGCCAGATTTGCTCTGGATGCTCCTAGACGCTCTTCGGCCACATTGGCCAGGAAAGCGTTGCATTGGCTACCGGTGGAACATCGAGTTCGGTTTAAGGTTTTATGCATGACCTATAGAGCCATCGCAAAAGGAACTGACACGGGAGTTGGGTCCATCATCTCCCACTAGATCCCTGGAAGGAACTTGCGTTCCTCCGGGAAATTGCTCCTCACAGTCCCCCGGATTCGAAGATCCAAGTGGGGTGGCAGGGCCTTCTCCACCCTGGCCCCCAAATGGTGGAATGATCTTCCGTTGGATCTTAGATCTTTACCTTCCCTTCAGAAATTTCGAAGGGCTTTAAAAACTCGCCTCTTCCTGCAAGCCTATGTGTAAGGATGTATATTTCAATTTTGATGTGTTTGTTAGGCGCCTTGATACCTGCGGGTTATTGTTTTGCGCATTATAAATTTTTAATCAAAATCAAATCAAATCACTTGTTGTTGCGAGATATCCAACTCCCATGCTTGACTAATGAAGACCGTGATTTTATGGACAGTGCCCTCACTACGGATGAGGTGGCCCTGGCAGTGCGTTCTCTGAACTCTGGTAAGGCACTGGGCCCTAACGGACTCCCGATTGAGTTGTATAAGCTCAGGCCTGATAAGATTGCCCCCTATCTTAGGGGTATGTTTGTGGCGGCCCGGGAGCAGGGAGTATTACCATATGATCAGAGAGTGGCGTCTATTGTAGTTATCCATAAGGAAGGGAAATCAAAATCCAACTGTGCTTCGTATAGGCCTATCTCGTTACTGAATGCGGAGCCTAAGATTCTTGCCAAACTATTGTCTAACAGGCTTGTTAAGGTGATTAGCGGACTGATACATGCTGATCAATCGGGCTTTATTCCCCATAGAAACACGGCTTTAAATCTTCGCAGGTTACACGGAGGATTGGCCAGAGCTCATACCCTGAAGGAAAAGGCTATAATAGCGTCGCCCGACGCAATGCTGGCCTTTGACACGGTAGAATGGCCGTATTTGTGGGCAGTCTTAGCTAAGTTTGGATTTGGACCGGAGTTTATTCGTTGGGTGCGACTGTTGCATACTGAACCTCTTGCTCAGGTTGTGGTAAATAACCGTGTTTCGGCGCCATTTTGTTTTGGGCGAGGCACCCGACAGGGATGTCCGCGCTCTCCCCTTCTATTTTCACTGGCACTTGAGCCTTTGGCGGCCTGGATCCGCTGGGAACCCTCAATTAGGGGTATTCGATGGTCCCCTCAGTTAGAAGACCGGATCTCTCTACATGCGAATGACATTCTGCTCTATTTGACCTCACCCAGAAAGTCCCTAATGGTCGTCTGTGATGTTTTGGTGTCCTACGGTAGAAACTCGGGGCTTACTATAAATTGTGGGGAATCCTATTTGTTTGTTCTGAGTGGTGACACCCCGATTCCCCCGCGAAATTGTCCGATTCAAATCGCTACGGATGGGTTTAAGTATCTGGGGTTCTTTATTTCAATGGATCCCACAGTCTGATGCGAGAGAAACCTCCTTCCCCTTTGGTTAGATTAAGAAGCGACGCAAACAGCTGGAGGAAGCTTCCTCTCTCCTTGTTGGGGCGGGCAGCCCTCTTTAAGATGATGTCCTTGCCTCGTTTTCTCTACGCCCTCCAGAATACATTAGATATAGTCCCGGCTAGTTATTTCCGAGAGGTGGAGGGGGTGCAGCGTAGTCTGTTATGGGAGGGTAGACCTCGTATTGCCTTGGCCAAATTGACGTTACCGTGGTACGACGGTGGTACTGCCTACCCTGACATCAGGAGATACTATTGGGCATCTCAGCTGGCAGCCATAAACCAGGGTACATATGGGCCCTGTACAAAACCTGGATATGTGATGGATAGGTGGCTGCGCCCTGGCGGAATTTATAATAGAGCTTTATACGCCAAGTCGGCAGGAAAGAATTTGACGGGGCCACCTAGGGTTGCAGTGCGGATATGGCACGACGCTACTAGCTCTTTGGGATGGAGAGGCCGACTTACGCTGGCCACCCCACTGTTTGGCTCGGACAAGCTGGGAAAGCTTTGGAACACGAAGGGTTTCGATAAGTGGGACTTGATAGGGATTGCTACTATTGGCGATATTTGGGTCAAGGGCAGGATTAAGACGTTTACTGAATTTTGGTTGAATGGAGCGGAGTATTTCCGCTATGCGCAAGTTCATCATGCGCTAAACTCGGCATTGCCGGCGGAAGAAGAGATACCCGAGGCCTCGCCGTTGGAGGATAGAATATTGGATGGGCACTTGCCGGATAGGTATTTCCCTGATTTATAGGAAATTGATCAACCACAGAGCAGACCTCCTTGTAGAGTTGAGGGACAAATGGACGAGGGACGGTATTGAACTAGATGATGAAGACTGGCAGTCGGCCGTGTCCTCCCCGAAGGAGGTTGCGATTCCAGCGCGATTGAGTTGAAAATATTAGTTCAGTTGAAAATATTACATAGGATTTATGTCACAGGTCCACGTTTGGTTAGGATGGGACTATCTGAAGGAGGTTTGTGCTGGCGAGGATGTGGTTGGGTGGGCACGTTCCTCCACTGGGAATGTCATTATATGGTGGAGTATTGGAGTGCGATACATGATGTTATGTGAGAAGGATTGGGGGTGACTGTGCTACCAGAGGCGAGGAGATGTCTCCTTAATATCTGGGAACCGACGGATCTAAACACAGCGCAGACCTGGTGGGCCACTCTAGGGGCAATGATAGCTAAACAAAATATAGCACAACAGTGGGGATACAAGAGACCGCCCACGCTTGAGGATTGGAAACTCCTGGCTAATAGAGACTACATAAACTTTATAACTAACTGGGCTCAAGGATATTTTGACATAAACCGATTTAGTGCTTCTAGGGGTATGGTGTGGGATTGTTTCAAAGTTACCCTTATGCGGGAGACAATTAGTTATGTGGCCAGAATTTTCAAAACAACTTGACAATGAAAACCGCCTACTAATGCTAGAGCTAGCCAGAGAAGAGGAAGAACATGTCGCATCAATAGTTCGGCAGCACTTTTTAACCCCTCGGATGACACCGAGAACACAGAGGGCATAGAAATACCATCTATTTATGAACTATCAATTGGAGAGCAAGCCCGAGGGCTCTTGCTGAGACAACTTTAAAAAAAATTAAATTCAAAGTCATCAGTAGCGCATGGAAGGTATGGGGGAAAGTTTCTAAATACATGGTAATCCCTAAATTCAACAGATATACTCCCTTGTGGCACTCCTCGCTATTACCTGTGCAGGCTAATGATGATATCGCTAAGAAATGGGAAAGCTTTGGGATTGTTACAGCATGGGACATTTTGGGAGATGACCCAAATGCCTGATTTTTAAACTCATAGAGAAACTTTGAGGTCTCGAATAATGAATATTTTAAATACATTCAAGTTAATACTATTTTGAATCTAAAAATTCCAAATATTACACTAGAAAAGTTCCAACTCTTAGAGACGATAAATAAGCACACAACCAGAATTGGTACAATGTATGGTTTGCTTCTCGAAAAACTTCAAGATGGCCTTGAACATACGGAAGTATTATGGGCTGGTAAATTGGCTAACCCTACTATTAATATCACGTTTGCTCTTATCATCTAACCTGAAGGCCCAGCTATATAAAACCATCTATAATTTGTATTATACCCCTGCTAAGCTCCACGCATGGGGTAAAAGGTTAAATGACGAATGTCCTAGGTGTGGACGGGGTCCAGCTACCCTAATACATGTTTTATGAATGCGATAAACTAGCACCCCTTAAGAAAATGCCATCAGAATTCTGGGAAGAGGTGTTTGGGCATAAAGTGGCGGAATCGCCCACCCTTTATATTCTTGGCTGTGATAGCACTCTTGATTTAAGCATAGAAGAGGAATCATGTTGGTTTATTGGTACAGCGGTTTACAGAATAATACTGGCAGCACACTGGAAAGACGTAGATCCATCGATCTTTCAAATGTGGTTAACTCGTTTCCTGGGGGTGTATAACCAGGAAAAAGCTATTTATGCTAGGGGAAGACATACTAGATACGTGGTAGTAAAATCTGGTCCCCAATAGCAGCCTGGAGTACGGCCATAAGAATGATAGAAGATAAAATGTGCCCATTATAATATGTATTTTATTGAGTTGTTGGAATATAATGACTGTAATGAATTGAATTGTATATTCTAGCTATTTTGTATTAATCAGGAAAATCTTTATTTTTTATATCTTTTTATATATTAGATACTAATATATTTCTTTATCTATCTTTACATGTATCAATTGGAGTTGTTTAAATGAAAATATTAATTTTTTTTAAAAGGGAGATTTCCGGTTGGAACAAACACTGCAGGTTCGGGCAGGTAGGCTTCCTGGGGGCGACCACTGGTTGGAGAGGTAAGTTGAGATGCTGGGGTTACCTAAACACCATTGGTTGGGCCACCCAAGGCCGTGGTGTGCTGTGTGCAGGGGTGTCTTTAGGCATCAGGTATCCTTACCAGCTTAAGTCACGGTAGGAGACCCTCCAGATAGAAGCGGAAGGCGTCGTTGGGAGGCAGGAGGTTGTTCAGGGATCACACGATCCCAGGTCCGGTTTGCTGGGGAGACCTCCTCGTGGTGTTGGGCCACTCAAACTTGGGCAGTGGGCCTCGGGTGCAGACTTGTGGATTCGGCCGGAAACAGTCTGGTTCTTGAGCAAGTCCGGTGCTCACGGGAGACAGAGTCTTTGGAGGGAAGGCAGGGCAGGGCAGGGGAGGTCCTCCGGGTTCTCAGGTGCTGCTGGCTGTAGGACACACTGAAATTCCACTGGAGCAGGTCGAGGTCGGGACAGGCCAGTAAGGCTGGGCCAAGGCAGTTGGTTCCTGCTGTTCTTTCTTCAGCAAGGCTCTTTGGTCCTTCTTCTTGCTTGTCTGAGGAGGCAAGGTTCAGGATTGCCCCTAAATACTAAATTATGGGGTGTTTCGGGTAGGTACAGTTTGGGGCCAATGGATCCCTTCCTTGTGATGGGTACACCCCAGATTATGCTACCCTCCAATGGGAAGGGGGCATAAGCCTCTCTCTGGTTGGCTGGGTCCCTCCCATCTTCAAGATAACGGGGACTTAGAGTTGTGCTTCACCTCGACTCCTCCACCTGAGGGCTGGAGTTGGCAAATGTGGGCACACTTCTCCTCCTATCTTGGGTTTTCCACCAATTCTCCTTGCCAAAGTGGGGGTTGGAACTAGTGTGAGCCAGTTGCTGGAAGCAGCAAATGGCGGGGGTAGCTCACAAAGGCAGCAAGCCGTTGAAGCTTCCCCTTCGTGGACCCGGTCCATCCTGGGCAGGAGGCTTGGCACCCCTGCCCAGGATGTGCTTTGTTTCAGGACCCGGAGAGCACGAGGCTCTCGACCAAGGGATCAAGAAACATGTCTGTGGGTGGCATCTGGCAAGCAGCCATTCAGCCAGGACACTAGAGTTAGGTTGTTTTTCAGGGGGCATCTCTAAGATGCCCTCTGAGTGCATTTGGCATCAAATCCCACACTGGCATCAGTGTGGGTTTAATGTGCTGAGCAGTGTGATACCAAACTTACCAAAATTCAGTAAAGCCATTATGGTGCTACGGAGTTCGTAATGACAAACTCCCAGGCCATATACTCTTTATGGCTTTACTGCACTGACACGGTCTAATAATGGACTTAGACACTGTAGGGTTACAGGGCTCATGCAACTGTACCTTCACCAGTGGTATAGTGCACCCAGCAGCTAGAGGGGTGTCTTGCCTATACCATAGGCAGTGTGTTGTAGGCCTGGCACACAGGTATGTGTCCCATGTCGACTCTTCACTTTTCTCTGCATCAAAGCACACA